>NC_089980.1:90140168-91340168 GCF_036417845.1 Apteryx mantelli
TACAAATCCTTATGTATGTCTAATATTTTTCAGTTTAATACATGATCATTTCTCTCTCTCTTTTTACAGGAGTCTTCAAGATGAATACCACGGCAATTAGCCCCCTCACCGTTACTCCCCTAGGTTTTGTTCCAGATTTTAAAATGCCACCCTTGTGCCTTTCAATGAGACTGTGTGTGAAAACTGGAGAGAGATTCATCATCTTGTTTTCCATGTGGCAAATATTTGTTTTGCAATTGGACTAGTTATTCCAACTACTCTAAATCTTCATATGATTTTTCTACGAGGCCTGCTGACCATAGGTAGGCCAATTTTTCTGGAGAGCTTTACAACCTTCATGAAGTAGAAATAGCAGTTAGTGAACATTGTAAAGCATTCTTCTGGTCTCTTCAGTTTGTGGTGAAATTCCAGCATATATTCATGGTCATTGTACTTTGCTGAAGGTGTTTTTGATGTAAGCATAAGTCTGACCCTGATAGACATTATATGGAAAAGGTTATATATCTATTCAGACTCTTAAAATTTTGTGAAAATAAAATTGACAACTTCAAACTTACGTAGGTGTTGACACAAAAATTAGTGGAACTCATTTATGTCAGACCTGACTGGCTGCTTACAATTTGTTAGGCTCTGAATCATAGTTAAGTCTATGGATCATTAAGACCTTAGTATTAGGTTTCATGTAAATAGTGGGACTGTGCATTGGCTAGTACACTGGCTTAGTGCGTCTGTAATACATAAGGTTTTCCTCGAGAAGCTTAATGTAATGGCTAGCCCCATGTGTTCTTTAAATGTGGGTTCAAACCCATGGCATTTGCTGTTCTTCAGTGTTATTTTAATTTCCAGTTTAGAAATAGTAGTTTTCAGTATAGAGTGAAGTCTGGGTTTCATTGAAGTTGGTCAAATTTCCTCCACCATTGTTGTCATCTCATGGTGCAAAAAAGATTTTATTTCAGAGGAAATACTAAATTTGGCATGTTTGAGACTAAGCAAGCATGGTCTAATTTGTAGCATTCTGGCAGTTCCACAGCTATTTCAAAGTCCCTGTACTTTGTGTGGAACAAAGTCTTTGTGATTGAATGAAAAAGAAATGTGAGTCATTACAGTGTAAGGAAGATATGTTGTAGAAACCCAGGTGTTACTTACTAGTATCACAACACAGAGGATGCTCAACGGTTTTTAAGTGAGAATGCTTATTTGTGTAAAAGTATGTATCAGCTGTATGATAGAACTTCTGTGGTCTTGCCATTTCTTTTTTACAGTTGTTATAGGATAATCTATCAAAACAGACTTAACTAATGACCAAGGGTCTCAGCATTGCAAGACCTTTGTCTGTGGAGTTCTCATTTAAAAACAATGGGAGTTCTGCACATGCAGAGCTTAACTGCTTTGGGCTCTAGGTCTTTTTGCATTTTGAACTGAGAAACAGATACAGAATCAGAATTTTTCAAGCTGAGTTGGCAGCTGGAAGCAAATATATTCTGTGAGCAGCAGAAGTAATGAAGCTTGGTTTCCTGTGGATTTACGTCCTTCGTGCCAGTGTCCCTGCCCCAGCCATGTGCTGCTCCACAGTATCACCCCTCTTGAATACTTTCGGGCATTATATTCTCCTATCCCTTTTAGTCTAATCAAACCACTGATAAGAGACACCACATTTTAATTATCTGGTTAGTATATAAATACTGCCTGGCTAGTCAGCAACCCAGGCGGAATAGATAAATATTGAGTTTGCATTGTCTTCAGGGAGAAAGGGGGAAAGGACACTAATTTGGTACCTTTTCCCTTTGCCTGTCTTCCTGTTTGCATCAAACTTGCAGGAAAATAAACATGTGACTTCTACATTTCTGTCAGATGTGGCTGAATTTGGCCAGTTTGTTCACAGTTATTTGGGATAGACTGACTGATGCGTAATCTATCATCTCATAAATATAGCCTTTATACGCTAAAAATAGTATTCCTAATTATATAGCATGCCTTATCTTATAGAACAACTGTCACTATTCAAAGTGAAGTAACCAAAAAAGAGAAAGCATTTGAAATTTTGTCTCTGATGGCATACAAGTGAAATCTGGTTTCTGCTGTGTTTTTGTCACAATGCAATGACAGCAGTTCCTTTACGTTTTTCAAAAATATCTGTGCATGACTTTAGGAGTTTTTTTTGCAACTAGTGCTTACTAATTAGATATGAATGTTCCTGACACAGACAATGAGGGTTCATTTCTCTGCTCTTGTTTGTCTAATTTATACAATACTAGTAATAAAGTTTTGTGGGTTCATTAATTTTTACTGTACTGAAGATAGTTTTCCCCCATCCCACCTCTCCTTCATTTTAGTAACAGACTGTCGTGGTCTACACCTTTCAGCTTTCCCCAGTCCTGATCTGAATTCTTGTTCCTTCAGCGCTGCAAACCTGTGCTGCAGCCCAGCCTGCTGAGGGGCTGTCAGTGCCTGTTTGTAGTGTTTTAGTGAGGGGCTCATAGTAGCATTACATGTATTGATTAATAGAGCCTAACTGTCGTAAAGCTTGTAGCAATACATTGCTTTCCAGTGTAATTGTACCCCTTGTCAATGAACAAATTCTTGATAGCTTTGTAAGAATGTATTTATTGATCATTGAAGTTTAACTTGCTATTTTAATTCTTACAGGATGTGCGTTGTTCATCATTTGGGCTACGCTCTACCGTTGTGCCTTGGACATAATGATCTGGAATTCTGTTTTTTTGGTTGTCAACCTTTTACATTTTATATACCTAGTGTATAAGAGCAGACCGGTATGTATAACACCTAAATTCCATAAGCAAAACTTAGTAAGATGAAAGAAGAAGGAAGTTTAGCTCATATTTGCTGGACAAACCTATCAATGAATTACACAGGGAGTTCTTTCTAACTGACTCAGCTATGTCAGTAAAGAACCAGACCATTAGTATTTTTAGCCGAATCTGATTCAGTACATAATTTCTTTTTTTTTTTTTCCTGAAATTCATGTTATTTAAAACTATATAAAACATATATATTTAAAACCTATGTGGATTTCAGAAGTTACTATTGACTGATTTGGGCTGTTCTGGTGGTAAGGAAGGGGTTATATAGTTTCATGGCAGAGACCAAAAATACTATTTTAGTTTTGAGTTCTGTGTGTATTTGTGGTTTGTGTCACTTGCCCCACCCTCTCGCTCACAAGAGTGCATGCATGTACACATTCTGAAATAAAATCCTACTAAGATATTTCAAACTGAGCATGCTAGGATAGTAATTTTTTTAAGATTAGGAATTTGGGAGGGATCAAACTTTCTTACCTGACTTTTAAGTCTTGAATATTCTCTGTGGTTGGAAGGAGACTGATAGATTGTAAGTGTCCAAATGGACTATTATTTCAACATAGAAACAAATTCTAATGTCCATCTATAAACAACCTTCATGCTCTTTGCTTTGTTCACAAGTGCTTTGGCCCGTATGTTTTGTATGCCATATTCCCTTTAAATGCAAATGAAAGATAAATGAGATGCTATTCCCTTTTCTGAACATCTGTGGGACTCAGAGATGAGCAGGAAAATTGGGTAAGATGTGGGAAGAGCAATATTAAGCAAGACGATCTTTCCTGTTTTCCAATTTTGTGCATTCACTGAGTCTGAGGGCCATATCTGGGAATTTTGCAACTTCTTTTATTCCCTTTAAAATAGTGTATTGGAATACCATTCTTCAAATGCATCCTGAGAATATATTTGAAATATATACCAAAAATAAAGGATTCTTTTCCCTGCCTTCAGGTAAATATATATCCAACAGAAAGCTAATTTATTGTTTTTTATATTTTGTATATTGTTTTTATTGTATTTATTGTTATTATTCACCCAGAATTACATTCTGTCTCTGCAAAATGATTAACAACCTGGCCTTCTGTTGGTATATGCACATCCAAACTAGATAATCTTTAATGTAATATTAGCTGTTATATACCAGCCAAATATTTTGAACACTTACCATTTCATTAATGTTAATATTAGCTTCTGCAGTCTGCAAAATCTAAGGCAAAAAAATGTGTAATGCAAAGGTTACAGGAGTATATTTGGGTCAGATTATCAGGTTTTCAGGAGAATAACTCTGCCGTTGCTTAAAATCTGACGCATTCCAGAAGTGTGCAACAGCTGGTATACAAAAAAACCCCAAAACAACAACAACAAAAAAAAACACACACAAAAAAAAAAAAGGCTGGAAATAGCTCTTCACCAAATCAAAGCAGCCTGTGCAAGAAGGCAGCTAGGAAATTGGCAGCCTCCTCTTCTCCTGTCAAGGCAGCATAAAGCTTGACCTCTCTCTGGCCTAGAGGATAGTTTAAAACTAGCTAGATTGCTCTACTACTAGACATTTAGATATGTATAGTAAATATTTCTAGTTGTCTAAAGTACTCTCTGCCTCTCGGAGAGTAATCTTCCCAGTTAAAGGGTAAATTCCTCTTTTGTTTGTGTTGCTAATGTTGTTATTTTAGAAGTCTGTTCAATCCACTTATGTCATCATCAAGATACAATAGCGTCATGAAACTGCACTGCATTTCTGCTACTCGGCCATTGCCATGCTGTCCAAACCATCACACAAAATAACAGTTTTGATAGTGCAGAACCAGTGAGGTCAGATTCGACATTTATGTTTTGAGGTAGATTTTGCATATGGATATTCTGGTCTTTTCATATGAGGTGAACTCATGTTGCATTCTTTTCCCTCAGTGAAGACACCAAGTTAGCATGTTCTGTTTCCCTTCAACCCACCCACTGTCTTAGCCTTTTAATATGGTCTTGAGACCTCTAGTCCTTTGTCAAGGGTGACAGAAAATGGCCAACAAAGTCAGAGGTTAGGAGTGCACAGCTAATGTAAACTAATTTCCCAGAAAACAATCCTTAAAACTAATCTGTATTTTTGAAAGTGAATTGTGCCATGTGTTCCTCGTACATGGGTAGTGGTTCTCCAGTTCATACCAATCCAGTGCTTTCCATAATGCTAAGTGATAGATTACTAGAGAATAGAAGAGCATCTTGGGAGGAAGACACACTGATGTGGTTAGGTTTAAAAAAAAAAAAACAAAAAAAACCCTTACAATGTGTAAAGCGGTACTGAATAAAGCAGAAAAAACTCTTGTCTTCTGTGATTACAATTGTCAACATAGTTTATGGTATGCATAGGTTGGATTTTTTTAGTGCATTATAGTATAGTCTTCATGTAAAAGTACCAGATTTTTCTGCAAAATTATCTAGTAAATTTGTTGGCAGAATTATTTGTAAGCATTTGGATACTACAGAGATAGTCATGGATGAAGTACTCTATGGGTAAGGTTAAATGAAGGAAAAACTAAAAACATGAAATGTGGCTTAAACTGTTAGTACCTAAAGCTGGTAGAAAATTACCTCCAAATAAGAAAGGAAGGACTGGAGGTCTGCTTTTAACTTTGCTCTGTTTCTGTATACCTTCCCCACTGAGCTGTGGAATGTCGGCAGAATCCAATATATATCTGATACTGCCCTCCAGTAGCTTGTGCACCACAGAAATGTACTGTAAAACCACAGCTGTTCTTATACAGAACAAACTAGAGTTTTATGTGGAGGACATTAGAGGGACCATGGGCAAATGGACTTTTGTGGACTTCTAAAATGCTGTGCAACTTAAGGGTTTCAGCTCAAGTTGGGCAGAGCAAATTGTCAATGGAGGAAGAATAAAAGGAAATGAGTGAAAGAAAGAGATGGTAGGAAAGCTGAAATCTTTACTTGCACAGCTAAAAACAACTACAGAACAAACAGTTCATAGGTACTTGTAGGCTTAGGCAACCACAGCATATAAAAAAGGCTGAAGCTTAAATTGCATTTGTCTACAACAGGTTGATGAATTGAGTAGATCTACTTATATATGTTCAAACAAAAGAAGGGCTCTACCTACAACAGTGTTCCTCTAATATGGAGCACAGACTCATCCAAAGGTTACCAACTGAAGATGCTATATGACCTTTACAACTTAAAGCCTAGCCAAGAATTAGCTCTAATAGGCTAGCCATGTGGTGGTGGTTCTTAGTATATTAAGGCCTAAATAACTTCCATGTTTTTCTTTCCATTAGGTTTAAGAAATTACATTGTTTATAAATCTTACATGAAAAATATTACACTACTTTAGTTGATTAGGTGTAACACATAGATTTTCAGTTATTATTTTAAAAATCAGCAGTTTTAAACCCCCCCCCCACACACACACACACAAGTTCCTTTGCAGTTTTAGTTTTCAGTTCATGTCTAGGAGTCAACAATGAGATGATGCAGATTAAGCTCTCCCCCCCACACACACACACACTTTTTTCTTTTTCAGGAAGACCTAAAAGGGAACTTAGTGTATGATAAGTCTTAATTTTCTTCCATTAGAAGTTTTATTCAAGGAACATAATTTCAGCAGAACTTCTAGGAGTGAATAATAGTTGAGATGCATAACAGCTAGTTCAGAAACACTGTGGTGTGGAATAACCATCTAGTTTTAGGTAAGTCCTGCATAATGAGAAGCTTAGTATCTGTTTCTCATCAGGGGCTATGTAATTAGCTCTTGTATCCTGGCAAGACTATGGCTTTGTTTAGTTTGCACCCAACTTGATCCATGGTCTGGAAACTGTTTAGGGAGCCACTTTCCTGATTCTCTGACTCTTAAACCAGAGGAGAGCAAGGCTTGGGCAGGGGGCTGGAGTTGTGCCTGCAGTGTAGACAGCTAGCTTGTGCTCCAGCTCCTGACACCTGTGCTGCAGGTGGCTCAGCTGTAGACTGGGCTGTTTGACTTCATGCTGGAACATAGAAGGAGCACTCAACAAGGCTAGATACCTACTGGGAGGCAAGCTAATATGTCTAGCATTCACTTGGGTCAAGTGCCTACCACATTGTAGGCTCATGCTTGACCATGTCCTGACTTGGATACAACATCATCAGAGTACTTGCCCGACCAAGATCTTGTGCTCAGCTTGTATCCACCAATGTTAAGGTAGTCTTTGTGGTGGTGTTTCCCTCCCCCGCCCCACCCTGATTTCTTTCTTTTCTTTACCCTCTTATCTGTCTAGATCCTTGCATGACTCCCTTCTCTGTATCAGATCATAGCCTAGAGTTCATGCTTTACTTAAGGTAGTGTGTCTATGAAGTTACACTAAACATGAAGCTACTCATTTCACCTCTGTCCCTATAAGACTTTCATGACTGTATCTTTCTGTCCATGGCAGAATGTAGTATTGTTCCATAGGGAAGAATGAGGAAAATTTCTGAAACTAAAATAAAACATTGGAAAGGTATAATGAAAACTGTCTTGGACAGTGAGAGTTCTTACAATTGTGCTAATGAATGATAGATAATAAGTAGTTGAAGTGAGCCATATTTAAAATAGTTCCATGCGTATAAGTGCTAACTCTACACATCCCACCATGATCAAAATACAGTCTCCTACATGTCATGAACAAAAAAATGTGACGCGACTGACAGATTTTAAGTTTACTCTTTCTTGCTTGGACATGCAAAACCTTCCTGACATATATGTCATAGGTAATTTAACCCTGGCCTTTGTAGGTACACACACTTCTCTTTCAAAATACTTCTCATAGTGGTGAAGCTTACAGTACTTAGTTCAGATAAATGTCCACTTGAACTGAAGTAAGAAGCTTGCAGGAACAGTCTTCCATACAAACATTTCCTAGACCTTCTCCTTCTGATGTGATTGGAATTACTACCTGAAGAGCCTTCTTAAAATGTGTCAATTCTGTTGGCTCTAAAAACAAATGAGTACATGTTGACATTCTCCGTATTACTGGATAGAGAACAAAGTAAAATCTTTTGAACCACCAGCATAGATGCAGATATGCAGGAAGAAGAAATGTTAAAATGTAGGAAGACTATCAAATACATTTAACTGGGAAATGCTCTGCGTAATCATTGACTGTTTTCCTACGTAGTCTCAGTCACTTTGTGGTACTTGTACTGAAGCTCAGGACATGAGAGCTCCTGGAAATTAAAAGCCCCTGAGAGGAAGCATTTAATAAAGTCTAACAATTATGAGCGCTTTCAAAGAATGCAAAGGTTTATTTGTGGTCTCTGCTTCTGAGACAATAGCTTCACCTTATGAAATAGGAATGTGGAATTGGAGTCATCTTGTCTCCCTTCATCCATCTCCGAATTTAACCTATTTGTCTTGGCTGATTCTATAGCCAGTAAAAACAGGTACCTCCAAATCATGATTCAACCCAGCTACCTAACACTTGTCTTAAGATGTGTTAGTGCCATCCCTTTCCACTGGCTAGAGAACAAGCCTGCACAACTATTTTACACTAGTGACCTAACTTTAGTTAGTCATAGTTAGGTAAGAGGCATTTCATCTCTGCTTTCTAGCAGCATGAGGAAAAAATTCAAATCCCTTTATGCTAATCTAAATGTAACACAACAGAGAATTGGGTTCTGATCTGGTTTTCAGAAGGTTTGTATTTCTACTGCTGTGGGTTTGGTCAGTGGGAACTGCAGGTGCCCAGCTTCTCTGAAGACTGGTCTCTAAATATCTAGTGATACCCGGAATTCATAAATCATGTGAATTTAAACAATAGGGGAAAATTAAATGGAAACAGGGAAATATTCCAAAAGATAGATGACTCTCCATATTGTAGTCTCCCTGTTATAGACTTCAAGTGTGATGCCTGGTGGTTGCACGTGTCTTTTTAGCTGTCTTACACATTGTGTTTATATGAACTTGAAGGATTTTTTTAAGGATGTTTTTCTAGAGAAAACTAGAGAATACAGAAGAGAAATTCTTAAACATTTTTGAATGAGATTTTCTGTCAGCAACTATTGCCCATCTCAAAATCAATTTTATTTAGTCATCCTCACAAATTACATTTTTAAGGAGAGAAAAGAATGGAAGAATGACTACAAGTTAGTCATATTACAAAATGAATAATTGATGTTTTCAGTTGTTAAATATTTATTTTATTAAATGGAGCATGCAAAATAGTAGCGAGTTTCTCTTCTGACCAGAAAATTATTTCTGTGGTTTTTGCTCCTTGGAACTTTACAGATTTGGCTTTTTTAGTCTGAATGGCAGCTAAGAGATTCTAGTCAGTGTCTCTGCTGAGCTCTGACTAGAAATTTTGGCAGGATCCCAAAATATTTCAACCGTTGCAAAACAAAACATTACACCTACCCATATGGCTCATTTGGAATATGACCCACAAGCCTGACTGCAGTAGTCAACTGAGCTTGTAAAGAGTGAATAGTGTGTTTTGAGGGAGACCATCTAAAGTATAGATGCAGATCTATATTATGGTGTCCAACCTGATCATTCTTTAAGAAAGTGGTTATGCCTGCTTTCTTCCATAAGTGTTGTACATTTGAGAAAGATCGTGAAATTTAAATCATGTGCTAGTTAAGGGATTGTGTTAGCACACGGCCAAATCCTGTTCTGATGTCTGTATTTGTTGTTTTGGAGTTACAAAGTCTTGGGAGCTACTTATATGTTAATCTGAGAATGGAATTAATCTCTCTGAGTTGCAGGGATCATGTATAGAAAGAGGTACAAATGAAATTGTTAAGGCTGTTACAAAGAAGGGAATTCCTGGAGAACCTATGCGCAGAACAAATTGTTTTCTAAGTTTAGGGTTATGCGGAACATACTCTGAAATCAAGCGGTTCAAGGCAATCCCCAGCACAATACAATATCCTTTGCCAGTTTAAATTTAACCTCGTTTTGCCCACATAGAAGTCCTCTGAGGTGTTAAAGACTGGGGCATAAGAAACACACAGAAATTCAAAACCTCCTTTTCATATAAATGTAGTCACTGGTGAAAGATGTAATTAGTAGTTGATATCATGTGAAACCAGTGTAACTCAAGGTCAAATGACTTTATTGTTAATCTTGCCTGAAGATTTGCATTCAAGCCCTTCTCATCTCTGTCCTGACACATTTCTGGGGCAGAACTGGTGTTATAGGAGGTGGAGGGAGACATCTAACAGAATATTGACAAGTAATGAAACAAAAAGATCCATTTAAGTGTTTTGAGAAGGCTTGACATTCAATTGAAACTTTTGTATGGACAGATCAAAAAATCAAACAAACTCAATAGCCTAATAGAGTTGGGCAGGGTAAATGCACTTAGATACTGTACACAAAATTAGCATTAAGTTCAGCTGTAGGGAAGGCAAAGAAAGTTCTCAAGAGTGCTTTCACAGTAACTTTTCTTGTGAAAAGCCTGTTTAAAAAAAAAAAAAAACACCCTTGTTAAGCCCTTGGAAATAGACATTGGTGTCTGTTTCACTTGCAGTCTGCCTAAAAATCGCAATGGTTTATAAGCTTGCTTTCACTTTTCATGGTTTGAGGCTGTCTGGGTAAAAAAGTGAAGACTGCATTTTAGGGTATTGTTTTGTTGAACTTTATGAAAAATAAGGCTGCAATGCTGAGAACTCATGAAATGATAATGTCACGGTCACGTGCTACCTTATTTCTTCCTATTTAGGAATTTAGTAACTAACTGTGTACAACTGTTGTGGGATTAACCCACCATCTCTACCTGATTGTCATTCTGAAGTGATTCCCTTGGAGTTCAGTGGCCCATATATGGGCTGAATTGCATCCAGTGAATGAGGCTGTAGGTAAAATACTTCACAAGTATGGCTTCGTAAATCTAGAAAGTTTCTCCTTCAGCTCAGTTTGTTCTAGATTTAAATAAATCTGAAATGTTACAAAAAAAAATTGTCATTTTTTCCAAGAACTTTTGTTACGCCTCATTTTGTTTCATACACACACGTAACTCCACTATAAGAGCAGTTCAGGGCCGATTTTTGATGGAGAATACATATCTCTCATAGGCTCTCGAAAATATTTTTTTCCTAAAATACTCCCTTAGGGAAGGAATAGCATGTGCTTGACAGTTTGAGGCCCTCATGGGCCTCAGGCAGCCTTGAATACTCCCATAGTCGTTCTGGAACTCCCCCTCTGTCAGCCACAAGGTGCCCAGCAGTTTCTCGGGCTACATCTGTTGGCTGTGTCCAGCTGAAAAATTACTCCTGTGCCTGCCTCTTCTCTCCTCCCCTATTTTCAACATTGAAATACAAAAAAATCTAGAAAACTCTGTCAATGTGGAATGTTCTGATTTGTTGAAGTGGTGACTCCTTTCCCCTTCTTTCTGCCTCTTTTCTTTGTTGCTTTTCTATGTTTTCTGTTCTATATGTATTTTATTTTTTCATTATCTGATGCTCCTTTTTCTGACTTGTTTTCCTCCCAGCAAATATGCAGGCTTCTGTTCAAGCTGCCTCTGCTTTAGGGGAGGTCAGGACACTGTCTCATTCCCTGCTGCCTTCATTCAGGAAAGACTTCCAGGCTTGGGATTTCAGCCAGCTTCCTCTCCTCCATTGCTGCCGCCTGAGTTTGGGTGGGCTCCTAGATGTGGGATGTTCAGCTGGCACTGATTTCTTCCTCCCTCATTACGTGCAGTTTCAGTATGATGGTATTGTTTTTCAGGACTCATAGTCTTGCTTTTCTGCTGCAAGTGAGCCAAGAATGTAAGGGATGAAAGGTGCTCCCAGGAGAGTCTGAGAGATAGTCAGAATGAGACATGGATGTGGTGTGAAAAATGCAAGTAGCCTCATTTTTTCTGTGTTATTCTGGCCCAAGTTCTATTTGCTGTTACATCAACAGAAGTCTCAAAATACTCCTTGTAACTGATTTAACATGCCACTTGCATGGAATAGCATCTTAAAGTGCCAAGAGTTCTATCCTAGTTTTAGCTAAGGTTTTGGTCCCTTTCTCATAGACAGCGTTTGTGGATGGATGTCACACATTTACCAGTTCTTTCCTTTTTTAAACTTAAACAAAGACATAGCAACTACAACACCCATGCAGTCTTACCTTTTTATTGACTAATCCATCTGTGTTTATTGATGTCTTTTGTTTTTGTATTCTAGATTAAGATAGAAAAGGAGCTTAGCAGTCTCTACAAGAGAATGTTTGAACCACTCCATGTGCCTCCAGATCTGTTCCAAAGATTAACTGGACAATTCTGCAATATTCAGACTTTAAAGACAGGTCAAACTTATGCTGCAGAGGATAAAACATCAGTTGATGATAGACTAAGCATCCTGCTGAAGGGGAAGTAGGTTCTATAAAGCTTGGGAACAGCTTATGTATTGGGTGATGGCTGAATACATTAGAAAGTTGGGGTTTTTTGTTAGCTTTCTAAATGTTACTGATTGTAATATGTTATGGGCTACCCGTATGGGCTGTTATGTTATGTTAAAAGGTCTATAGCCTTTTGTGACACTGTTTTCAACTGATAGTGATGGATCTTACTGAGAGCATATTATGCCTCCACTTGTGTGTGCAGCCACGTTGATATTAATGGGGATTATATTTGTGTAATACCAAAGGTAGTGTCTTCCAGAACAAGCAAGAAACTTCTTTGAAGTCTTACTTAAGTCATCTTCTCAGTGCATACTTGGATTTTAAGGTTAAAAAGCACTACATGAGGAGAAAAAAATTATGCTTCAGTGGAACTTAAAACAAGAGGCCTCTTGAAATTGACTCATTGCAAGTAATAGATGCAAGCAGAAAGAGGCAGGCGCGTTGTCCTGGGGCTGGCAAAACACAGATGGGAAAGGGCCTGATTCATAAAATCCCGTGGCTAGACCGTAATCATGAAGCTCTTAAGTTCTGGCCAATATTTTAACCAATTTCTGTGGGTGGCAACAGTGCCATCAGGTTTCATCCTTTTTCCTTGACTCTGAAGTCATTAGCTGCTCATTTCTGTGAAGCTGATTTTCTAAAGGAAGCCTGATTTTTTTTCTGGCAGCATGGCATTACCTTTCAGACCTTTCTCATTCTGAAAAGCAATGTTTTGAGAATACACACAACATCAGGCAACTAAAATTGGCTGGTAGCCTGTTCTATTTGGAATCAGTGGAGGTTTAGACAGAAAACAGGTTAGCTCTTTGGCTGAAATTCCAGAAGATGTACATATTTTAGCCTGTTACCTTCTGCGTTACCATTGTCAATAACCATATTCAAATTTAAATTAAGTTATTCAACCTCCATGATTTTAAAATGTTGATTCATACATTTTTATTTCCAGAATGAAGGTCTCTTATCGAGGACACTTTCTGCATAATATTTACCCTTGTGCCTTTATAGATTCTCCTGAATTTCGATCAACTCAGATGAATCGGGGTGAGAAATTCCAGGTACACTTTGATTTAAATGTCACTCGATATGAACTAACGAGCTATTAAAAAAA
Organism: Apteryx mantelli; assembly: GCF_036417845.1. Classification (NCBI taxonomy): domain Eukaryota; kingdom Metazoa; phylum Chordata; class Aves; order Apterygiformes; family Apterygidae; genus Apteryx; species Apteryx mantelli. Next base: position 90,153,436 of record NC_089980.1, read on the forward strand.
ACAGCTTAGTACCCATAGTATAAGTTTGATCAACAGTGAACTATTTGGCTTGCATAATTTTGCTAGCTTTCTAGTACTGATGTTTAATGATGGCCCATATCAAGAATAACTTAAAATGAAATGCTGCAAAACAATACTATGATGGTGTCCACCGACCAGCTGTTCTGTTCCCTCTTTCTTTTTACTATTCACAAATTTATTTTGTGTTAAAATATTATTCAGGACAAATAATTTAAAAGATAGCTTTTACTGGAAAAAGAGATGATGTGAGTGGTCCCTTCACTAGTTTAAAAACAAAAAAAGGAAAAAGTCTTTTTCTGCACTTAGAGTAATCTTCGGTGTTACTGAAATGAAAGATTTTGAAGATTCAAGCACTAATAGTTTGAAATTGATGTTTATTTAAACATATTAATGCTTCTGTCATTTTGAAAGTTGTTAAAGCAACATTAACTGAAAGACATAATGCTATTTTGAATAAAAACATTCCTATGGGGAACAATATTGAGCAGTGGTGTAATTATACCAGTACATTAATGGATATATTATACAATAGCTTGCAGTAAAAAGTGCTATTAGAGTAGGTTTTCTCCACATAATACTGAAATCAGTATTTTGCTGCTCCCTACTTGATATTAACTGCATACGAGTGGTAATTACTAGCCTGTGGCTTAACTGGATATATCCACACTGGTATCATAACAGAAAAGGGAGGGAGGAAGAGTAATGTAGAATCTAAAATCAGTGATTGATGTAATATGTTCCAGTCAAGTACTAGGCTTAATGCCAAAGAGAGATAGTTGTCAAGATGTATTCATTTCACAGCAGTGAGGAATCCTGCAGAATTGCAGTCCTCTTCATACTATTTCTTTTGTAAATGGCTAGATAGGAATCATTTCCACTGAAAGGAAAAAGCTTAGGCCTCAAGCCGTGCCTACCTTAAATATTATTATAATCTACTACCATATACATCCTTCACTTCTGAGTTTTGCTTGCTTTTTATGATTTCAGCACACTGCAATATAAATATTCTCAGCATTGCCGTTGAAGTAGGACATGTATTAAGTCTTAAGGGCTCCATCTGCTGGCGATACTGATGAATTCTTCCTAAGCTTGTGTACTCATATTACAGACAGTGAAGTTAAAAACCATGTTTGTGTGACAGTTTTCCATTAGTTCTTAGGTTTTTTACATTTTTATTTTTTAGGAGGTAAAATTAACTTGTAATAGTAGAGGGCAGCTTATTTCTTCATAGTTGGTTTACTTTCTTTTGTAAAATATACTACTGCACTAACACTGAACTATAATGGTTTTTGTATGCCGCTGCCCTCTACTGGCATAGAATGACAAATCTGGCTATGTATTTATAAGTGTTAAACCTTCCAAGAGAAGATGTAAGCTTCTCTGTAACTGTCAGTAGCAGAATTGTCAATAATGAATCAAATAGTTCCTCAGCTCAAGTGCTAGAAGTTTGTACTTGTGAGATCGCAAGATCGGGCCACAAAGTGGTCAGAGAAAGATGAAACGATTTTTTCAAAATCTCTAAAAACTCTTTCACAACGATCTTTGGATTATACTGGTTGTTGCTGTTTGGTTACAATGACGTGGACTAAAACTTAGTAACATGTAGGCCTATTGGGTTGTGAATAGTGTCATCAGTGTAGGACTGACTTTGTATGTAAATGTTCTCTGTCATAAATGTTTACAGTTGTGGACACTGTAAGAGACCTTCCATAATTATCTGCCTCCAGATTTACTGAAAAATGAACTGGCCATATGTCTTTAAAAATACAGTGATAACAAATATGTGAGTAGTTTTAAATTTGTAAATACTATTTTCTAAGGGGTACCCTAAAGTAATTTATAGCTTTAAGAGTTATTTTAAATGTAGGCACAAATAAAATAGTATCACTTATTTTAAAGCAAGAGAGAAGTGCTAATTCTGAGTATGTGTTTTCTCAGGTCACCATTATTGCAGATGATAACTGCAAGTTCCTGTGCTGGTCCAGGGAAAGGCTGACTTATTTTCTGGAATCTGAGCCATTTCTTTATGAGATCTTTAGGTATCTTATTGGCAAAGATATTACAAATAAACTCTACTCATTGAATGACCCAACCTTAAATGACAAGGTAAGCAGTTGAAATTTTGTTTGGGAATTTTCTTGCCTCACACAAATGTATTGTTACCTCAACTTTAAATTGTCTCAAAGCACCTTGTTCTTAACCTGCTGCTACCTGTTGCTGAATTCCTACTCAGTTCTTTTTAGTGACAAAGCACGAGTCAGCAAAACATTTTGTCAGCAGCAATATTGTTTAATGGTAGCATGGTAATGTGCAAGAAAGAAGAATAACTGAGAATCAGACCTAAGTGGCTAGTGCAGATATTCCTAGCCAAGTAGTAGGCATGATGACTAGTTGCTAAAATCATGTTTTTTCCTGGATATCCTTCCTTATTAACAAATGGGTGCCTTTGTACAAAGAAGTGTATTTTTTTGGAAAGAAATCACTTGCTGAGGTCAAACAACTGGATGACGCTGATTGCCAAGGAGAATTCCAACGTGTTTGAGAGTTGCAGACATCAAAGAAAAGGGAATGTTAGGCTATGATGTAGTCAGTGAAGGGAGGCATGAAATCTATATAAAATACCTTTAATAAGTGGTCCGAATATAACTCATCTTCTTTGCATGTAGAGGGACTGTGTTTCAGGCGTCACGGGAAGTGGTCTGGATATAGTCACAGATATATTGATTATCTTGTTTTACTTTCATTTTGTCTCCTTTCTTAGTTAAATGGCTTCTCATGGTTTGGAAGGTAACTCAGCTTATGCTAGTGCATTCTTCTACTATTTATGTGGTGGCTGTAGGGTTTTTGTATGATTTATTTGAAGAACCTTCACCATCATCTATGAAAAACTTGGAATATTTATAATACAGTCTTTCCATGTTCTGTGTTTTGGGATTTAACTCACCCTAACTCAAAGCAAAAATACATCTCATCAGGTTGCCCATAAATGTCTCACAAAAAGGTTAAATAGCCACTTCTGTAATCAAAGTTGTGAATGTCCTGGGAAATGATCCAAAAGGAATGACTGCCACTGGTAATTATACAACAGAACTCAACAGGTTTGACTTGAAATTTACTTACAGCTAATTAAAAATTATATTTTTTCTCAATTTTGTACTGTTAACAGAAAGAAAGAAGGGAGAATTGTTGGAGAAACAATTTTACAGCAATAAAGCATTTTTATTCTGCCTTCTGGCCAGTGCAATAGAGGGTTACACTGTCTTGGAATCAAATGCTCAAAACTATTTCAGCTCACTGTTTTCATTGATTGTCAGTCTTGCTGATGTAATAACACAGATGTGATCTAGCAGGAATGTACCACCTATGAAGTAATCTTATAGTGTGTGGTTAATTTTTTTTTTTTAAGGAGGGCAAAAATTATAGGGGACAAAGATGTATTGTATTAATCGGAATGTATCCGTACAGTCAGTAAGTCATTTCTTGAGTATGGCCTCTGCAGGAACATGTAGCAACATGCTTCCTTTGTGTGCTAAGAATTGCATTCAGACTACATCTCCTGGCAGACTCCTTTTTTTCACTCACCATGTCTTTTTTTTTCTTTTTTTTTTATGCATGGAAGGATGACAGCATTAGAGTATTGTGCCTAGTGTATAAAATCATCTGCATCTGATTTGTGCTGCTGGCTTCTGGCACTGTAGAACTTAACATTAGTATAAATAATTCTTGAAATGAAGGAATAATGTCACATGATGCCACACTGTAATTTTGTAAATGGTCATTTTCAAGTGAAAGGTCCTTATCATACCTTTGAAATATTTTTTAAAAATCCCAGAGAGATGGTTAGACTTTAATGGAGGCTAGTTGCCAACATCTGGCAGAAAAGAGTTGCTGAATTAAATGATATATTCTATTAAAACATGGATTTACTGAAACATTGCAATTTCACCTCATAGGGAATTCAAGCCATCCTTCAAAAAGTCTTAAACATGGATGCAATATGAAAACATTTATTGCCAGAGAAATCTCTTCTTGTTCTATGTCTCTTATTTTACTTTTTCCCCTTTATCTTTTTTTTCCCCTTATACTTCTTCTAGCATAGGTCATTTTTATCAGTACTATTTTTGCTATGTTTCAGTGCTTGGATCTCCCCTTCTTGGGAAGAATACTTTGGAAATCATTTTCAAAACTGATGTGTGAATTTCTGTGTGCAGCTTTAGTCACACCCTTCTGCTGACACCATACAAATTGATCCGATTTTGAAGCATATCGTAACACTCTCCAAAATTCAAATTTCTTTTAGATGCCGTTGGTGCAAACTGTATCTTCAAATCACTAGTCACTTTTAGAAGACTTGGCATTAAGTTTTTTTGTAGTGTAGGTTTCTTCCTCCATTTTTTCCTTCTTTTGATTTCTCTTCTTTGTCTTTTGCTGTTTTGTGTCATTACAACTCCATCCTATTCTCTCTGTCTTTCCTATCCATTTTGCTTTCTTCTCTCCCCCTCTGGCTTAACATCTGCACACCTCTGTAAAAATAATAATGCAAATGTTTGGGATCAGCACATTCCCTTTAGAGCTTCTGCCTTTTTCTCTCTAATTCTTGTATTGTGTTGAGACCACAGTTACTGCTTTTTTCAAAAGGCTGTGCCTGCTGTCTGAAATGTTTATTTTAATTAGTGCTCTGTTGTATGTACAGAGTGTGGAAAATCAAATGGATGCCCAACTTATTGCACTAGGTGAAATCGAGGCTGAAAGTGTCCAGTTTTGCACTTACCCTGTCTGTACTTTCCACTGTATGGTACAAATATATCTAAATAATATACAGATATGTATCAGTATGAACAGAAAAGATCTGTTTAACTGTATTCTAGCTAGTAACAATTTTGACATTTCTGTGTGCTACCTTCAGTTTAACATGTTGAGTATATGTTTCATTCCCAAGTCCTTTACAAATACTAGAATCATATAAAGCAATGTAAAATTGGCTTCATAATTTTATGTAAATTTCTTTGTAAAATTACATTTTCATTTTAGCTTCAGTTTTTACCAAGTCTTTATTTTTAGTAAAAAATAGTCACATGAATTTAAGATTATTTTAACTGTTTTATAACTTCTGAAAATGTATGTTATTATAGAAATTAAGGGTGAGTGTTATGGGAAGTTGTAATACTTTTTTATTCTTCCTCAAACGAAAATCGTATTGTACAAGCCCTTCCTACATAACTAGAATATTTTCATTTAAGTCAATATACCCTGCATAGACTCTCTTGCTTTAACCAATTGATTCGTGAATAGTCATAGCTGAGCTCAGAGTGTCTACTGCAGAGGAAATACTTATTTTCCATTTTTATTTCTAATTTACTTGATACCTTTTTAAAATAACATTTTTTTTATAGGCCTCAAAAAAGATTGATCGACAGCCTAGTCTTTGCTCACAGCTCTCTGTGATGCAGATGAGAAACAGCATGGCCAGTACCAGTGACAGTGAAGATGGCTTACAGATGTTTCTCCGTGGGACTTCCTCTGCATCCTCTCTTCGTGAGTTCTCAAAATAGTTGATGCCAATTTTGAACACATCTTGGTTGATCATTAAAAATGATTGTAGAACTACTGTTGTCTTCAATAGGAGCAGAATTTAGCTTATTTTGGGTGCTACTGTAAACTGAGTAAGCGGAAAGACAATGCAGGGAATTCGTAAGATGTTTAAGGCTTTGTATGGCAACTTAAGCTACTTCATGTAGACACTGGAAAAAAAGCAAAGTATTGTAATAATTTTTGGCATAATATGAATGTGTCAACATAATATGATTTTCTTGCAGTAATGGAGCAAATCAGTGTGAATGTATAGTGCCTGTCACAGTAGTGTCTACTCTGGTCTGTGACTGGTGCTTGTAGGAACTGAAAACCAAACAAAACATTTCCCCTCAGCAACTTGGTGCTCTGCATTTCCTCCTGAGACAGTTTGTATTGGCAAAGTCTGGAGAAATGTGATATAGAACTAATATTTTGATGTCACCTGGAAAATCTCCAAATATCCTGTCAGGCGTTCGTTCCCTGCACTTTGCGTGGCAGGAGTAGTATAGAACAGATGAAATAAGGGAAGCCATGTTCTGACCTTTTGCTTCTACTCTTGCAATTTATATCTTTATAGAAACTTTTTAAACAATTCTTTGTAAGTTTTTTTTTTATTTGTTACTTTTAATTTCCTTGGATCTAAGCAAACTTAAGTAGTAGTCTGAAATCTGAAAGCAGCTTTTGAACAAAATACCCCAAAGATGCTCAACTGTCTTATTTGGCATAAGCTGTCTATTTAACACAATTTAAAAGGGTCACATAGGATTATCTATTTTGGTTTGAGGAATCTTATTCTTTGCTAATTAGGATTTAAAGCTATGAGGAAAAAAACCTGTCATTCATTAGGGTTAAATTCTCTGGTAAGTTGAAGAAAGTGTTTCAAAGTATTTACACTTTCCCATTTAATTGTCTGTTCTCCATTGTCTTCCTCAGTCCTTATCCAAGAACTCCTTCAGGCTTGGAGGGCCAATCCCTTTCCACTCCTTACCATTGATACAGTCTGCATTCCCAAATACAGGGAAGCAAAAGCCCTGCTAGTGTTTCACCCTACTAGAATGTTGAGAGTGACAGCTTGGATATAGTTGTTAAAAACTGGTGAAAATTCTAGCTTTATTTTCTTTATTTCTCCTCTGTTCCCTGAAAGGACATTTAGAATCACCGAATAATTGAGGTATGAAGGGACCTCTGAAGACTGTCTAGTCCAAAATCCTGCTCAAAGCAGGGCCAGCTAAAGCAGATTGCTCAGGACCATGTCTGCTAAAGCTTTGAATATTTCCAAGGTTGAAGATTCCACAGCCTCTCTGAGCAACCTGTTCCAGTGCCTGACCACCCTTGTGAAAAATTTTTCCTTATATGTATTCAGAACTTATTTTATCACAATTCATGATTGTTGTCCCTTGTTCTTTAGCGCATGCCTCTGAGAAGAGTTTGTCTCTGTCTTCTTTATACCCTCCTGTTAGATAGCTGAAGACAGCAGTAAGATCACCTGTGAGCCTTCTCTTCATAAGGCTGAACAAACCCAGTTCTCGCAGCCTCTCTGTGTATGTCATGTGCTTCAGCCCCTGACCATCTTGGTTGCCTTCCACTGCACTCACAGTATGTCCATGTCTTTCTTGTACTGGGGAGCCCGAAACTGGACACAGCACTCCAGATCCTGTCTCACAAGTGCTGAATTAATCCCTTTCATTGACCTGCTGGCTATCCTCTTGCTAATATGGCCCAGTATATGGATAGCTTTCTTCTCTACAGGGACACACTGCTGACTCATGTTCAGTTTGCTGTCCACCAGGACCCCAAGTCCATTTCTGCAAAACTGCTTTCCAACTGGTTGGTGCCCAGCCTGTATTGCATCAGGTTGCTGTGTCCCATGCCTTTGCCTATGTTGAACTTCATATGGTTCCTGTCAGCTCTTTTCTCCTACCTGTGAAGGCCCTTTTGAATACCAGCCCTACCCGCTGGCATATCAACATTCCCGTCACTTCTTCACTGTGGTCTCCGAACTTGCTAAGAGTGTGTTTCATCCTGTCATCCAGGTCCTTAGTAAACACACTGAACATTATAGGCCTTGGTACTGACCCCTGAGGGACACTGCTAGTAACTGGCTGCCAGCTGGATTTTGTACTGCTGTTCACCAGTCTTTGGATTCATCAGTCCAGACAGTTTTCCACCCATTGTGTAGTTTGCATATCCAGTCCATTTCTAACCAGTTTGGCTAGAAGGATACTGTGGGAGACTGTTTAAAGCCTTGCGACAGTCCGGGTAAACAACATCCACTGCACTCCCCTTGTCCACAGAGCCTGTCATCTCACCACAGAAGGCAGGTTGGTCAGGCACAATTTGTCCTTGGTAAATCCATGCTGGTTCTTCCCAATAACCTTCCAATCCTTCATGTGTGACCCATCCTTCCAGGAGGGGATATGATAGACGATATGATAGACTCTATAACTGTACTGGAGACTGCAGTTAGGCAGACAGGCCTGTAGTTCCCTGGATCCTCCTTGTTGTCCTTCGTGAAAATGGATGTGACTATGGTTTTTTCCTCTCCCCTGATTGCCATGAACTTTCAAAGATGATAGAGAGCGACCTCACAATTAGCTCAGCCAAACTTCATCACCCTTGCTGATGCAGCTCATGTGGTCCCACAGACTTGTATATACCCAGTTTGCTTCAGTGGGCCCTAACTTGGTCCTCACAGAATGGTTGAGGTTGAAAGAGACCTTTAGAGATCTAGTCCAACCCCCCTGCTCAAGCAGGGTCACCTAGAGCAGGTTGCCCAGGACCCTGTCCGGACGGCTTTTGAATATCTCCAAGGATGGAGACTCCACAGTCTCTCTGGGCAACCTGTTCCAATGCTCAGTCACCCTCCCAGTAAAGAAATTTTTCCTTATGTTCAGATGGAACTTCCTGTGTTTCAGTTTGTGCCTGTTGCCTCTTGTCCTGTCACTGGGCACTTCCTTTACTGTTAAGTCATGTATCACTCTCCCAGTCCCTGTCACTAGACTCAGAGACCTGGGAGGCGTCAGGACAAGCCTTACCAGTTGAGACAGAGGCAAAAAAGGTATTGAGTATCTTAGCCTTTTCCATGTCCTTTGTCACTAGGACCCATGTCCCGAGGCTGAGTCACGGCCTTGCAGTTTCCTTGGTCTTCCTTTTGTTGCCAATGTATTTGTAGAAGCCCTTCTTGTTGCCCTTAACTAGCTCCAAGTCCAGCTGAGCTTTGACTTTCCCAATTCTATCCCTGCATGCTTGGACAATGTTTATGTATTCTTCCCAGGTAGCTTGTCCCTGCTTCCACTTTTTGTGTACTTCCTTTTTGTGTCTGAGCTCTGCCGGAAGTTTCCTGTTCATCCATGCTAGCCTTCTGTCACGCTTGCTCAACTTTCTGCACGCTGGAATGGACTGCTCTTGGGTTTTGAGGAAGGTGTCCTTGAAGATCAGTCAGCTGTCCTTGGGCCCCTTTGCCCTTGTGGGCCATGTCCCATGGGATGGTGCCAAGCAGATCCCTAAGCAAGCCACTGTCTGGAAGTCCAGGGTTGTAATTCTATTTTTCTGGCCCTCTTGTCTGCCTCTTAAACTCCAGCAGTTCCTGGTCATTGCAGCCAAGGTTACCATCAGCCTTCACCTCCTTGACCAGTTCTTCCTTGTTCATCAGTGACAGGTCCAGCAGAGCACCTCCCCTAATTGGCTCATCAATCACCTGTGTGAAGAAATCGTCCTCAACACTCTTCAGACATCTCCTGGACTTATTACACCAAGCCCTTTCTACCGGATATTGGGGTGGTTAAAGTTCCCCACAAGTACCAAGGCCTGCGATTATGAGGTTTTATCCAGTTGTCTAAAGTAGGCTTCAGTCTACTTCCTCTTCTGTATCAGGGAACCTGTAGCAGATACCTACCATGAAGTCTGCCCTGTTGGTCTGTCCTCAGATATTTACCCATAAGGTGTTGACTGGCTTTTCACCTGTTCCAAGGCAAAGCTCCATACCTTCAAGCCACTCATTTGCATAGAGTGCACTTGGACAGATCTACTCACTTGGAAGCCTGAAAGAAATTGTAAAATTGTATTTGTGCAATTAGCTAGAATTGAAATTCTCTTTCAGACTTAGCAGCAGAACACTTGCACCACTATTTCAGCTTTGGGAGAAAGTAATCTAAATGTATGCAATTTTCAGCCGTAATTACATTAATCCCTAAGATATGTCCATTCTTAGCACATACTTGATAAATGCACTACTCTACTGTACTTTTTCTTTTTTTATATACTATATTTTCTGGAGTAGGGTGTGTACTTTCCTCCAAAAGGGGGGTTAAATGTCTCTTATATTGTGTAATTACCCACTACAGCAGCTGTTGGTGTTGATACTGCCACCACACCATTGGCAACAATGGATGAGGTAGCAACTTCCAGAGTCCAATTTTTTCACTTATTTTGGGGGAGGCAGGGCGGGTACCCGTATAGCAGTGTATGATACACCTCAGGAAATACGGTCATTTATTTTTCTTTGCCTTTTGGTTAATGCAAAATTTCTGACTTCCATACTTCTGACTTGATAAAAGATTGTTTATCTTACCAAACTGTAATGCTTCAATCTTTCTTTTTGCTGAAATAGCAGGTTAGTCTGTTACTCCTATGTAATGTCATTGCCAAAGATGGGTTTCCTATCAAGGTGAGCTCTGCCTGAAGATTGGTATTGATACTGTACTGTAGCCATGTCTGCACTTTTCTTCAGAGTCCAGAGAAAAATGAGGAAAAAAAGCTGCCAATAACTTTTCCCTATTGTGTTTTTAAAAAGCTTCTCCTGGATGCTGCCAGTGCAGCATAGTCAGTCTGCTTTTGTATTTTTTAGGATTTGGTATGAGGTACGTGCTGAAGCACACTGTCCCAGTGCTGTATTGCCCTGGATCCTCCTTCTGCAGCCGTGAATTAGTTCATTAAAAAAAAAAAGAGAGAGAGAGGGAAAACCACAAGATTTTAGTGAGGAGCATATGGAAGTGACATATATACTTCTTTTTAGAAAAAAATAAAGAAACTTATCTGTACAGGAGCTCTACAGGAATTCTGTCTTGTCATTGCTAGGTGACAGACTCTCATCTGGACAAAAGCTTCCCATTACAAAGATTAGATTTGACTACTATAGTACAAACAAATCTTATTCTCCTAATTTCCATATTCTTGCAAAATGGTGAATTTATTCTTTTGTATAATCCAAACTTTTTTTTAAGTTATGCTTTTATCCTATGCTCCAAACTATCAGCTTTGATTAATTTTCTAAAGAAATTGATGTAGAAGCTTTTTTGAAGTGTTTAGCAACAAGAGGGAGAAAAATACTAATTAATAGGCCCCAAACTGCAATTATTAACTGTGTTTTGAATTTAATTAACTAAAAAATCCAACTAACTGTCTGCTTTTATATTAAGGAAATAACCAACAAGAGTTCTATAATGCTTACGGAGTGAGTCGTTTGCAGCATGATGTTTTCTGTTGATAACATCACATTAACTCAGCAAGCATCCTCAAAAAGGTATTAAAGTGGGATTTGTTTATCACATGGTACTTGTGCTTGATGTACATGATCCATCTCTATGTAACTTATTAGTAAATGAAATTAATGTATCTCTTTTTCCAAAATGTGAGTTAAGTAGAAATAGTTGAACTCAGTCAGAAGGGTAGCTTCAGCTTTCAGTCCTTTTAGAAATGTTTTAATATTAGTTTCTACACAATAATTCTATTGCTTGATAATCATTCATATGCTTACTAGTATAATAGGCACTTGAACTTGGGTTCTGGAGAGAATGCAGTAGAGCAGTATATGGAAGGCCTGGGTTCAAGAGCTGATTCAGTCCCTTGAACATCTGGCTAACGCAGGATAGAGGTACAAATAGACAAGTTTTCTGCATTTGGAGAAAGCAAGGGCATGTCTTTTAACCAAACAACTTGATAGTATTAGACCTAACATTGGATTCTGTTCAACAGACTTAATGGCTTCTTACTTCTGATTTCTGGAGAGAAATAAGCTCTTTCAAACAAAAGAAAACTGTGCTAAAAACAGTGCTAAACTATACAAATATAGAAATCTAAAAAAAGAAAACCGATGCTCTAGTCCAACATTTTCAGGCTTCCTTTTACCTTTGAGTGTAATTTGTTGGCGTCGCCCGACATAGTCACTTTTACATCCAGGTGTATCCACAGATCTTGGTTTTAGACAATTAAATGATCTAAACATACTTGTTTTGGCCATAAAAACACATATATATGAAGACAAGTGCTTAACAATTCCAGTGTATAAAAATGTGCGCGAGTAACCCTTTATTATAGCAATTAATCAAAGTAGTTTTTAAATGTTAGAAGAAAATATTGATATATTTGTAACAGAGTTCTAAAAAGCTAATTCCTAACAGTGTTTTCCTGAATGTGACTTAAGAAATGCAGTAATGTAATGCCTGCTGGTCTTGCCTGTAGCTAATATTTTGTTCTCTGTGTGTAAAACATGCAGCACAAAGGAGTCCTCCTCCAGGCTTTCTGAGCAGAGTAGTTTATTGTATGTAAGATAAACTTTTTTTAAAAGTAATCTTTGTAATAAGAGTAGCCCTGCAATAACAGTATGTTGTGGCTATCAGTATTTTTTCATGAAAATTTGACTTTTTAGCTTCTATATAGATGATCTGTCAGACAGCATCACTACTTGCTCTTTCTTCTACAGATATTTAAAAGATTTTCCTATTCTTTTTGGTCATCATATGCTAACTGTTTAGAAGCTTGTACTATTGTGATTGTTTAACTCTGGAAGAGGGTACTGAGAGAACAAATGTTCAAGTACAGATACAATTTTCAGAGTGGACAATGGGAAATTAACCTGTTTGTCCAATGTTAAAGGAGTTCTGTGATTAAACCCTCATGCTGAAAATTTACATATAGTAGAGGATCAACTTTTGCAGTGGTAGGTTGCACAAAAATTCCAGTTAACCTCTTGCCAGCTATGACTTTTCTGTGCACTCTGCTCCGGCAAGCTTTATGAATTGCTGCTTTATTAGCAGACTGTCTTAGAGCAATGAGATCACTGTAAGTCAAAAGTTACGTGGCCTTCATCTGTTAACATCTATCTTGTTTTCTTTACGGTTGTTTATGTAGGGGGTATGTTTTACATGTCATGGTTTTAAAGCAGTTAGGGCTGTGATCATTTACCCATCTGAGGTCTGCCCAGTGAACCTACGAATTTTGTCACAGCTAAGGCAAGTATCTAAATATACATACCATTTGTACTTAAGTCATATTGTTGTTTGTTGAGAAGAATTTGTGGGTGAGTGTAACAATGAGAAAATAATTATGAAGGATACAGTGTTGAGCATCTCATGCAATCAAGACTTGCATTGAAATTGAGGAGAATTCTGTGTCTATACTGGCTGTAAAATTTGAACCTGGAAGGTATTGGTGATTCATATAGGTTTGGCAGTCTCACATCTAGAATTTCCTGATACCAATGGCCAAATAGTTACAAAACCCTCAGTTATAAAATTCTTTTATGAGGGAACTGGAAAAGGATCATCAGATTCTGTCACAATCAGATCTGATCACATCAGATTCTGGAACTTCATTACAAATAGGTGTATATATAGCAAGCATTTATTGTTAAATTAATTGTATAATTTATTTGGAATTGTGGCAGGCCCAGGCCGGACATCTCCCTACCTGAGAACTTCGGCAAAAATGAAGCCAATAGAAGAAAGTGTTGAAGATGATGTCTTTGAAGCACCGTCTGCTGATAAGCTTGAACTCCAGCAGCTGCCTTAAACAGACATGTCTTCAGAGATATAAGAGCTTGTACAAAACTCAAATGCAAGAGGAAGAAGCTTAATTTGGAAGGAATCTGAAAGCTAAAAACATCTTTTCATGTTTGATTTTACCACAGCATATGTCAGTGACTTCTAGACAGAATGTCACATTTTATTTTACTTCTAAATAAAAAAAAAATCTGAGTTTTATTTTTGTTTATTGGCCATGAGTATTTGTTTTACATTTCCTTTGACTCTTACCATGACAGCTTTAGTATTAAATGTCTGGCTAGCCTGACATTTCTAGAGACTTATTAGGGGCAGAACAACCCCTATTCCATTTCCATAAGTTTTTTAGAAGCCTATATCTTAGTGCTTTTCAGTGGGAGATTTTGAAACTTTTATCCAAAACTATATTGCTTTTACCTAAAACCATTGTTGTGAGAGTCTCAAATGAAATAATGCAGATAACCTTCTGTGTATATTGGTAGGTATTTGCCTCCAATTCTGGTATTTCCTAACCTGACTGCTTGACTCTACAATCATAATAATGACTTTAACTTTTCTTTTTTGCCAAATATCTTAGTTTAATGTTGCCTTTCCAACCATAACTTTTTCTTTCTTAGGTAAATGTAGGTAAATGTAGGTAGTTCCATTTATCATATTGTACAAAATACCATTACATGGAATAAGAGAAGTTTGACATAAACTCTCAAGCAGTCAGAGTTGTCTTGAGTCTGGTTTTGCTCTGTTTTCTGATGCTCCATTTTAATTTCTGAAATTTAACCTGATAATGCATCCTGGAATCAGCCTGCCTCGGAGTTATATAACCCATTTATTTACTGTTCAAAAGCCCTTGCAATATCAAAACACACTTAAATGCTTTGACCTGCACTGTGAATGCCCCTGCTTTTGTGAATTTAAATTCAGTGTTTAATGTTACATCAATATGTCTTGTGATTTGCTTGGTTTTGCATTGTTAAAAATGTTTCACTGAGGTGAGACCTACTTACTGATTTGTGTAAATAGATGTAAAATACCTTTATGCCGCACATCATACGCAAAAGAGAGCACATTGGCTTATTTTGGAGTTGATGTAGTTTATCATCTAAATTTGGTGTTCTAAAAGTCTTTATATGCCAAAAATAGGAAGTCCTCCTGCACCCATTTTAATTTGTGTGTTGTTCAAACAGCTTTTAAAACTGCTTGTCTGATAAACCACAAAGATAGATAGGATCAGTTGTGAGTCTACTGGAGTACAGCTGGGATTCAGCAACTAAAACATAAATGCCTATTAAAAATTAAACCACATTTTCAGTAGCTGACTGTCAAAAGTTAGCAACTGAACAGATTACACCATGAACAAAAACACAACAGACAGCAAGAAAACTGACAACATTAGAAAGAAACATGAAATATTTTCTATGCAATAAAATGTATAGTAAAGGAAAAAATTGTATCCTTGTAACTCTAGCAGCTGCCAGTTAGAAGGTTATCTGAGTTTTTTGGTGTCTCATTTTTTTAAATAAAAGGAACAATGCTTATAGGACATTTTGTTAGGATAGGTTATATAATCATAGACTAATTTAGGTTGAGACCTCTGCAGGTCATCTGGTCCAGGCCCTGCTCAAAGCAGGGTCAAATTCAAAATTAGTGGAATTACATGGAAATGTTGTAATGATGCTTTCACTACAAGAGTTGCAGGCTTGTGAGGATCCTCTTGTGAGGATCATATGTCTAAAATGCTTACATTTTTTTTGATTTACAACACAGTCAGACTTTGTAAATAAAAAATTATGCATATATTTGCAGGTTTTAAGCTAAGCTGTTACAACTAGTTAGTTATCAAACTTCATAAGAACAAACTGCTGAGAAATTTGTGGATTGGCAGGTGAATGCTTCCTAACTCTGGGCAGCAGTTTCAAGCTCCAGGTAAGAAGTGATGTCTTATTCCCCTTCCAGATAAAATGATCCCTGTAGATAAAATATGCTGGCCAGAGGAAGGATGCTGCCACATGATTTCTCATGGGAACGCGAAACTAAACAAGCGTCCCGTTAGTTGAATGTCACAAAGAAAGGCTAAGCCTCCCAGCTTGTCTCTTGGCTCCTGGAAGGGTAAGAGAGAAAATGGGAATTGCTTTACTTACTAGGAGATATAGTGAGGCACATCTTTGTCCTGATGTAATTCTCTCTCTCTCCTGCCAGTTTTCAAACTCCGTTAAAGAGAAAAACTAAGCTAGTGGAGTAGACCATAAATAGTTTAGCAAGTGAATAACTAGAAAAGCAAGAGTGGCTGAAGTAACAGAGCAATGTTGCCTATAAAGTAACTCTTTTTCAGTAACCTGAAAAGCAAAGTAGCCTCCAAATAATAGTTTCCTTCCCTCTGCCTTGCTCTCTAACAGGATCATTTCTTATGTATGCTTAGAAAATCAAGCAATACTCAGTGCCTGGAGAGACAGAATTCCTCTTAAAAATCAGAGAGGATCTACAGGAACAGAGCTCTGACTACGTTACATATCCCAGCTTCTGGACCATAAATTGTTGCATGCTGGGAATAAGAACCAAGTCATCTTCATGCCTGCAAAGCATCACACATGCCAATGATATTACAGCAATAAACACTGCAAATAATGATAAATGTGTTAGTCTACAGGAGATAATACATTTTATTTCCTAAAAATACATTAACTGGCAATTTTAAAATTCCCTGATGAGTAGGTAAAATGGATAGTAAATAAGTTTACTTGATATATACAACTTGCAAAGTCTGTTTACATTTGTTCCTGTTGTTTCAAATAGAGTTCTTTCAGAGACAACAGAAGCTAAAATAAACTGTAGCCTGCTTTTTGAGGCACCCTTTTTCCACTGGTATTGCAAAAGGTAAGTATAAGCATCCTATAATAATTTAGGTTTAAAGGAGGAATGTACATGTGCATGAGTAAAGGACAGACTGTAAATCCATTGTTAGCTTATTTTAAGCTATGACTAGTAAAATATAAAAACAACATATACTTTTAAATCATATATCTGTTAGGCATAACTTTTACTATATGCAGCACATATGAATTATATTAGCATATAATTCTTTTTGCTAACCATAATGCCCATGGAAGAAAAGAATGTGCTTTATCAAAATGTTAGCAATGTTATCAAAATTTTATAATTTTCAAGAATTCCATTATTTCAGCACATATATAGATACATATGGAATGTTGCGTTTGTCAGGGACACAGAATTGAAAGAAGTTAATCAGCTGCTGTGTTAAGAATTATCTTAGAGGATCATTTCAGAATATGTCCTCTCATTAGCAAACTATTCTTTGTCTCAAATCACATAGAATAAACTTGATGTAGAATTGATTCATATTCTCTTCAGCTGTAACTCATATGCTTAAGTGCTTGCATGCTCATTCTTAGGGTGTAAATCTGCATTAAATAAATTGTCTAAGACTGAAAAAATTAATTTGGGCATTTTAGAGAGGATCCAGAAAATCAGTTGTAGATAGGCAATTTCAAAGTCAGGCATGTAAAAGAATGCTCTAATTTTAGAGTAGGTAAACCTCTACAGCTATCCTAATAGTAACGAAATACACTATTCATTACCCATATTAGCTTTCTAAAGGTAGAAACAGAACTCTCAGGTTCTAGTCTATCACAGATGTTTGCAGTAAATGGTAAGCTTAGATCTGGTCAATTCAATAATCAAAACTATTTCAGTAGTATGAATGTACTTCCAAAAGCCCATTTATAAACACATCCACTGTATTTAAATTCCAAAAAAATTCCAAAAAGCTGATACACAAGTACTAACCTTTATTTTTTCCTATAATGTTTACATTTAAGAAATAAGTACAACTGAATTTTAATCTCCCTATGGAAAAAGGCTGCTTTGTTTGATATAGGTGTCAGAATGCAAAACAAAGATATAATGAAACAGGCACTTCACCAATTAATAAATGTAAGAATAAACTAGATCAGAAATGCTGATATAGTAAAAATGCAAAAGCTAGATTCTTCAGTAAATCTCCAGCATGTATGCAGAGCATATTACAAAAGTAAGGGCTCAGGAAATATCTTCATATGTGAACGCTAACAATTTCATAAGCAACATTGTGCTTGATATGCCAGCACAGATACAGCCACATATCATTTTGATGGAGTTTTGGAAAGTGAAACTGTAGTGGCACCTTTTAATATTATTGGAATAACAGCAACAGTTACTTTATTGTTTCAGAAATGTAGTCTTAGGAAGTGCTTCTTCGAGTAAAATGCTGTTTTTTGTCTCTCTTGCAATGCTGGTCACAGATGCTTCTGATTAAAGGAGAATAGGTTCTCAGTACTTAAGGGATTAATAAGAGAAGACAAACGGTCTTAATTAATTATCCCTGACATTTAAACTTCCTGAGAGCATGATGATGATAATATGAGAGTCATTAAAGATTTCAGAAAGGTAATAGGAAAGCAAAAGTTACAGGAGCATTCAATATTGATTGCAATGCAGTCCATATACTTTTTTTTTAAAAGAGCATTGCAGATTGGCAAGTGGCAAAAGTTGATGGGCTCTTGTTGGTCTATTTAACGGAAAAAATGGCTTTTCAGTTGGTAAAGTTACTATGACAACAGGTAGAATAAAGCATTTCCAGTGAGCTTAAACATTACCTGAATTTTAATTCACAAGAACATTTACTTAACACTTAATGAACATAAAATACTTTACAAATCTAAGTAAGTTACAGGCATGTCATGCCTATATATTTACTAACAAACTCTAGAAGCCAGAGAGCAGCTGTTTTCTTTTTCGGAAACTTCTTTAAGACCCATAACTTGCAGCTTGAGCAGAAAGTAGGCCTTTGCGCAGGGATGAATGTAAGTTATGTTACAACCTCCACCCAGCTACTTTAGCTAACAGATGCCTCAAATTAATACTCTCCAGCCGTTGTAATTTACCATACTTGAGTTCCTCCTTAACTTTCTCCTTGGGGATTAATATCTATTAAGGTCACATCCTGATTTCCTGTGCAAAGTGCCTTTGGGATAAGAATTCCCCATCATCCTTTGTAGGAAAGAACAGATCAAAAGTGATGCTTCTTGAAAGGCATCCGCTGATACGCTGTTGTATCATACTCTTTTGTTCACTGGTACTCAGTGCTCTGTTTTGTTCCAGAAAACTGAGGAATTTAATAGTATAGACATTGTCTGCCAAGTAATATGAATCTCCTACACTCTTAAAGGCTGGGTGTTTAAAACCATGCTTTCCTTCAATTTTTTAAAAATAATTTTCCCTGATCACATTGCCTTCTAGAGTTTTACACTGTACTTTTCTTATTGTTCTGTGTATTTGCACTTCTCTCCCAGTCAAAGAAAGACGTATAACACACAAGCAACAGGCAAATGACTTACGATGAAGGGAAGGAGCAAAATTGATAGTATATAAAATGTTCTAACAGAATGAATTCTGTGCTCATTGCATTCAAGTAGAAATGACTCAAGATGAAGAGTTTCTCTAGCTAAAAATGAGACAAAACCTCGGCAGCTATCTGACTGCACTTTCCCAAACTAAAGGTTCATGTACTGCAGAGGTTCGTATAAATGGGAGAAGGGTGAGAATCAGTTCAGCTGTTGGTTTTGCTAAACACAAACCAATCCTCCTTTTTTTACCGTATTAACTTCAGCTTATGACACAAACTAATTCTTACAGTTTGAGAACACAGATTACTCTTTCTAGTAGGCCCTTGTCCACCAACCTGCCCTGCTGTCCGGGGAGGTTTGCTGCTCGCTGGGTGCTCCGATGCGGGGCTTTGTGGAGAGGCTGCCAAGGCCTTCCCGGCCCTCGGGCTGTTACCCCCCAATGCTCTTCCATGTGGGCACCACCAATACTGGCAAGGGGACCTGGAGCGCGTCAAGTGTGACTGCGTAGATCTGGGCCCAGCGTTTGGGGGCCTGTGTGGTTTTCTCCACAGTCATGCCAGTGAAGGGGAAGGGCTTGACGAGGAGCAGACAGATCCTGCGGGCCAACAACAGAGATTTGTTTTTTATGACCCTGGAGCTCTCTTTAAGGATCCAGGACTGTTAGGAAGAGACCCCACCTAATGAATGGGGTAAAAGCATCTTTGCCAACAGCCTGGCCAACCTGGTGAGAACGTTAAACTCAGAATGACAGGAGAGGGACATGACAACCCCCAATCAAGTTAGGAAGTGATTGCCCAGATTGGCAAGGAAAGGGCGCAGAGTGATGTGGACAAGAGAGACCTGGTAATCAACAAAACAGGACAAGGGAGTGTACCTTGAGCATATGCAACAAATAAGGAAGTGCCAAGAAGACGGCACGATGGAGGAAGTCTGTATACCTTTTCTGGGAAATCGGCCTCTCTAAAGTGCCTGTGCACTAACGCTCATGGCATGGGGAAAAAACAGGGTGGGGATTAGCAAGCTGTGTGCAGCTGCAGGGCTTGTCTCCTGGATCTCGCTGGGATCACAGAGATGTGGTCAAAGAGCTCACACAACTGGAGGGCTGCTGTGGGTTGATACAGGCTCTTTAGGAAGGACAGGCTGGGGCAGCAAGGAGAGGAAGTTGCCCTGTATGTGAGAGAGCAGCAAGGATGCACAGAGCTCTGCCTAGAGATGGATGAGGAGCCAGCTGAGAGCTTCTGGATCAGGATCAGTGGGCACTCCAATGTGGGTAACGTTGTGGTGGGTGTCTGCTATAGGTCAGGAAAAAGAAGCAGATGAGGTCTTCATGAGACAAATGGAGAAGCCTCACATTTGCAGGCCCTCGTCCTCATGGCGGACTTTAACCACCATGATATCTGCTGGAAGGACAGCACAGCATGGCACAAGCAATCCAGGAGGTTTCTGATAACAATTTCCTAACAGAGGTGATCGATGCAGCTATGAGGGAAGTTGCTCTGTTGGACTTAAAAACCAGGAAGAACTGGCCAGGGACGTGAAAGCAGGGGGCAGTCTTGGCTACAGCAACCAGAAGAAGGTAAAGTTCACAATCCTGAGGGAAGGGAGAAAGGCAAAGAGCAGGATCACAACCCCAGACTTCAGGAGAGCAGACTTTGGCCTCTTCAGGGATCTGCTTGGAAGAATCCCAAGGGATATGGCCCTGAAGAGAAGAGGGGTCCAGGAGAGCTGGTTGATTTTCAAGGATCACCTGCTCTAACCTCAAGAAAGGTCTACCCCATGTGTGGGCAGTCAAGGAGGAGGAGGAGGAGTAGGAGGAGGCCTGCATGGATGAAAAGGGAGCTCCTGACTAAAACATGAAAAGGAGATGGAAGCAGACACAGGTGCCCCAGGAGGAATATAGAGACACTGTCAGAGCATGCAGGGGTGGGGTTAGGAGAGCTAAAAACCTGCCTGGAGTTAAATCTGGTGAGGGATATGAAGGGCAACAAGAAGGACTTCTATAGTTATATCAGCAGCAAAAGGAAGACTAGGGAAAATATGGGCCTGCTGCTGACTGGGGCAGGAAACCAGGTGACAAAGGACACAGAAAAAGCCAATGTACTCAATGACTTCTTTGCTTCAGCCTTTACAGGTAAGATTTGCCTTCATGAATCCCAGGCCTCTGAGACCAGTGAACATTGTTCTTCAGCTAGGTTGCTGGCTTAGACTTAGAAAGAGCATGTAGCATACCTGTTCCTAGCTAACTGGGATACAGAAGTGGTAATTTCCTGACTTCTCAAGGCTTTGTGTGGAGGCATAATGCATGAAGTCACTTCCAAAGGAGGGAGGTGGAAACACTTTGTACCTGCTCAGAGACAGGACTTTTAAGACATCTGTTAAAAATTAAGTATCTTGAAAACACATCATTATCAGTCTGATTGCATTTTTCCCATCAAACCTCCACCACCATTTCCCTTTCCTTGAGCACCCACCCATTGGCCTATGCCAAAGCACAGGTGAGACCAAGCTGGGCCATCAGGGCTTTTCCTCAGCATGGGGATTGCACTAGCACTGGCAATGGGCAAGCTCAGGTGGAGATGGCTGATTCATTTGGCTGGGTGTGAGAAAAGGAATGAGCCAAGCAACATGAGCAAATCAATATGTAGATGTGGTAGGGGTGAGCTCTGTTGCCTTGGAGTTGAGCTAGGTTATCCTCTGCTGCTGCTTGGGAAAATCCTTCTCCCACTTGGGAAAATCCCCAGAAGGTGTGTTTGTGTGGTGTGCTTAAGTTGCTGCTGTGGTGTGTGTCTAGTGTGGGCTTTCTTGTGAGTTGTGAAAAGGTAAGTGATCCCAGCTGCAGTGCCAGTGGCCTTTGTCGTCCCTGAGGCTTATGCGTTGACACATTTTTTTTTTTCCTTCTTAGAAATACCAGTTAGTATTTCATCTCTGCAGATGTAAAGAGGAATTGTGATGACACAATTTTGTCTAAAATAAAAAGATGCTCGGTTGTGAGGGTTAGAAGTTTGAGCTGCTCTTTTGGAAACCCTATGAACAAGTGAAGCCTATGCAAACATTATGGGGGTATCTGGCTGTCTCTTCTCAGTTCCCTTTTCTATTTCCTTCTTTGAACCTAAACTGGTGGTAGGTGCAGTTGCTAAAGATGTTTAAATTTTTAGAAGGCTTTGTGGAAATAGAGGTGAGGTAGAGGGGGAGGACTTCCGAGTGCTCTGACAGAAGAAATGACTCCTGTGCAACCCAGATCGGAGAGCTTACACAGGAAAGCAACTGCACCTTTGTCAAAGACTTGTCTTTGTCAATTTTATTATTTATGGAGTTCCTTGATGTTTTCCCATAGAAACATATAGTAGTGAGGATTGTTACTTAGGGACAATTCAGGTTAGATATTAGGAAAAATGATGATGTGATACAAGTTTCTGTTAGATTAGGTTGCCTGGGGAGCTTATAATATCTCCATCGCAGGCAGGAGTATGTGCAGGTCAGGTAAACACCTGTCTGGAGTGATGCGATTCAGGCAGGCAACGGTGATGGACAACAGGGTCTTGCATGGGCTGTTCAAGTCCTGCTCTTCTTGTGGTTCTGCAACTTGTTTTCATAACTCTTCAGAAGGCTCTATTATGCTCACTTTAGGTTTTAATATATGTGCCCCTGAGCTGTATAATTAGCAATAGCAACTCTAATCAGAGGCCCTGAAAAATTCCCATTGACATCAGCTAGCATTATATTTGGAGGAATAATTGTCTAATAAATTACTGTTTCTTGTGATTTAAAGTGTGTTGAACAGAAAATAGTTTTTCATATGTGGGGTATATTGTAAAAACACCATACAGAAGATGAAATCTTAAAATTAAATATGTATCTTTACTTAAATTTCAAGGAGGGGAAATAATATTACCTAGAAAATAGAAAAACATAGAAAAAAATAGAAAAAGTGAGGCTTGTTAAAAATTTAGATTTTTCTTTTTTCCCCCAAACAAAGGTCTTAGTTTAGGGACATCCTTTAATTGAATTAAATCTAGTATTATGAGCTTCTCTTGTGGCAAGCAGGAAAAGTAAAGACCAAGAAAATATATTTTTAGTATGTGATTTCTGGAGAACTTCTGGAGAACTTGTGATTCTTCTCAGTACCCTGTACCTAATGCCTTCTCTCTCTGCTGCCTTTTCCTGGAAATACAAGGTCTGAACCCTAGCTGGTGAAAAGGAAAAAGGCAAATAAGGACTCCTTAAAGACCTGTTATAGCATCATGGGTTTTTTTTAGGCAAATCTGTAAGAAGATGGGTAGGCTTTACTTTTATATTTTGTTTTAGCAAGTTGAGAACCCTCCTTTTCTCACAGAACAGATAAAAATTTTGGTTCAATATATCTTGTCTGTGTCCTAAAATGTCACATGGATACATGATTGTTTGGAGGGGTCTTTTTTTTTCCCTATTATGTTAATCTAAATCAGACAAAGGGTAGTTTAGTTCTGATCAGCTATAAGTTGCTTACATTGCATTAATCTCTTTTGCGACTTTTAGTGTGACTTTTACTTTTTACACTGTGACTTTTACAAAGTGACTTTTATTTTTACATTGACTTTGTTTAATGGGTTGCGATTCTGCTAAATTTTTAATCTCTTCTCCACTCATCATAATCATCTCAGAAGACAGATTATTTTGTGTATATTAGCTTAAAAATGGAAGCAGTAAAGAGGCATGAATTACTAATTCTTTGGTGCTGCAGGTACAGGCAAGGTGGACATGGGGGGCAGCTTTTCAAGTTATAGTATATGTTCAAGTCCCTCCTAAGCTTTTCCTAGATTGCATTCATTCACCACAAATGTGTTTCTTGCAGTGGAACAGGCTGGTATGACTGCAGCTGAGCTCGGTGGAACTGGCAGACATGGCAGCAGAAGCCAGTTATGTGTAAGAGCACCCCAGGAATTCATGCTGCTCCCTCAGCACAGGAGAAATCTAAAAATTGTGAATGTTAGAAGACAAGTAAGCAGATAAACAGCAGCCTCTACTGGGGATAAAACTCTCTTGTTTTTTGCAGATGCTATGAATATTATTGGGAAGCTTAAAAAATTAAGTTAATCAGCAAGACGTTGATTTGGCAAAGGTTATGAAAGTGCAGGCAAACTCCAGACATGGTAACGAGCCCCAGCCTGGAGAAGTTTTACCTACTTCACTTCGGTGCCACAAGGAATGCTCTACGTTGAGTAATAAGTGTGGGTAATAAGTATCGTTATGCTCATAACCCACTGGAGGGAGAGGGGAAACACTGAAACAAACAGAATTGTTCGATAGCTGGTAGATGTGAGCTCTCCCTGCAACAACTTCGCCAGATAGCTGTTCCCATTAAAGATGTGCAGAGCTACAACAGGGTGCCACAAGCAGACTGTGCAACATACATCTTGCGTGTCACTTCCTGATTCCTGCCTTCCTCTCACAGATGCCTTCTCCACCTCTCTGAACTAGATGCACCAGGGCACACTGAAAAATGACAGAAAAATCAGCCATGCAGTCAGTAACTTAGTTGTACCATGGGATGAATGTTCACTAAGCTATTGGTGCCCTGAAGTTGTTGATTTGTGTTCTGCTCTTGTCCAATGTCATACTTATGACAGTATATGGTGCATTTTAGAAGTACTAAAAAGTTCTGACTGCTGAAAATAATGGAAAACCCCCAACAGAATCAAATTGAGAAAGGAGATGTGAACAGTATGGGTGCTATTTTAATGGTTTTTGAAGTGGGGGAAAATTATTTTTTCAAAGTGGGAAATGTTTCTGGGGAATTTCTGCTGTCACGTGGCACTCTCCAGCTCTACACTGAACTTCAGTTTAAGTTAAATCAAACCTCTTTGTATGCTTTCTTACAGTCTTTTTGTTTTCCTTACCAGCTGTATTGATTAAATACTACAAATATTAACTTTAATGCATTAATATTCAAACCTAGCTCTGGCTAGAAGTATGAAGTGAAAAAGATCTGATGAGCTGTTATTCAAGGAATTGCGAATGTTGTGGTATGATTCTTTCAGAGTGAGTGTTGCCCTCACAGTTATTTAAGTAGGATATTGCTCTTTAAAGCCTAACTTGTTACAAACTTGAAAAATTGTGCAGTATAGCAGGGAAGTGGCAGATGAATTTTGGCAGACAATGCTGTGGCAACCTGAAGGCATTCAAGCTCCCAGCTTTCAATTCTCCCCTTTTGCTGATGGTCCCAACCCGTTTATATGCTCAGAGCAGGGTCACCAGAATAAAACATGTACCCCACCCCTCTGAAAAATACAGTTTTCTTCAGTAGTTGAAGCCTAGCTGTTGGACTTTGCTTCTATCAGCTCAGTGCATGAGAATGAGTTCCCATCTGCAGATCCCACCGTGGGGAGAGCAAACCCTGCCAAAGCTGAGCTGGTGATTGCAAGCCGTCAGTCTCTTGTACCACCTCCTCAGTGCACCCTGCTGCTGCTCTTTCTTCTAGTTCTCTGAGCATTGTAAACACCCATCTCTCGGTTCAAGAAGGCATCTCGACCATCCCCATGCTTGAAGGCAGTGTGAAGATACTTTGAACTCCTTTGGTCTGAGCTCGTCTGGCCTGACCAGGGAATCTACACCTCATAAGGTCTTAAAATCCAAAAGTAGATGTTCCAGTGCTTGTCTACTGCTAATCTATTTAAAACTGCTGCAAAAGAAATTAGTTTTGTGAAGCCTTTTTTTCCCCATCTCCTTTTGACTTGGAGATGATTGTTTCGTAGCCCCTTTGAATCGACCTTCCTCATGTTAGGAGGCCTCCAAAAGAGGCCAACTACATGCTTTTGCTTTTTTCAGCCTATCTTTATAGCTGGCAGGTTTTCTTGTGTTTATTACTTGTACCAGCTGATGTCTCCTTATATATGTTTCTCCAACTAAAAATGCTGCTCCAGCTGGGTCCTTGGCAGTGACTCCAGAACAGAATAATTCCCTCAGATGTTTGCATATATAATGTTCCTGTGTGTATATTCTAAAACAAACCTCTTTCAGCAACAATTACATGTTGTTGATACACATTCATTAGCTGGCCCATCACAACTTCCATAATTTTTTTTCCCTGCAGTGCTGCTGGATAACCCACGTTCCCTGTGTGTTATGTCCTCTGGAAATGCATTGCCCCCTACTTGGCATTATTGAATTCCATCCCACTAATTCAGTATGTCCTTATGCTAATCCTACCCTCCAAAGTGCCTGCAGTCATCCCTTTTAGCTTCATGTCATCTGCATTTTCTAAGTACTCTCCATTCCTCCATCAGTACAGAGAGGGCTGAACAGGCTGAACCCCATGAGTGCTGCTTTTGGAGAGGAAGGTCACTGATGTAATTGCCAAAGGTGAGAGTCAGCCCCACCCAGGCATTTTCACTGCTGAGCACAAGCCTTATCTTGAACTTCAGCTGAAGTGGAGAAGGTCTATGTGGACATGTTTCAAGAGAGGAGCTACCTGGAAGAGGAATATGAAAATACATGGCACTTGTAATGTTAGTAATTGCATGAAAATGTGAGGGGAAGGTATCAGGTTTTTCTCTTTCAGCTTATCTTTGCTGAAAAGCAGCAACAGACTGACAGCACTGTGGCAAGAAGAGAAAAATAACATAGTGGTTGTGTTGGTATGCAGGTAAACTGGGAATGTAAAATAAGCACTTATCCCAAAGACTGTGGATCTGCTGTGCCTCAGTGAGCAAAGGTCTGCGAGCACTGGTCATGCACGTCCTTGCACCTGGGTAATGCAATGTAATCCAGGGAAGCTGGGAAAGTTACCTAAACTCCCTGTCCTTTTCATATATCTGTGCCTTGAGGCATCTGGGCTTTTCTTATTTCAACTTGCAACAAGAATAACAGCAGAGATTTTTTGTTGTCAGACACCAGTTCCCACTGTCTGGCAGGAATGAGCTGAGGGCGTTAAGGAGATGAATGCTCTTGCCAGGACCAGGCACACCACAATTGACTTGGGCCCCTGGGAATCTAAGACTGGCTCACATGGGGAGGTTAGGCATCCGTCAAAATCATAAATGTACTGTTGTTTTGAAATGTATAACCTATATGATCTGACTTGTTCAGCTTGAGCTAAAAACTATATGAGACAGGCTTTATGCTTTCACAGGAATATCCGTCATTTGCAAGGGGTCACATACCCTTTTGGGGAGACTTCCATGTGTAACCTGCGCGTGCTTGTCCGTGCTGCCTGTCTGCATTAAGTAACGCTGGTGACGGCGGCGCTGTAGCCATGACCTCTAGGATTCCCTCTGTATCGGCTGCATCATTTATGGGGACATCCTTTATTTGCAGGATCCTGCTAGGTCACTGTGTGGCGGCGCACTGCTGAGAGGAGCATCTTTGCACTGGGCAGTAAACAGCTTTTACATAGAAATAAAGTCTGCAGGACTTCGCAGAACCCTGAATGAGGTGAGTCAGTGTCAGGGGGTGGATAGCGTGGCACGCTTTGCTTGCTTTGAGCTTAAACACCATGTGCATGTGTGAGAAAGGTGATTATTATTATTATTTTTAATATATATATGATGAAGCAGCCGACCTCAGGGAGCTGGGCAGCTTTGAGTGCTGCCCTGAGCCTCCCGCACCTCCGCAGGTGGGCTCCCCGCTCGCAGCTGCTGTTTCTTCCATGGGAGTCAAACGCCGCCTCGGTTGCAGAGGGGAGGCCGAGCGGGCCATGCCCAACCGCGGTGCCTCGGGGCAGCAGCGGCTGCGACGCTGGGGAAGCCCATTCGCATTGGCAGCGCGCTCCCGGCACTGCCCTCCCTGCGCCGTCCCTGTGTTGCCGGCAGATGCAGGGGAGCTGTAGTGGTACCGGCACCTTCATCCTCTGGAGCGCTTGTCTTGGACACTGGCGATAAACTCAGATTTCTCTTAGTTTCTCACATTCCGAACCAGCTGGGTTAATAATTCCAGGCTGCAGGTACCCCTCGCTGCTGTTATTTGTGGGCACTTTACTAGTCTGGCTATGATGTGTCCAGACTCATTGGCTATTGGCAAGAGTTTGTACAAATAGCTTCTGTGGATAGTCCGGTTTTTCTAGTAACTCATAGCAGGTATTCAAAACAGGAATGTGGTGACTCAATGCATTAAAAAAAAAAAAAGTTCCTTTTGGCTGACTGTATAACTCTTTGGATTTGGCTTCTAATGCAGCTATTAATGTACATGAATTTAAGACTGAATATTTTTCTAACTGTAAAAATCAGTTGTTTCAGAGATCTATTTCCATGTAAAACACTCTAGAAAAAAAATTACAGAAGGGAGAGAAATCATTAGACCTTTGCACACATGTCCGACACTAATTGTAATATGAAATGTACTGGGAAAATCTTCTCCCAGGCCTTGGAGAAAAAGGCAATTGCCTGGTGACTGTCAACAACAACAACAACAACAGTTAAGCACTGACTTAAAAATAATTAAAGGCAGATGGGTAGATCTAAATAGCTAGCAAGGTATCTGCCTTGCAGGTGCTCTGGGGGAATAAATCAGTGCCCAGTTAAGAGAACGGGGGTACATTATCCTTCTGAGCCCCTGGGGATGTCGAGCAATGTCCCGAGAACTAAACACAGGAGCACTGATTTCCCAGCCTCCGGTCTTCTCCCCATGTCGCTGCCGGCGCGGTTAGCCAGGCCTCCTGTTTCGGAAGGGATGGGCTCTTTCTGAGAGCTGCTGAAGTTGCACTTGCAAAACTTCAATCCTTTTTATGGGAGCACAGGTTTGTCCTCTGTACTGATCTGTAACCTGGCCGTGGGGACCTTGCTGAGAGCCTGTGAGTCGGAGCCAGAGGGAGGGGAGAGAGTAATTGCAGCAGGTGAATGGGGAAAATAAAGATGGATCTCTTTTAGATAAAAGATAGAAAGAGAGGAGCCAACTGAGGAAACCCTTCCAACAAAAGTTCACAATGATCCAAATCCTTTCCCCATTGACTCAATGGGGCCAAACCCAGGCTCAGAGAAACCAAGGAAGCCGGACCCATCTGGGATAGGCTAGACCTACACTTCGGAGGAGCTGAGCAATGGCTGGGTGGGTCCCAGCAGGGCTCATGCCAGTCTGAGATGCTCTGGTGGGATGTCTGGGGGACCCTGAGAGCCCCATGGACCTGAGCTCCTGCCAGCATCTCTCTGCTGCTAGAAGAAACAACTGCAAGAAGGTCAGATCCTGACCCATTGTTTTTATTCTACCACCAGCCCTTTCCTCTTGTAACCTGTCACTTCACTTTCCATCTTATACTTTTTGGTGGTAGCATTCCAGGAAATGGAACTCTTTTTTTTTTTTTTAATGAATGAATATAGAAAGTCCCTGTGTGACTCACGGGTGACAAAGTTGTTCTGGTAACTGCTCATGGCTGTAGGAGGGCAAGCTAATATATACTTTGTATTACTGGGGGGTTCAAAATCTGTGCTGAGTGTTTTCTTCCTTTCTCCTCCCTGTACCTGTTGTGTCCTCCTCTCTAGCTGTAACTCCTGTTCCCTGTGTACCCATGTAAAAAGAGGCAGGGAGGCTTTCTTCCCTGTGTTAGATTTAGGACCTCAATGAAGTATCAAAAATTACAGGAAGCCACTGCTTAGAAAGGTCACTTTAAACAGGTTTATATAAACTGGTTCTAAGGCCCACAGTATCCAAACTCGAATATTTTGTTTTCAAGGGTTTCTCGAGAATAGCTGAGAGGGATGAAGAAAGCAGGTTAACTGCTATTAGTGAACTGTTACCATCAAGAGAGCAGCTTCCAAAATCCAGGTGTTTTGAAGACAGCTGGAAATCAATTCTAACAGCTGCTCCTTGGAAACCACTGTCAATACCTCTTTATTTGAAGAACTTCTGGTGCTTGTAGAAAGAAAGCATCTCTGCTTAAGCCTCTAAGATAGATAAGTTTGTCATTCCCAGTACCAAAATCTCACCAGTTGCCTGAGTGCTCAGAGCGCCTATCATGGAGCCAAGCTGGAAGAACGTTAGGCTTTGCTACCAGCTTTGCTACCTTGTCAAGTTGCATGACAGGAAACTGTGGATACAAAAAATGTCTGTCGCTGCCTGCAGAGGTGCCGCTGGAGTGAGGAAGCTGAATTTCAGCCTCTCCCTTGCTGCTTTCCAGGATCAGTGGGAAGAACCGTTAACAGTGGAGTACAGCAGCTGAGCTACGGCCTCTCTCTGCAGGTAACAGATTTCAGCGGATGTTTCCAGTAGCAAGGCTTTTACCTTTGTCTTTGCAATGCATGACCTTGTGCAGCCAGCATAGTGGTGAGTGCTGATGCAGTGTGCAAAGCCAAAAGAAAGGGGGTTGTGTGGAGGCAGCGGTTGCTCAGGCATACTGGCAAACGCTCACGGTGAAGTATTTGCAGCCTCTCTTGACTTTGGGTACGGATCAATTGCTGGTGCTAAAGCACGAGGTAGCGGCTGGAGCGTGATGCTGCATTCACCAGCCCATTTGGACGTTGCAGGTCCTGGGGACCTTTCTGGAGCAGAAACCAGTGGGTGCACACAATCTCCTACCACTTTGGTGTTAAAGGCTGATAGAGTTGAAGCCACCCTTCAGCTGCCCGGTGGCCCCAAACAAGGATTTGACCCAGAGGGCACCTCAGATGCTCCTACCAAAGCCTAGATGAAGTCAGGAAGAAATGCTGGTGGCTCTGCTAGGAGGTGAGGGAGAGAGCAAGTGACTCTCATGGGTTCAGTGCTCTCGTGACCATGGCAGAGCTTCATACAGGAGACAAGGAGGTCTTTGCTCTGTGCCGGGGTTGGTTGGTCCAGGCTGGGATCAGCTGAGGCCCTCTTGTGTCCCTGTATGTAGTAACTGCTCAGCTCTGCAGGAGAAAGTCTGGGCAACGATGTTCCCTAAGTTGAGTCCTCAAACTGAGCTGCTGAGAGGAACAGGAGGATGTGTTTTGTGTTATATGTACTCCTGCTTGGCATGGGAATAGCCAGAACCGATAGGGCTGGCCCTGATGGGGAAAAACGTTTTCAGCCCTCAGTTCCTATGTCTTGTTATTACTCAAAATAGTGAGGTGACTTTTTTGTTTCCTTTGGGAGGAAATGCTTTTCTTTTGTTTCCTTTGTTTTCCTTTTGGGAGTTGTAACACCAGTTTATCTTTGTTGGTTTACGAACTGTTTGGCTACTGCAGCACTGAGTATCTAGGTTAAGCACCTGGGGCTAAATATTGAGCCAGCAGCACACCAAAAGTGACCTGCTGCTTGTTACTGAAGCAGCCGCAGCCTGGAAATGTGGCAGAGGCTCTACGGAAACTGCTCTGAGCAATTGGCACTGCGTGTGGAAAGCAAAGAGCACTGACCAGCTGGTGCTCGTGGCACCGGGTTGTCCTGGAGGGCAGGAGCGGTGCCAACAGCAGTTTGGGCAGAGCAGAGCCCTTCTTGTTAAAAAGGAGAGGAAGATCTTGAAATAAATTCATTAATCAGGGCACCAGCTAAAATGCTGCTAATAAATAGGAGCAGGCCATCCATGGAACAAGTCCCTCCTCCCTGCCTCGGAGTGCCTTCATGTGCCAGTATGCAGGAAAGGAGAATTTTAAATATGCAACTTGAAAGCATGTGAAATTATTTGCATTTGGACTATTTTTTTTTATTGGGGGGAAAAAAAGACTGGCGTGGAGGGAAGCAGATAGGTACTGAGCAATTTTGAAGTGCCTGGCTCTAGCGTCAACAGCTCTTGGAACCAGCAGATTGCAGGAAAAATACAACTCGCTAGAAAAACTATATTTGTTTTCTCACTTATGGTTACAGAAAGGACGGAACCATGTCTTAGAAACATGAATCCTAAGAACTGCAAAACAGGCAAGCAAATGCAAATGCTGCTTTTGTAATTTTTTTGAAGACCTGCTGTGATTTTGATGCCACTCCATTGACTAATTGTGGAGGCTTTAAGCCCAGCATGTTCCTTCGTTGGCATGACTCGCCAATGCCATTAACTAATGGTGGATTGGGCTTGCAGCAATGGATTTAGGCACTCTGGATAACCTGCCTTTGCCTAATGCACGGACGCAATTCCCTGCCTTCAAAAGGAGGACAGCAGTTTGTAGCTGCCTGGGGGAGACACTGCCAGGGCAAATGTTGCCCAGCTTCAGCTGGGGAGAGGGAGGGAAGAAGCAGATGTTGCTCACCCTCCAGGCACCTTGGTTTCGACCACGGCTACCCTCTGCTCCAGGGCAGGTTTCTCTGTTTTACCTGCAAGTGTCCCCAGGGCTTCACACGCCCAGAGCTATTCTGGGCCTGGGTGGTGCCTGCACCTGCCCATGGGGGCCGAGGTGCCCCTGCCTGCCCCAGAGACGGGGGCCATGTGGCAGGTGAAGAGCAGGCGTAGGCGAATGGCCATCTTCAGCGAACGCGTTCTTGAGATGTTTTGCAGAAAGCCTTGCTTTTGGCAATTAGTCCAAGAAATGGGACACTGGGGCTCTTAGCCATGGGGATTTAAAGTCACCTCTTGCCTTTCCAGGAATGTGATGAAACCATTAGGCTGCAAGTCAGGGGGACGTGTTCATAGCTCACTCTTTTTGAGGCCATGAACTAAAAGAAAAAAAAGTGTGGTTTATGTAACTAGAAGCATAGATGATCCTGGAGTGAGTAGACGGTAACCCTTTATGAAGATAGGTTTGTACAAATAAAGAAACCTTTCTGCTTTCTGTTTAGTAGAGATTGTTAAATACTGTTTTTAATCACCTGTACATAGAGCCCGTATTGAAAAACTAATGCCATGTAGCTAGCATATTCAACCCCTACTGCTATCAAATTCACTAACATACTTTTATGTAATTTAGAGATGGATTTTCAGGCAATGATAGATGACAACATTTTCATTAAAAAAATGCAATGAATTTTAAATTAGCATGTAATGGTTATGTACAATACTTAGATTATGGAACAAGTAATAAAGATGGGATGAGACTTAAATACCAAAACATTTTAATCACAGAGAATAACCTGAATGTCTGATCAGGTATTCTCAAAAGTGATAATCTTGCGGCTTAATTTTGATAGCTGAATATAGTTTTGGGTGTAATTTCTGCAGCGTTGCTGATATGGTCCAGGCATGCAATTAACCATTTATTTCCCCCTCTCCCAAGCAACAATTTGTCACTAAAACTACCTTTTCCGAAAACAGTATCCTAAAACTAGGTGAACATAGATGCATATCATATGAAAGTCTGCATAGTGATTGTATGCTGTTTTTTTTTTTTTATCACGCGAGTAAAGAAAATCTCCAAGGCCTGCTGTAAATGCCAACGTTATATGTCTTATTTTTAATCAAGTAATTCTTTTAAACCTCACAATATCCATGACTGACAGGAAGAAAAAGACATTAGGCATGAAATGAGAATATAAAATACATGATATGTAGAAAGGCAATCAGTGCTTTAGTCCCTCAAGACAGTAAACAGGTGAAATGACCTTCAAAACTTCAACTTGCTGTCTTTTTTTTCTAAAACATAAAATTCAAGTGACTTTTTATTTCACCTTGTAAACAACATACAAGTCAAAATGGACAATGAGGTAATCTATACTACAGAAGATAATTTTAAAACACTAGATAAGACACAGTATTAAAGACATATAGAAATCAGTGTTCACTTTGGTCTCTAGTATGGTTATTGTTATTATTACCACAAGCAACACATACTAGTTTAAGCCAGTCTGGTGATGTTTGTCAGCCAGTTGCTTAATTTAGTAATCCAAGAGGTAGTCAAAACCATTATCCTTTGTAAAGCTGGTTACTCTTGCATTTGGTTTAATGACAATGGTAGCAAATACCTTGGTACTTTTCAACATTCTCATAAAAACACTACTAGAGCTGCTAACTTACAGCTCTGCTTTAGTATAAAACAGAAATGCGTGTTCACAGATCAACCTCTTATTATTAGTCAACAGTTATAACAGGGGTAACACAACCAACGTTTCTTAAAGAAGAGGCTGTTGATACACTAAGCAAAATAAGATTGATGTATTTAACAAGGCTCTGCTTGTTTCTAAAACAATAATCAAATCTCATTAAGACTTCTAGAAAATTAAAATCAGTGCATCTGCACACATACATATCTTCCCAATTACTTTTATATCTAGCACAGGGGAATACATATATATTTTTTTATGATAAACATTTCTTACAGATAAATTAATTAAATTAAATTTAAGACTCAATGAGATTTCCCATGTTCTTTTATAATTCTTCTTACAAGGAATGTTACAAGATCTATAAACACTTTTTATGGGGCTCTATTCACAAAACTAAGTATGACTAAGCAGGCACTCCAGCACTGGTGCAAAGCAAAAATAAACTGAAAAAAGTGGCCTACAAAGGGAAGAGGTAAGATCCAAATGTCTTGTTTGGCACTCCCTGAAAGCTGGCTAAAAGCAAAATATTTCAGATGATATTAAATGCCAGATTTACCATCAGCTATAGTAAAAAGTTATTTGGCTCTTCATCCAAATATACATCTTCCTCATGGCCTCATTTTTGTAGTGTCTGGTATATACCATTAAATCTCCTAGAGGGAGAATAAAAAAAAATCTCACAATGTCTCTTATGATTAAGTCAAATAATTGAGTATTTTGAGGTGAGGGGATGGAAGGGAGAGATATGCTTGTTATGGGTTTAATCTTATCTCCAGTATTGTTAGGAGAAAAATAGATCTCTCTGAGCAGAAATTTGAACTATTTCTACTCAAACAAGTTTTACTGAAATAGGGGAATTGAATATTGAATAGGGGAAATCAAGGCTCAGCCAAGCTGTAGAATATTAATTTCATCCTTAGATGCAAGGGAAAAATTCCAAACCCAAGCCTGTGCCTCCTCCTTTAAAGGGTACTTTGCTTATTTGGAGCAGCCTATTGAAGGAGTATAATTAGATTTTTCTACAGCAGCCCAGTGCTAAGTAGTTACCTGCCACAGCTCACGCTGCTATATGTTTAACTTAGGCATGTATGTTTTTGTCTTTTTTTGGAGATGTATTTGTTTTTGTGAACAGTGCCCATAATCCTTTAGACAGAAAAATAAAAGCTTTTAAAGAAACGTTTGGAGACTTCTCATAATTTCAAATGGATGCTTCATCTTACACAAGTATTTGCCATAATGTATGCAGTGGTGAATTATCAGTTACATATTTAGTACAGATAAAAAGTATGTACCATAGATCAACAGCCACCTTTAAGGCCAGAGCAGCACAAAGGTGTGTTTATGCAGTAAATATGAGGTAGCCTTTTGCTGTAAACAGAATAATAATTTTATTGTCACTTATGTAAACAAAGTGGGCTTGATGTTTTTCTGTGTTTTTTCTTCCCCCTCCATCCCCCCACCCCCCTCCCTTCCCTTCTAGAAAGGCTAAGCACCAAAAACTCCAACTGGAAGTCAATGGGAGCTGTGGTTGCCCAGCATCTCTGAAAACTCAGACCCTGTGAATGTAAAGACACAAATGCTCACATAAGCAACCAGTACAGAATACCACTTTATCATTTCACAGGAACTTATAATACAAAATGCTGAGATCTGATTATCAGAAACGTAGGTCTATGTCAACTCAGAGGTAGTTACTAATATCAGTACATAATACTTATATAGAGATAAAAAGGTCTAAGTCTATTTGGTTTGTTCTGAGTAAGCAGGTCTGTAGACTATTCTGTAAAGAAAAAACAACATCACATGGTATATTCCCTGAGCAAAGTTCTTTGTCCTGAGTATGTTATGTAATAGTGATAACATTCTAATATATAAAAATAAAACCTTAAGCTTTCAACAATAAGGTAGGATTTGGTATGTGCTCTTAGCAGTTCAGTCTGACTGGTGCACACAATGATTTCAAACAGCACCACTAAAAATCTGCATGTTGAAATTATTTCCTTATCTCAGCTCTGAACTTCTTACATATAAACAGGGAATGACCAGTTTTCAAATCCACAATTGCCTATTTCTATAAGGAACTTTGGTTTAAATTTTCAAAGTGACCTAAGTTTTGCATCTTTGCTGTTTAACCTGGTTTTTACACCGGCTAGAAGGTTAAGCAATGCCACTTTGATTTGTCTACATAATTTAAATAAGTTTACTATCCTTACGTAAGGCAAGGAAGTTCTCTATAGATATATCACATTCAATATCGTCAAAGGTAAGCTTTACATTAGCATACTGAGAACTTCAGTATAAACCATCGAGATTCTCGCAAACACTGGCAAGGAATTCACACAAAATAATTCTCTTGAAATTGTGCCCTTCACTGAGGCATTTGATTACTACCTCTTTACTGAAGCAGCAGCAGCAGCAACAGTAAAAGTCTCCTCTGGCAGGACAAGCGGGAAGGGGGAAGGCCATGTCACGAGCCAGCCACGTACCTGTTGTAACTATCGGCTGCAGAAGAGTTACCACAGATAGGACTTCGGCTCACTGTAGCCTTTCATGCAGGCTGTTTCTTGATTATCTGAGCTTAAACCTACCTGACTCTTTCAAGCTTTAACAGCCTATGTTTATTGCCAATGTTAAGGATTATACAGGTTTCTCTAATTAACTTACAACTGCAATGGGATTTGTCAAAGTATGTTATCTTACGTATGACTTGGTAATTGAGACGTTACAAATGGAACATGACTTGAAGTTTTGATAGGCTCCAACTCCATTAACCCTGAGCAAGGGCTGCAGCCCAGGGAGTCTCACTCTGAGGCCACCAATCTTTCTCGTCTTTAATGAAGAAGTGTGCGGTCCCAGCACACACTAGACAAAGGCTGGCCAGCAACAATCTCCATTTTGCAAGAAGTAGATGATGCCCAGGGCTTCTGGCAAGTTTGCAGGTCCCTGCACTAAAGCTGCTCTGCAGCACACTCCTATCATTCTTTACTGTACACATGCTGTTATCATCAAGGGAGGCTGGCTGAGCAACTGCAAGTGCCCATCTACCGTTATTCTTAAAGAATTATTTATCCCAGGATCTTAATAGCTTTGCATTTCTTTTTCTTTAAAAAACAAAACAGACAACAACAACAAAATCCCTAGGGAGTTCTCTCCATGACTTTTCAATAGTAAACAAGGGGTAAGTCCCTTCAAATTGATGGAGACTACCTGGGACCAAAAGAAGTTGCTGCTGCTGCTGCTGCCACCGCCACCAAGGTCCTCTAAACTTTCACAGAATACAGCGGGTTAAACAGGATGGTATCCTGATACCACTCAAAAGGGTCTGTAACAACTTATACATTCTCCCCTACACAACAGTCATCTAAATTACAATTACAACCATATTAATTTAACAAAACATTTTGAGAAACCAGCACAGAAACTACACATTCATTGTCTTTCCGGGAGCTTTAAACTCCTCATCAACAAAGGATGGTGGCAATGAGAGCCATATTTACTCATGACACTGCCCTTCACAGGCACAAGGAAGGGAAAGGCATTGATACTTCATAGATATGAGGAAAAAAAAATCAAATTGATGCTATGGGGATGTCTTAGTATCTCTAGTACCATATGGCAGCTTTAAAATATGAAAGTATTCTTTGGTTCAAAAAAAAAAAAAAAAGTAACAGTCTTGATCTCAGTTCTGTGTGTGGTTTTTCAGGTTTGGTGTGGTTGTGTGAGAGATTTCTTGGGTTTTCTTGTTTGTTTTTTTTGAGTGTGTTTGAAAATAGCTTCTAAGATTGAGTTCAATAACATTTTTGGATACTGTATCTATTGCTTCACAATAATGTATTGTGGGAGCTGGAGAGTGTTCGATGGAAAATATATATATTTATAGATATGTACACATACACACATGCGCGTGCACACTCATACACACACATACAGAAAGTAAAACTTAATACACCCTGCTCATATGTATTTTGCTTGGAGTGATTTGTCTATTAAAGAAAAAAGAAATTCACAGTTCCTCAACAGTAGTTAAAATTCCAGGTCAGCTACTGATAATGAAATAATTTCCCCTGTATTGCATGAGGTAGACATCCCAAGAGGATAAAGAAAATGGAAAGTTATGACAAAAGCTCTTAAGTTTTTTTCCTTTTCTGAACAGAAGGCCCCTTTCTGCTTGGTTCTTCAGGTGATGCAGATAACTTACTTGAAGAAGCTTCTTGTGGTGACCTGCCTGAATGCTCTGAGATTTCTGACCTTCCCTCCTGAGAATACGATGGAGATGAATAGCCGTACGTTGCTCCCCCTTCTCTCAGGAAAGCAGAAGTGGAAGGCTGCGGTTCAGCTTCATGTCTTCCCTGAGAACTAGTGGGCTGCTGTGAAACAGTTTTATGGGGGCAGTTAGCCACCATGTGCATGATGCTCTGACAGTAATGGCACTTCTTTGGCTGTGGAGGTAGACTACATTCTTTAGCGTGATGATCAAGGCCACCACAGTTGTAGCATCTAAAAATGAAGACAGACAGCTGGTTATAAAATGTAGCATCAAACTGTATGATTTTCTATGTACTGTAAACTCAGTGAGAATGTGCACAAGGTCTGTGGTAAAACAGTGAGAGCTTCTGCACTGATATTCCATTGCCACAGGCTAACATATCTCTCACCTGTGTTTTTTAAGTCACTTGGAATGTACCCTGCTGTCACACTGGTGTCAAAAAATACCTTTTATTTAGAATTGGATTCTGTTACCATCAATCTTATCAATCAGTACCTTTTTTCAAAAACCCTTTACTGCTCAAAACTGAGACAGCCCTGAAACAGATCCTTGCTTGTTTTTACTGGGACCTTTCTATTGACTGATAAGGGCTAAGTCAGAGGCATTTACAGATGCAAACAGGTGCCTAATGATGCCTTTCTGAAAGTCTTTAAATGCCTCGCTGCCTTCAGCTGTCTATAAAGTTAGCCCATGCAGCCCAAGGACAACATTGCAAGCATCCCACTGTGTAAGAGCCATCAATCACCAGCACTGTGCAACCACACCAAAAAAACCCTGTTAGACACTAGGAGTTTCATGAGTACCACAACGGTAAGATATTAAAGTCCTGAATCCAAAATCCCCACCTGGTAGTTCTTACCAAACTACAGAAGCTGTTTTTTTCTGTCGCCCCAGATAGAACCCCCAGTACCTCTGGCAATGTCACAAAACAGAGTCCTGGTAACTCAGGTCCCACTAGAGGGCACCAAATATTCAAATATCCTGCCACCGCTGCAAACATTTCTATTACTCAAATATTTATAACATTAAACTCATTTGAGTGCTAATATTTCAAATGACTGACATGACTAATTTCAAAGAGGGGAGGGGAAGAAGAAGCAGTCGCCAAGGGCCTTCTCCCTCGTCTTTACAGAGAGATGGGTTTTACTTTGCATGCTGCGAGTTGCAGATTGAGGAGATAAAGAAATATTGATAGTGAAGATACTCAGCCTTCTCTAATGATTTGCCTCAGACTTTAGCAAGTCTTTCCAAAAAGACATGCTGCTTTCAAGGAACCCAAATGCAGAGGAGATAGGTGAGATTACTGGGAGGAAGGAGATGACTCCGGGCAGGAGGAGCTCCTCTACTGGCCTTGCCTGGCAAGGGAAAGGCCCGTATGGGACATGGAGGCAATTTGGGGGCCCTGGTGTCCCTGACCACTACTTGGGATAAGGCTCCAACAGACCCACCTTCTGAAAACAGAGGCTTCCTCAGAGGAGAAGGAACCCTGGACACGTGCCCCCTCTCCCCCGCACACTCCCGTCTTCCTATGGCTCAGGTAGGAAGCAAGGGGACTGCGGAGCCTTTCCTCGAGGGCCCATCACCGCTGGGGGGTTTCACCCAGCAGATGCAAATGGTGCCTTGGCAGTAGCACCTGAACTGGGCGATCGCTGCCCAAAAGCCCCTTCTCCATGTATGTGTGCACTCAAAAGCTATTTGGTCTAATAAAAGATCTTGTCTAAGTCCACAAGGCTGGCATCTTCTGGCTCAGTTCAGGCATGATAAGGGAAGGGTGGAAGCTAAACTTTTACAATGCTTATGTTTTGGAGGGTTAGTAATAGCTTTTACGGTTTCAATTCAAAACAAAATAAATAAAGCCTTTGCAAGAGTCATAAAACAGGGTTTGTTTGTTTTCTCTTGAAATTCCCAAACCACATGCAAGTGGTGGTGAGCCTGGGTGTCATCTTCAAAAGAGTGACTACCCAGAGGCAGACAAACCGCAGAGCACTTATTCCACAGGGCCAGCACTTACTAAAGACTTTTTTTGCCATTTCTTAAAAATGGCTAACATGTAAGTACTCTTCTATTAATCTTGTTAACCAGGGGAATCTTAATGAAATCTTGAACAACTGCTTACTGAATAATGTTAATTTATAATACATGCTAGGTATGTGAATCCTTGAAATACATTATTCAAACACACACTACAGAGAAACAATTATAAGCTTTTGGCATGAGGATCCTATGCTGGTCATGTTCACAACTCAGCTTTCTATAAATACTGGCTATTCTTCTATGGTTTCTGTTTCTTTGTTTTATAAATATTTGCAATGAGTGTATATAAATTTAATTCATTACAATTTAACATTTTACTGAAGAGAATTAAACCAGTGATGACAATTTTTTGTGTTTCCCCTTAACTATCAAGTAATTTAAAAAATGAGTGCACAAATACTCAATGCCTGAAGGAGTCAACCGAAGCATTCAAAACCACATAACTATATGTATAAAATAGTACAACGTTTTAGCTCAAGCACACATCAAAATATTTTAAGTTTTCAGCTCCCTGTGAAGTAACCAAGCACTGATCCAGCTACTATTAGTCTATGCAAAGACATGAAGTTTAGCACATGCAAAACTGCATGTACAGCCAGAGTCTCACCTATAAAATATACTTTACCTTTTAAAGAAATGCTATTGATAAAATCTGCATAGTTTATAACAAAGTTGCAAAACAGCTATTAACATTTGCGAATCCACTCAAAGAAACAATTCCTGAGCACCACCCTCTTATTATCTCTTCTTCACGGTGAGCAAGATACTAACTATATTTTTTTTAAAAGACAAATGAAAAACAGCTTAGTTGCCCATGGCACAATGTCATGTTCTACAAGACTGATTTATAACTTAGAGAATTTAAATGATGCGCAGAACTTCATTATCCTTTCAGCGAACACTGTAATTAAACTGTCATATCTTCCCTTAAAATTAAAACCAAACCTCTTATACTGAACTCTGCACTTCTATGGCTACTGCAATATTGCATTTCAGGTGAACTGTTTCCATTTTTACGTCACCACTGCACAAAGTTTTATGTTATCTTTCAGTGCAAGACTAAGCTTACACTAGTCTGTCTGCATATACTATGACATAACCCAGGAAGAGATACAGAATATAAACTTTTTCTTGAAAAAAAAGATATATATGTACAAGCCCAATTGCCACTTAGTATTGATCTGCTTAGCAAGGAAAGACCAAATATACAATTTCAATCTAAGACCAAAACAATAAGTTTTTCCCCTATAATATTAAAAAATGTATTGTTAATTAAGTATTATTTATCTGATTACTTTTTTCGAAATCACTGCAGATAATTTCAAATTAGTGGCCCCGCTTAACAGTATTATTCAGTCTTCTTAACATACATTCAGCTATGATTTTCTGACAAGCTTTCTATGTGTCTTCTGGATAAAACAATAAGGAAGTAAAACTTGCAAATGGAAAAACAAAAGCAAAGCAAAAAAAACCCCCTCAAGTGTTTCACTTTCTTTCCCCCTGATAAATACATCTAGGAATTTACAAATGTGGTGTTATAACTTAGGTTATAATGAAGAATGGTGCTTATTAATATCTTGCTCATTTGTTTCTAGTAGTGTACTTGTTCACAGGCTTTTTATCTAAAAATCGGTAAATACAGGAGTGTTTAGACATTCTGGAAATCACACATTTTATCTTAATTCAGACAATAGAATTTTATAGCTGTAAATGCATTTGTGTTTGCTTCCTTCCCTTAATACCACATTTACTGAGTGTGTTTAAAAAAAGAAAAGTTTGAAAATAGGTTAAAGTGCCTCGGTAGCAGAGTAGGTGGCAGCCATGGACAAATCAATTTAATCAGTCACGATGGTATGCACTGTGTTATCCAATTCAGTGAACCATTGCACCTCACCAATTGACCAAAAACCTGGTGTCAGGGCCCCTGCTTCCACTCAAGAGGCCTCAGTTACCTTTTGCATATATATATATTTATCATTACATCCTGCTTGCAAAATATTGTAATTCCCTGCATTTATTCAAATCACTGATAAAATGTCACCATAAAATAAAACTCTTAACAGAAGCAGTCATAATTAAACTATGATTTGGCTTTTCAGGGATGTTTTTGTCACTAGATAACTCAAGCATCTGGCTGAAGTGTTGTATTAGAAAATATATGTGCTAGCCTGGGTGTGCCTGGACTTAAACAGGAGGGTGGTATTTATTCAGTTCTTTTAACTATTTATTCATTCCTTGTCAATCACTCTTGCCAGGAGAACAGATCACCCCCCCCCTCTGAAATGCTTTCCCTCTCAAGGGATTTTCACCAAAATGGAAATGGTCAGCCACCTCAGAGCTCACAAATGATACCACATGGCATCATCCGTGCACATTAAGATACGGTGTTAATCCTTTTGTTCAAAACGCTTCAACTCTTTGCTTGTCTCTGCTGTGTAGTCTTACATTACAACATAATGAAACCCGATAGCATATGATATGTGTACGCAGGCGTATATACTCACATCTTTGTATGCATAAGTATGTAGAACAATATACTACAAGCTGGTGCCTGCTAAGAAAATTAACAAGTGCTCATTTGAATATGTTTGAAGAAAGTCGAAATTAGTAAAATTATAATAAATATTTATTCACTTCAGAAGCACCATGGAAATAATGAATGTTAGCTTAGACACTTAAAACATAAAAGTTTATAATAAATTACATAATGAGATGAATAAATCACAAAAAGCCCTTAAAAGTGCAGTTATACTAGAAGTAACCCTTATAAAAAAAGCAACAGCAAGAAAGATTTGCTAAAAAAGGAAAGTCTTTTCATAGTAGGCTCTTATAATTTACTAGGTGGCTTCATGCCTGAAAAGTAATACAACAAAGTAGACAAAGAGATGGCAATTATCCTAACTAACTGGGAATCCTTTCCATACCGAAAGGAAGGTGCATCAGGACCAGTTTTTGATATAAAAAGGATGGATGTTTTAATGAAAGGAATACCTTGAAGAACTTGTCTAGCATTATATTTCAATATTTTGAAGGCTCTAAAAAAATCAGCAAGAAAACAGTAGCTTTAATACCTACTAATGAAGAAAGAAAGATAAGCGCATACCACAAGGCTAGAAACATTTTTTCTTCTAATTTCTTGTTTGTCATGGGTTTGTGATTACACTGAGAACTACACATATTAGAGGAAATATATGAACAAAAAGCCTACAGAACCCAAAGTAAAATATGCTGTATTAATTGTAATAAGCCAGTGACTGAAATTTATTTAAAGTATTTGATTTCACAGGCAAATGCAAAATAAAATACTTTCCAGTCTTCAGCTTTTTTCCTTCTCCCAGCAGTCAGCTCATATGTAGGAAACATTCCCTAACCCTATCATTTTTAAAGCGACAATAACATTGTCTTTGCAGATGTGTTGGCCACAATAAGCTCAGCTGAGCTAAGCAGCAAGGAGGGTAACCACAACTGCTCGTTTCTTCATGCTGCTTTATGATATGATTTGGACAATAATCCAATATAAAATGACAAGTAGAGAATCATTTGGAAGGCTCCAAAACATTATCTGTTGGGAGAAAAAGCTTTAAAATTACCCTAATGACTGAGTTTTTCTTTTTGTTGTTTTTTTTTTTTTGGTTTTAACATCTGACAGGGAGAGCAAAGGGAAGAAAAAGGGTGTTGACACAGGAAGAGTGCAGGTTGTCTAAAATAATTTACTAAGATATGCTCTTACCAACTCCTTTTTTGTTTGTCCTTTCCAAATGCTATCAGATAATAAAAACTGTATGTTGGTGAACTGTGCTCTGTCTGGTAGTTTAAATGCTTTGAAAAATGGGACGTTATTCTAACACCATATGTAAGTGAGAGGTTTTTAACTATATACTGAATGTCAACTAAGCAGTGAAAAGCACGTAAAATAATTAAAGGAAATGTTTAAAAGTGTGCCTAAATACACAGTCTTTTTTAGTTATTAGCTTCACAACATACCTAAAGAAATGACAGTTCTTGCAAACATAACACGCAGCACAGCTGCTTTGCCTACCCTATTTTGGTGTACAAGGGGGTTTATTCAAGACCTAT
The DNA here is from genome assembly GCF_036417845.1 of Apteryx mantelli. Taxonomy (NCBI): domain Eukaryota; kingdom Metazoa; phylum Chordata; class Aves; order Apterygiformes; family Apterygidae; genus Apteryx; species Apteryx mantelli. Next base: position 90,197,412 of record NC_089980.1, read on the forward strand.
CAGCCACCGGAACCTGAGGCAAAACGGCGAGGCTTCGCTGTCCCAGGGCTTTGGTGACGTGGGCTGCCCGGCGGCGGTGGGGCAGCGAGGGCCACTGCTCCTCGCTGGCGCCGGGAATGGGACACGCAGCGGGGATGCGGAGGGGGCGGCGCGCGGGAGCCGTGGGCTCCAGCACCGCTCGGCCGTCGCTGCTGCCAGTGTGCCGCCAAAACGGGGCTTGCAAACACTGCCACAGGACCAGGAGAGGCTTTTGAACAGCCTCACATCAGCTGATCTGCAATTCCCTTTGGCTTACAGAGAATCCAAAACACGCTACGCCGCTGTACAGCCCCTGCAGTGCCGTGGCACTCGGCTGGAAATTACTGTAAATGTATCCTGGCTTTTCTTCTTCTTCTTTTTTTTTTTTAAAGACAAAAACAGTGAGTCAGTGAGAGGTATATGAGACCACTCAAAACGCACATGCTGCTCCCCGCATCTTGGAGGGAAATTTCTGGAATGTTTCTCCTCACATGCACGTTTTTAGTTTTTATGCCATTTTGTTTACTAATCTTCAATTCTTAACCTGTATTTGAACGCAGAGAGAATACAGGTAACTTTGAAGATGGCCCAACAACATATCAGTATTCGAAATACTGCATTTTGAATAATTCAAGGTCGACTGAAATTATCTTGTTAAATAAACTAGAGAACAGACCATTTTGAGTCTTCATCAGAATATTTATGATGTGTCCAGCAAGCAATGTGACACTAAGGCAGCACTTCACTAACAATATCATTTACTGATCCATGAAAAAAAAAACCCAACAGTTTAATTTTAAAACCATAATTATTTCTAGTTAAGTATATTAGAAATGGTGCATTGTCAATCCCCTGAAAATTCAGAATGTGGTACAGCAGGGCCAAATTTAGATTTGTCCCAATCCTGCAGCTACAGGCTGCTTTGACTCCCTCATTCCTGCAAAACACTGTGCAAAAGGCAGCCTGCCGAGGAAGTTAATTGCAGGCTGCTTGTTATTCTCGAGCAAAATTCAGTTTGAGAAGGTACAGGGTGGGACTAGCTTTTTGAGATTAACAGAAAGATCTTCATCTAAAAAAATGAAGATGAAATAAAATAAAAACGCTCATTTATCTATTTCTCCACCAAATCCTACCACACAAGGATAACAGATCAGATCTAAGACATTCAATTTCGCGAGAAAAACACAGCCTCTTCATTTTTTTAAGGTTGCCTTCTTTCATCTTACAGATAACCCTGGCGTGCTGACACAAAACCATTTTCTGCAAGGCTTCCAATAACACAGGGCAGAATATTGATGATGTTGACTCTCATTACAAACAAATAAATAAAATTGCCTAATTGTAAGCTCATCAGATCGAATAGTTTTCTGCGGTGAGTCCGAAATCAATCTGTTTTCCCCCGTGTATCTCAGCAGCGGTACCAATCGGTTACGTTCTTTTGTTGTTTGCATTTCCCCTCCTCCCCGCCCCCAACAAAGATGCTGACAAACAACATGGGGCATTCGTCTCATAAATCGGGCTTTCACGATACTATTAACTTAAATTTGGGAGGAAATAATTTGTTTAAAACGCGCTAGTATGATTTTACTGGAAGGTGGATTTCTTTTTTGAGAAGCAAGAGCAACAATGAAACAGAAAGGTGGTTCAAAGCACAGAAAATGCAGTCTTTTTTTCTCCACAAAAATGGCAAGGACTACACAGGCACCAGCTCTTACAAAATAACCTCCATGGTGTTTCTGTTCTTTCTTGCTTTCCATGGAATCTTATCTGTGCTCCCCACTGAGCCCTTGCCACAGGCTTGGAGGAAAATTATTTTCCCATAATCACATAAAAATCCTCATGAAATGCATCCTCAAGGAGGAATGCTTTGGATGCACTTTCATTTGTTACTATTAAATGTTTTTCTTTACATTGTGAGTTAAGAAATAACTTCTGAAATAACAATCTACCAAGTGAGTTTTTAAAAAAATAATAATAATGTAAAATACAGGTTTGCTCCCGTTGTATCAATATGGTGTGGAAAGAATGTGCATATGGTAATGGTCTTAAACCATCCAGATAAAGCAGATACAAGATCAGTTAGGGTTTAAGTTATGTTTTAAACAGTCATATATCACACATTTCAAGGGTGAAATGTTATACTGTGATTTCAAATAAGTCTAATACCGTCAATCTGTCTGCATTGCAAAACCACACATGCACAAATATTCTCTACCACGAGTTGCCTTTGTAAGCCTTGATTTCTGAGAATAAAAGAAAAAAAAGGAATTTTAAATTAAAACTGTTCTGTATGCAGCACTTAGAAACACAGTACCAATAAGTATTTTCTGGGGTTCACGTGGGTGGAAAGGCTGCCCTATGGGTTTACTCTGGGCACCCCTGTCGCAGGGAGGCACGCTGGGGAAGCACACTGCCGCAGCTGAGCGGGGCACAGTGGTGGGCAGACATAGTGGTGGCCAGGGCTGAGCCAGCACCAAGTGGACCTTGGCTGGCTGTGTTTGAAACCGCTCCTTGGCGCCCCTGGTTACAGCAGCTCAGTTCAATAACACCAGAAATCTTCACGGAGATGGCTTGAGCCTCCCGGCCATGTGGATCAGGATGCACGCTGCATAAAAATGGCTCAACTCTTCCTGGGTCAGTGAGATGCTGTTCCTGCGCTAAGAAGCATGTCTGACCTTATCTGCCTCCGCGCAGAGCCAGTTCCAGTGTTTCTGCATCCATAGATCAGTTAATCCACAGATGAAATAAAAGGATAGTGGGTAACTGCAAATTAATTATTAAAAATTGCCATTTCCCTTTTGTTCCTTTTCTTGTCACCAACATTAGCAGCAAATGGTAAAAGCAACTGATCCCAAGTCTTCTAATTTCTGGCTGATATAGCTGTTACCACAACAGCAGCAAGTAGCAAATGGCATCCTGGCAATAGTTGGGAGCACCTGAGCAAGTAGTGGTAGAGGAAGAGGAGGAAGAGGAGAAGGAACGCTGGTCTGGGAGTTCATTACCCATTCCTCTTCCCCAAAATCTCCCTCTCCCAAAGGTTGAGGAAGAGGATGGGCAGCTATAACTCTCCTGCTTGCTGTTGCCCCTGAATTCTTAGAGCCCAATATCGGTTTGTGCTGCAGACTAACACAGCTGAAGATGAAGCAGGGATATGAAGCAGCTATCTTTTCTTTTTCTTTCTTTAAATAGCTGTCTGTAGATTTTCTTTTACAAACTGCTCTTTCCCCTTTTGGAAATTATATATAAAATGGTACTTAAAAGATCATTATTACTCCTGCAAGGTCAATGATACAGCCTTTAACTGTAGGACCATTTCTTATTCCTGACAGGAAACATTTTCAGACCTGCCTTATGCAGTACATACACACAAAGGAAAAACACTGAGGCTGCATAAACCAGTGTAAATAAGAAACTTTCTAACTTTGGAACATCTCACACTGAAACTTTAACCAAACCCTTTTAGCTTTATATCAAAAGAATAAAGGTATACCAGTATACACATACACATCTCCCCTCTCCCCCCACCCAGCACATAAAATATAGTATCTGATGGTGCAAAACAAGTAAGTAAAAGAAATCTCATTGCATCTAGCATGTTGAAATACTGGTTTTAGAGTCATCTCACTTGGGATATCCCTTATAAATCAATATCACACATCAGGTTTCTGAAATGTCCAGCAGCAGGAGTACAGACTGACACAGTTCCTAGCTTTGAAACGTATTCTCAAAAAAGTTCAACTATTTCATTCACTGAATGAGATGACTTGCATGAATATATGCTTCACAAGCGTTAAGGATTGCAGGATTTGTCCAGTAACTCACACCTCCATTTCATTCTTCAGAAATATACGGACTTTACTGCCTGACACATTCACTATTAGGAGACCAAGCCAGGTATCTCTATAGGTATTTGCTCCCTTGCTTGTGGAATTGACAGAATAAGTCATGTCACTTGAAATTCATGCAGGGCTTCCCTTTTCCAGCTGTGTATCAAGAGGACAACAAACATGGTGGGTGGTTTTCCTTGATCTGTAAGTTCATGTGCTCAATACCTGCAAGAATAATTAGGGCATTCAGATGCTCTAAGGCCACATTTGACCAGTAAGGGAAATCTGTATCACTCTGATCTACTGACTGAGAAAGAAAGCGGTCAGTTCTTAATTCACATTTCCAGACTTGTGCCTTAAGCTATCTAAAATGGACTAGTTCCATTCATTGACATTATCACTAAATGGTTGTGTTCAGCATTTTCTGTAACACATTTTTAAACTGTTTTCAACATTTTAAAGAGAAATTTTAATCTTAGCACTTTGAAACTTTTCACATCAAAATGCAAGTGCAACAGTGAAGTGTTAAAAAAGGCTTTCAGCATCAACAGGATTAAACCTCAAACGTTAAAGCATCTAATTCCCACTTCAGATAGGTATTTCTGTTGTTCCACACTCCCTGATCCCTGAGAATAAGTGAAATAATTCTCACTATTTTCTACTATTCTACCCTATTTTACCACCAGATTTATTTTGGCTGTTAGTTCTCTAATTGTGTACATAAAAATTTTAAAAATACAGTTGTGCACATAAAATTAAAAACTAACCAAATGCCCATGACTGACTCTAACGGCTGACAAAATTAACACATGCCAATCAACTAATTACTTGGCCCTCAGGATGGCATATCTCTAATCAAAGGTCTCATTTAATACCTCTTTCTCTGAATTCTGTTAACTCTGTGTATGGTTAAAAATAACCAACTGTAACTGAAATAATTTCACTATGTGTGGTAAACTAGATAATTTTATCCCTCGTAGTTATGCGCAGATTTAAGTGATATCACACCAGTAAAATGGTAACAAAGATGTGAATAAAACTTTTAAAATGATCACATCTTCCCAAAACAGAACAACTTAATGGTCTTAATTCTGCTCTCAGTGACATGGGTATAAAACCAGAGCAACTTCAGTAACTTCACTGAGATTATTCTGGGTTACTTTAATAGTGTGACTTAGAAAGGAGTTTCCCGCCGTGTGTGAATACTTAAGTCACATTACAGTAACCAAGGCTGGCTGCAGAGGTCAGGCTGCTGGAAAGCCGAGAATGATGCTGACTCTTCCCCTGCCTGTCTCACAAGGAAGACCCTCAGTTCCGCTAGTCAATCTCTGTGTGCTGGATGGTGTAGCACTTGGAAGTATAACACTGCATAAATCACAAAGTTTAGAAAAGAAACATAAAGAATTATGGGCAAGGAAGAGGAATGATGTGTTTGATTCTTGACTATTTAGACTCGGCCTTTCAGCTTAGGAAAGAATGAACAATTTCAAAAGATAGGCCAAGGATCAATTTTCCTGGCATGACTGATGCATCAGGAGATTTAGATAAAATAGCCACCACAGACTTACATAAAATATTTGAAAACAACGAACAATTCAAATAAGGACACCCCAGTTGTGATCCATGCAATGGGACAGGGATTAAAACTTGGACACTGCCAGTGCATTGGCCTAAGAACAACAGTAAGAAACATGTAATGGTTATGCTTACTGAGTGCAGCATAACAAGCCATCTATAGGTTTTGATCAATTATTCATACCTGAGCCACAACTTCAATGACGAAAGTCCTGAATTTACTATTTTGTAAACTGTCACAAAGCAGTTTGTGCCTGTGCCTTAGCATTTCACCTGTAGTCTAAAACAAGTAACTTCTTTTACTAGAAATCCCAGTTATCTGCTAGCAGTCGCTATGTAAGGCCAGAAAATTGTATGTTAAGACCAGAAGTACACTGAGGCAGAAGGGGCTACACATTTCTGATGCAAACCCTTAAGTTGTCAGGGATAAATCTGACCTCTGGTTGGGGGCAGAAAGGAGCATACACATCTCTGTGATCACTTATGTGAAGTATTCACAGGCCATTAAGAGTAGCTAGTGAGGAAGGGAGATCACCAGCAGACATAGAGAGGGAGCCCAGCAACTTGGCACCAGGCTGGAGCAGGGCCCCTCTCCCCTACTCGCTCAGCACCCTGATTGCAAACCCTTCCTCGCAATTACTGCCAAGGGGTGGCATACGGGTGCCACAACTCTAAATTTGTACAGTAACAAGTAATATCAGGTGTTAATATTAGTTATCCATATTATCATAGCATTGTAAAAACGTCAACACCAGTCTTACGACATGCCTTATGCTTTCTAGCTATACTCCACACTGTACTGTCCAGACCCTCTGCCACTGCTGGCCCCTCTTCTCAGACCCAGTCTCCCCCTCTTCATCACCTCCTTCCCATATACCTTGTGCTGTTGCTTCAAGCACTGGGTGTAATCCTCCGGGAACAGGTCAATCATTGCCCTGCCCCACATAGAGAGCAATAAGAAAAAACCCTGTATCTTACCTACAACCTATTAAGCCATCTCAGAGGCCTAACCAACAGTGGTGGGGAGGTCAGGACAGCCTCCTGACAGAGGGAAGACTTGCATTCAACCTGTATTTCACACTGACTGAGCACTTCCAGGTACATGGCAGTCAGGTGCCTTTTGTGCAGGTTAAAGCAGGCTCACCAGTTTGAGCCATGCAAGTGAAAGGAGGGCTTGGAAACAAGCTTGATGATAAATTTTGTAGGGCTCGGCGGTAAGCTAAAGCACTGAGTTGTTGGCTGTCTGATAGAAACCCTGAGTGATATGAGACACAGTGTGTAGGCTGCAGCTATAATGAGGTTTTTGAGGCTCTTCGCAGTACCCAAATATTGAATCTAGGAACCCAACTCCTTATACGTGGCTGAAAATTGCAATACTTTTTAGTCTTAGAAGACCAAGGCCCAGACCTCTAAAAGTCTGGCACTTAATTCCCACACTATTCCTGGATACTTCCTGGATACCAAGTGTTTATTAAACTAGCCTCACTTTTGAAAATGTAAAAGGCCAGAAAGCCTTGATCCTAAATTCTGCCCTTTTGACCCTCTTCCTTACAAACTTCTAATTCTAAACATCTGAAATACCTGGAAATAACTGATTCCAAATAACTACAGAGCAGGAGACTGTGGCCCCTACCCAGGACACTGTGCCTCAAGCACAGTCCATGATTTTCCCTTAGGAGAAGTCTTATCTTTCCCAGGCTCTCTGTAGCAAAAGAAGTCCTAAGTGAGACAGAGAAAATACGGAAGGAACCTTTGGGGAACTAGACCTGAAAAACAGATGCTAATAACGGACTTCCAGAGGATTAGTTTGTGTTTTTTTTTTTAAATGAAAGCAGCTGGAAATCATAGTAGGAATTTCTCTTGAAATGCTAATGCAGTTTGCAGAACACTAAGGAAGGAATGGCCTCTTCCTAGTGCCACCTGAATAAGAGAAATGGTCTCCACTGGCTAAGGTACTTGCCTCAGACACGAGAACATGATATCAGTTTTCTTCTCTGCCACAGGCTTCCTATGCGACCCTGTCATGTATGATCAAATGTTTACAGGTATTTAAATGCCTAACTCCTGTTGACTTCAGTGGCATTCAGGTTCCTCATTGCTTTGAGGACCTAAGTCTGTGCCCCTCAGGATTACACCTGGGAAAACAAGGAAGCAAATATATCATGGTATGACAGTGTCCAATATTATGGTCATCGTGTCACAAATTAATAGGAATTCAGTGAACTAGAGCTGGAATAAGGCACATCCTGGATACTGCAAAATATATCTGATCTTGATGTCCTGTTTGTTATGGCTATTTCTCTGCTGTCCAACTATCATGATGAAAACTATCATAGGCAAGTTGTAAAAAGCTGTTTCACTCATATCTGTGACCCAAACATTAAATGTAATAGGAGGGATATCAAGAACTTAATTGCACTTCTCCACATAAACACAAAAGAACCCTCCACACTTCTTTTTCATTCCCTGTTGAAGGGAAGCACAAAAATGAGACTCAGACAAGTGAAATGCACACGCTTCTTTCATGGTGTAAAAGCCTCATCCAGAACGCCTTCAACTAACTACTTTGTTTAGCTTTCATCCTAATTTCCTGCAAAGCTTTGCACAGTGCGAATGCCACCTTTGCTGTCTTGGCAGCGTCAGTGATGGCTCCTGGGGTGCCCTTCTGTTTTCACCCTCCGTACAGCGAAACAAGCCAGCAACTGCATGCCATGCCAGATGGGGTGCAGCTAACTGCCAAGGATCCTGGTCAAGTACACCAAGCCAGTCTAGAAGAGTGAGTAGGACAGCTGCAGAGACTCCAGGCCAACTACTTCGTATTTCATTCATAATTTTTCTTTGGTGATATGAACATAAATGGAAGATAAAGCCCCAGTAAACATTCTGCTTTTTCAAGCAAAATACTTCAAAAGACATGATCTTCTTTCAAAAACTCCTGAGGAGAATCAGTTGCAGTAACTAAAACTGTGAGCCAGCTCTTGGCAGTAGAAGTTTCAGGGATCCATACAACTGGTATGCTTGAAGATGAACTATGGTTTTCCACAGATTCTAGTGTTGCTTAGTGCCACAGAAATGGATCCTTTTGGCTTCCTTTCCAGCCAGTTTTTAATGCTCTCCTAACACCATTTCCAGTTTGTAGTCCAGTGTCCAGGTTTTGGTGCAATTGCCCTGCCTGCACATTCAACAGCTATGTCCTGACATCTACCTAAGAAGTGCATAACTCCAGCAAGAACTACAGAACAAGCCTTCTTTACAGAAGAATCTTTCACTCCTCCCTTACTCCAACATTTTCCTCCCACATCTTTCTGCAATGACAACTGAATACACACAACTGTTTGGCCTCATGATCCATCAAGACATCGTTGGCAGAGAATGTCACTTCCAACGTGACAACTGAAGTAGAATGCAGAGGAAAGAAAATCCTGTTTGCCTTGCTGAATGAGCAGCTTCTTACACACCTCCAACTAAATGTAACTAAATTTGGAAACGAAAATATCTACTCTTTAGCTTATTTATTCTATTTTGAGTTGCAAGAGGTAAAAACATCAAGGGATGCAATCCCTTCCAGAGAATGAGAATTTGATGTTCTCAGTTGAACACCCAACATGGCTTCTTTTATAAGCAACAAACAGCTGCAGAGATTCTTTTGACAAAATACTAGTTCTTACCTAAGTAACTTTTTCATTTAAAATACAGAAATAGGCCCAGTTTTCCTGTTTCACCCCACCACGCTGGAGTCACACTCTTCTTCTCCAAGTCCAGTCTGTAGCCCAGTGGTTTTGGCCTGCCCTGAGAAATGGGAATCATAAATGTGAACCCCTTCCCCAGAAGGGAGAAGCTGGGGCTGTAGGCCCATAGCACAGTCTCTCCACTGGCAAAGCTACAGAAGGGATCTGAGAGTGCACGTTCCTGCAGTTAACTGTGCCCACAGCTGGGTTGAAACAATTCTCTGTGGATGCGCACTGTAATTTGGATTGCTGAAGTGGTCTGAGTTAATTCATCTCCTTTTTTCAGTTTGTAGTTTTTGTTTAGCTTGGCTCACATCACACCTCCACGTTCAAAGCAAAACCACAAACCATTGCATTGGCACAGCTGCGGGTGTGATAAACACTGGCAGGAGGCAGGAGGGGGTAGAGGGAGCAGTGAGGCTGATTTGCTATCATCAACTCATCCTCAAACACTGTTGCCAGAGAAACTGTAATGTAGAACCACACCCTGCATCTTGTATTTCTTAGTGGTTAGAGCACAGAAATCATCCAAAAATCAGCTTTTATGATGTTCTCCAAACCATGTTCATGCTCAAGGCTTTCCAAAAGTGTAAAGACAAGTTAGAGGCAGAACAGCCTTTTTCTTTCTGTCAAGTAGGTGTACATACTAAATATTTGGCACAGTGCACATTATTTATAGAAATCTGTCTTTACACAAATTATATTAGATTTTTACTTGGATTAATTAATATGTCAATCATAATATTTCATTTAGCTCATCTGCATCAGTAAAAGTGGGTGTGAAGGATGTACAACAGAATCACACAAATCAGTGTAGGAAAAGGAGAAGCAAAGTTATATTTAAAAGAAACTCAGACAAAAGATGCAGATGTTGAACTTAATTTGGTAAATGGGGTGGCTGTGGTTGAATTCCCTTTCAGTTAGAGACAATGAGCTAGAAAAGAACTTTACTGACAAAAAAGTAGCTGAGCTGGCTGCAAAGTGTGCTTTGAGTTAAATACAGTCTGCAGAGATGCCTTTTTTTCCTCCGCTAAGTAAATATGTTTTAACACCATTCTTTTATGCATTCTCCATAAAACCAATCATCCCTATTTCAGGTCAACTAACCCTTCTTTTTGTGAACTCTTCCTTTACTCACACCTAGCACAGCTTGGGCATTTCCTACCTTACACACATGGAAGTACTACTTGCAACTGGGCAACTTCCCTTCTAAAAATCCTTTACAGATTCTCCTTGCTGTATTATTCTTTCTTCATTTCCCTTCCACTGCAATGCTTTGTATGGAGTCAGAGAAAACATATTCTTTCAGGTCTCAGCATAGCTTTCTGAATATTTTATTTCAGAGGCTACTGTGAAGATAGGGCCTGAGTAAACAGCTGCAGCTCACAGATGGAGAGCAGTTTGGTAGCTAAAAGCGGAAGAGAGAAGAAGGGAATAATGTCAATGGTTTGTGCCCAATTAGTCATAAGATGGCTTCTCAGCTCCATTTACTTTGCCTGTGGTTCCCCCAAATGCAGCAGGCAGGAAGCCTTTGAAGAATAGAAAGGAGCTTCGCGAGTTTGACATGCCTGGCCTGTAGTGGCATCCTACAATAACCACAGCTATGATTATAGTGCCGTAGCGCATACAGTCAGAAATTACACTGGTGTTTAAGATACTCCTGTCTTCAGAAGAGATATAAAAGGGCAGCACAGAGGAGCAATGGGGATGGGTCAAAGAACTGGAAAACTGAGGAAGGAGAGGAATAAACAAAGACAGGGACTCAGTCACATCATCCCCTCTATTAATGACATGTAACTGAGGAGGAAGTTGCTCACCTTCAGTGAATCTGGCTCATCCACTGGCAAAGTCTGGAAACCACTAAGCAACTGTAGAGCTGTTTAGCAGTAGTGAAGCCTGAAGCCATATCTCTTAGTGGTGTTCTTGACATGTACAGCTCACCAATCACAGAGATACTGCACAGAAAAAGATCACTCAAAACATGAAAGAAGCAGCTTGGGACAAGTTACTTGCTCAGGGCCTTTCTAAGTGACACTGCTGATGTAGCGAGGAAAACAGAGTTAAAAATTCATGTTACTTTTACTGTATGCAATTTTAATTGTTAGCTTTAGAAGGAGTATAAAGTTCTGCTGTGTAATTAAACTTATAATTTGGGGTGAAAGACAGCCAAGAGAGAGAGCTGGGTTTTTTGTAGTACTTGTAGTTGCAAAATTGACCCCACTCTATGGTTTCTCCTTTGCACCTCCGTAGTAACAATAGATGTATTCTCACTATCCTCCTTCGCAATAGATAGCTTGCACAAGGAAAAGCTTAGCAATATATGTGTGTGAATATATGTGTGAACTTAAACAACCCTACATCTTTACCACAGAGTTAACTGCTCAAATGCTCATCTTACAGATCACAAAGCAGCTTTACAACTGAACGATCAACTTTGATACTCATTCAATGAGATTAATAATGACTTAATTTTTATTCAAGAACAGGAAAACCTATAGAATGGTCAGGTTCCCTTCAAGCACCTCAAAGCCGAGAGACAAAGAGCACAATTTCTACAATATGTTGTAAATGTGCTTTATTAAACTGAATGGCATGGAAACTAACAGGCCAACATGTATTGATATATACAGCTGGCTCTCTGTGGAGATGTTCTCTATTTCATGAGTATAATTAACACAAAATAAAAGCCAGAAAAGTTATGACTTCACCTCCACTGTGAAATACGATCACCAAAAATATCACTGTGATATGATATCAACAGAATACTGCTAGAAACCACTACAAGATATTAAAACATTTTAGGTATAATACCTTACAGAAGGTCACTAACTATTTTTTCATTGACAAATGACAGGTAATTTTGTAATCAAGTACACATACACCATGGGATTCAAAATTGCTTGAAAGACAAATCAGTCTTTGGATGAAAAATCAGCGATTTGGATGAAAAAAGAAGAATGAAGAACATCATGTGAAAGGTGCCTACCCACAGCAGTCATATGCTCAGCTTCTCCTACAGGCATAGAAAAGAGGCTTCTCTCTTGTATTGTCTTGTGAAATACAAGCTTGTGTATTAATTTTTTTTACCAATAATTTACTAAATTTATTAATGCTTGCAGTTATGATGAACATTATTAAGGCCTATTAAAGGGTATGAAAATTTATTTTATCTAAATGTGCATTTGAGATAATTTTTTTAAAAGGTCAGTATCTGTCATGGTTAACTGTGTTACCAACGAAGTACTTTGGTGGCTCTAAAAACTGAAAGCTTCACATCAGAATACATTTCTATGTATCAATATCCCATCAGCCTAAATGTGGATAGGAGTTTTCAGGCTATCCTAGCATAAATTCTGGTGGTATGCAACATTACTCAGGTCTCTAATAATTTCTGTTGTTAGCTGAATCCAGTCGCTAATATTATCGTGTCCTCGAAATATTTCGAGTAAACAAGATTTGACTGTAATTCTAATTTGCTGACAAGATTTCTTTTTTATGATTTAGCCAAACAAAAGCTGCACTCTCTAAAAAGTACTTATATTTTATCTAAATTACTATGTATCTTTCAGAAAGTATCAATACCAAATAGTTTACCACAAATGTTATGAGCCCCTTGCCACATGCATTCAGAATTGTGCTCCCTCCAGCCCAACTCCAAAGTTAAAGCATCTGAAGTGTAAATTGTGTGTGACACAGCCAAGGAAACCCACTTTACGTTAACCTTGTTAAGGGTGAGCCAGATGGAACCTCTGAGGCCACCCATTGTTCGGGTTCGCATTTTTGTGTAATGCCATGGTGTAGGTCCATAGGGCCTCATGAATTCCCCTCCTCTGAATATATGCTGTGCTGTTAAAGGCACTGAAAGGATCAAGCTCTGCTCTGAGAGCAGCTGGCTTTGTATTTTTTTTAATGGTTGTCAGCAGCAGCAGCAGGTCCCTTCTACTCCCCCATTTTCCCCCTGCCCTTCTTAAAATCCTGATCTATCAGTCCTTGAGTGAAACCAAGCCCTAACTGTGTCCTGTGAGGCACATCATACTTTACCTCAGTTTCTTTTCCCCTCTACTCATTGCAATTTCTCATAATCTTCCTGGCAGTCTCAGATCCTGACCCAGCAGCTCTTAATCATATGAATAATTATCACTAACTTCATCTATAGTTGGGCCCTCATTTCTTTCCTATGCAAACAAGGTATTTTACGATGAAATTCTAATGATAGTTGGCAAACTGTGCATGCCTATTTTTTGTTCCAGATCATCACCTTCTTAAAATTTGGTAATATTTCCCTGTCTTGTGCTCTTCTTGTGTCTTAAGATGAAAACGGAATTGAAAAGAGTATTGAGTAAGGATATTACAAAACAGACTCCTCAGCCTGAGAATTAAGGGAAAGGGAAAACTTGTGCACTGTTAGAAAACAAGACCTATCTGTACAGTGCTTGTGATGTAAAAGGTAACATTTTACAATGCTTGAATTCAGCAACTTAAGACATTTGCTGGTGGAAAACTGCAATGCATGTAGCAGAGGTAGTGACGAAACACAAGACTACACCTAGCCTTTTAAGCTAAGTTCAACTGTGGTGGAAGAGACTGTAAAGATCCTCACGGTCTGTGGTTAGGAGAAAGGAGTACTGGTCTCCCTATTTACTCTAGACATGGTGCACGTTGTTGTAATCGGGATGAGAAATGTGCAAAGCCACCCTTTGAGCCCCTCCTCTCCAATGGCCTGCCATCAGAAAAGCTAGCTGCACCACATGTAAGGGAGACTGCAGCCAGAAATTTCTGAACTGTACCACCGAGCCCCAAATAATCTGATTGCCTCCTTGAGAGAAAACTTGGACACGTTAGCTCACAAGCACAAAGCAATTTTCATAATTATATGAACAGTATTAGAGGGACACTGCAAACAATTATCTATGGTTACCAAAACTACAGCAGCAGCCTTTTTGACACTGGGCTGATCAGATTATCAAAAGGGTTGGGAAGCCAGAGTCAGTACTTTGGAGCAGATCCCCTGAGCTGTTCCAGGTTACCAGCTTTTGCACTTACACCGGCCGGGGAAGGCAGGAAAGCCCCCCACCAAACCCTCATCTGGCATAGGAGGCACACTAACCACTGGAATCTATTATGTTCCTGCTGCTCCCAGCTGGTTTACGAGACTTTGGGACTAGAAGCTGAACAGCGCTAACAGAGCCTGCTTTAGCATAAATGGGGGTAGGAAATCAAGGAACTGATCATTTCTCATCTTTTCTTTCCCCAAGCTCCTCTAGCCAACGTCAGGAAGAGCAGCTTATACTTTGCCAGGCACTACCCTACTAGCAGGAAAAATGCCAGGCAAACTGCTTCCTGGTGTTCTTATAATTTGACATAAAAGCTTTGGGGCAACCATGGCTGGCTGCCAAGGAGGAAGAACAGTTAACTAGGGAACTACAGGAAAGACACATCAGCAGGAAAAGCAGGACATAATAACCTCTACTTTCTCCCTACAGCAACAAGGCCAACTTAAATCCTGTCCCTCACCCCTTTACCTTTTACATAAATAGCAGGGTGCAACTTAGGAGAGTTACTTTTAACTGGAACATTTTTCTTTTTGTAGGGCTGTCCTTAAAGGCCACAACATTTTGCCTTGATGCTACGAGTGGCTCAGTGGGATATGTGGCACAAGGTATGGCAGTTTTATAATCACCATGTTGTTCAAAACAGATCTAATTCCAATTCATAAATCACAGGGGAGGAGGAGAGGTTCAAAGACAAGTTCATGTGGTAAAGCTTACTTTAACTAACGATTTTTCCTTATGAACTATAACAGATCCTTTTTGAAGACCAAATAGATTACCGCTAGTACATTTCCATTGTCTAAGAAAAATAAAACCATCTAGTTAACAAAATACAAATGCTAGGTAAGGTACAATTACAAAGGTAAGGCACAATTTACCTCTGGTAAACTGATGCTGCACTTTACCCTTGTTTCAAATTATTCCAGGTCTTCTCTTCCATAGAAGTATGCGAGGCTGCAGTACATCTTTGAGAGCAGAGTGACCAGCTTGCTGCTGCCTGCTGCTTTTAGTCCCTTCTTGACAAGCAGTCGCTAGCAGTAAGCTACTATCCCCAAGCGACAGCTATTTAGAGCCCTGGGCTGATGTGACACTTGCTACTTCTTCAGTCTCCCAGGGTGGAGATTATATGGACCCCCTAATTTGAGCATGTTAAACTTCCTTGAAGTTTTGTTTCTTTTGGAGGTAGCAGTTTGCACCTCCACACCTTATCCTACCTCTTGCCTCCAGAGGTAATATCACACGTGTATATAACAGCTGCAAAATTATTTTTTCTATGAAGTCTGGCAGCACAAATTAGTTAAATTGGTAACTTTCCTCTGGCGCTGACGACAAGAAAAGCTTAAGCTGTCTTGCAGGAAACTTAAAGCAAGGAGGTTAATCAATAAGTCACAACTTTAGCTGCTAATATGTTCTTAGTACAAAAGGAACTCTGACTACCATCAATATTACTGTGTAGTTTTATCAAAAATTATTTTTAAAATCTGGATCAGAGTTTCCTTTTAAGGCATTTGTTTTATGTTCCTGGCAATCATGGGTAATTGAAAGACTTGCAATAAAACTAATTTATTATCTCAGCATTGCAAATTAGCATTTTATAACATACATTTATAATTGATAGGTATTTACTGATAAGTTTTGAAGACTGGCTGTTTTCTAGTAAAGAGTAGGAAAATATGCATGTAGGAAAATATGCAGGAAAATAAGCATAAGAGGGAGTGTTCACTTTCCTTTTTTTAAAGCCTGAAGAACACAAAATTTCATGGATTATATACAGAGTTTGGCAAGATATATGTTACTGAAGCTTAAGTCTACTTTTTAGTATTATAGTGCTACTAGCTTTAAATGTTGGTTTTATACCATCCTTTCTTATCAGTCTATGAAAAAATTATCTTTGATGAACTGTCATTAAGAAACCTTGAACATTAACATCTCTATATATTACACACAGAAGTATTCTATAATTGATGCATATAGTAAAATTAGAGGAAAAAAATACAATTTCTGCTACTGTGTGCAAAAAACATTTTCAAAAAAGCAGTTCTATCCTTGTCACAAAGAAGAGGGCTGATTATAACTATGATTTTAGTACAGTTAAGTTCCAAAGTAAAGGTATGAAACCGTAACACACACTTAAGACATCGTGATTCATGGGAAATAAGAGAACACTACAATAGGAAATGCTAGTTTTAATACATATCTCCAATTGTCTTCACAACATTTGCAGCAGTTATAATTAATGCAACAGAAGCAGAAAAAAAAGAAAACGGATCACTTGGAGGAAGCTGGTGGGGAAGGAAGAGCTGTGACTGTATGATATGCTGTACTCCTCAGAGCCTATGGCTCAGGTTTTACAAGTTTTGAGGAGCAACTGCTCAAAGGGAGAAGGGCAACAGAGAAATAACCATTACATATAGTGTATCACTCTGCCTTACTTAAATTCTGAACTAGAAATTAACAACAAATTAAACTTGGTCATTGCGGCTTTTAAAGGTCCCTCTTAGACTCAGAAGGATGTCAGAAACACAGGGTTGGGGAATGCTGTTCACATTACCGGTCAGTCACAGACTTCCTGGTTAGTCTTAAATAAGCAATCTGTTTCTGAGAACCTCAGTTCTCCTTGCCTCCTCACTTCACTGCAGAGTTTAACAGATGAGTTAATGGTGTGGGGGCACCAAAGCACCTAAAATAAGTAGGATTTGCTTTCCCCACCCTGTTTTCTTTCCCTGATCAGGAAAACCACAAGCTGCTGCCCTGCTAGCAACACAGAACATCATTCTTGCAGGGAACTGATGTGGAATGGGATCATTTATTTCAGATTTGCTTGGTGGTCTGATATGGACAGTTCAAATAGCAAAGGCCTTGTCTGGAACATTCCCCAAACCCTTCACAAGGTGTTGCCAATGCCTGTTTATACTGATGGCCTTATCGAGGCCAAAAGCAACTCTGTTTAGGGTTTTGTGTTTCTGCCTCTTTCCTTCACTGAACTGCACGGGTTCTTAAATAACCACCTGCCATCAATGATAGCAGAATACCTGTTACTTGTAGTATGGAAGCCACAGAGCCACCACCACTTTTCAGGGAAAATCTCTGCCGCACTGACCAGAAAGCAGAACGTGTTTCATGCTGACTTTCTCATATGGTTTTGCATTACGGTTAAACCAACCAAATGCTGAGCTGTTATCAAGAGGCGTTCCCTGTTCCACCACCACCCTATCCATTTTCACTGCTTCTCAGTACTTTTTTGCAGGATTAGTCTCTCTCAGCTTTGCTCCCTGAACTGGTGCTCTGCAGGATTAGATCAGCATCATCGACCCTGCAGGGAGAGGAACTTAAGTTTGCTGTGGGGTGCACGGGAGGCAACACAGCTAGCCAGCTTACTGTAATGAGAAACTGTACCCTTAGAGAGAATACGCTTACAGAATTAAAGGCAGCAGCCACTTTTAAAGATACAGTCACTCTATAGGAAAAATAATGAATAGGGATTAAATCTGTTACGTTGCCCAGTACTTGGGAGATTACTGTTTCTTCTACATATACAGCACAGTGGAGACAAATAAACAATAAAAAAAACCTAGTATGTTTTACATATAAAGCTATCGATGCATCATTTTCTGAAATTTTTAGTATTTTCAGCTTAATAGTGTCTCTCTAACAAGGAAAAACATCCTAAAAGGCATAACTTGTGAACCACAAAAGACTATTTGGATTGTGAAACACAGCTGAGTCTTTGGGTTGACTGCATAGGACAATTTTGGCAAGCCTGGATTAGGTGTTGTTTAACATTAGCTCTGTGTCCCCAGAGGATGCAGCGTGTGAAGAGGAAGAATCCCAAGACATGGCTATGTAGTAATTGACACAAGCATAAGATACCAAACCAGCTGCTGGAAGCTTATGTTCTTGATATTTGGCATAAATAATTTACAAGCACATATAAAGGGAAAAAAAAATCACAGGATGTTCAATATCTACTTTGACAATAACCTAAATGTACACATTTACTGTGTGTTTAAAGAACTTCACCATTCATGAAATTATGGACATAATAAATTGTAAGTTAAACCCCAAATCTGAAGGAATCTGTCTTGAATTCCCCTTGAGAAAGAGTATGGCCTGGGGGTTGTTCCACGGCGAGGGCCTTGATCATCTCTGCTGATTGTACCCCATCCGCTGAGGGGTTCATAATCAATCTAATTGTGCTTGGTAAAGGAATGCCGATCAGACCTGACTGCGAGCCTTCATCTTTTTTCCGCTGAGGCTCTGTCTCTGCAGAGAGAGGCTGCAGTACAGGCAGAATTAAGCTATTAGCACATTCTGCCAAACAAGTCTCCAGGGCTGTATCCATTATAGCATCCTCAGGAGAACTCTCCTGGCTGTATTTCCTGGCCATCCAAGCAGGCTCTGCCCTGGCATGCATTTGGCAGTGTCACAAGCGGCCTGTCTGAAATACCAGGAAGGGAACTGTACATGTGCCTCTTTTTTTACAGTGCTGTGCAGCACATGTCCTCTCCCAGGACAGCCAGCCTGGGAAACCTGAGCCGGCTCCTCCACCTCCCACAGGGAACAGCAGAACCTGCACCCTCAGGCCACATGTATGGCCTCCTTCCTCCAACAGCCCATGTGCAGCCAGGGAACCTCAAATCCCTCTCACAGCCGAGGGGTAATACCCTAGCCACAGCACACCTACTGGGAGCCCGGCCCTCGGCTCAAAGCCTTTCCCCCTCCACACTTTCTCACATCCGCAGCTGCTGCACGCACCTTCATTTGTACCGACATTCACAGATAACATACACCTTGTGGACACGTGTCTGCATGCACACACACACATGTACAGAGTGCCTGTGGCCCTCGGGCAACTAAAGCCACGTGAGCACTGAGCCTGGAGCATCAAGGCAACCCGAATGTGCCCTGGTAAAGAGCTGTGTCTCCTCTGAGGAGAGCCCTGGCTTGTCGCACACCCTGGACCAGCAGTGCAAACCGTGCTACCGCTCTGTCTCTTGGCAGCTATTATGCACGGCCACGGCTGACCCATGTTTGGCACTCCACTTTCCCTGAATCATATAAAATATGCAAGTTAAAGAAGCCTCTCAAACTATTCCTCACCTTCCTGGGGAAAAAACAGGGACAAAAGGAAAGCAAGAGCTACAACATTCCTGATTCCAGGCAGAAATACATTAGACACCAGTCTATAGACACTGAAAGTCATCAGTTCATGGAAAGCGTCAGATCAGAAGCACCCCTGCCGCCTTTATCTGCGTGAGGAGGTGAGCACTGCCCATCACTCTCCTTTAACCTGGTCAGCCCCAGTCCCACCTACAACCTGGTTCACACCCGGAGAGCCCATTCACCACTCAGCACACTCCCCTGCCTTCACTTCCACCCCAGTTCTGATCCCAGGCATCACGTATAGCTTTAACATACTCATATGCAGGTACTCATGCCACTTCAGAGGCCACAGCTGAAAACTTCAAGGAAATAAGGACTTTTAAACTGACAAACTTGAACTATGCTTTAATAAAACAACACTTTTTTATTGGGAAACAGACTTATTTTAGGTCTTCTCAGCGAGAACTGACATGAAGCAGTCCCTGTGGAATTTTTTTTTAATAAATGGGAATCTGCTTTAAGACAACAATTGCAAATTAAATGAAAATAGATTTATATGCCACAAACTGCAGTCCTCTACAGTGTAACAAAAGATGCAAGCTTAAGCAAATTTACCACCTGCTACTATAGAGAGGGAACATGGTGATATCCTGTTCCCAATCCAGCATCTCATTAGAGCAGCTGGATGTTTCCACTACAGTAATTAGTGTGCTTTACAATGCATATAGTGCCATCATTAATTTCCAACACTAGTATCACCTTGTCTTTCATATATTTTTCACTTACAGTTTCAGTCATAATCTGTATTTCAAGAAATGTTTGCAGGTTTGTGAAATCTCTCAAATGACCTTACAGAGGCAAGACCATACATGCAAAAAGCCCGTATCATTACATCTTTACTTGTGTTGTTACTTGTCCTAATGAGAATAAGTCATCACAAATATACTGATATAGCTTCATTTTGCCTAACGGGCATACTGCAAAGTTTACCTGGCAAAAGTTCAGTATAGAAAGGAAATATGACAATATGCAAGAAGCATTAATCAATTCCTGTCAGCTTTACCTTGCAACTATAAAAACTGTATTTTTTTAATTGATGAGGTCACCAATAGGTACATCTCATTCTGAACTAATCTCTGATTAAGTCATCTCCTGTTTGATACCCACTTTCTTCAACGCAGTTGAGGCAACCTTTCATAAATACATTTTGAATGCAATAGATTTGACCTTTTGGCTTTTCACAATTAAAGTAAATCTTCTATAAAATGCATCTTAACATTACACCAGTGTAAAGTCTATTATTTTTCTGCCAAATTCAAAAGCTTTGAAGTTTGATTAATTCTTATGCAAGAATTAAGCAACAAACCTGGTCATTAAGAAAATGAGATACTTGACATACTTGTAAAATGTTAAGAATAGCTATCACCTAAAGTATCGCATAGGCATTCAAGCTCACCTAGCAGTCGTGAAACAACTATAACCACCACTTACAAAGAAAAACAACATGCGATTCTTTGGCTTTTTCATTTTCAAATTAACAGCAGAGAAACACAAAAACCAATAGTCCTTTCAACAAAAAAAGACCACTGATAATCCAGATTTCTGAAACCTTCTGAACTCAACCACATTAATACAAAAGGTATTTTCTGATGAGTTCTTATTTTGAAAAGAAGGGGGGCAGTACAGGCTAAACCCTAGAAAGCAGAGCATAAGAAATCATCTCTTTATAGCAGTTCACGGTAAGGAAATGACTCAGCTGAGGCAAATTAAAGAGTCCATTCGGAGACACTGATTCTAAGAGCACTGTGGGAATGCACACAAAAATCCACTGGTAAAGCTGCACTGGCAGAAATTTCAACCTTCACAAGCACACAAGCCTGAAAATACTACTTTCAGTACTTCTGGTAAATTTTGTCCATCCTTGCAGCAATTTTTGTTGTGAAAAGAACATGCAAAAAAAGTGAGGATATGGATTCTCTAAGTATTTCTCACATAGATCAAGCAAAAATGATGAAGCAGGTCTTCATCATAAAAATTCAAATAACATTTTCAAGTCATTCAAAAGTTATTTTATGATTTCTTGAGTTTTGAATTTGCTTTTCCTCAGACTTGGCAAACAGTCTACTCCTCCTTGCAAGCTACTACATACCAGCCTTGGAGGCCTTTCTTAGCACATTTAGAACTAATCCAACAATTTAGTGACCAAAACCTCCCCCCTCACACTAGTTTTCTATCTGTGGGTCTTAGGGATCTATAGACTACTTCTAAAGGGTCTCCAAAAGATAATTAGGGAAAGCGGGCTTATGGACAGGATGTCTGAATTGCTAAAACAGGACACACACCTCCAATGAAATCCTGGGGAAGGGGTTTCTCAGATTAAAGAAAAAAAATCACTGGTCTCTAATAATTCAAATGACCAAGAATCAACATTATTACTGTAACTAAAAACAGCAGTGATTTTACAAGTACTGCATGAACTCAGAAGGAAACCACTTCTACTTTGAAGAGTTTCCTATCTAAGCTACCTAAGCAGATGGAACAGAGGGAGGGTACAGAAAGGGGCACAGGCAAACAAGCAAGTTATCTGAAGTCATGTCAGACACATATCTTTGGAGTTGCCTGTTTTTCCTTTGTTAATCCAAGTGTTTTGTTCCTTCCCAGTGATTCCTGGTGATCGTCATTACGTGTTCTTGCAACTGGGTTAACAAAGCCATTCTGTAAAGTAGAATTAGCTCTCCATCCGTCCTGCCTATTTATTTAACCACAAACATGGTTGACACGGAAGAATCACAAAATGGCTGACCAGAAACTACCCCATTTTAGTCTAAGAGTCCAACTGGAGGAACAGGTCTCCCAGGACACAGCAGCCCTCAGGGTTGGTCCTGTCCCTTCAAATTCTCCCCTTTGCCTTGTGCTGGGGATGGGGGGCAGCCCTGGCCATGGTGGTACTCCCAGGGATGGGGGGGCACCCCTGGCCGCAGCAGTACTCCTGGGGATGGGGGGCAGCCCTGGCCGTGGTGGTACTCCCAGGGATGGGGGGGGGCACCCCTGGCTGCGGCGGTACTCCCGGGGATGGGGGGGCACCCCGGCCGTGGCGGTACTCCCGGGGATGGGGGGCAGCCCTGGCCATGGTGGTACTCCCAGGGATGGGGGGGCACCCCTGGCTGCGGCCAGGAGATTTGGCCATTTGCTGCATCCAGAACGGTCCAGACAGAGGCTGCTGCAGTCCACAACAGCTCCTACTGCATCCCCTTCTTTTCCTTCCATGACAGTGATCATTTTGCTCGATCTACCTCAAATTCAAGTCAGAGCTAAAACTGCAAAGGGAAGGTTTCTACCTTCAGAGAAATAGTTCAGAAAGTTATGAGCCTGTGAATGAGGGGTTTAAATCTCATACATCTCATATTCTTTATTACCAAAAGAATGATAATAATGTGCCAAGATTAGACACTGAGGCATACAGATGGCTACCTGCTTGAGCTTAACTGTATTTTATAGTATTTTAATTTAATCAGTAGATGTAACTACAGGAGAAGTACCGGAATCCATACATTGTTAGTCAAAGCCTGAGGTGTAAGACCATGCTTATTATTATTATTTTTTTGCTAGGTGGGTTTGCCCACTGAAACACCATGTCTTTTTTTCCTGCATGTGATACTGAAGCTACTTTATTTGTTCTTTAAACAAACAAACTGTAATTGTTTACATATATCCTCACACTTGCACAATTTTCAGATGAGGAAAGTTGTCTTCTTCTAGGTTATAATGTCTTTGAAATCAGTTGTGCAGATGAAAGATTAGTCTTTGTTCTTTTTTTAAAATATCCTGATAAATTTTAAATTATGACAGACAAGAACAAACAAACAATGCTGTTCTCTTTTAAAGCAATTTATAATCTCTAAAAGCACATTCACTGGTGACATGTTTGTATCAAAAAAGAATTCACATTTGAAAAGCTGTAAGAAAAACAGATGCTCACAAATGTCTTCAAGCATCAGGATCAGGAATTTTTAACATAAGAATAACATTTCCCATGTATGGAGAGCACCTGTCCTCCAATGAGAGTGAGGGGTCTTTAGCAGATCACAAGCAAGATCCAGATTCTATAACACTTATTACACTCATGTAATTATTCCTCCTGGATGCTACTTAAAAGAAACAGAGCTAATCAAGTGTATAGAGATTGTAGTATCAGATCCTGAATTATTATGTTAAAAATAATGTTGGAAAAAAGCATTTAGTATACAAAATACATAGCATGCTTATACTGAAGGGACATTACGATTCTCCGATTAAAAAAAAAAAAAATTCTTCAGTGTTAATCTCCTCAAATAATATAAATTGCTTGCATCAACAAACACAGTACAATTAGCTTGTTACCCTTAAACTGAGTTTAAAATAAGCAAATTGTCTGATGACTTTGATGTTTTCCACCCAAAATGTGCTGGCTAATTTTTCCATTCCAGTTCCCATTCCAATCTTTTAACTGCCTTAATCTCCTGCCCTCAGATGTTGACCTCCTAAGAACAGAGGTCACAGGTCAGCACAGACAGACCTCAAAAGATCTGCACTATCAATTCATGCCTGAAAGATTTCTCCTCCACAAAAGAACCACTAAAAAAGCAAATTCCAAAATCTGGCTCCGCATACCTTGTAAAACACAAATGTGATGCATTAGAGTCATAAATATTCTAAAAAGACTGGATCTAAACAACATGAATTAATTTGTCTGATAGAAAAAAAAATAACTAAAACCAACGGAATTGACACAAAATAATGACTGAACTTCAAAGATAAAAATGGAAAGCTCTAGAAGGGAGAGAATTTAGAGTCAGCTTCTTTAACCAGGAACAAGTATGTTCTAAATGTTTGTAAATTTTACACTCTAAAGTAGTATTTTTCCCCCACAGGCATTTTTAAACACAATTTCTTTTCTTGTACGGGTGAAAGCATGGGATAGCTAACTCAGAAAATAAAACAGCAGCAGTTTATACAAATTTTACTGATTCTTGGTGAGACTACTCTCTTATTTACTTGCCAAAACCAGTCCTACAACAGATTCCTTGTTTGGTCAATGCATATACAAGTCTTATGAAAAAACTGCAAGACATTTCTTTTCTACACATAAATGAAAAGTATGGATTGCAAAGGAGAAAGAGAACTTCATGAGGCTCCAGTGAGTTAGAAATATAGGGATAACACAAACGTCCCGTTTGACAAAATTATTTCTGAGTGCTAAGAAAATTTTTTAAGTTACACAATGTACATAAACACAAAAATTCTGAAAATGATTACTGATACTTCCACGTTTAATAAGCTCCAATTGAACTATTTAACAAAAAGTAAATTAAAGCACTCCATGGATTTTTTGACTTAGAAAAACTAAAGTGATTAGCACATTTTAAATAACTATTAAGATGAGATGTAGGCATATATTCTTAACACTGATTATGCAAGGAACTAATCATGATTCCCAAAAAGTATATTTAAGTGCAAAAACTTGAAAAAATGAACCGAACCAAAGACAAATTAAAGAATCTTTCATATACTTAATAAAAAGAAGTGATTTATTCCAATCAACTCAGTAAAGCAAATTCAAATAAAATTAAACCTTCAAAAAATAAATAGAATTTTCTTTACATTTGAGCTATGCACAATTTCTAATCCTATCACCCACTACCGATGCTTCCCTACCATTATGGGAAGAAGCAAAAGTAAAACTACTAATAATTGTGTAGAACTATTAGTAAAAATTGTATAGAACTCTATAGTACTAGTAATTGTATAAAACAACCAGTCTCATTATGCAGACACACACACACTGGCACACACACTCTATTCTCTTGTTTTGTATAATTACAACTTAGCACAACAAAAAGGCAGAAGCACTAAATTTAAACATTAGCAAATCTGAAGCTGAATTTGAAACATTTAACTATTTCAACTTTCTATACTGGTTGAAAGTTATCCATTTATCACTGAGGAAATCAAAGCACTCTAGTTAAACTTTGATGCAAAGGCTGTTGCAACATTAGTTGCAGACAATGAAATGAGCAGTCTGTGGTTTGCTATTGTTTTCAAAACTGTCTAAAGCAAATTAAATGCTCAGCATTTAAACTGTCCAACAGCTGAAAGAGTACAACTCCAAGTTACTTCTAGGCTAAAGAAAGCCATTCAGTACAAGAGCAGTGCAATTTAAATAAATTTTTTGTACTTTCAGCTATTCATTGTAAAAGATGTAGTGCCAGGAGACTCAATACCAATAAGATTATAAATGAATGGAGATCAAAGCAAAGAAATTGTATAGCTCACTCCCATATTTCATAGTGACCCTTCACAACTCTTTCTTCCTCAGCTGTTCCACAGGTCTGTTACTGAGCTCCATCCACTTCATCAATAATGCCAGCCTCGCGTCGCTCGTACTCCAGCTCTGCCACTGCTACCTTTGCTCTTTCTCGGGTATGGGCAATTTCTTCTATGAAACCAGCCCTTTCATCCTTGCCATAGAACATCCCAGTATGTTTTCAAAGCAAAAATCAGCCCAAACGCTCAAACCTAGCAACGGCATTCAGGCTAATTTCTACCCATTACCTACACGTTCAGTATTCAAAAAAGAAGGAAATAATTTATATTGCAGTAACAGCCCATAAACTATATGCTGACATGCTATAAAACCATATGATGATGGCCTTTTCTCATTTGCTACATAAAGTAGATGGTAGTTATTGAATATTTCCGCTTTATCCTACTCAGTTCAATGCCTGGACTCACCACTATATCCACGTAAACCTTGAATATTATAGAGAAGTATTAACTTTATTTGAGGTTC
Organism: Apteryx mantelli; assembly: GCF_036417845.1. Taxonomy (NCBI): domain Eukaryota; kingdom Metazoa; phylum Chordata; class Aves; order Apterygiformes; family Apterygidae; genus Apteryx; species Apteryx mantelli. Next base: position 90,223,543 of record NC_089980.1, read on the forward strand.
CCACTAAGATATCTTAATGCATTATGAACACTAATTATTTCACAAGGTCTCTATGAAATTGAGTGGTGTCACTGATCTCAAGGTAACACACAGGATTCTGGAGCACAAGAAAAACGCCAAAACCATTTTCCAAAGGAGTCTTACTTTAGGTGCCCAATTTGAAATGTTAGAGCCTATAATAGAGCACTTAATATTTTATAGCACCTGATATGTTTAGGGCAAAGCTCAAACTGAGCAGCAGTTGCAGCTGGGAGCATGTGGTGGTTCTGCAAAACAAAATCCAGATGTCTCATGTTTGTCACCCAGTAAATGAGGAACACACAGTGAGCAGACTACTGCAGAAAGGCCCATTTCAGATCAGCGCTCCCAGATCTCCTGGAATCACCTCAGTCTCCACAGAGCGGCAAAGGAGGGGCCTCCTTCCCACCTGAGCACCAGCTCTCTACTAACTAGCTCCTGACTTCGAGCAACCTTTCAAAACGGAGGAAACCTTGATTCAGTTCCTGGTTCCGCCTGAGGGAATTCAAAGACTTCTCTGCTCTCCCTGAAGAGTGCCCTAACTACCAGCTTTTAAGTTATAACGTGGAGGCTCAGGAAACTCTGTATTTCTCCTGTTGGCAGTGTTCAATGCTCTCCCCACCCCCAGCAGCCCCAGTTGTGCTGGCCTCCCTCCCCCAGCTCTTCTCTTCCCTCTCCTTCCTGATCTCCCCCAAGTCTGTGCTCGCGTTCATATTCCTTCTCCTTCCTAATCTTCTCCCTGTTAATTGTCCTTGAAGCATTTTCCTGTCCCTGCCACCCTGCTTGCGGGACCACGGCCAGCACAGGCGAGTTTCTTTTTGAGCTCCACTGTCTCTTAACAGCTCCCAGTAATCTGGAGAAGCGACTGCCAAGTCCCACTCATTTCTGCTACCTCGGGATGAAGGATGTTAAGTCACTCTGTGGGGGTGGCTTAAACCGGTATCTTGGGCCAAAAAAGTCCACGTTTCCTGGTGTAAATATGACCTTAAATCTGCGATCTTCTTCAGGACAAAGACCACATCTTACAACTTGTTTGAAGAGTGTAGGCACAATCATTAAAAAAAGGGAGAGGAGTAACAGTAGGGTGACTGCACCACTGCTATGGTGATGACTACCGCTGTGACACATTCCTCTTATATAATGAACTGCTAAGCTTCTTGACAAGATATTGAAATAAATTCACATTTTTAATGATTCATATTTAAGTAGGGTTGATCTTAAAGTGTCAAGAATAGAAATACGAAGTCACTGCTAACAAAAGAAACAGTTGTAGTGATCTGAAATTAGATTACTGCACAGACTTTACTGATTTGAAATTAAAGGGCTCCAGAACTTTTATTCATTCTGAAGAGCTTCAGTTCATCATCTGAGGTAAATGAAAGGCAATGTTTTGAGAATATCTGCTTTTAGCAACTATGCTTTAATTAAGTTTTCTCCAATTTTCAGGTTCTTGGTATTTTTAAAACAGGTTAACATACATGGCAATTTTTTCCATCATCTGAAATCACCATTATAATCTTTCCTAGTGTTATACATTTACTACATGTTTTGAATACCTTTGCTAGGTGATGCTGGAATGCAACACATCAAGAAAAGCAAGGAAATACAACTGTTTTCCTATAATAAAAGGAATTTTGGGCTTAAATATTTACACTGAACGTTTTTGTAGTGAAATATTGCACAGAGCCTGTGCATCTTTTTGAAACATACACAGAAGTTAAGGATTTGTCCCGCAAGCAGTTCTATTCTCAGTCCATTGACAGCTATGGAGCGTCATATGAGCAAAAAGGAGATTAGTTTGTAGGTCAGGGTCAACATCGGCTTGAAAAGAAACTTCCACTATCAGTGAAATCTTCAAATTATGCCCTCTTACCTATTACTTTCAAATCATGGGCTTAAGTGTGTAATGAATTGTGCTGTGAAAATGCATGCACTTTTTTTTGCTTTACACCTGTTCACTTGAAAGACCCAAATAATAGTATAATAATGAAATAAAATACAATAAGAATTACAGTTAGAATTGTAAAATAAAATAATTAAAAAGTGTGAGAGAAATTTGAATTAAGGGTGAGAGAAGTTATATTAGGAAGATTTTTAGAAACAGAATGATGTTTTTAAAATTATTTACTGAAATACTATTAATACATTTCCTATTGAAGTTAGGTATAATCTCCATTAAACTGTGCAAAATTCTCAAATGTACAACTCAAATTCTTTCTTGCTTCTAAATTCCTTAAGAGACAAGGAATCATTACTTCAGGACTAGAAAAAGCAGTTTATATCTGTTTCATAAAGTCTGCAGTGCTTTCTTCTTGAATTAACAGTATTAAGCACTATGCTCGGTAGTAACTGTGCAAAATGAGCTATCATGAGATGAAAAGGAAGTATGCAAGAGTATGCGTGTGCCAGTAGAGAGCAATGGATTTTAATCTTAACTGTCTTCTTTCTTATTGAAAGAAATATTTGTTCTTTGATTTTTCATGAAGTTTTTTGAAATATATATAAATGTACCAACAAAAATATCTTTATTCAGCATATTCTTAATTTAATTTTTAAATAGTCTGTGTGCATAAAGGTGTTTATCCCTTCTAGTCACCTGAATTGGCTTCTCTCCCCCTATCTCCAAAACCGTCCCCCAAAACAAAAAAACCAGCACCAGTAAAGCATGTGCTTGTCCCACTAAAGTAAAAACAAGAAAATGCTCTCAGAAGAGTCACACTCTTAAATGCTGAGCAGGGTACAAGATATCTTCATAAGCTCCTCCAGTCACAACAGGATTTTAGGAGCTAATCGTAACAGCAGCAGGTTCAATTGGGATAGCTGAAAAGGTCCCACCTTTAGGTGTCTGCCCCTTCCCTCTCCTGTATGTTGCTGCCCCATTGCTTCATCGTTCAAGAAGCGGCTCCTGCCCTGCTGCGGTTTGCAGCCTGGCATCTTAAAACAAAACAGTTTCTAAATTGTCCACAATACTCTTTGCAGCAATTTGCTTGTCCAGACCCAAAGTAAAACTACAGTGCAATCATTAAGCATATCAGTACACCACAGTAAAGGTCTGAATATATGTTCATATTACACTGTAGATAAGTGATAGGTCATCCCTCGATAAAGGGGGTGAAATACTCAGAAAACACATGAGGCCTGAACAGACATCCAATTAAAGAAAAATATTCTGCAAACAGTGTATGTACTTAAGAGACCCATCTGCTGTGCAGGGACAGTTTTACTCTATATGAGGCTGTATAAAAATGACACCTTCCTACTCACTTCATCCGTTCCTTGTACATTTTTGGAATTGTATCTACTTACTTTAGCATCAAATTTGGATTTCTTATTATAAATACTACGAAAAATTTGGGGACTGTTTCTTCTTAATTGTACACACATACAAACAGACATTTAAGACATCTTTATTCTGGCTCTACTCTGTTCTTAAAACAAGCTCCCAATGAAGTATATTAGGCTTGGACATGACTTAGTGAAAATTGGGCAAACTTGCTACCAGGTTCCCAGGTCTTGCTTCAGCAGAGAAATATGCTTCACTTAAAGCACATGAACAGCCCTATCAGAAGACACTTATCAGAAGACACTTAAACTCAAAGGTAAACACATATTTAAGTGCATTTGGTTCATTTATGAGCCTTACTGCACAGCCCGATTCTTGCTTTCACCCAAGAGAGCAGGCTGAACCACTGTATGGAACCACTATATGGTCATAGAGCTTAACTAGCGATACATGACCTGAAAAAAAAACTTTATTTCAAGTTGCCTTATAGTGAATTTCATTATTAAAAATGTGTGAAACAAAAACCAGCCCCTCAAATGAGTGAGGAAATACTCACCCAGCACACTACAGCAGTGTGCCTAGATACCCCCAAATAGCTGTAACTGGTCTTGGTTTTGGAAGCAGTGCAGCCGATAAGTTACCAAATGAAGCTTTCTCTCCTGTATCTAACTATGAGCACTTGCCTTTGCAAATTAAATAGTGTCTCTAGGTTTGCAATTTTTTAAGCAATTTCTAAGTGTCTTATGAAAGGAAAAGTTTTATTCTGATATTATGCATATTATTATGTACAACTGTAACAATCCCTATACCTAGCTCCAATATTTGAGTATTGATCTTTTGGCTCTGCATCCTGGCTCATTAGTGATGGAGCTACAGAAGTAGACAGCAAGAGAGAGTCATGATCCTTTGAGGAAGACAACTGCTGGCGCTGTGTGCTAGATCTGGGGGTAGAAGCTAGGCTAACCTAGGTTTTCCTTTTTCTGACAGGTGAGGGTTTCCTGCTTGTGTCCTTGATCTGGGTACTTATTCTCCCCTAGCTACTATAACTGACATTTCCAGAACAGACTGAAGTTTATGTACACCCTAAGGCTGCAGATGAAATCACGCCCAATAGTGTATGATCTACAGATGTCAGGCACTATACACACCAGTCAGTGGCAGTTGTTTTGTCTTTCTTCCCTTAGGCCACCTGCCTTTCATCTTCTTTTGATGAAGAAAATACCTGTCTTAGAGATCCCATTCTGTTCCAGCCACTTTGAACATACTGAGGCCTGGAAGCGTGCCTGAATATTTGGTATGCAGGAACTCTGTGGTTGTTGAGCTTGCTTAAACACAGATGGATGATTTGGAGATTTTAACAAGGACTGTTTAACGAATATATGCAGTAACACTTTTCAGTGGCCTGGAACTTAGATTTGGATGGGTTTGCACAGATTCAAGGAAAGGTAACCTCCTGGCTCTGAGACACATTTCCAAGCCAGGTTTCAAGCCTCTGCTCCAAAGCACCAAGTGGCAGCTATTTAAAAAATTTACCTATCTTTTAACCCTATTTAAAAAGCCTTCTGGTTGTACCCCACTCTTGGAAAAACATGGACTGTTCCTAAGTCTTCCAAAAAAATTGCCAACCTAAAGAAAGGAGCAAGTATTGAAAACTTTGTCCCTAATGACTGAAGTCCAGCAAAGTTATAACCTTCTGAAAGTATTGAATTATAGCGTAAAGTTCCTAGGCTTTTTTATCTAGTAGCAGTCTGCGAGTTCTGTCTGTAACGAGCAGTTCATATTACTTTAGTGGTTTATTATGGCATAGTCAGCAAATATTGATAATAAGATCAGGTAAGAAAGCACATCGCAGACTGCTGTTTAACCCTCTTTCTAGCCTATTGTCTAAATATAGGCAAATTATAAATATAATTTATAATTACATAATATAAATTATAAATATATAAAACTCTGTACAAATAATCTCAAATTCTGCTTAAGGATCCAGGTCGAAGTGGTGTCCAGCTCTCCAAAGATATTGAAAGCAACATCTATTTATATTTTGAGAGTTAGGTGTTGATACTGAAGAAATGCCTAAACCACTGAGATGGAAAGGTGTACTTCCCTATTTCCTACGTTCACTCCTTAAATATACGCTACTGTTGGAAACAGGATACTGGGCTAGAAGGACCTCATTTCACCTGGCAGTTTTTATGCAAGAGAACAAAACTTGTGGTGGTCCTTGTGGTCCCCCGAACTTGAGAGGGGGCTCAAACAACATTGGAAACAGGAACTAGACATGCGACAGAATCACAGTGAAATATGAAAAAAGGAAACAGCCAAGAGAAACACCTGCACTTCCCTCTCCTTTCGTTTGCCCCCCCCCCCCCCCCCCGGTCCTGGTGCTGCCCTGCGTTACAGTGGGGCCAGTGCCGCAGCTCGCTGCCTCCCCAAAGGGCCGTCACGCACCTGCGCGGCAGCCCCCTCCCCTGCTGCAACGCTCCCGCCGCCACCCTGGTACGAGCACCCCCTCGCCTGACCCCGCAACAAACTAATTCATACAACTAACCCCAACAAATAAAAAGGGTGAAGGCGGAGGACGAGAGTGGGGTGGAAGTGCCCCTTTCGGTGCAGCCACAGCGCGTTGCCAGCCTTGCCTTGCCTCCTGGCTCCAGGTTAGACAGGCTCTCCTCACCCGCCCCATCCCCACCACCTTGCAAGTACGGTTTTATGAGCTTCTCCCATTTCCGTACTAGTTCAGGGCTCTCCTTCACTGTCCATACAACTCTTTACACAAGTCTCCTCCACAAGAATCTGCTCAGTCTGAATCACTGGAGGCTTTTCTATGAAAATGAAGTTATACGCTTGAGCAAGTTATATTTGGCAGAGGTGCAATTTGATGCAATCTGAAGCTTGAAGTGACTTTGCATCCTGTAACTCCTCTTCCCTAAACTAGCTCTCCAACATCCTGTTAACTTCAGCCCAAATCCCCTCAACAGCACACCGCGTTGCCATTAGCTTTGCCTATCTCACATCAGTTTAACAGCTGTCTGAGCAGTCCGTAAGCCTGTAAAGAAATGGTATGTGAGAAAAGCTTTAAGATCTTCTCATTACTATCTGACTTTGGATCATCTGCAGAACGCCTTCAGATACTAAATCTATTTTCTAGCTGACTCGGAGACAAACTAATTTTAAATGACAGTTCATCAGGGAAGTATTTTATTATTTGATTATAGCCCCCCCCCCCCAACCTCAATGGCTGTATTTCAATTGGTGGTTTACAAAATATGTTTTTATTTGAAAATTATGCTTTTGGTTACATCTAAGAGTTACTGGCAAACACCATTTATTACATCTTAAAACAAAGCCACATTTTTTCCTCATATTCTCTAATAGATGTCTACACTGGAAAAAAAGTTCTTAAATGCTACATCTATGCTGCAGTGCTCATTACTATTCAGCCAGCTGAGCTAGGAATACACCTTTCTTTCAGCAGCAATATTCCCAGAACATAACTCAGAATTACAATTTCTCCAGTGGCAACGCTTCACTAAGCTCTCTCATTCGCAGTGGCTCCGGGATCCCTTCCTCACCGTTTACTTACAGGGCTGTGCTGTAAATCAAATGGGTGAAATGAGTCATGTCAAAACCAAGACCTTACAACACACACAGTTATTTATTACACGCTTAAACTCAAACCACTCACTGATACAGTTTATGGTTTGCCCATGTCAGAAAGATTCCCTGCCACAAGTGTGCTGTTAATGGAGCGTAGCATGGGACTGAAACTTGCTAACCTAGAATTGAGAGATGGAGCTATACCCTTAATTCTTTCTTCCTTGACCTCTCCTCTGGCTTTATGTTATCGCTTTCATTTGGTGTAAAGTTAACCCTACTTCAGAATCAAAAAGTTTTTTTCCAAAATGTTCCACCTGAGGTTAATTCCAAGCAAAGCAGATTCAACAGTACAGATACTCTGCTGAAAAAGTATTCAACTTTGGGTTTCTATTAGGAATACTTATAGATTCTGAATAATGCCTCGAGGTCCCAAAGCTAACCCTAGATTCTTGTCTTGGGAGCATCACTCATCTTCGTTAATGTTGTGTCAAAGGTCTGCAGGTCAAATTTGAATACACACTACACTAAAGAGTAACTTTCCAGATACATAAATTTGTAAAAATAATCTTAAAAAAATGACAACTAGTAAAATGGTCTTTCCCCCCCCCCTTTTTTTTGTCACAGACAAACACTGGAAATGTTTGTCTAAAAAAAGTGATTTTAAATTTTCATCCATTTTTCCCTTGAAAGTTTCCCAGCCTCTTAAAATTAAACTATAGCAAAACAAATACAAATGCAACCTGTTTTTTTTTCCTTCCTCCTTTTTTCCTCTTCTGAACCTTATCCTGAGAGGGTGGGCTAGGTTCTCATTTCATTTGTTATATTGCAGATCTCAAGATTTCATGGACTTGTCTATAAGTTACTGAACAGTAGATTTCAGTGTGAATTCACAGTGCTTTAACCTTTTTGGTATCAACTCCCAGCAGTCTTTCTTAAGGAGCAGCATAGCATACTTTTGTGTCAGACAGCTTATTCTGAAGTTGAGCGAAACACTCTGTGTTCAGCATGTGTTAAGAGTTCCTGCACAGGGAGCTGCAGCCTGTTGCAAAGTAACATAATGCAAATTCAATCTCCGCCTTGCTTAGGCAGACAAGCCCTAGAGCCCCAGGGCTACCACTCTGTGTTTTTGGCATAATCCATGAGTTCAGAACCCCACCAGTTGTTGGTCTGAAATCACAACCAACTCTCATTCAGAAACCTCCCCTTTAGCCCAGATTACTCTTGATATTGTATGGAAAAAAAAAAATATATATATATATAATAAAAATATATTGTTACTACATTATTAAAGTTATTTGTTGTAAAATTAATGTGACCATCAGTAATGTTGGGGGGGGGACATTATCAGATCAAGGTCCCATAGCAACAACATTCTGCAAATTTTGGAGAGACTCTGGGTCTACTGTGGAAATACCACAACACCTACAAACTAGAGCAACAATATTCGATAACCTCAGTGTCATGAATTCTCTTTTTTTTTCCTCTCCCTGCACATATTGCTGCTTTTGCCTTTTTTCCACCCCTGCCTTTGCTATCTATAATTCTTTCCATCATTCTTCCCTTCTGCCTTATATCCTGCCTACACCACAGCTTAATAGAGTCATGCGATTCATTTAAAAGTGAGACAGGACCCTCACTCTATTGTATTGATATTGTATTGATATTGTAGTAAAGAGATGAAGACAAGAACATGGAATTAGCTTTCATAAATGAATACATTTTTCATGGCAGAATAGAAATCGTAAATACATTTTCCACTACATGTGTTGGAGAAACATTTTTTTACTGGTCAGGTATTCAAAACTACTTTTCCTTCCAAGCAAGCAAAGACGCTACTCCTCACTGAGTGAAAATGTCAATGCTACTTCAGAGGTTTGGTGTCTTGTCTCCTTAAGCATAACCAGAATTTTGAAGACAGCAGAAGCGGGTAGATGGTTTTGCCCATATTTACATATTCAAACTCAATTTAATTTTGAATTTTTCCTTCTTTAAAGGGCAGATGAAACATGAAAGAGTGCACTGTCTCATGGATCACACCCCTGCACCATTTTTCAAGGTGCATCTGTTCAAATTTTTCTGTGCTTTAGCTATGACAAAATGTAACTGAGAGTGGGATTCATCTCACTTAACTTCAGAGACCTGTAAGGTAATTATCTACAGCACTGGAGCTAGGCTCCCTTTGTAGCCCACAAAGAGAAACAGCCAAGAGGCAAGATTCATCCCATCTATTCTAGATTACCTAGGTTGATATGAATTACCTTCTGAAAGTACCACTTCCTTTCCACTGACTCCCCTCTGCACTATAGATGCATACATTTGTTCAAATCAGTGTCTCCTTAAATAAGTAATTTTTTCCTGGTCTATTTACATCCTGCCCATTTAAATATCAAGGTTTTTTGAGGCAAGGACCGTCTTCCCTCATGTGCATGTGCAACAAACAGGATAACAGCATTACGATAGCATGACTACGGATTTTGTCACCCTGATATGAAACATTAGTAACAATGATATTGCTAATATCCTAAACAGATTAGTAGTTACAGTCCGTGGAAAACCAATGGATAAAGAACAACTATACTGGAAGACTATCTTAAAAGAAAAAAAAAAAAAAGGATTTTTAACAGCTGTTGCATGCATCGCAGCTCTGAAAGGTCAGATATGCTGACCAATCAAAAAGAAAGCTTTGTCCTGCTTACAAAGTCTCCCCTTGTTGTGGTTGTGGACTCTGATGTGTTACAGCAGCCACTCAGCAGCAATAAATTTTGTTCATGGCCTCTAGCTTTTACAAAGAAGGTGAAAAGAGGGACAACTAACATGTTGTCTCAAGTCCTTAATAAAAAAAAAAAGGCAGGCAGGGGTGGAACCCCAAAGGAAGCCTTTTAACGGAGGTAGGGACGAGTGAAGTTTCTCTCTACCCTGCAAAGAAAAAGGGAAAAGGCTTCTAATCCCCAGTTTCCAGAGCCTGGGCTTCCTTTTCAGGTGATCCTCTCTTTCCCAAGCTATCCTGTGTTTTAGAATTTGTAATGGAAGAGAGCCACCTCTAAGTCATGCCATAAATCAAATACTACAAGGGAAAACTCAGCTCTTGGGACGCTCTTACTAGGATTCTGGGCTGTACTAAGAATGGACAGACCTTCACAAACTATATATTCCCCTTCATCTCAGTTGTTACAGCTACTGGGCTCGGCAATACCATGAGGGAAAAGGGAGATTCAGGTAAAAGTGATATTCACATAAATACAAGAGCTTTTAGGCAGGAAGACTTCCCTTGTGGAACTAGGTGCAGGTGGCTTCACAGTTAAGAGTATTATACAACTTCTTCAAGCCATTAGAGGCAGAAAGTAAAGTGAAACAATTACACAAGGCCTGATGCTGCACTTGTGTAAGGATGTGCAGCTCTGAAGTCTAAACTGTAAAACATAACATATTACTACAACAGTAAGCCATTCTGCAGACCATCAGGCGTTAAGGCTTTTGAAAACACCTGATATTCTGTTCACTAAGTAAAAATATAATTAATCAAATTACATACCTTATTAATATTAGACTTTCAACCTTAACTGCACTACCTACACTTTCTTCTGTATAAAACTACTGATGCACAGTTAAAAACCCTGCTGCACACAATACACTCTTTAGCATGCACAGTTCTCAACTAAACTTGACATTACTTCACCTGTATTCAGACTGACCTCTCTTTTCAGTCTAATAGCAGTATTTTCAAAAGAATATTACATTCCTTTGCAGGCTCCTTCTAATCCAACATTTACCTTCTGAAGTAAAACCAATCAAGTGTGTGATTTATGTAGTTGTATAGGTACAGCTTAGTAAGTCTAATCAAATTACTAGGCTACATATAAAAGCCAAATTTATATAGAAGGGTTTCCTTTCACAAATGAATAAATGCTGAAAACAACTTTGAGAAAAACTTGCAAAGAAACAAAAAGGGAGGGGGAGAGGAAATAGCAAAGTAAGGAAATTACCTATCTCCCTTTGGTTTTCTTTTTTGTACTGTCTTCCCTTTGGGTCGTCTTTCACTTCCTAAACAGGGGCTCCCACCAGGGCCTGTTACCCGTATTGATTCAAGGCCTTTGGAAGATTTCTTAAAAGTAAATTCCACTGGTTCTCCTTCTTTTAGGCTTCTAAATCCTTCCATGTAAAGCTTGCTCTGTAAATAGGAAAAATACTCTTGGTTACCATTGCCTTAAAAACAATATTTACATTCATAATCAACAGGACAAATGACCCTGTCTACCATACTGGAATACATACAGGCTGAATAACAGTTCCCTCTATATAAGCTAGCAGATAATGCTACAAATTATAGTCCTGGACACGCTGAAAACATTATTCAACACTAAACAAATAACAAGATCTTATTTTCAGTAAGAACAAAAATGAAATAATATTTTCCTTTTCTGTGTTGAATGCTATGCATCTAAGAAGCTACAGTAAATGCTGTGTTCTTAAAAAACCTTCTGTTTAAGAGTCTGTTAAGACATTATTAACTGAAAAGGCTTTTTTAATGAAATGGAAAAAGAGCAACAGCTCATTTCTGAGCAAATTAGTTTATGAACAAAATTATTGTCATTTGTTTTCCTTGTATTTGGGATGTAGTTCTGCTGGTCTGAATCAAAGATAACAATGAACACAAAAGACAGGAGCAAGGCGCTTCTAGTAAAGTCAACTGAAAAATGGCAATTTAAATATCCCTACTGAGCTGCTAAATTTCTGTCCACTACTGAAAAATCTCACCTTGTTAGCATGATTTACGTATGGATTTGTACTTTAATTCGCAGAAAAGGAAATCTTTGTCACCAGAGCAAGTGATACAAACAAATACAGACAAATCTTTTTGTATTACACTGTACCAGCAAAGTCTTGGACAGGCTGTAGTCAATAGGGGCTTAGTGTTGATTTTAATGTAATGAAAATGTTATTCTAATCCGAATTCCTATAAATTATGCAGAACACTAGTTCTACACCCCAGGACAGAACTGATGAACCAAACTCTTAAATGAAATGTTCATCAAGCTAAGTGAGACAATTAAAAAAAAAATAATAAAATGATAAGACACTTGTTGCACTGAAGATTTATTTAAAAGTTACACATTACATGAATGAGAGCAGTTGGACGTGCAGAGAGTAACACAAAATCCCTGGCAATTTCCAAACATTTGCTTGGTTTTTTTTTTTTGTTTTTTTTTGCACAACAGTTATGAAACATGTTTTCTTCCTTTGCTCATGAACTCTACATAGCAAAGAGAAAAATGTATCTTGATTGATTCTCACTCAGTTCTCCAGCATTTGTTTAGCTGAACCACAGAGTCAAGAAGGGAATCTTCACTGCAGACAAGTTTCCACTCAACCAAATGTCAAAAAAAGCCAAGTGACACTTGACTGTGTAAGTCACATCTACTACCCAAGCCTGCCGCAATCCCTGACATAGACCGCAATGCCTGCATCCACATTACGGGTATAAGGAGATCTGCAGCACCATGACACTATTATTGAGGCAGTCTGAGCTCAGGCTGTCTACAAACCTCATCCACCCTTTGGGCATGAGATATCAGGGCCCTTGTAAAAAAAGATCTGAAGCTCTGCTGCCTGCCCAGTGGTGCGACAGCCTCTCAAGAACGGAAGGGACCGATAGCAGAGGTTCAGGCCCAGCACACAACACCCTGTCCACCCACAGGGCACTTAAGCTCGTCCAGCGTGGCCTTAAGCTTGGCTAAAACCTGTTCCTGGGATTAAGGTTTATATTCAAATAATGCAGATTCAACTTGAGTTTGGGCTTGAAAGAAGGCTGTGACTCCTCTCAAAACAGTACAGGCATATCATAGAGGCACCAACAATTTGCTTATCACTCTAAGAGAAAGTATGACAAAACAGTCTTTATTTGTATCAGCACATTGCAAGTCTTCCAAAGAACGCACACGAGAATGCCAGAAGTCATGACAGGTGGGATGCAATACTAGATTAAGACATCTAAAATTTAAGTGCCCACATGCTCACATGTCCACAGCATTTAAGCTTCTATTGCAATCACTGGAGTCAACACCTTCAGTGGATTTTAAAATAGACATCTAGAGTGGGAATCAGTTGCCTAAGCACAGGCATTTTTTGTCAGTTTAGCTACTGTGGAGTACTTGTGGCTAGTTCTACCCGCTCCTCCAGAAGAGCATTGGTCACCTGTAATTCCTGTGTCATAGCTGCCAGCCCCATGCAGATGACTGTTATACTCTAGGGCATCTGAAATGGCACTAGACACTTTGTTCAGGCATCTAAATCCCACCCCAGACAGCTGTTTCGATGTTTTCCTCTGCAGGCTGTACTGACATCATATCTTCATTGACTTTTAACAGAGCACAAGAATTGACACCTACATAGTTATAGAGAAGACAAAGGTACTCTTCAACAGGATGCACAGAGGACAGGACAAGAGGCAACAGGCACAAGTTGCTTCAGGGGAAATTCCATCCAGATACAGGGAAAAACTCTTCACCATGAGAACACTTAAACTGAGAAGCCTAGAGAAGTGGTGGAATTTCCCTTCCTGCAAATAGCTAAGATTCAGCTTGACAGGGCCCTAAATAACCAAATCTAAGGCCCTGTTTTCAACAGAAGGTTAGACCAGAGGACCTCCAGAGGTCCCTTCCAACTTCCATTTTTCCATAGTTCAGATGTCTTAATTTGGATCTGAATCCCACCCAAGGCTAGAAAATAGGATTTCAGTTCCTAGTTCTGCGACAGAGTTGTCTGTCCTAACCTTTGTCTGTTTTCCTAAAGAGGGACACTACTACAAAGTCTATTTCACGCAGCACTGATAGACTAAACTAATGATTACAAAACACTTCATTTCAATGAAACCATGTGAGAGCACACACACCTTTGCTTCAAAAAACCCAAGTACTGAACCAGCTGAGTTCTCACACTCCACCCAGTAGCAACCACTCATAATGCAACAAGAAACTATGAATGAGAGTCTGAGAAAAGGGACTCAATTGTATATAATTTTTCCAGTAGTCAAAAATAAGCAAGAACACAGTTCCACTGGCTAGAACGAGGGCTACTTCTGCTTATCCAGTCATGCTGCTCTAGTTCACGTGGCTCTTCCACCAAATGTCATAACAGTGTTAAGTGTGAGGCAAATACTTGACTTTCTAAGTGAGAGGTTGGGCACTGAAAAGGCAGAGGGAGAACAGGAAAGAAGAAATGCATAACTGCTGCCTGAATCATAAGCATGGCAACTTTGGGAAGTGAAAGTATAAGGTATGAAGAAGGAAACATGCCACAGCCCTTCTCCTGCCCCCAACAGAACTGGGAGACAGTAATTCTATATACACCAATAAAACAAAACCACCCAGGAAGGCAGCATTGCTCCAAGGAGCACTCCATGGCAAAATGTCTAAACAGCAGTAAGGGGATCTACATGACAATGAAGAAACATCGAAGTTCAGCGTATGTGCAGAAGAAGACCCCACCACCCATCACTTGAAACGCCAGGTTTCGCCTGTGGCGTGAACCCATCCATAGGTCTATCCACACCTCCTAATTCTGCAGCAGCCCCAAGGGGAAATCTTTGTAAGATGACAGAACTGCACAAAATGTGTTTTGTCCCAGTCAAATGCATATGGTTGAATGTTCCAAAATAAGACAGTCGTTGCAACACAGGTCTGTGCTAATCACAAAGCGAACCTCAAGCAGAAAGCCATACTTCCCAATAAGACCAAAGAAGCCATGGATATTTTTGTCTGTTTTTAATTACAATTTAATGAAGAGATATTTAAATCTACAGCAAGGCTTATGCGTTTTCCCTTTCCAAGTTTCACTATTTATAAAACAAACTCCAAGAGGTTGACATCTGATATACATGAATCATTAGTATTCTACTTTACTTAAAAAGAAAAATGTACAGTAAAAGGCAGAAACTCCTAACCTAAAATAGGGCATTATTAGTACTCTAAAATGCTTTTATTTTTCTCATTTCACTGCTTTTAGAGGCAGAACTTTAATTTCTAAACAATGCACAATATTTACAAGAGGATTTTTTTAAATTAAAAAACAAAATTATGGAACAACTATCATGTTTTCATAAATCATGTATTATGCAAGTGTAAATTTTTGCATGTTTGTTTTTCCAAAAAAAGAGAAATGCTAAAAGAAGGAAAAAAAATCCAAATGACTTGCACAGTACCATCCTTTAATACAGCTCAACAGTTTGTTTCAATGTTATAGATGGATTTGCTGCTGACATTGTGTAAATATATACTATGCTGTCAGCCAGCTCTCAGCGAGACTCTTTGAAGGTGCAATAGCAATTCAAAACCACATTGAAAAGATGGCATTTGTAAACCAGCAAAAAATATAAGAAAAATTAAGAGGGACACAGGTTTTAAAAGAGTTGAACAAAAAATACCTGTGAAGTTAACTATTTAAATCAAAAGTTAAGAAGTCCTGACTAGCTCAATATTTTTCTCCCATTACTTAAATAAATAAAACCCACACAATTAAAGGCAGCCGGAGTTTCAAGTCAGTGAACCATTTCTAGAGAGCTGAATAGGGTATACGGGCACACGGTCAATGAACAAAGGCAAAACTTAAAAGCAACATGCTTTTCTCCCTTTCTCTCAGCTGTCACAGATTTTGTTGTTATTTTTACCTGCGGTCAATATAGTGATTTCAGACTGCTGCTTTTTTTTTCTTTTATAATGTGACAGTACCCCCTTTTTTTTTTTTAAAGTTATACCATTATTTCTTTGCAGTTTGGCCTATAATAGTCTCACATACCTGTCACAAGCAACAGCTTTGCTCAAAAAGCTAGCAATTTTGTAGGAGTATCAACAACAACAAAAAATAAAAGTGAAAAACCAATGTCCGTTAAGTTCTTGAAAAGTATTCCCTAGTATGAGACAAACAAAAAAGACCCATAGTAAGCACAAACTGTATTAGCAGGATTGTTGCAAAGATAATTACCATTTTCTTGGCAGTGTCAGGAAGTGCTTACAACTCTCACTTCCTTCTACAAAAGAAACTTTGGAATTAAGGCTCATTACAGGGGTCTGTTCTCCTCTGGATATGGGCACATAACTTCTATTAACATGTGGGCAGCGAAGGCAGAACAGGTTCCCAATAAGCTCCTCTGCAGAATTTACTTCTTTGTCATTTCTAGTCAGGGCCTTACACAACTGCTGTTGTGGACATGAAATTCATAAGGAAAAAATGTTATTTGGGGCCAATTCTGCGTAGATAGTTTATTTTCTGTATCTCTCATTCCTGCCCCTTTTTATTGATCGATTGATTGATTTGTACAATGACCAGATGCCACTTATATGCCTGCTAAGTAAGAAAATGTTTTTTCACCTACAAATTATTTACAATTAAATCCAGACATGAAGGAAAGCATATCCTGAAGCTCAACTGCACTGAACACTGGGAGAAATTCTCTCCAAAACTATCTTGTACAGTTCTGTCTGGAGTTAGCAATCTCGGGAGTGATTTTGAAGACTGTTGTGCCACACAGAATAAGAGGACACAGAGGTAAAACAATTAACAGTGGATCTATACTAGTGTTCTTACCTGCATTAGGTCAAAAATAGAATAATTTAATTATTGTGCACTGTAAATGTTAAGGGAAGTGTTGCAAAATAATGTAAATTGCATGATACAAGCATGGCTGCGACAGTCCACTAAGTTTATCTGAAAAGGTTTGTGAAGATAATATATTTTTGCAGATGGAATGCTAAAGCAAACAAAAAAACTCCAAAATGAAACGAAAAAATCCACATTAAACAATAGTCTCTCAAAAGGCAACACATACCTTAGATTAACACAGAAAGCTAAGGCTAGGCACCCATAAGGCCATCTAACAGCTCGCCATTGCTCCCTCCCTTTCCTCGCTCCTGCTGACCTCCAGGGCTTTTTCCTGCTCCCTGAAGCTTATCTCGCACCAAATCTGGCACTTTTCTGCCTTCTCCACCAGCCAGTTTTACCCACTAATCTGACAGGAAACAAACTCCATTTAAAAAAAGAGAGGGGGGGAGGACAGGAGGAAGAAGAAACAGCAACACATTTCTGTTGTTCCAGTGAGCTAAATCTGTCCACAGAGCAGTTCAATGAGCACCAAAGCATACTGGAAACTGTAACTACTGAGATTAAAATGTGTTCCTTAATATTATAGGTAAAAAAGAAAAATCCACCAGTGAGAAGGAACTGCAGCACCAGATTTTTTTCTGTAAAGCCCAATGTACTATACAGTAAGTTTTTAATTGAAAAATTATTTAAAAATAAAGCTATGAAACACTCTGCATTTTTCAGGAACACAATATTTGCTGGATAGAATAAGCTACTTCAAGTTACTTGATATTTACTGTAAGGAAAGAAGTGATATGTAGGCAGTTGCTGCAATGTAGCTGGTGCACCACAAATTCACATCCTTATTTGCTTAGAATTTTTTTCTGTGTCTTGAATTGCCACCTCAAATGCAGTCATTTACATAACCTCATTCCCATTAATCATCCTGTTGCTGTTGCCATACTCTTCTTACTGAGGAGTGTGCACAGGTATTTAGTTTCTGAACAATAGGCTCACTTTAATTCAAAACCACCCTTCCTATACAGCAGCCTGATTTCTTTTTTCTCCATTTATTTTATGTTTAAAGAAACTTTTACTAACTTCTTTAACTCTGAGGAACTTAGTAAATTCTAACTCCACTTAACATTTTCAGCTCTTGTTCCATCACGATACTTTCTGACCTCCAAGACCACTTTCTTTGATAATCTACTCCTTCTTCCTTTCATATCACCTTTTTACTGCCAATATCCTTCCTAGGAGAAGGTTCTCTGCTCAAAAGATCTGGGTAATTTTCCCCGCAATTCTTCTCCTTTTGAATTACTTGGGATTCAAACTTCAGATAGTCAAAGTCTTTTCTCTATTTAAGCCTAAAGTACTTCAGCTCACCCAATTTCGCTAACCAGTTCTCTTAATTTAACAAAATCATGCCTTTAAAAAAAATGAAGTTACTGACTTTTTATCATCTCATTTAATTTAAACCAAATTAACCCAGTCCGCATTTTGTCTTTTATTTTTTATGATCAGTTCTTACGTAAGGTCCTCAATTCTTTCCAAGTCCAAAACAGCATTATTTCTATTCTGAATTACTGTTTCAGGAAGAAAACTATTGACTGTCATATGCAGAAATATCACATCATTATAATAACCATTTGTGTTTAAACATAAATCTAGCCTAAGTAGCCTACAATACTACTGTACTGAGAAACACTACTGGTGTTTCTCTCTCATAGTATTATTATTACACTATCTGTATATAAATCCTAATCTAGAGGTCTACAACAGGTCCTTTAGAATTACCTCACAAAGTGATTTTGACCAAACAGATTCTATTGCATCCATGCTACTGTTTATTTCTTTACACAATACCACTTCATTCACGACACCTTACTGATTTTCTGTCTCATTCTCAGTATTTATAGTCAGGCTATGAATGCTATTTGACCATATTTCCGCTGCCTCTATAATATCTGGTTACATGTTCAGCACCAGCTGTTCTAGTTTTGTATACTAATAAAAAGAACCTGGATAATAAACATCTTATTTGCTTCTCCCTGACCTCACCCCATTTTCTAGCTATATTAAGTATAATTTTTTGTGAGTGTAGCACTTACATGACTAGTGTTCTGCTACTAGTTTTTGCTTTTCCTTTGTTGCTTTGCACAGGTAATTTAGGTTACCACTTGCGCAATTATCATTTACCCAGTTTTCCTTCCTGTGTGTTTTAAAACCTGGCATGAAAATTGAGCCAGCCTCTGCTGATGGGTTTCTTCTCCCATTGCTTAGTTTATGCATCTTCTCACTAGTCATGCTAGGCACAAGGCAGAGACTTTAGAGTACAGTCCAGCCAACTCAAAAGACAGTTCCTCTTCCCCTGTCTCAGCTCACTGACCCTGGAAGCTGTATAGAAAACCATTTACCGTTTCTTGGTAATGTTAGGTTTTCTGCTAGTCAGCTCTCTGCATTGGATCCCTGCAGAGTCAGAAAACCCCCAGTACGCCTCAAAAGCAGCTGCAGGAATGTGCAGCCGTGGCAGCAGAGGAGGGACTGCCATGAGCAGCAGGACTGCCTCTTTTGGCAGCAGCTTGACAGCTTGTCACTTGCATTACCTCAGGGACACCCTGAGACCATACCATTAATCCTAGCAGGTTTATAATAACCTGAGAAGTCCACCCATTCAGAAGTGTCTTCTTTTTTGACTGTCTCACAATGGTCAAACATCTCCATGTTTGCCTCCTCATTAGCTTTCCCTCGCTTGTGGCTGACTTTACTTGCTTCATTCCCTTTCTTCGGGGAGCCCAGGGACGTCCCTGGATGTTGGCCGTTCTCTTCATTTATCTGCCACTGAGCTATTCCACGCTCATATGGTCACAGTCACTTCATGCAGCAGAAGCCCCCATTTTCTGTTACAGATACTCTTGGCTGTTGTGGGGCAGTACTGCAGAAACCAAAAGGGTCTTTCTATAAAGGTTAGGAACAAACGAACGTGACTTTTATGCAGTCACTAAATAGGGCAGATTATCCTCTTTCTATTTTCATTAGGAGGAGGTACCTTTTCTTCCTGCACGAAACAAGGGCCTGGGGTCCACATTAACAGGTTCTCCAAGACACCCTGTTATTCAATTCAGTCCAGCAACTTATTAAGTAGACCTATTTCACCTAAAACTAAACCACAAGTTCATCCAGAACCCTTCTACACCCTTCTACAGCTGCTAGCCACATCTTCAAAACCAACCGCAGTACCTCAATTTTCCACTTCTGCCCTACTATGTGATGTGGGAACAAGAGAGAATTCAGGGAGAAAGATAAGGGGGCACACGGGAAAAACAGTACGTGGCAGCCAAAGCACACCACCCTTTTGCAACATGAGTAACGAACTAGCTGGTGAAGGCCAGACAGTTTGTTCCAGCCGCACGGCGGAGGAGGGAGCGATATGGAGGTATCACGGTCCGCCCCTGACCACAAAGGGTTGCATCCCAAAAAATAATTGCTGCTCACAGACTAACTGTTGACCTATAGTACCCCCAGCCTCATTATCCCTGCTTACCATATTAAAAATCACACCCTTTGCTGCATAATGATACGTAAATAAGGGGGGCATACCCCCAACAGCTGCGCAAATGGCAATCTGGCCAATGAAGTATGTCTGCCGCACTTCCACATCCCACCTTCAGCAACTAGAAAAGAGAGGACAGCTCACTAAAGTTTTTGGAAGGGAAGAAAATTGAACCGCCGACCTGTTCACCGGAGATTGCTGACGAGCAAGCCTCCTTCTCCCCTCCCCCAAACAGGGACGCCTCTTTGGTAAGACTTGCGCCTCCGACAAACGTCGGACGTTACCCGGGAAAATATATTATTATTGAAAGCGCTTAATTGTTAGTTTGAGCTCATAGAAAGAAAATTTGTAGCAGCAAGTGCATTTATCAATGGCAATTCCGAACCTGTTGTATCTGTCGCTTTAATAAAATCTTATTCTTTTTACTTTGCGAAACTGTCTCAGGGAAAGTCCTCAAACAGGGGGGCTCTGGCAGGCAAACGTAAATTATAAAGATAAGGAAGGGCCTTCCGTCCCTCCCTTTCACGCGACACTATGTCTATTAACTTCATTCCTGTGCTCCTCTACACCCCTCTATGCATGGGAATGACAATGCCCTATGCCACGAAATGTTTTCGTTATGTAAGTTTTCCTATCCATCTCCCTTACCACCTCCTGGCACCCCAAGAGACTGGATATAATTGAAAAGAAATCAGGCCCAGGTTGTGCTGTGCTAATTCAGGTGTAGCAGGATATCTCTCTGTGCACATACCTTTCCCTTTCCCTGCACGACAGCAGCCTGAAAAAAGGTCAAGTTTTCTTACTGCAAACCCTTAACATCACTCTCTCAGGAAGCTGTCCTTAACCTTTTAAGGGAAAACAAGCATAGAAATACAGCATAAGGGAAACACAGGCAAAAAGGTTCCTCCACCTTTTGGCATCTTAGCTTTACATGAGAAAGTTGAGTGTCTAACATCTTAGTGGTAAACCGATGGCTAACACTGTTGATTACAGTAGCTTACAACCCACCACAGACCAATGTTGAGAAAAAGGCATTTCATACAACTGGTTCAGCAAATTAGCTGTACAGAGGGAGCCCTGAACCTGGAGAAGACAGTTCAGCTTATCCTCATCTCTTGACAAAAAATACTCTCATTACACTGACCTGCCTCCTTCTTCCCTGGCATAACAGGGTAGCTGCCATCAACTTTGCAGGCTGGGGGGACAGGGTAGCTGGGTCATACTGATGGAGACAGGCTAAAGCATACCAAGGTCAGAAAGGATCTTGTGAACAGGAAGTTGGGGTGGGAATGTAGGAATGGGAAAGGACAGAGCGAGGTGAGAGGAAGGTGGCTGGATCATGCTGGGAGCCAGCAACGTGCCTTGCCCAAGGGGCAGGGATGGAGAAGGATGGGTCCTGCTAAAAACCCAGAGGGGACAGCCTGCTCCTTGTGGGCTGGGGCAACAGCATGACTGAAGATTCAAGTTCAGAAAAGGGAAGCCAATCTGCGGAGAAGAGGTGGCTAACAGTTACAGTGGCCACAGCGTCTTGAAGCTGCAGTAGAGCAAACTTCCAATGCTCTCCCAGGCTGCGAAGGCGCAGGAGCCGAGCCCACAGCTGGCTGCGGGGACGTGCTAGCAGTGCCCCAGCCTCCACCTCTGCTGGTGGGTCCAGCCACCCGCGGGCTGGAGCCACGAAGAACCGTCCTCTCACCACCACAGCTACCAGTCACCTGTGTTAGGCTAAAGCCCCTCGGTGCTTCAAGTACCTCCTCTTGTTCTTTAGAGAGAAGAAAGCCATCTGCAAACTACTGCAAGCAGGGGACTGAGTGAACATGGATGATATTTAGCCAACTGGGAGCAAGGATGACCTAAGCAATCCCAAGATAAAAATCCTTTATCTTGGAAATAGGAACTTTTTGCAAACTGTTCTCAAACTTTTGGGCCAATATTGGTTTTGCTTTTATAATACAGATGCCTGCACCACCCCATTCAGAACTGGAGTTTCACTCTGCAAGGTCCTGCACAAATTATACAAGAAGACATAGTTTATCAACAAGCAATAGACCAATGCTGTGAAATCATTTGGAGGTCAGAACCTACGCTTACTAATTATTTTTTAATTTGATTCAATTTAAATGCCAATATAAAAAAGAAACAAAATATCAATTAGAATATCTATTTACCTGAAAACAAAGTCACTAGCAGGACTTTATGCACAGAAAAATAAGACAGGAATTAGTGGGGCTAGAATGTAATTGCTCATAAATAGGCTTAACTTTTAAATTAGAATTTTTTTTAAAGGAAGAGTTATTTTTACAATGTTATCTATATTGTAAAACCAAAATACTTTTTTTCATTTACTGTAAAAGTAAAATTAAACAGCAGAAATTATGCAGCATTAACAACTCCTGACTTATGATTCAAGTTCTCTTGTATTTCTCTATATATTTATTATGGTTAATCCTCCCTGGCTATTCTTCCATTGCAGATTATGCACTAATTTTTCATTTTTTTTTAAATCAAGTACTTAGTATTGGTACATCCCATTAATCCTACCAGCTTAAAGTTATAGTCAGTTATATCTTAATTAGATACAATTTTCTCTGAACTACAACTCTTGATTAGCTCATTCAGATATTTAAATAAAAGAACACTTTTGTCTTGAAAGAAGAATGAGCACAAAGTCATTTTATCCTTTAAATCTTTACCAACTTTTTGCGGGGGAGGGAGGGGGAATGATGGATCATCTAAATACATCACAGTTTAAAGGTACTAGAGTTCAGTGAAACTAGTAGCGTCTAACAGAGTCTGGACATAACAGGAAATGAGTGGGTGACTTCAAATTAATTATTTTTAGAAATACATAACAGTAGAAGAAGATAGCGTTGATGATTCAAAAAGTAAGTTGAATCTAGCAGGACCTTTAAAATATTATTTTAGAGAGCATTTAATTTGTAATTTAACCGAGCAATACAATTATCTAAATAGTTGCATTTTAAAAGCTGATGGAAATGATTGGTTGGGATACGCTTCTGTTACCAAAGTGTAAGCTATATTCTGCCATAAAGGATGCATCCCATGATTCAATGAAATGCCTCTGAACTTACTCTGATAGAATAATAGCATTTAAGGCAAAATCCTTCTATAGCAAATGGAAGACACATTAAAGTGATTTTTATTGCAGAGGACAAAGGATTTTAACAACAAAGAAAAAGAAACCTTTAAGTTTAGTAGTATCATATAGTGCAAGAGGTATTCAGAAATGCCTGAAAAACATGACTTTTAAAATAATATCTTTCTATAGACTTATATTTATTGAGGAAGTGGTTGTGAAACTGGAATATCATGCATACAGCACATTAATGAAAATAAGAACAGTAATACTGGCTTTGGTTCAGACTACACATTACAAGACTACTTAAATATTACTTAAGACTTCAATACTGAGTCTGTCATTTTTATGCCCTAATTCTACCACACTAATCCAAAGAGATTCAATTTTTTTCTGAGGCCTCCTGAAAGAGGGTCAGACAAATTGCAGCACGAAGGGGTTCCTTAAGGACAATTCCCCTTCCAGTCTGTTAACACAGCTCTCATCAACACTAATAGGAGGAAAAGAGACCCAAATGTATCAGCCTTTAACTCTGAATTTCTTTGTTTGTGTGAGTTTGTTACATATCAAACGTAATAGACACATCTCATTAATAAATACAGATGAGTGACTAGTTTTAATGTAATTATAATACAGCAAATATTCCACAACAGAAATCCTTCCAAACACAAATGTCCAGTCTAACTGCATCATCTAGTAATATCCTTTCAATATGACTGAGATGCGCACTCGCTTGCATTAATCTTTTAAAACTAAGAGCATGTTGTTACATAGGGTACCAGTTCCATATGCAACGCATTCAAATTTCAAGTACCTCCACAGAGACTCACTCCAATTTAGAAGTACAGATTCTACTCTATCAACCAAATTCTGTTTTATGAACGGTGAGTGACAATGAGTATCTTCTAAATGCCCTTTTCAGAACAGGGTACCACAAGACCAGGGATATTGGCTTTGTAGTAGCTATGTTTTCTCAACTTCTAAGAAGTTTATTTATATTGTACCTATCAGTAATAACAATAAAACATTTCTCTATTTATTGATTTTATTCCCCTTAGTTCTGGCTGGAGACTTTTCTTCCCAACAGCAATACATTCTACAGGTGGAAAAAAGCATAACTATAAAAATTTAAGTCCTTTCAGTACAACACATTTATGTTTGCATTGTTTTGCTGCATTAATGCAACTGTCTGGTCTCACAGACTTATCATCATCAGTAAAAGCAACTAAGCCCCCCAAAAAAAATCCAAACAAAAAAACTCTACCAACAGCTCAAAAAAATGAACCCCATGCTAAACAAAATATAGTTTGAAATCTCTATGATCTATTTTACTCCTCTACAGGTCCTATAAAAGTTGCCTGCTCTCTTGACTGCTTGCTTTTAACACTAGAAGTAAACAAATCCAGATTCCTTTTTTATTGGAGAGCTTGAAAGAGAAAGCTCAAAAGGTTAAAATCAGAGGTACATCACACAATAACTAAATGCAAAAAACAGAGTTGAGTTGTGGGAAACAACTAATTCTGTGTATTATTTCTTTATTTAGATTCTTTTCAGTAATATATCTTATGATCCTATGCACACTGGTATATATTTATTGGTTACCATGTAAGACGCAACCCCCAGTAGGTGAAGAAAGCATGATACATTGTGTTACAGGGGGAGTAGTAGGTGATCATGCAAACAGATAAATATACATTAAAGTGAGATAAATAAAAGGGGGGGTAGAGTTGCAGCTGCAACTTCATATATGCAACTTCAGCTTCAGAATTCTCTAAGTTTTCTCTCGTTGACTACACAAACCTAGCTTTTCCTCATCACAGTTTATGTGTGTGTGCACATGCACACTTACACGTGTGTAACTTAAAGGAAACACCATAACTTGGGTTTATGAAACAGACGAATCAAACAGAGGCAAAGTTAAACATTACGCCACACGAAGCATCCATTACAAAGTATAATAGAAGGTTAGCTGAAAAGTTCTTGCTGACAGAAAAAATTACTTGCTAGTAACTTCAGTTCTGCAAATGCCTCTTGCACATATTGTGCTCCAAGGGAACAGGTACCTCAAACTATTTAACCATGAAGGCTTTTTTTCCAGGCAGTACCTACATTGGACACATACGCCCAGGGCCTTCCCGCATTCAGTGTTATAGGCCTCTCTGCTCTATGTTTAAGGGATGACTACAGAATCTCAAGGGACATGTGGAAAAGAAGCAAAGTGTGTACGTGGACACACGCCTCCAAGAACTCCGGTTACGGACATCTGTTCTGAGCACTTACCTACTTCAGTGTGCACAGTGCTAATGCATCTCTCAGTCCACCAAAAAGCATCTTGGTGCAAAAATGGTTAAAAGCCAAACAAACCCTCTCACCAGCAGCTTCTGCAGAGACAGTCCATTTGGAGAGGAAGACAACAGAACTGGGAATAGAAGCATGGCAGAAGAAAGGCTACTGAGCAATTACTTGGGCTCTGGTTAAATTAACTGTAATCATTACCAGCAGATTCATCAGAGCATAGGCCAGCATCCATTTATACAGTCTTTGTATAGCAACCGTTGTATTTTCAATTTCAGTTATAGCAACAGATAGCTGTGGAGACATAGGGAAGTAAGCTCACCAGGAAAAGCTGAAAAAAGAAGGCTATCATTACATCCTGCATATGTGGGAATGACTCAGCTCTTGGTAAATGAGGCTTTGGGAAGATGGTAGATGAAACTGTTAAGTGAAATAACACGAAAACCTTGAGTAGGAACAGAGAGTGAATCCTCAGGGACACCATATATGGAAGATTTGCTACCACTGCCCACATCACCTGTCCTTCCCCCCACAAATGTTTTTAATGGCAATGAGTAGTAGCAAACAGATTGTCAACGACACAAGTGGCAGTCCTATCTGAAAGGCTGTTCATGTTCCACCTTGACTGGATCCCCAAAACTATTGCAATATAGAGTTAGAGAAGACCTGTGGTCAGAACACAGCATAGACCATCGTGCTTTATTTTCACCAGGCTTGGATAGCTGGAGAACACACTTTTTTAACATGAACAATGAAGAGTTTCTTTTCCTCTTATAAAACACATGTAGGATTAAAGGCATAAACAAATGAGCAGATAAGAATTTCGTTGACCACAGGACAAAGAAGGTATTAATACCAAGGCTAGGCTAAGACCTCTTCCGGAAACAATGTTTCAGTAATTTTGGATAACATAATAAATATGTCTCTAATTAGACAGCCACAGTCTAAGAAAATGTTTTGTGGTGGAGCTCTTGCACTTCTGTTCATTATGTAGACAAATTTAACCCGCTAAAGCTATTTAGTATTCTGAAGATTCAAAAAACACACTGCTAATGGCTGTGGCCATGAAGAGGAAATGCACCAATTCCAGAGGCTGACCACTGCCTCACACAGCAGGGGGAAGAAGACAAAGCTTTTGTACCTCCTTTTCATTGTTAGAGAACACAGAATCACAGAATCGCTGAGGTTGGAAGGGACCTCTGGAGATCATCTAGTCCAACCCCCCTGCTCAAGCAGGGTCACCTAGAGCACGTTGCACAGGATTGTGTCCAGGTGGCTTTTGAATATCTCCAGAGAAGGAGACTCCACAACCTCTCTGGGCAACCTGTTCCAGTGCTCTGTCACCCTCACAGTGAAAAAGTTTTTCCTCATGTTAAGATGGAAGTGTCTGTGTTTCAGTTTGTGCCTGTTGCCTCATGTCCTGTCACTGGGCACCACTGAAAAGAGTCTGGCCCCATCCTCTCGACACCCTCCCTTCAGTTACTTGTACACGTTGATAAGATCTCCTCTCAGCCTTCTCTTCTCCAAGCTAAACAGGCCAAGCTCTCTCAGCCTTTCCTCATAAGAGAGATGCTCCAGTCCCCTAATCATCTTTGTAGCCCTTCGCTGGACTTGCTCCAGTAGTGCCACATCCCTCTTGTACTGGGGAGCCCAGAACTGGACGCAGTACTCCAGATGTGGCCTCACCAGGGCTGAGTAGAGGGGGAGGATCACCTCCCTCCACCTGCTGGCAACACTCTTCCTGATGCACCCCAGGATACCACTGGCCTTCTTGGCCACAAGGGCACATTGCTGCCTCGTGCTTAACTTGGTGTCCACCAGCACTCCCAGGTCCTTCTCAGCAGAGCTGCTTTCCAGCAGGTCAATCCCCAACCTGTACTGGTGCATGGGGTTATTCCTCCCCAGGTGCAGGACCCTGCACTTGCCTTTGTTGAACTTCATGAGGTTCCTCTCCGCCCACCTCTCCAGCCTCTCCAGGTCTCTCTCAATGGCAGCACAGACCTCTGGCGTATCCACCACTCCTCCCAGTTTTGTATCGTCGGCAAACTTGCTGAGGGTGCACTCTGTCCCTTCATCCAGGTCACTGATGAAGAAGTTGAACAAGACTGGACCCAGGACTGACCCCTGGGGGACACTGCTAGCTACAGGCCTCCAACTAGACTCTGTGCCACTGATCACAACCCTCTGAGCTCTGCCATTCAGCCAGTTCTCAATCCACCTCACTGTCCACTCATCTAACCCACACTTCCTGAGCTTGTCTATGAGGATGTTATGGGAGACAGTGTCAAAAGTCTTGCTGAAGTCAAGGTAGACAACATCCACTGCTCTCCCCTCATCTACCCAGCCAGTCATTCCATCATAGAAGGCTATCAGATTGGTTAGGCATGATTTCCCCTTGGTGAAGCCATGCTGACTACTCCTGATCACCTTCTTGTCCTCCACATGCTTGGAGATGGCCTCCAGGATGAGCTGCTCCATCACCTTTCCAGGGATGCAGGTGAGGCTGACTGGCCTGTAGTTCCCTGGGTCCTCCTTCTTGCCCTTTTTGAAGAGTGGGGTGACACTGGCTTTCTTCCAGTCCTCGGGCACCTCTCCTGCTCTCCATGACCTTTCAAAGATGATGGAGAGTGGCTTAGCAATAACGTCCGCCAGCTCCCTCAGCACTCGTGGGTGCATCCCATCGGGGCCCATGGATTTGTGGGTGTCAAGTTTGCTTAAATGATCTCTAACCCACTCCTCCTCCACCAAGGGAAAGTCTTCCTTCCTCCAGACTTTCTCTCTTGCCTCCAGGATCTGGGGTTCCTGAGGGCTGGCCTGAGCAGTAAAGACTGAAGCAAAGAAGGCATTCAGTAACTCTGCCTTCTCTGCATCCTTTGTCACCAGGGCACCCACCCCATTCAGCAAAGGGCCCACATTTTCCCTAGTCTTCCTCTTGCTACTGATGTATTTGAAGAAGCCCTTCTTGTTGTCCTTGACATCTCTCGCCAGATTTAATTCCAAACGGGCCTTAGCCTTCCTCGTCACATCCCTGCATACTCTGACAACGTTCCTATATTCCTCCCAAGTGGCCTGTCCCCCTTTCCACTTTCTGTATACTTCCTTCTTCTGCTTGAGTTTTGCCAGGAGCTCCTTGCTCATCCATGCAGGTCTCCTGCCTCCTTTGCTTGACTTCCTACTCATAGGGATGCACCGCTCTTGAGCCTGGAGGAAGTGATGTTTGAATATTAACCAGCTCTCTTGAACGCCCCTTCCTTCTAGGGCCCTAACCCATGGGATTCCTCCAAGTAGGTCCCTGAAGAGGCCAAAGTTTGCTCTCCTGAAGTCCAGGGTTGTGATCCTACTTGGTGCCCTGCTGCCTCCTCGCAGGATCCTGAACTCCACCATCTCATGGTCACTGCAGCCAAGGCAGCCCCCGACCTTCACATCTTCCACCAGTCCTTCTTTGTTTGTTAGTACGAGGTGCAGCAGCACACCTCTCCTTGTTGGCTCCTCCACCACCTGTGTCAAGAAGTTGTCACCAATGCTCTGCAGGAACCTCCAGGACTCTTTGTGCCTAGCTGTGTTGTCTTTCCAGCAGATATCGGGGTGGTTGAAGTCCCCCATGAGAACCAGGGCCTGGGATCGTGAGGCTACTTCCAGCTGTCTGTAGAAGGCCTCATCGACTTCCTCTTCCTGAACAGGTGGCCTGCAGTAAACACCCACAACAGTGTCACCCATGCTAGCCTGCCCTTTGATCCTTACCCATAAGCTCTCAACTCGCTCTTCATCCACCCCTAGGCACAGCTCAATACATTCCAGTTGCTCTCTCACATAAAGAGCAACTCCACCACCTCGCTTTCCTGGCCTGTCTTTCCTAAAAAGCATGTAGCCATCCATGACAGCACTCCAGTCATGCGAGCTATCCCACCATGTCTCTGTAATGGCAATGAGATCATGGCCCTGAGACCGCACACACATCTCTAGTTCTTCCTGTTTATTCCCCATGCTGCGTGCGTTGGTGTACAGGCATTTCAGGGAGGTGATCGAGCATGCAGGTTTCCCAGGAGGGGTAAAAGAGGATCCTCCATAGCCACATCCCATGCGCACTTCCCTGGCTGCATTCACCTGCTGGAGGCGTCCTGACTTGAGCTGTCTTTTGCCAACTACCCTGGCACTATAACTCTCCCCTTCCCCGTCTTTCCTAGTTTAAAGCCCTCCTCACCAGGTTGGCCAACCTGTTGGCAAAGACCCGCGTGCCCCGCCTCGTGAGGTGGATCCCATCTCCCACCATCAGTTGTCGATCTTCAAACAGGGTCCCATGGTCGTAGAAACCAAAACCCTGTTGCCAACACCAGCGGCGCAGCCAGTCGTTAACTTGGAAAGTCCGTCTCCTCCTCCTCTCATCCATCCCCCTCACTGGCAGGATTGAGGAGAAGATGACCTGGGCTCCCAGACCCTTGACCACCATCCCCAGAGCTCTGAAATCCTGCTTGATGGTCTCCAGTTTGCCCTTGGTGTCATTAGCGCCCAAATGGAAGAGCAGCAGTGGGTAATAGTCCGAAGGGCGGACAAGCCTTGGCAGTCTTTCCATGACGTCTCTCACACGAGCCCCCAGCAGGCCACAAACCTCTCTAGACATGAGGTGTGGTCGGCAGATAGATGCCTCCGTCCCCTGCAGCAGGGAGTCCCCCACAACAATCACCCGCCGCTTTTTCCGGGCGTTCCGGCAGGGCACAAGGTCTGTTGTCCCAGGTACTTCCCTTGCAGCCATGCCCATCTCCTCCTCATCCTGGAGGGCACTAAACCTGTTCTTCAGCTTCAAGTCTTCGGGAGGTGTAGGAGCCTTTCTCCTCCCACGAGCAGTGACCAGTTTCCAACCTTCTTCTACGGTGTTATGATGTACCGTTTCACACGGCACAGAGCCCTCTGGCAACTCCACTGCTGCGGGGGTTGGGACTCCCAAAGCTGCACAGTCTCCGAAAATACCCTGTCTATCACAATGATTACATTGTCTATCAAAGTGTGGATATGAGGCTGCATAATCTAACACATGAACACTTGGCAGGCTGTGGAGCACCAGAAAACACTGCTACACAAGTGTAGCCAGTCAGCAGACCAGACATCATGAGCTTGAAGGATATTCAGAGTTTGCTTCCACACCCTGGGGGAAAAACTTGCACAGGACAGTTGGGACAGAAGGACAACAACAACCTCTTCCTAGATACAGACAGTATAATGCAGTCCATAGGATCATACAGGCTCAGGAAACACTGCTCATGAGCAGAATGTGTTCATGAGCAGCGTCTCAGAAAAAAACTTGCGAGATTTTCAAACATCTGTTTAGGTGAACAGATGTCAACCATTTTGAGGTCAATCCTACATAATCTATCTCACTTTCTTAAACACATATCCCAATTAATGGATCTTAAGGACAAACGATAATAGCTTTTTTCTTTATACCTATATACTACTTCTGCACCTCCCAGACCACTTAGACATGACCACTCAGTCGTGTGAATAGTCAAGTTAAGAATGCAAGGAAAGCCTAAGATTATGTTCATGATTAGTCACCTGTGAAGTTTCTGCAGTTTATATACCATTTGGGATTTCTTGTGGTTGGCTTTGTTTTATGGACACAGGAATATTTCCTATCTCAAAAATAACTGGAGATTAATCAGGTGCATAAATGTCTATGTTACAGACAGGCAAGATATTTTTGAAATAGGAAATTCCAGAAAAGGTTAACAAGAGAACTGAAAGTCAAGACTATACAAAACTGAAGTTAGATTGTTTTTTTAAAGTTAACACAAATTAGCTTGATTAATCATCCTCAGTTTTCCCAGAGAACTAAGCCCCTAAGGCTTAACAATAAGCATGAGAAACTTAAAAGGAGGTGGGAGGGGGCAACTCTTGGCAGAAAGGATATTTAAAAAAGCACAGTTTTCTTTAGCTGGAGGCACCACCATGCATAGAAAAGAGACACCTAATACATAAGGAGCTATGTGATGCATGATTCTCCACCAACTCAAGACCCCAGGCTTCTTCCTGTAAGCAACTAGAACTAGGAGCAGTTGAAGATGCAAGAAGTCTTGTATCATATTTTCAGTTCAACTGCAGATTTAGAACAGTTAAACCCACAAAAACTACCACATGGATACCCTGACATGGCATAAGTGGGGTTTTTTTTTCAGTCTTAAATGACATTACCTAACCTGACTGAAACCTGAGTGTAAAAATGGTGACTTACGTCTGTTGATGTAATTATACTGCTGTATTTGTTATACCTATCCAGGTTAGTCTTTAGTCAAAAATTTCCTTTTCTTTATCTGAATCAGAAGATGTACTTCCACGAACATTTTCTGTTCTGGCAAAGCTACTCTATAGGGGAAGCTGTGAACTTCCTCATTTATTGCATCCCTGCTCCACACATTTAGGCTGATTTATGATCTATGTTTGGGAGCTCCGCTGTCCCTTAGATACAGCTTTGAAAAACTAACAATCCCTCTGCCCATTTTTGAAATGGTACAGAAGGAAAATGAGTGTTTAAAACCTTCTGAAGCTGGTTTTGCCATTGAAGAAAAAGTATATTGTGAATGTACTTAGCCACAGAAATCTCTCATGGGAAATAACACAAATATACACTTATCTAATCTTTGGGTTTCTACCATTGCTCATTGCCTGATACTGTACAAAATGAAGGCTTATCGCATACAAAATCAAAACCAGTAGCAAAGTCATCTGTTGTCTAGTGAAAGGGACACAGAACCAGTTACGTATGACCAGTCAAGTAAGCGTATGATAGCCAGGGCAGTGAAAGGAAGCTCTCCAGTGACTCTCCAAATAAGAACAACCCAGCAAAACAGCAAACAACTGTCATACTTACTGTCAACTATATATACAGTTGTTGTATCTGTTCTGTGTACTTTCTCTACATCAAACAGTAATACTGCATAAATGGTTTTAATACAGCCTCCCTCCATATCTTGAAAACCTTTTGACTCAATCACATTCTATCTAAATGTCAGCAATATTTTTAACTTCCTTATTCTGCTTTAACTTTAGGGCTTAACTGGAATTTCTTAGAAAGAAATAGTAATATGCTTAATAATGTGCTTAGATTTGTAACATAGACTAATCTATGTTTTATGCTATAGTAACCTCTACTCACAATCACTTGTTTTACTCTGATTTTGTCCCTATTGTGTTCTGCTTCATTTCACTTAATATGAGAAGCTACCCAGGCAAGTTTTTCTGGTCAAATATGACATTTTGGTCCTTTTAAAAAAAAAGTAAATTACATTACAGACTAACTGTGCATGTAATAAGAATACCTGGGTCTTCATACAGCAGTCTTATTCTATAATATCTTAATAAATTCCAAGGATTAAGTGTGGACAAAGACAGGAATGTATGATATCTCTATATAAACAGGGTATTTTAGTTTCAGAAACTGAGTATTTCTAGAATGACGACAAAACTAAAATATTAGAATTTGTCGTAAAAGCTCATTAATTTCATTTTTTATTTAAATGATGACCTTCAGGAAAGGAAATTATCTATAAATTGTACCTGGTAGTACCCATAGAGCTGACCTGTAGTTTGACTCATGAAGAAATTAGGTGGCCATGCCGACTGTACTGAGTAATATCGACTCTACAGTTTGATGTTACTACACGGAAGCCAATCTTTTATCTGGGTGCTCTGAGAGAGAGCAGCCTCATTCTCTTCTCAGCTCCAAATGCAGATTCCTGCTCTCCTCCCTTGTACCAGCTCTGGCATTCGTCTGACTCATCGTTAGTTTAGGTAGCTAAGCCAGCACAAAATTAATTCTACAAAAAAAGTATTTTTTTGCTGTTTTAGCTTGCTGAACTGACTCATTGTGGAGCTGGGGCCACTGCAAGAAGAGCAAAGCACATGAGACTGCTTCTTCCAATGCAGTTAGCCACCTGATGGGCTAAACTGTACTGTGAAACCATACCCTCAGAGTACCAGTCACCCAAACCTTTCAGGGGTCCATGAAATTTAGTAAGTAATAATCATCTAAAAACAGTTTTCTCCTTGGGATGTTCCATTCAAGTAAAATCACATACTATGTTCAGAATTCAATTTGGAGTTTGTGACAAAACCTTTCTATCAGTAACTGCAAATACCACTACAGACTTCTCCTCTGCACAAATAAGAGTTATTCAAAACGAAAAGAAAGCTCCACTGGGAAACAAAACTGTTTGTATTGATGTAATGTGATCATATCTAGACAATTCATATCTGATAAATCCGTTCTGATTTCATAACAAAACTTCTGTGTGCTTCTGACGAGCAGACAAGCCAATCAAAATACTCAAGTTTTCAAGCCCTTTCCTGTATCATCTCCAAACTGCAGTTGACACATCCACTGCCTTCAAAATCATAATTACTACATGCTAACATGCTGAGTTAGAGCTGGTGATTACTGAGTAAGTCTGGGTAAACAGCTGAGCTTCTTAATAACTAGGAACTAATATAAAGCAGGAATGAAAAATATTTTTGAAAAAAGATTAAGATTACTGAGCAGTGCACCCTGGGTCTTTAAAAACTATTGCCATGAAATCCCCAAAAAGTAATGTAGTGACAAGAACAGATATTGCTACATCAATACCAGAGCTCAGCCTACAAAATAACAAATCCAATGGAACAGTACTATGCACAAGGTGCTGATCCCTCCCACTCTGCAGAAAATGCAGTATCTACAGCCAACATAGTATCTAGAAAATATATGCGAGGAAATGAAAACCACCATCCTAGAGAAGTTCCACATGGACTGTGGATATGGCTGAAGTTAAGCACATTCTTCTTCACTGTATTACGAAGAAAGTTTTCAGCATCCTGCAAGAATCAGTAACCCTGACAATCAAATATGAATTCACATTTTAGTTAGTCTGCAACTGCGGGCTCATCTTCACTACTGTTAAATCAATTGTACTTAACTCAATTACAATGAGATAATTACATTAACATGAGTCAGTGCATCCACACATGGCATTTGCACGTGTACTCAGTGAATTGCTGTTACCTCCCACATTGCACAAGTACTTCACTCAATCACATTAAACAGTACATAACTCAGGACAGAGCTTCACCCACGGTTCAAGCCAACACAAAACCCCACTGCCGCCCACAAAATGGTGACTCCACCTTCCCAAATGCCGTGCTGCTTGCATGGGGCAGATCTATTGCAAAACTGTCCTTAGAAAAAAAGTTGATTAGCCATCTATATTTCTAACAAAAAGATCTCTATTCTATTAAATAACCTATTAATTCACTATTAACAACATACTCTTTTTTAGATGATCTAGTTATCTAAAAGAGGAGGAAATTATCAACTATTTGATTTTTTTTTTTGCATATAGTAAGGAAGTTCATCCAAAATGATTTATAATAGGCTACTATTGATAAAACTTGACTGACATCAATCCCACAGGCCCCAGAGCTGCTTCCACTAAAACACAGTTCTGAGACACTAAGAAACTGTACAAATTAACCACTGCACAGGTTTACCTACCCACTGCAGGGCTTCTCAACTTTTTTAACTGAGTGATGCCTAATCCTTTTGGAAACAAAATAAAATACCCATAGGCCATCTTTGTGATCTCTTATTAAATAGGAAGGTGAAGAGAAAATGAGTACAAATCAGCAGAACAGTATGTGCTACAAAAAAATTTACTGTTACCATGAAAGTACTGTGATTCATGGGCCCCTGACTACATCTGCTGGCATCCACTACAGCCACTATGTCTCTTCTACCCCTCTGTCCCTCAGGGTCCCAGGCTACGAATGCGCCACTAATTAAATAAGCCAGGGAGCATTCTCTGGCCCTGAGGCAAGATGGCACATAATCTAACATCCATCTAGCCAAACTTTTTCTTTCCCCATATTCTTTCCCCGAGAAACCCCAGAGGACCCCTGTTTTCAAGCTGCCTACTGGAGCAATGCCTGGCAAATGCTTTTCTGCACAAGGTGGTAGTTGTTGCTATGGGAAAGAAAGCTGAGCGGGAACATGCCACCTCTCCTACGACATGGGGGATGACAAGCCACTGGCCCAGCCTGCTCCTGACCCTGGCTTATTTACTACAAGGTACAGGCTTAAAACCCATAAGGTGAGTAATACTGGTTTGGTTAATAAGACAAGGGAGACTTTCTGCTACTGATCAGTTAGGTGTCTTCAGCAAGCACATTTACCTGGCCGGTGCCTCAATTTAACCAAAAACCTGTGCCCTGGTATGTGAGCACAGCTCGGCAGCAATCCTCTCTTGCATTTCTTAATTCTGCTCCTGTATTAAACACTGACAGTGATTTCTGCACAACTTTTCAATATAATCAACGAGCAGGAACTAAGAAACTGAACCCATAGTCAGACACATTTAAAAAGCAGTCCTATGGGTACAAAAAATAACAAACCAATGCAACACAAGTATTTTCTCTTAAAAGACTATTTTAAGTCACTCCAGCACAGTCTTCAGGAGATTTTATAAACAAATACTGTACCTGTTTCACAAAGCTTGTGAAACTGAGCAATGTCCCACCCTCACTGTGCACAGAGAAACACGACTGCTGAACATGGAAATTCAATACTGACTGCAGAATACATTCTCTGATGATGTTCAGAAGTATGACACGTTAACAATTAGAAGCGTTAAAATTCAAGGAAATAAAAGATGAATATGACTTTGGAGACATAAGGACAACAGGTACATGAATTTCTCCTACATGTCTACAGAAGCACTCTCTAAAGCACTTTAAAGTAGCTTGCTCATTTAATCAGATGACTATACATAAGTGTATTTTAATCACAAAAAGTAGAAATACTTTCTACTTTATCCCTTAAAGGAAAACACTGTTCTACAGAATGCTGAATGCAAAATGCTAATACCAAGACTTTAATTAAATACATTAACGTAAAGTTTTAAAATGCCATTATTGCAAAATACAAAGTTATGGTCAACTTCTGAATGAAAAAGGGAACTTATGCACAGATCAGAAAGATCATTTCTTAGGAATAAATAAAATGCAATTATTTGTAAGGACTGTTTAATAGCTAAATTGTATTCCATGTTTTTTAAGGGTTTATCTTAGCCAAACTTGTTTGAAACTCAGAAAATGAAGTGAAATGATAATTCTATTTGGATCCTGGGAGTGCTTTTAAATATTATCTTTTCTGAATTGTTTTTTTTTTAAAAGAGCCTTGTCATCTTTCAATATTGTATGCTGAATGATCTGCACAAAACCTCAAGCCCTAGTATAAGACTATTCTATTATTTTACAGATACAACAGCAGACCCTCCCTTTCCTGCTACCTTTGCAGTCTTTTTCTGGACTTCTGCACTCACATTTTAATCCAACAGTGGCATTTTCTGATCCTACCAGTGTCCTGTGTGGCCACGGGCTCAGACCGGGGTCAAGAGAGAGCACAAGCAGAAGACTTGCGAAAAAGGAAAACAAACTGGAGGAGGGTCTGGCAGCGGGACACCCTCAGAAGGTGAAGGAAAGCCAGCAGAAGTGCCTACAGCATACTCTGCTCACCTCTACTGAAGATGAGTTTTCTTATTACTATTGGAGAATAAAAAAAGGTGTTAAAGAACAAAAGTCTTCCGTGGTCAACCCCCAAAAGTTTCAAAGGGTAATTCTGAAAAGATTTATTTACTATAACCTAGTAAAAAGTATAGTAAAAATATAAGAAAGTATAATAAAATATGCTATCAGTAAATAAATCAAGAACTTAGGCTAAAATGCTGACTTACAAATGCTGAGCTAATGGAGAGGCAATAACAAAATTTTTTGTTCGTGCAATTAGGGATTTACATATTTTTGCAGAGAAAGATACCAAATAGTTTCACTTGGTAAAATTAAGCAAGATTCTGTGTCACAGAAGTACGTTTAAAATGTAATTTTATAGTCACAGCTTTTCAAACATTACTTTCATGGCTTGCAGTCCCTTTAGAGACATTTTCTTGTATGTGGCTTAATCTTTCTTAAATCAAGTTTTCCATTTGTTTGCATCATATTTTGAAGAACACAGCAGATCAGAATGCAACTCCTCCCCCAACCACCAAAAATAGGATAAACTGCTTACTGTTAATGTCACCATGGTTACTGATCTATAACTACCTGGTTTGGAAATCACTAATGACCTGAAAACCTATCTACAAATAAAGATAAATGGTATTTTGCTCATTTAACTCAGTATTTGCTAGAGTAATGCTCCAAATAATTCAATTTGTTATAATATACCCAACACTGAAATCCTTCTTACTCTTATCTGTGCACCAGAAACAGCCAAACCTACTTCATTCAGTCTTATATTAAGGCAACTGTTCAGGGTCATGGCCCACTTAGAACATGTGCTTAATATCAGTACATAGAAATAAGGTGCACCACATTATTTTTTTGCAAGGGAAGGTTCCAAATTACTTTAATCAACCAATGGCCTATGCAATAAATGAAGTCTATGGAATAGTTTAATGATTTCCTCACACTTACGTGTTGCAGTTGAGCAAAGATTTTCCAGCAGCATCTGGCAGTTTTTCCTTCTAAAATAAATACCTAGATGCACCTACAAGAAAAGCAACTACAAATTCAAACCAGTGATGATTTTATATATGACACATCACTTTATTATGAGGACCCTGATCAAATGCTTTCATAGACAGAGCTTTGCTTCTGGATATGCTCCATGCAGTAGCAGTGATCCATCCATACAGAGAAGCATTTCCCAAAACTTCAGTATCAAGGACATACTTTTTTCTCAATTAAAAACAGCCACATGCAGCAGTTTCTCCCAAAACACCAACCCTGTCCAGCACAGACTGTCAGCAGTGCCATAAAAAAAATGCCGGACCTCTCATATCTCATCCCCTGCCCCTCAGCTGCCAAAGGCTCCCAAGGTGGTTTGCTACCGGAAAGGCAGAGGCTGCTCCTCTGCTATCTGGGTGGCACAGCTGCCCCGACCCAGCACACCCTTCGGGAGTCACTTGAGAAACAGGGGCCTAGATAAAAAATTTAGAAATAAAGGCTCAATTTACATATATGTGTATTACTTCCTCACCAAGAACGTTTTGGGGAAAGGGGTGGAATCTAATGTACAGTAGCAAAATACTGAGTCTTTAATGTACTACTGTTGCACCTCAGCCAGCAGCAGTGCAACTTGTGTCGACAAACAAAGATGATTTGAAGATAATTGCTCTTGCTTTTTATCAGCTACAACATCCCTCTGACTTTGCTTTAAAATCAATGGTAACTGGACCTCTGGATTTTCAATATTCCATACTAAATCCGCCTAGGTTATGCTTATGCAGCCCCTGCCATAATTTCAATAATGCTGCATGGACAGAATTCAGTCCTACATACTCTCAAATAAATTAAGAGTTCATCCTGAAACTTGCTATGCAAGAAGGGATGTCCGCACAGAGCTTAATTCAGGACCTTCATCAGCCAAGTCCAATGAAGTAAAAAAGACTTCTTAACTTTCTATGTATGGCCCTGGTAACTTGTGCTTTGTAGGACTGAATACTGTGAATGATAAACATATGCATGTGCATAAGAACAAGTATTTGTTTAAAAACAATTTTCAGTTCATTCAGGAGAGTTCAGTAGTGTATTTCTGTGAAAATATTTTAAAGCGTTCATAAAAAAAGAAACAAGTTCCATCTTAAGTGCATTTATACTGGCCAGCTGTGTAGTTGCAATTCACAACCCATTTGGCTCCAGAAGTGGCAAGCAGTGCTAAACTGGTGGTGTTGCACACACTGCAAATTACTGCTACAGCCTGCTTCCAAGCAGAGCTGTTTATGGCTTACTGATGTAGTACTGGTTAGCCCTAAACCTTAGTCAAAGCAGCAACTGAGTTCAGCTAATTTACATCATATTGGGACCACTAAGAAATTTTAAATCATGGAGAATCTTTCAGAGAATCTAACTTGTTCTTATCACAGTGTTAAAGTAAAAGTTGTGCCTGGCAAAGGAGACAGCTCAATTATACCTGCTAGTTAAACGTCAGCAGGGCATTCATGAATTAGGTTTTGCCAGTGGCAAATGGGAAACTCACTTCCAAATATTTCTGTTAAAAATTACAGAAATGCACATCTAATATTTGCAGGAATGGACTGTTAATGTCTCTTTCTAAGAAACTGAATGCTAGACCTGTAACTAAGTACATCGGTGATAAAAGCTGCAGTTTCACAATTAGTGTTGACAAGGGAAGACTGAGGTAAGAAGCAGTCATGCAGTCTTGCTATGCCGCTGACCTTGTTCCAGCACTTTCATTCCTCCAACTCTTCTAGGAGTTGATTTAACTCATTTGACAGAAAAAGTCACCCAGAAAAACTGGGATTTTTGCCCAGTTAGTGAGTTAAAATCAGTAGGACCAAAGGTGGACCAAGACCTATTTCATTTTGTTTCAGTTCCTCAAAAATTATGTCCTACCAGTGCCCTGAAATCAAACGAATGGTCACATCCTGTATTTCCCCAGGCTGCATGCTTCCATGTTGTTTTCAGCTTGTAATCGTCATGTGGCAAAAGAAGAGTCCTATGAGTTTGCTGATACAAATTAAATTTAAACATGCAAAATAAACAACTAGTTTTCATCTCGAACAGCAAGTGATTGTAATTTGTCCTGCAGCTGCACAAGGCAAAAGAACTGACACAGGAGGCTGGGTGCGAATATGTGGCCAGGGTGGAGGAAGGGGTGGGACTACCTCTTCTGGCATAAGCCTACAGTTAGGTGGCTTAAGGCAGTAATTAAACTGCAGGGTTATAACAAGCAAGGATTTTGTCCAGAATTTTTTTTTTTAAGAGTGTATCACATCATCAGTAAAATCTTCAGGCTTAATGGATGTGCTTACTTATTTTAAAAATAACGGTGCTGCTTAACTCTGGGACTTACAAAAACAGTAACAAGAAATTTGGTGTGTACCAACCAAAATGCCATTAAAGCACTGCTAAATGGAATGACAATTAACGGTCTCTCAGGGATCTGTGCTTTTTGAAAAGCATTTCTAACATTTGGGGATTGTAAAAGCAACTTTAATATTAACATTAAAAAAGGATGGAGAAATTTACAGAGGAAAGTTTAAGGAAGTTGCCAGTCCCAAAGAAACATTCTCTAAACATTCTAGTAATCTAGCACATACAGTATAAAACAATAATTTTTACATTTTGTAAAACATCCCTATGTCTAATTAAAAACCCATAGTCAGATAGCATGTGAAATAATCAAATCTACAGGAAATCAGAGGCAAAGGTATCTGTATTTGAAGTGTGAACTACTTCTGCTTCAGCAACACTTTTAAAAAGCATACGCCACCTATTTGAAACTAACAATACCAGTAAAATAGCCTTTAATCCCAGCGCTACTTTATTTTGAAACCACGAAAAAGAGCTCAGGGTTTTACCACTACCAATTCCCTTCATAACAAATGCATCTAAAGGAACTGATTGCAAATAAAAACGTGATCAAGAAAAGGGTGAGATTACAGAGTGCTGGGTACTGAGGTGGGAAGATGGGGTAACTGACACAAATTTATCCTAGTCAATGGAATTACACCAAACCCGTTCCACAGGAGAATCTGTCCCGAAACGATGAATCATTACACACCATTTAAGGTCTAAAAGCACATTTTATATTTTCAAAGGAATAAAACCTATTTTTCTGTTATACTAATACATTATAAAGCATAATCGGAGAGTCTGTAAACTATTTTAAACAACCCACCCGCATACATGAAAAGATCTACACATTAAGACCCACGCTATGAAAGACTTCTGGATTATATTTCCTTTGCAGCAAAACTGTTCATGGAGAAGAAAATACATATATATATACACTTACAACAAAAAAGCAACAGCCCACCAATCCTCTCCTCAAATCTTTTAAAAAATATTTTAAGCAGTGAAACTATAGTCCTTACACAAGAGAAAAAAAAATCCCATTGAGTCCTTGGGGAACTTTGCCCAAGGCCAGACTAAAGTAGAAGAGCGTTTTTAGGAATAATTATAGAAGTTGCATATTTAAAGTCCTAATCTTGAAACTCTTATTTACACGAATAGTTCTTACTTAAAAGAACAAGTGTTTGCAAGATCGGAATCCTACAATCATTAATCTTTTTGAATGACTTTTTAGCACGAAGGACTATGTTCTCCTTCAAAACAAACAAAAGCAGGTAATTCTGCTGAATATTTTGCAAAGGTTTGCTTTGTGTTGTCATGCTACAAAATTCTGAGGTTAAATTAAAGAGAAATTGTAAGCCACGAGGTGAAAAAAATCTGAAAATTATAGTAATTTTTATAGCAAAATTAGTAAAGCAAGTTTAATAGAATAACTGGTTGTTGCTAAAAATGTAGTTTTTTGTTTTAAAAATCTCAAATATTTCTGTAAATGACTTCTTCAACACAAGGTATTATTTAGTAGCACATTTTGTTTGATCATTATGAGAGGAAATTAAGCTATTTACTGTGAGGACCCAGAAATAACTGAATCCCTAACTTTTTATCATACCCTTACGTATTCCTTCACATAGTATACTTATTTTTACTCTAAAGAGCAACAAAGCCATCAAGGAGCCATATCCTGCAAACACAAAATGTTACACTTCTCTGGTTTCATCTGCTTGCAAGAAGGAGGTTGCATTTGCCTTCAAAGTAGTTTTGAATGTGAGCAAGGACTAAAAAAAAAAAAAAAAAAAGCCAACACCTCCCCCCCTCCCCCCAGTAAAGCACTGCAATCTCGCTGTTAAAACGAGTTTATTATTCTTCTGCGAGGCAAAAACTGCACCAGGGCCGGCACAGATGCCAGGTGGGGGCTGCCCTCCCCGCCAGGGCCCACGCACCTCCTCACGCAGACACCACACGAGGCGGCTGCCAGGCGGGAGAGGAAACGCGCTGTCCCCAGCCCCGCACAACCCCGTGCTGCAGGCTTCAGGGGACACGCGGGATCAGCGCTGGCCGTGGCGCGGCCTGGCCTGGCCTGAGGGGAGCTACCCGCCCTAGGGTTGCAAGGTTTAGAGCAAGGCACCGTGTTTCAAGATGAACGGCAATTATTGCAAGCACGGATCCTGCACTACGAATTCCGCACAGGCCGTTTCGACCAAGTTTGACAGAAACGCTAAAATTAGATTTCTCATGGCTGCCTCACTCAGCTTCACCTTCAACCCTACCCGTGACTCACGAGAAGGGAAATCACGTGACGAAAGCAGTGAAAGAAAAAGCAGTGTTTTCTTCCCTTTCTGGGGGAGGAGAGGGGGGGAGGGGAGGGGGGGAGGGGAGGGGAGGGGGCAAGGGGACCCTTTCTGCGGAGAAACAAAGTGTGACGCTCGCCGCCCCGGGCCTTGCATGGGTGGGACCTGCGTGCCGAAAGGCGCCATGGCCCCAGGTTAATGCGCGCGGGTCCCGGCGCCACCTCCGCGGGCGGCGGGGCCCCGCCCGGGGCGCCCCCCCCCCCGCCGGGCCGGATCGCGCCGGATCGCGCCGCGCCGCCCCGGCTCCCCGCCATCTTGGGCGGCCGCGGCCGGGCGCGGCGGAGGCTGCGGTGCCCCGGCCGCTGGGTGGTCCGCGGGCTCCCGCCAGCGCCGCGTGCTTCATTCGGGGCGCGGAGACAAGGACAAAGCACCGGGTGTTTGCTTTAAGCCCGGTTCAGTTTAAAAGTGCTTATGTCTTTAATAGTTCCCCATGTAAACACGTGCTACTATGGCGCTGAGCACCGGCATAAGCGTTAGCAAGCCTTTAGAAAAGCAGAAACATAGATGAACGCCCTGCTCTTCTTTTTGCTAATTCTTTAATTTGCATTTGCAGGAGATTGATTGCTCTGCAGCTGATCAGAAATTGGCCTTCTAGAATGGGAAACACCATCCTCCCCCTTGGCACTGCACTAGCATTTTTACAGCACTGCCCTCTTAACTGATGGAGAGGATGTTTTATTGCTGAAGAGGAAACATGCAGCCTTAAACCTGTTAGTTTAGAAAGAACTGCCACCTCAAACAACTCAGACCCTCAGCAAGATAGCTGATGTACCGTTATTTGGATTCTCAAAAATACTAAGCAGCATCTCCAGTTCTGTGTTACGCGCTAAATTAGCTTTTCTTTTAAAGAACGATTTAAACCATATTAAGAGACTAATAAAAAGAAAAATCTCTGAATCTTTTACATCAATCACTGACGCTATTAACTACAGGCAGAGGACCGGGTTATAAATGGCCCAAGGAAGTGATAGGCAATGAATAGCCCTGACCCTGGCTTCCCCGGTTTGATGAGGGCCTGCAACCTGAGCCACGAGGGTGCAAATTCCTCACACCGAGCCTCCTCCGGGCAGGGGGGAGGGAGGGCGATCTTAAGGAGGCTCCCGCCCGCCGCCCCTCTGCTCGGCTGCCCAGCGCGCTGCTCCTCCGCGCCATCCTCAAACCCGAGGCACCGAGGCTGCCGAGCTCCGAGGCGCAGCCGCCGGCTGAAGAGAA
Organism: Apteryx mantelli; assembly: GCF_036417845.1. NCBI lineage: Eukaryota > Metazoa > Chordata > Aves > Apterygiformes > Apterygidae > Apteryx > Apteryx mantelli. The sequence continues at coordinate 90,267,411 of NC_089980.1, forward strand.
GGCGGTCACACACCTCACTTTTAAAGAGCTGATTTGCCTAGCTAAATTCCTCTAACTAAATTCTTAGCTAAAACATTAACACTGGTTAAGGGCTCATATTGCTTCATAAAAAAAAAAAAAAAAAAAGAACACAATCCTCACACCTACTTTGCCAGTGGCATGAAGAACAGCAGAATTGGATTATTTCTGTCTTTACATCAGCCAATCAATTAATCTATGTATTAAAAAGACATAACTGAGAAGAGGATTTCAGATGCGTTGTTTACTGTATTTGCTGATGCTCTGCCATTGTTTACAGTTCACAGTGATCTTAGATAAAAATATGCATAAGAAAAACAACAAAAAATTTGCAGTGATTCCATTCATGCATCAGTTTGAACCAGTGGAGGTACTAACAGGATTTTCCCTGCAGCACCTTCATTACCAAGGCAGTGTGAAACAAACAAGCTTGTATGTTGTCAGAAGCAACCTGTACTATCTGAATATCGGAGAGCAAGCAGAGAATAAATAAAATGGCTATAGCAAGAAAAATCGTTAAATCTCTGCATGGCCAGGGTTTTCCTCCACCCATACCAAGTGTAGCACAACAGAGAACTCAATAGCTGACTGGCAAACCTTGTCAGTGAGCAGAAGAGACCCAGAATCTTTATTTTTGGCCCCTTATAGATACTAATTACATGGATTTGGAATGCACTAATCCAGAAGGGAAAATGAACATTGGTCTCTGCCATTCCTTTATGCAGCAGTTGCAAACTGACCTACATTGTTAAATGTACTTCTTGAAAGAGGCAGGAACACTGCAGAAGTTGCAAACAAGGCTTGCATGCAAGTATTTAAGGTATTTTGTATTAATTCACCATGAACTGTTCTCATTGTACTTTGAGTAACATTTTAATTCATTTTGCTAATTTTACTTCTTAGCTTTGTAAAGGCAACATTTTGATTGCAACATTAATACAAGAAAGTTCTTTATAAAATCAGTCAAATTCATGGAAAACAAAAAATTTCAAGATCTGAGCAGCTGTTTTTGACAAAGAAAACATTTTGTCTAGTAAATGTGTTAAAAATATTTTACCACCATAAGGTAATCAGTATTGTTCAATTACATTTTTAAAGGAAGCAAGAATTACTATTTTCTGTATTTTTTCAACATGTACATTTATTATTTGATAATTTTATTCCATACAGATTTAATGAGAGGAAAACATTTGCTATTTTTGTCTGTAACCTTACACAATTAGATAGTGAGATATAAATGTGCCCAGAAGAACAGAATGCTAGTAAGATGTATAAATTTAAATAAATTAAATACAAATTAAATGCCAACTGTTTAACAAAGTTATACAGAGAAACAAAAAAAAACCTACTAAATTTTTTATATGCTAACTTATGTGGACAAAGCTATAGACCAGTACATATTCTTTTACATCCTATCAGTAAATAATCCTATTTCAAGTCAGTCCTCTTTTAAATCTGAAATGCCAGGAATTTCAAACTTGTCTACAAAATGGTAAAGCTACACTCAAACAAATCAGGACCCTGGTGAAAATGAACAAAGGAAACCAACAGAGCATTTTCTACCACATAAGATGTAAATAAAGAGGAGTCACATTTCTCTTAATTCTGCACAGCTGAGCATGCTGCATGAAATTTATATGAACAAATGTTCATATATAATAAGTTCATACAAATGATATTGTTATATAATTAAGACTTGGGGGGGAATTTTAAAGGTTGTAAAGCACTAGCAAACACATATTAAAAGCAAATATACTGAATGATAGCCAATGCACACCAAAAAACCGCACATTTATTTGATCAAACTTTTCAGTTTTAAATACCTCAAGTCCCCAACGAAACCGTCAGAAAAAAATCCTTGAGAGAAAATTGTGCGTACCTACTGAAAGTTCTTGGCCATTTTGTCTTTGATTTCACCCAGGTCAGCATTTCGTCTCTTAATTTTAGTAACATTTGGTCCTTATAGGGTAATTAAAACATACTGAATGTTTAAAATGCAAATTAAATGGAAGAAAGATTAGAAAGCAATTAAACTGAAGTTGAACAATCTGTAGGAATTATTAGGTAAATTATATTCATTATCCTTAAATCAGAAATATCAGAAGAGAAAACAATCACTGTATGCCAATTACTTCAGTACTCCTCAAGAGAAATATACTATAACTGCACTTCGTGACACCTATTGAGGTCAATGCTGCTTTAGCTCCCATGTTTTCTAATCAGTGAACATATTAGTAATAGAGAATCAATTTTAAACTAAGTATGAATAAAAGGAGAACAAATTATAAATATAAAAGCATAATACCTCTTTATATGCAATCAAATAAAAACAATTGCTGATTATGAGATAATTATATTAACATGTAAGTTATCAGACAAGATTTTAAACATTGAGTATACTGTTGAACAATGAACACCAAAAGTTATCAATCTTTGGCAAGAGCATAGTGCTGTGGCCATGTTAGAGTCTGATCTTGGTCCATTTACAGTTGTCCCCTGGTAAGAAACTATTATTTGAGAAGGTACGACCCATGTGAGGAAGAATAACAGTAAACCATATATGTAATCAAGGAATAAGTCAGCACTTTAATAAACTGTCAATATTTAATAGTAAAAATGAAAGAATTATATTACAAAAATAAATCATTCCCTTTAAAGTGATCTGCAATTTTAATAACCATGTAATTGCTTCAGGAAAATAAAATATTGAAGATTAATATAAAAATTCTTTGGGGAAAAATATCCAGCAATTACATTATTAAACATAAAGAGGTTTTGCTGCTCAAAACAAACCACAGATAAATTAAAAAAAAGTAATCACTGTCTTGCAAAAATAGCTGTAAATAATCATTAAATCAAAGACATCATATAAAATGGAAAATGCATATTTTTATTTTGTACAAAATTCTTTACTAATTTCTACTGAAGATAACAAATGCATAGACCAAATTTAAAGGGAGCTTGTCAACCTGATTTCTTTGAATTTAAATAACTTAAAACATTTTCAAATCTGATACATCACGTTTTAGATAGTGTGTTTAGTAGATTTTTTTTTATTCTTGAGCGAAAGAAGGTATTGCAAGGAGAATTTGATAGCCAACTTTCCTGGGGCTTTTAATAGTCTACAATCCAGGAGAACTAAGCAATCCTGCAAATACTAGGAAAACTGTGGTATTTATTGCTGCATTAAGTGTTAACAGAAGTGTGAATTAAAACAAACAAAATCCTATTCAAAATAGTTTAAGCAAAGATTTTATTTGTCTGAATCCTGAATGTGCTAAATCTGAAGATATGATCTTCATCTTGACAATGTACCTTTAAAGTCTTCTGCTCTCCTGCTATCTACAGTTCAATCCCACAATCCTCTATCTTTGTAAATAGTTTCATTAAAATCAGTGGTGATATGCAAAGTTCTATATAATGAAATTCCAAATTACTAATATTGTTTATTCATTTATCCGCCTCAAATTCAGACCAATCACCTTACAAGTTTCGTATCTTAAACAACTGGTATCGCTAATTCTTGAAGACAGTCAAAAACCCTTCTAAAAGTTATTTTACTTATTTGTTTCAGGCTTGTAGTAATATTCCATTTCCTAAACCAGAATCACACACAACAAACAGAATAACCTATTAAACATCCTGTTAATTAAAAAAATAATGTGCATATTACATGTATGTAGACCTGTATTCAAGAAACCCATACATTAAAAGTTCCCACTTTGTTGGTGTAATGTCTGCCTTACATTTCCTACCCATTAAAAAGTTTCTGTGAAAGATCCCATGTGAAAACATTAAACAACTGTAATTTTGATTCATACAGAACAGCTATTAAAAAAAAAAGTGTTTCTTAATTAACACAAAAACAAACAATGAAGCAGGCAAGCAAAACATCATGTTTGTCACAGCCAAAGGAGACTTTAATCACTGCACTGGAGAGCTATTTTGTGAAATGGTAACTTTTTGACGAACTTAATTTATATGTATTTAAGGACCATATTATGCCCCCAAATCTGTAACCTGTGCACCCTCTCCCGTTTGAACGGGGGCTCAGGTACCTCGTCCCCCCCTACGGCCCTTTTCCTGGGCAGGAGCTCTACATGCCTGACATGGGGCCTGGGGAAACGGTGGCAGAGGGGAAAGGACGGTGTAAGGAGGGCTCCCATCCTCCTCCTTGTGAGCACACATATGCTATGCTGAGGTTACAAAGTTTTTCAGAGTATTTTCCTATCAGCCCTGCTAGGAAACGAAAGTCTCCATACAGGTGGCCCTGAGTTTCTCTGGATTTCTGAACAGTTGTTCAAGATCCCAAGGTGTTTTTCACTGAAACAGCAAACTTCATTCCCCTTAAGCAGAACCTGTGTGCCCACATGGTGACAGGTCCTATTCACACTGGGAGCACTTCACGTATTTCTTCTACCATTCTTTCCTCCTTTGATGGAATGATTGGGGACTAAGCAGTTTTTTAATGGTGAAATTAAAAAGACCTCATCAGACCTTCATGCTTTGCATCAAAGCAGCCTGGCAGATTAGTGGTCAGCTGAATTTAGCTGCATAGGACATTAAGTGTTATACATTCACAGTACCAAAAAATTAGCGTCTTGTGTAAAGTATATAAAGTTACATAAATATCAAGTTCATCCATATACATAATATTAAATTGTATGATTTTAAGGACCTTACATCAAACTTTTAATTAAGCATCACTGAACCAAACCCTACTTTACTTTTACATTTTAGGAATCATAAAGGGAACAAATCAGATCATTATATGGTCCTCAAAGTTTTGAGCACAACAAAACACACAAAAGCAAAGGGCATACACCGAATACTTCCAGTAAGATCTTTCATATGATAGGCTTAAAATACGCTCCTAATTTACACAAATGCTGTCCAGTTTACTGAACAGGTTTCACAGGTCAGTGGGACTGCCTCCCATAAGAAAATGGAGTAGGGTTTGGCCCATCTGCACTGTAATATCCACAAGAAAAGAAGGATGAAATGGTTTAAAATTACATTATGGAAAAATTTCTGTCTGCTGTTCAAATCATTCTCAAACTTCAGTTCACCTGACTTACTGACCATATTTGGTGTGTGTGTGTGGGGGGAAGCAAACTGGCCTGTAATACTTTGATGTTTTTTCATTTTAGTGTCAGCAAGGGCTAATTCTCAAAATGTGCAACCTTTGTGTCTTACACTAGGTAAGTAAACAGTGCAAGATACCAATATACATCTAAATGTTAAATACTAGGAGTTTGTTAAGGGTCTAATCCAAAGTCTTCAGAAGTCAGCTTGGGTCTTCTTAGTGAGCACATTCTAGATTAAAACCTTTATATATATATTTTTATATTTCCAATATGAGTCTAAAAATATTCAGAAATTACTACACATGTTTCAGCAGAGGCTTTTTAAAACCCCATATTTCTACCAATATTGTATTATTAGAAATAGCCTATAAAGGCAACCAAGACTTTGGTTACTAGCTTGCAAAATACAGTTGTAAAATGAAGTAAAACAGTTTTAAAATTATAGCACAGGTGCACTATTCATTTTAAAGACACCTGTACTTCGAAAACAACCAACTTCATGTGTAGTCTAGTCTGCTAAAATACACAAGTGCTATCACATTTATGCTCAATTTCAGTCCAGGGATTATTTTGGTACATGAATTTATATACCCATAAACAAAAGAAGTTATAACACAAGTGTTAAAGTAGCCTCAAGTGGCACTATAATAAAAGCAACTCAGAAAAATCCCTCAAAGCTGCACACCTATAAATTACCATGACTAATTAGAAAAGAGCCTCTGTGAGAACAGATAACTGATGGGAAAGCCACTATCAGCTATATTCACGAGGAGTACTCATGAGTGTAATTATAACATTAGGGTTTTCTAACACAGTATCATAAATTCCATCATACTCATGGAATATAGATTTTGTAAACAAATAATATATTCCAAATATTGATTGTTCATGCATTTACTCAGATACCCCCTGAAAGTGCAACAGAACTTCCCAATTAAGTATAGTGAATGGGATTTGGTTTAAAGGCATATCATTATTTCATATAATAATGAAGAATATTAACAGAAGTAAAAGGGAAACATCACTAAAAATCCTCTAATAATAGTAAGAACACAATTGTTATTTTAATCAAGTATATTAAAAATAAGTGATCTAGCTATATTTCCGCATTTAATCAGGTCACTTTTGACTGAAGTTAATGAACTTATGTCTTCCACAAGTATGTTGTTTTATGCAAGTACTGAGAAAATACACAGAAAATGTCACAAAGGACTGATGAGAGGAATTCTGAGAACATCTTAAACTTAAAATGTTAAGAGATATTTAAAATAAGCAGCTGCCTCAAAAGTATTTTTTAAAGAAAGACATTTAAAGCCCAACTAAGTGATCACTATATTTAAATTAATAGTTTAAAAGTAAAAAATGTATGAAAATACAATTTAACAGGTGAAAAATACTAACATCTGATGCCATCAAAACCAAACCAAACCCTTCAACCTCCCTCCTTCCAAAATATTATTCGAGCACTAAATTAGATCTTTGGAATACAAATTATCTATGTGATTTTTTTAATCTATGTGAATTATCTATGTGGCTTGTGCTATTTCCTGTGTGCCCCCCCTTTTTTCTTTTTTTTTTTTAAAGCCACTGTGACTTTCATTCTCTCTTCCTCCCCAGAAGCTAATACTAGTATCCTGCCATTTTGCACCAGAGGAGGCTGCATTTCATTTCAGTCCACTTCTAGTCCAGTCCTGAATGCATTTCATTCCACTGCTTTCAGAGGAGTCTTCACTCACATTTCTGTGACAGTAGCTCCAAACTCTCTTTTCTCCAGCACCCTCACTTCACCCTAGCTGCTTGCCCACCTCCTTGCCTGCCCCACCACAGCACCAGCTCTGCCCACCCTTACTTGTGGGGCCACGTAGTTTATAAGATACGAAAACTGATGCAGCTGAACAACAGAACAAGCGTTCCCCAACTGGCTTCACCATGCAGCTGCATGAGCACTTGTGCTGGCCCAGGAGGGAGAGAGCTATAAATGCTCTTGAAGCTCACTTAAACAGCACTGCTGCCAAATGTCAAACGTCCACATAAAGCCGTTGGACTCTCACAAGGAAGAGTGGCCTGTTCACCACACTGCTACTGCAAAGACAACTCAGCTGCTTGCAGAGCAGCTGCTGACCTGCTGCATGTTAAGAAAAAATCAAAATCACTGCCACTTTTCTTTAATACAGATGACTGTAAAACTTGCAGCAGTTTTGGCAGCTGCTCCACAAGCAGCTTGAGCCACCTCTGGACTCTAGCCATCTCCCAAGAGGAGTTACCCCCCCCACCCCAAACAAATCAAGACCAGCCAAAATAATCTGAGGAAGAGCCAGGACACCAATTTGTCCAAATAAATACAATCAAGCAATCAAAAGAACTTCCTCACCCTCCGTGCAGGGGTGTTTACTAATACTCTTCTAATATAAAAGCAATTTAAGGATCCATTGCCTTTGCCAATGATATCCAGCAGGCAAACACTTCTAGTCCAGACCTGTCCTGTGTAATTGTCCCTTGAAAAGAGCTAAGTATCAGTCATAGCTTTCAGTTGATTTAAGGAAAGAAAAAAAAAAATCTTAAAAACAGCATACCCTTATTTCTTTGGGTTCATTTAAGACACATCATAAATGGTCTTTACCCTCTTTGTTTCTAGGTTCCTCAGATCATCTTTAGATCAAACCTTTCCAGGCACTTTTATATACCTTTGTAAACCTTCATGGGCCTACTTTTGCTTCTATTGATGTCGGGGGGAAAGATGACAGGCCCTTACTAAAATGGGTTACATATAGGAAGACAAATTAAACCTTATTTGGATGGGTGTATATTTTATGGAGCGTCTACAATAAAACTCTGAACAGGTCTAGATACTACCTCAGTGATCTAGTTGCAAACCAGGTCAAGCAACAACAGCAACATTTTTTTTCCAATTTGACAATTCATTTCCTCTTAGCTTAGGTTCATATATCTGCTTTGATATCTTCTATTTGTGCCCCAGACAAAATATCCTCTTCCTTCCAGCATCCCAAGCCCTGTGCACAACTTCCTTAGTTTTGGAAAAAAGGAGGATAGCATGCTCTGGAAAGGGTTTACTTACTCCTCTGTCAAAGACAGAAATCTCTCTAAAGACAAACTATCCCATTACAGACTTCTCTCTTTGGAACATCTGTGATTTTTGCGTGTAAACATTAAATATTTAAACTTGCTTAGCAAAATCTTAGCTGAATCAACACTGTTTAGGTTTAATCGGACTTCCCATTCACTTAAATACTGCTAAATACTGTCTATAGATTAAAAATGCACTGTAATGTTGGCTTTAGATGTAAACAGATTAAATCTGAAATGTATTTATCACAGATGACAACTCCATAAATTAAATTCCAAAAGACAAGTTGCTTCAGTCAGCTATCTAAACCTCTACGTTTTTTTGCCATCTGTCTCTATGTCCACAGGCAGGGCCTGAAATGTAGGACTTGGTCTAATTAGTAGCCAGAATTAAAAAAACAAACAAACCAACAAAACAAAACAAGGCTGCACTGCTCTACATCACAAATGTATGGTCCCCACAATTTAAAGTCAACTTTCTCTGTGTGCACAACTGCTGCGGGCCTGAACTTGGCTTGGGACCTCCATCAGATTACTCTTCATAGATCTGATACGAATTGGGGTTGCTGTCTGTGACACCCATGTCTTTATGTAGGTCTGCTCTCCGCCAGATCTCTTGCACACAAGCTCACTGTGGACCATGTTTATTCCCCAGTCACTTCCTTCCTCAGCTTTCCTCTCTAAATCCTGCTAGCCCCTTTTGTTTTGATTAGGACTGGGCTTGCCTGGTCCCCATCAGAAGACAAGGCAGACAGGTTTGGAGTAGCGTATTCTGCACGGAGACTTCTGTACTTCAAAGTGGCATTGCTAGGTCGCGTTTAACAACAAAGAACAATCTATTATTGATCCCACTTGCTTGCCCAGAACTTCAGTTACCCTGCGCAATTAAGTAGCTTTTACAAGCTCCCAGCGTAATAATGGTGAAATGGAAAAGCTGTACCAATGAATTAATCCATCCTTGTACAGGCATAGGATCCTATGGCTCATAATATTAGAGACAGTCTGTATTCAATGTATCATGCCATGCTCAGTCTTGTATATCTTATAGTGTAAGTGCTTCAACTATGACTAAAATAAATAGAACTTTAAAGATTAGGCATCTTATTCAGCATCAAAAAGGATGGTCAGTCAAATTAAAGGAAAAAACATTTCAGATGCTGCATATGTATTTAACTTCCTATTTATTCTTCTGCCTGTTTACAATCATAACTGAATATTCTCAGAAATTCTCCTCTTCCCTCTTTTCTAAGTACTTGCAACAAATAACAAATAGGAGCAGAGTTTATAAAACAAACTATTGTCAATGCAGAAAGATTCACTGGAAGAAAAAAAGGATGTCTTCCATTTTTAATCAAATCTTGTAAAAACAGTAACTTGTAGTAACAGTACTTGCAATAACTGAAAGAAAGTTCAGATGAAAGTGAAAAATTTTAAATCAACCATGTTCTTTTTAATGGGAAAACAAAATTTACCAAGTCCTGCTTGCTGCTCCTCCCTTCCTTCCTCTCCCAACCTCATAAAAGGATCCCGAGGAAAGATCATGTTTAAAGTCCCAATTCAGAAATCCTTAAATTAAACTCTTCATGCAATGAGAATTTTGGACTATAAAACGAAGTTAACATCTTCTAAACTGAACAATCCATCCTCACTCAGAAACAGAACATAAAATTATAACCTGTTATTCACAAACACGGATTTAAACGCATCTATTTACATCTACCACCCCACCCTTCATTATCATCTTTGACATCTGAGCTTCACACCAAGCACAGGGAAATTAAACACTTTTCCAACATAATCCATACAAAATGTAAGCAAAAAAAGAATCCACAGTGTTTATGTTGTACTGCCAGCATCTAAAAAAGTTGTACTCAGAGTTGTGTGTACGATTTTGAATATGCAGTTGAACAAACAATAAACCATCCTTTTTCTGATTCTCTCAGGGCTCAAACTCTTCTCTTAGTTCATAGCAACGAACACCTTTTTTCCACGTGCATCAGAAGAGGCTTCACTTATCTCACCTCAGCAGTCTCAGTTTTACCCTTTGACAAATACTTATTTCAGTAAATAATCTTTAACAAGAACAGTTCACACATAATTAAGGGCAGAATTCAGATGACAGAAGATATAATATACCTTCCATTTTAACCAATTAACAATGTAAGCAACAATACTGAGCCAAATGCGGTAAGGGGCATATTCATTGGATTTAATAGTGTTACACAAGATTGACTTTGCTAACATTCATTTTTATGCAAAAGAAACACAACGGACCAGTCACATTACTGCATTTGACATGGCAGGGTTCAGAAAAATTAAATAGTTTTTAGGATTTGTAATTTTTATATGACACTGAACGGTTCTAACAGGTGACTTTAAACATGTAAATTGTATCAGAATAAAGCTAAGAAAGGACAAGAGTGTAAATGTTTACAAATGCACCCTATTTACATTGCACAAACACACAGAGATGCACATAAATTATCGCTGACATGTTTCTACCTGAAATAATGCGTCTAGCTCTAGGTACCTCATTACCAGAAAGGTAACAACAAACTAAAGGTAGTTCAGAGAAGATCAATCAAAATGCTTAGTGCTGAAGGGAGGACTTAAAAGGTAGGGTTTTAAAGCCTCAATACTGCAGCTGTTTCATGAACAGAATTTTCATTGGATAAGGAAGAAGAGGGACTCAGACACAAGTATTGTCCTCTAAAAATATATCAATGTATACAGTTAGTGAAGCATTGACTTAAGAAAAACATTACTATAATCTTTAAACTACCAAGAGAAATTCCGAGAAGAAAGAAAAATTATATACTGCAAGTTCAGAAAACTAGGTATAATGAGCTTAAACTATTACAGGAATTTTCACTATCTAAAAAGTTTTTTGCTCATAGCAGGATCTTAAACTTGGCACAGTTTCACCAAGAAAAGAAGGTAAGGTCAGGCAGTATAACTATTATTAGGGTTCAAGCTACCTTTGACAGGACTTGGACTAAATAAGATAGTAGCTTCTTCCTCCACTTAGACTGTCTGAATCTGTATGATTTTAGTAGCTACATACATTGCAGAATGGGTGAATGCACACTACACTACGTGCACACACTTTAAAAACAGTTTTCAAAGCAGTTCTAAACAGCAATATTTTGTTCTGACATATTAATAAACTAATGTCTTTGCCTCAAAGGGACTTTACACATGATTAAAATTTTCAAATGCATAAAACTTAAGAATAGGGTGCAATCACTGTTCAAGCAATAGACTCTGTAAAAGCATGAAACCCCCCCTCTTTAAATAACATTACTGATTTAAAGATATTTTTATGCTCTGGCTGCTACTGTTACCTCTGCTCAGCTAGTCAGCTAACACAAAGCATTCTACATAGCAATATGAATTATCTAAAAGGTACTCTGAACCAAAATAGATACAGCTTCTCCCCATTACGTTAAACAGAAAAATTCAACTTTTGACTGATGGAAAGAAGATTAATGTCACCATGAAGCTTATGCCTATCCTAGATTTCAGCAGGAAGAAAAAGATGAGAAACATAAGGTATTTTCTTTGTTGCAAGAGCAATCCATAGTGGACTACTACTACTAAATTCACTCAGTAAGACATATCTCTAAGAAATACTCGAAGTGACTGAGGCACACAGTTTATGCACAATGAAACATGCCATTTTTCATTGCTTTATACACCAGCACATTTTAGAAACTGTAAGAATATTGATAAATTGCAGATTAGTAAAGTATCAACAAGCATACATGTTTCTAACATTTCCTTCTTGTAGAAGACCACATCTTTTAGAGGACACAACTGAATACAGACTTCCAAATATACCACATCCTTTTTATTATTTTCTATGAATACTTTTCATTATGGAACAACACTACCTGATAGTTCAACACTTCTCTGTTTAATCAGCTCTAAGAAAATCATTGTTTTCCAGGACATTTATTTATTAATAACACTGATATGCTTCAAGTATTTTTCTTCTATTATTTGAGGAACAAAGAGAATAAAGAGTATTAAGAGAAAATTAGATGAAGAAAAAGTTTTCTTTCAGCTATAAAGTAAATTTATAGGACTGTAAAGTGCAATTAATGACTTAAAAAGGTACAAAGGGAGGAAGAAAGGGAGAAACGAGGAAAAATGCTACTACTTTGGTAAGTATTTCATTAATTCAGTTCCAAAAAGTAGTAGCAGCAAAGAGAGGGGCACCTTACATGTCAGTACAAAGCAGGAAGTGTAAGAATTTAAATCTTTTTGTATAGTTTTTACATGAAAAATAAATTTCTTCTTTGATTTCACACTTTGTACGTAATTTCAAATGTAAGCAGCTAATACTGTCCAGGCTCTGGGGTCAGGATACCCATAACACAGCAAGGCCAGAAATCCACTTCACCACCACAAGGAGCAAGGCTACATGCCACAGAAAGAAGCCCGTTTCAAAGTTCTCGTCACCTTTTCATTAACCTAATGAGCAGTATATTCCTCGAAAATGCCTGGTGAAAATTACCACAAAATAAGGCCAGGCCATGAAACGGAAACAGAAAGACGGACTCACCATATAACCACGGAGCGACCCCCCCTCCCACTTTCATTGCAAACGTCATAGAAAATGGACAACTATGTAAAAAGTTAAGATGCCTTTTGCCTCAATAACATGGCCCGAGCCAAACCCCAAATGGTCTCTTTACCTAGCAGATACTGCTCTTCTGTTCTTTGAGCACCTCCACGTTTCTGAGAAGACCAGTGAAATTCAAAACAGCATTGTTGCAACTGGAGACTAACACAAGGACCAGGGAAGGTGTACGCATGCCCCTTCTTAACAAGCCCTGCTACGACTTTGGAAAAGTTCCCTCAATTTTGTGATTTTATAGATTTTGCATCTGAAACTCCTTCACATGAAGGCATTCGCACAAGTTTCTATGTTCAAAATATGACCACTGTTCACGCAAGTATGTTTAAAAACCAAAAACAATGGCGATACGGTTTTTCTCAGTCCAACAGCCTTGCAGAGACAGTGCTTTTGGTCTTATTTCTTAATCGTTTACATTTTTTCAAGGAGATTATTTCAAACAAACAAACCATGTAGATGCTGCGGTGCATTACCATGGGGACACTCTCAGGTCTGAATTACTGCAAAATAAGACTATGATTATATTTTAATTTCACTAACTACTCTCAGATAAGCTTTTAAAAAGCAATTCGAGGTTTACATGAAAAGAGTTTTAAAATGTATTCAAATGATTTTTAAATGAAAAGGACGTTTATTTATCCTTCTCTGAGTTTAATTTTCATCACCTTCCAGGGAAAGTGATCTGTGCCTCATCAGGTAACAAATATTAGACCTTGTTAAAAAGAAAGATGTGACATTTAAAAATAACTAAAAAGCACAGGAAGATTTCCTAACCACGGGGTAAGATATGGAGAAACAACATTATCCTTTTGCACAAATCTCCAGCCAGAGACTTAGCACAATCTAACAACCTTATTTACTCAAATCGGATGCTGCCAACAAAACCTCTACCTACGGCAACTTTTTAATTACAGATGTACTTAAATATCTAGGAAAAACAGGTAACTTCTCGTCACATGAAACCGGAATCCCGCTGAGCTCAACCGAATGTGGCAGGCTGAGATGGAAGACAAAAATGGGTCTTACTTGGTGTACAAAGACATCGACCGGAGACTCCAAGGGGCTTCCCTCTCGATTGCTCATGGAGATGAACCCGAATCCCATCCTCACATTGAACCATTTGCAATGGCCTGTCCCGTGCAAAACCTGGGATTCCTCTTCTTCCTGCTCCGGCAACTTCCCGGGCTCGTCTCCACCTTTACTCGCCCCTGCTGAGGAAGAGGGAAAGGCCGGGGGGGGGGAGAAAAAGAAAGGAGGGGGGACAAGATGCAAAGCAAAGAGTTAAATTCTGGTAACATCCTTTTGCCACTGTATAAAGGACTTTCTACAGAAGAAACAGAAAAATATAAAGCAAACAAAGCAAAACCAAAAACAAATTGCGAAAACAGCTTTTTTGGTTTTTTTCCCGGTTTTACACCAAATCCTAAACCAAGCAACCTTCTCCCTAAAATGGGTCAAAAAATAAAATCACCAGAGGTTAGAGAGAGGAAGCCCAGCGTAGAGGCTCTCTCCCTCTCTTTGCACAGCCCACGTTTCTGTACATACGTGTATTTTTCCATTTAACTCCATCTTTCAGCCACATTACAGCACAGAACGCGATACTTTACTTGAATACTGCTGTTTTAAGACCGATCCCATTTCCCAGCAGAAACTTTCAGCCAAATTAGTCTCTCCTTGCAAGGCGCGGGACCGGGGGCGAGGGGGGAGGCTGGGTGAGGAGGGGTGGAAGAGAGAGAATAAGCAAAATTGGGCAGATTGCACAACGACTGGTTATTGCACATGCCGCGCTGAAACCACTATTTTCCAACGTGCATCCATCCCTCCTTGGAATAAACTTTCGATTAAAGTTGGGGGGACAGGTGTACAACCGTTTTCTCATCCCACCGCTGAAACTGTGCTTAATCAAACAGGAACAATTCAAACAATAGCCCCGTGAAAGCTTTTCAGGTTCTGAATCGGTGTGGGCGGTACGGAACAGTTTTTGAGATCTGCAACAATAGGTTTGTAGAAAGCCCCCTCGCGCGAGCTGATAAAGAAGGGTAATGCATAGTTGGGTTAAAAGGGGGGTGGGGGGGGAGAGAGAGAGAGAAAAGGAGAGAGCGAGCGAGCGAGCGAAAATCATAGTAAAACAATAGAAAAAGAAAATTAACCTTCGGCCATGTTGCCCCACGGGCCCTCTGCTCCAAACTCGTGAGATGAAAACTTTCCCTTTGGATCGAAGCGGTCTTCTGTATTAATCTAACATCCTGATTTTGAACGATCACAAATTTAGCTCGCATGGTCTAATGTGCTTTCCCTCTTTTGATTTTTCCCCTTCTCTCTCGCTCAGTTTCTGGCCCCCTGCGCACACGTGACTTTGTCAATTACATGCTTTCTTGCTACTAATTTCACATCGGATCCTTAAGGGGTTGGCAAGAGGCAGGAGTAGCCAATCGCCATTTCAACTACGCTGACACACCAAAATAATTTATGAATGAACAAGAAATTTCAAGCACTTTTTTTTTTCGACAGCTAATCTGCACACTTCTTTACGGGAAACCGAGATGACGTATTTTGGGGTTTCTGTATTCCTGTGCACGCACAAATGTGTAGGAGGATGCATGTGTTTATGCAGCTCGCATTACAATAATTTTCAGCAGAGGCGGGCAGGCGGCGGTTAGGATGCATGGACACGCTGTCGGTGGGGTACGCGTGCACAGGCGAGCGCAAGGTGTTTACAAACGCTACGCGTAAACGCCGCGCACATGCGCTGGGGACACCGGTGCCAGCACGCGCTGCCGCCTGCGCGCACCACGGGCTTGTCCCCGAGCCGGCCGCTGCTCCCACCCGGAGCGGGCAGCTCCGCGCCGCGCACGGAACCGCGGCCGCGCTGCGGCGGGCCGGCACCGGGCCGGCACCTGACCGGCACCGCCCGGCCTCGGGGGAGCGGGGGGGGGGGCGCTGCCTGCGCGGGCGCGCAGCCGCCTCCCGCGCGCGCCCTTGCCTCGCGTTACTACGCGCGCATTCAAATTAAAAGCGCAGCGGAAATGCAGTATCACCTTCATACGGCCCAGATTGTGCTGGGGTTTAGCGTTTCAAAACATTTCTGGAGGGGGATGGGGCGAGGAATTGTACTTCACAGGTTTCTCCGCCATCTCTTTCCGGGGGAGGGGATGTGATTAATGACTTCCTAAATAAGAGCCCAGTTTTCAAGCCTGGTATTAGAGTGAACCTCAATCAGCAGCGATTGTTCCCCGGGAGGGCGGTGGGGGGGGGGGGAAGGAGGAGGAAAAGGAGGAGGAGGAGGAGGAGGAGGAGGAGGAGGAGGACTGACAGAGAAAAGGATTTGCTAGAAAGGAGGAAGGCGAAAAAAAAAAGGCAGGAGGAAGAAGACAAAGAGAAGAGGAATAATGCTGATCGGGGGCTGCAGTTTCAAATCTTCACTGCTAGCGGGTGGGGGGTGCAACCTAGCAGAGAAGCGCGTTACATGTAACAGCCTGAACAGACCCCTTTACAAATTCACCGCTCCCCCACTCTCACAGGTACACAGCTATAAACTGTGTAAACTCGCAAGCCCTTCCCGTTGTTGCCTCTGCGGCCAAGAGCATTTTAAGTAATAAATTTTAAGACCTTAAAAACCCCAACCCCTAATTAAGTGAGATTATTCCGTTTTCTTCTCCATCCGTCTTTTCTCTTTCAAGTAAAGGAATATAAATAAAATTACGGAAACAGCATTTTGCCTTTTCTGTTCTGATCATCTACTCACATACAACCTCACTTTACATCCAGTGTTGTATAACCTTTAAACGTTGCCTATAACTTGTTAAAATCTGGGCTCAATTATTTTCTTATTAAAATCCCTTCCTTCTCTTCCCCCTCCCCCCCCCCCGGCATCCTCTCTTATCCCATGGACACACACGCACACCCACAAATAAAAGCCAAAGCAGCAAACTGATCCGTGCAGAACTTGAATAAGTGGTTTTATGAATTTCCAAAGCACTTGCTGTTGTTTTGGAAGTGGCGTCGATCAGTCTGCCCAATTAAGGGGGACGCCTTTGCCCCGATGGGCCTGTTTACTCCTGTTGTTGCCTTCCAGGAAAGCGTAAATGCCCCTGCTCTCCTCTAATTTGTGTGTGAAATACCAGGGTGCTCAGCTTGATCGTTTGGTAGAAGGAAGCGAGGGTGGGCAAAAGTGTAGAAATACAAGCAATCTGGCAAGCGGAGCAGAAGCTTTAAATCCTGAAATTCCTTTGCAGTCTTCAACCGTAAATTTCCTATAGGTTATTTCAACAGTGGAGGTCGACTTCCTGCACTGACCTGCCTTACGCATTCGTGCAATATACCATTTCTCTTTGCTTGTAACCTCCCTTCCCCCTTTACAATAGCGATTATTTTACAAGATTAAATCACCAGTAATTTTATATGCTTGGATGTTATGACCATGACGATTTCTAATATCTAATAAATATGTGAGGTTTAACATAGGTGAAAGCCCAGCTTTGAACAAAATTAAGGTTACCTGAAGAAAAAAATGGTTACCATACTTATCTGAAATGCCTAAAACTCCCTTTCTTGTAGCAGAGTGGGGCATATTTATCAAATGTTAGTTCTCTCCATCCCACCCTTCAAAAGGCAGAAAATATTCTGTTTCATACAGTTTTAAAGTCTTTATTTGTTCAGATTGATTTCTTATTCTTCTACATTTGGTATATAAAATACTTGGAGACTAGAATATTGGTTAATGGGCACAAATGAATTGAGTTCATTAAATGGAAAAATTGTCTTTTGTTAGCAAGTTTGATTTGAATTAAAATTCAATACAACATGATTTTTTTAAGGAATAAATGTAAGGCTACAAAATGGGAATTTTTTTGAATGCAAACATACTAGTTGCAAAGTATTCCCTACATTGAAAAATAAATGCAGATTTTGTAAAATGGAAAGGGGGAGAGAGAAATTTGCAAAGGGTCTTTACTGAGATTTGCAGGCCTCCAGTATTAGTGGAATTAAGGTTGGGGTCACTGGACTGGTCACTGGTGTCAGATGTTATCGACTCATTCATTTCCTGCAAGGGACATCATCCTTTCAAGTTTTCTGGAAGGTAGAGAGCTGTTGCCAGCTGGGAACTCTCCGAAAGAAAAAAGGAAGAAAAAAAAAAAGAACAGACCCCCAAACACCAACACCCTTCCAAAATTCATTCACAAAGAATCAGCCATAAATACTTAGGGGTAGGGGTGGAAGGGCCAAAAAGATAAAGGGGGAAAATCCTACAGAACAAGCCAGGTGGGGGAAAATTAGTTTACTATACATTTCATATGCAAAACCATAATCCTATTTGTACATCCCTCTAAACAGATGCTAACTTTGGTCAATAATAGGAAACTGGATCACTGTATAAAAGCAGAATAAGAGCTTCCTTGAAACTATGAAACCAAGACCTATGGTATTGTTTTTCCAATTTGTCGCCTTCCTAAAACTTTTTATGTCCCAACTGTGATTTCTTCTATTCCGCATACACACCCAAGCGCAAAATCGAAACAATCCTCCCGCGTGCACGCGAACCAAGACGCGTGTTTTGCGCTTGCAAGCAGAGTTCGGGGTGCCGCCGCGACTCCCCACGGCAAAGCCCGGCGAGCAGTTGCCGCCGCGCGGCAGCGGGAAAAGCAGGAGCCGCGCAGCGCTGGGCGCGGAGCCCGGCCGCGCCGCTGCCCCGCGCTCTCCTCGCTCGGGTCGCTGCTGCAGCCCGGCACCGAGCCGCCAAACCCGGCGGCCCCGCTCATGCTCGAGCAAACAAAACGTCCGCGCTGTTTCCGCGATGGTTTCTATTAAACCCAGCTACAGCGGAGTCCTTCCTAAAACGGGGGAGGGGAAGCCCTGCCGCGGCGGGCCACATCCCCCCCCCCCGCCGAGGCAGGTTTGGGGCCGCTGCTGCCCCTCGCCGGGAAAGCGCCCCCCCGCGGCGGGGCGAGCCGGCCCCAGCCCGGGGTGCTCGGCGCTGCGGCAGCGGTGTCCGCCGGAGAGGCGGCGCCTGCCCCGCAGGCTCCAGGCAGCCTCCCCCCCCCCCCCCCCCGCCAGCCCTTCGTGCCGCGCTCCTTGCGCACGGGCGGGCGAGGACCCGAAGTGACTCCAGGACGTTTAATGCCCTCCTCGAGTCGTTATTTCCCATCCCGTGTGTGTGTGTGCGCCCGTCTGTCCCGAGACGGACAGGGGCGGGAGGTCCCTGAGGAAGGGACTTGGGTTTCGCCGTCCTGAGGTGACGGATGAGGGATGTGTCCGATCTCGGGTAATGCACCACAGGAGTTAAAAGGGTGAGATGGGGGCGTGGGGGAGGCAAAGCGGAGAGAGAGGGAGAGAAAGAGAGAGAGGGAGAGAGAGGGAGAGGGAGGGAGGGAGAGGGAGAGCACTCTCCTGAGCAGCGGCTCTTCCCGCCAAAACCCTCTCACCTACGGTTTGGGCGCCAAAACCGCCTTCCCTTTCTGCCGCGGTTGCACGACAGACGCCGCGGAGAGCCCGGGTCGAGGGCAGCGCTTTGCCTGCGAGCGCTGGAGCGCGGCTCCGTGGGGACCGCATCCCCGCTGCCTCACCGCCCCCCGGGACGGCGAGAAGCGCCCGCCCGACCCGCGAGGAACCGGCGCGAGCCCGCGCAACGGCCGCTCCGTCCGCGGCGGCACCGGAGGCGCCGGGTCTTTCCCGGAGGTTCCCACACACGCACCCGCGCAGGGCTTTGTTTTAACTCTTTTGTTCAACATTTCCAGAAAAATGTGGGTTCTTTCAAATGGAGAATGCGGCCACTTGCCTCCCCGCGCATTTCAGACACTAGGGACTGGTCGCGCCGAGCCACCTCCCGGCTGTTAATGTCTTCCCCGACTTCGAGCGTCTTACCGGAGGTGCGGGAATGATATTAAACCAACAGCTTGTTTCAGATTTCCGGGAAAAAAAAAAGTGAACTAAGCGAACTCCGCCCCGATTCAATTGCGCGTTTTTCATTATCAGAAACGACGAGAAGTGGGATTTACCCCGCATGTGCATGCCCAGGATATGAAGTTATCCGCTGCATAATCACGACGGTTTGCTTAACCAAATAGCGCTTTAATTACAAGCAAGCGCCTCAGCCCGCTCCCGCCGGGGTCGGAGCCCGGCAGCCGCCTCCCCCGGAGCACGTTTTGCGGAGCCGGCGCCACGCTACCGCGCAAACCAGCCACACTTGCGCGCAGCAGCCGTCCGCCCGGCGCAGAAGTCCCGGTTTTAACCTTTTAAACCCGAAGCGGGGGCATGCTGGCAAATAACACTCATAAATCGCGGCTCCTCCTCTTAACGCGCACGGTATTTTAAAGCGCGTATTTTGCTTCGTAGTTAGAGACGAGGAGACCCTCGCTGAAGGAGTTACACGGTAGTTTGCAGGAGGTGTTATTTTGATACAGGATCGGAGTATCGTTTGAGGTAAATCCCTTACAAATATTTTCTGTTAAAGTGAAATGCCGTGGCTGTCAGTGGCTGAAAACCGTTCTTGCACGGTTTACGGTGCATTCCGTGGATTTTTGTTTGCGCTATCGATGGTCTGCGAGAGGCATTTTTAAAATATTCGAAATTGCTCTAATCCTGAATGTAATCCGAGGGCATTAGGATATCGAAAGCCGTCCGAGAGCTTACTGCAGGATGTGGTCTCACGTACATTAACAGTTTTTCAGCTGTGGATTTGCAACTGATAAAGACTGCTTCCCTGGTCAGATTTAAGGAGGCTCTAACTGGTCGTTTTTGGAGAAGCCCGATACGGCTAAAATCCCGCCCTCCGAGAAGACCCCCGTAGGTGCAGACAGACGATCCGCATTCCGCTGCCCACCTAAAGTAACCCGAACAGGCAGCAAGCTGCACGACTTCGCTGTCCTATCCCCCCCAAGGTATCTGCGGGGAGGACAGGACGGCGGCAAGCGCAGCCGCTCACCTCCCCGGATTAAAGGCTGCGCCGGCCCCTCACAACCGCGCTCTCGCTCCCGGTGCCACCCCCAGCTGCTTCGCCACGGGCGTTAAGCGCTGCCCTTAACGTGCTTGCGCGCCGCGGCGCCGAGCGCCCGCTGCTGCGTTACGCGCTTTAGCAGCCGCCGCCGCGCCAGCGGCGCGAGCACACGCTCACAGCACCGGCCCGGCCCGGCCCGGCGCGCAGGTAAACTGGAAGCGCAACTCCACGCGGCGGCTATCGAGCACCCCACGGTGAGCGCCGCCGGGGCTGGGAGGGCTCTGGAGGGAGCTCGTGCTGCCGCCACGCCGGGCAGCGAGGACACCGGTGCTCCGACTGGGGCTGAGCCCACGCCCCACGGGGGGGAGGACCCCGCCGCCGCCCGCCTCACGCATGCGCCGCGGCGGGCGCCGCGAGGCCCCCCCCCCCGGGCAACGGCCGCGGGTGCCGCCCGAGGTGCCTCCCGCCGCCGGCTGAGGTGGCCGGCCGTCGGGCGGCGGCGGCGGCGGCGGCTGAGAGGATCGGGCAGGCTGGCGTTGCCGCCATGTGGGTGCGTCAAATGTACATATATATGTATATAGTCCAGTCTTGATTAGAGGGCACTGCTTCGTTATAACGCCTAACCAGCGTTTGTAAAAAGTATGATGAAAGTAACTCAGGGAATTAAAATTTACTCTGCGACTGTAATGTTTATGGCCATCTGTAAATATACTTTTCTGATAGATCAAGAACCCTTTTAAAAACATTGGGCTCATACGGTTTACAGTAGATATTTAACAGTGGGCTACTGTCACTAAGCGTTCCTTGTATAATTTTTATTTATTTTGCAGAAGAACACTTAAAATTCATCAAGCAAGAACTCTTGAATCTTGTGGATAAAAATTAATGATTCCCCCTCCCCCAAAGTTCATCAGGGTGCATTCCTGCTCTGAGGCAGCAGGCCAAAAGTGTTACACTACCTCAGTATTATGAAGTCAGCCATGTAAGACGCTATAAAAAAGACTGACCTGAGCCTGAGGAGACCTTCTTGAATGACCTCATCGTCTTCTGAGGAACCTAAAATCAGAGAGCTGGAGTCAGTACTATGTACATTGTACCAGAATACCATATTTAATTACCTCTTCTCCAGTTTAACGGCTCATTAGAAGGCCATAAAATGCCAGGGCTTTGACTCTGTGAAGTGACCTGTAAACTTATTAACTGTTTGAGACTTACCTAGCTCATCGGAACCACAATTAGATAACCAAGACATAATGTAAAAATCAGTCTGTTCTTAAAAAAGAAAAAAACTCTTTAAAGACATTGCCCCTTTCATCAATCTCTTATAAAAGCTACACAGTTGATGACGACATAGGGAAAAGACAGAGATTTGCAGGATATTGGAAGGTGTTCTTTTCCTTTATGAATATTTAATTGCAATAGGTAACTTAAGAACTAGTGACTGTTGCCTTTACTATGCTTAAATTGTACAAATCAATCATACTTTGTTATCTTAAAAACAACAAACGTGATTCTTTAGTATTCCTTCATGGTCAAATTACTAAATACTGTAACTCGGTGCCAATATGAGTATCAACAGGAAATTGCCTAGACTTCAATTTTGTCAGGTATAAAATTTAAGAACAGAATTTATAATTAAATTACAATATATAATTATTAAAAATACAAATTAAAAATTAAATACAAAGGATGACAGTCTCAAATAGCAAAATCAGGTAGTCATAAAAACACAGATGTGTGGCTTTGTTGAAGCTAGATGGAAGGTGTACTTTTGAGTTAGTTGAGCAAGACCTGGCTAATTTTATATTATGCCAATAGAAATATTGTGCAGAAACAGGGTACCACAGGTGGTAAGAAGCATGGAGCAAAAGACCTTGTTTTCAGAGTAACCTAGTTACTTAGGCTGTCCAGTTTGTTTAAGAAATGAAGGGTGAATAGACAGGAGCATGCACAAACTCACCTGCTACAAGCCTGTCCTCTTTTGTCTCCCTCTACTGCCTTTTGAACAATCTACTTTAACTAAAACCCATCCAAAGCACACAAGACACAGCATTATCCTTCCTTTTAGATGTAAGCGTTATTCTTCTCTTTTAGAGTAAACTGAGATTTGTCTTTTTCCAATTTCAGAGCATGTCCTGACTGGTTACTCTGCTCTCTTCCTAAAAATGGGATATTCTATTAGCAGTGAGCAAATCCAAAAGATGAATGGCCAAAGACAAGTGAGAATCAAATGTCTCTAACTTCCTTATTCCCTACAGTTATCCTGAGTCCTTTACAACACCAGCAATTGGAAGAGGGGATGGTACAATCTCTCAGTGCAATAACACTAGTAAGCAGATTCAGTTTCTCTTCCTTTGTAATAACTAAGTTATTCACTAGAATTGTGTGGACTTTTGCCTTGCATTAAACCTAACCCTTCTTTTACACCTTCAAGCATTGAAGCCCAATCTCTGTGTCTGCTTCTCTGTTCTGCCAGCCTGTGGCTGTGTGGCTTTTGTATCTTTTGGATTTACTTGCATTATTTATGTAGCATAATGAAATATGCAAGCATACAGTAAAGGATCCGTTCCTGACTTTGACATGTAGTCTGTTTCAGTTTATGAAGGGATTAAAAATAAATACTTGGGGGAGTGGTGTTGGGACCCAAAGAGGGAAAGTAGTTTTTAAAATTGTAGCAGAAAACAGCACAAAATGAAACTATTTTTGTTTCTAATGTCATCATTTCATAAAATACATAACATCACATATCTTAAAATGCCACATAAACAGACCATTAGGTAAGAAAGAAAGGGATGTAATTTTTATAAAAAGACCTATTATAAATAGCTTCCTAATACGATACACAAAACTTGCCACAAGGGACTTTAGTGTAAAAAAGCCTGAACATTCTAATTCTATGAACTCATTTAAACCAGATAGTTTAAATGAGAAACTAATTGGTATGTATTTTACTGCATCCTACTGAAAGCCGTAAGAAATTAGTCACCGGCTTAAATGGAAGCAGGTTTGGGCTCTGAAATGGCTCATGGTGAACTCTCCTATGCCTCCTTACACTGTATAAAACAGAAAGATATTTTAGGATTTGTTAATTCTGAAACGGTTGTGGTATTTACATGAACTTTATAACTGCAAATATCCACTTAAATGCTATTTAGGATTTAAGTACTAGAGAGCAAGATGTTTTTAGAGAAGTAAATTACTTGCTTTGGAAGCAATCCTCATTTTAACTATGTATTCACAACATGTTGGAAGGGATACTATAGCTGTGGGCACAAAAAAATAAAGTATTTGAACACCATACGGAATCATTGCAGGATAGGAAATTAAATGAAAAGAGAGGAGTAGCACTTAAAGGCTTACTAAGAGATATCCAACTACAGCAATCCACCTCTTATTACAGGTAACCCATTCTATAATTTAACTTAATAGCTAATATAGTTTGTCTTTTGACAACTTATTATTGGTCAGTGGAAAATAACAGTAAGCTTATAGCTGATTTTGTTTTTTAAAAATCTCTTTGACAAGCAACCTTTTGAATTTCATATAATAAACTCATTAGCTTAAGTTTTCTCCCTAAAAATTCAGAAACATAATTTACTTAGGTATAAGTAAAGCAGACATTTAGAGTTATCCTGTTTAAATAAGAAGTCAGAAATAAGTTAAAGATAAATTTTAAGATGTTAAACCTGCTTCTTTCACACAGATGTCAGTGACAGGTGACTGATTTCTGTCTAACTGGATACTATAAATAACATCAGAATGCTGAAGAACAAAATCCATCAATACTTCATTTTATAAATAAAAAGAGAAATATAGTAATGCAAAGGAGGGGGGGAACATTCTAATGTTAAAGAGCTCTTTCAGTTCATTCATCAGGAGTAAAAACTTTAAAAGATGAATGCTGCAAAGTAAATAGCAAACTTAAAAAACTGTGTACAGAAGGCAAGCACAAAAAGACAGGAAAATACCAGCTTTATTTTTTGAGTATTGGTCACAATATATTAACTCAGAAAATGCATTTTATAATTAACAAACTTTTTTGTCTATGTTTTGAACCAGTCAGTAAAAGTTAACTAACCATTTGTTTTTGTTAAAATAAATTCTCCACTTCTGGTTACAGCATTATGCATACAATGTTTTGATTTCAAACACGACAGATGAATGTTGTCGCATACTCTGAATTAACTTAAGAGTACTTGCATGGATTCTGTAATATGGAGTTCTAAATAATGAATTTCAGTTCCTGAGACATTTTTTTTTGTCTTAACTCTTGTTCTGGTTTCTTGTTTCATTCAGTAAAATATAGTTGGTTTTAAATGCATAGGAAATAAAAAAAAATCAAATTTCCTAAAAGCGCACACTCAGATGTCAGTCTCCTTATTTAATCACAAAAAAACTGTTGAAAGCTCTCATAATTTTTTTCTTAGGCAAGTTGTAATTATTTCTTACTTGCTTTTTTTTTACCAGACTTTTCTTCTTACCCCACTGTAATATTTTTCAAGCTATTTTTTTTTTTACTATTTTGACCCAGTTTCATAACTGATCTGAATTATACTAATTACAATTTGTGGTAAATAAAATAGTTTGGTAAAACTGTCCAGGTATGCTTTGCTGATATATAAAAAGAGCCTGAGCATACCTTAGTTTTTAAAAAAATGCAGTACACTTTTTTAAAAAGACACATTCTAATTCTGTACTGTCTAAATCATTGTTAAGACTGTCATTTGATTATAGTGGGAACGGGAGCAGAGAAGGGTAAAATGTGCTTCCACAGTTGTTAGGAATCTGAATCTTGTGGCCAATAAGAAGTGAGCAATAAAATCCAAAGTATCAGAATGAGAACCAATGAAAGCCTGTCAACTATTTAAATAGGATCAGAGTTTCTCTTTAAGATGAAATAC
This sequence comes from Apteryx mantelli, assembly GCF_036417845.1. NCBI lineage: Eukaryota > Metazoa > Chordata > Aves > Apterygiformes > Apterygidae > Apteryx > Apteryx mantelli. The sequence goes on from NC_089980.1 coordinate 90,293,076, forward strand.
TATTGTTTTATTAATGTTGGTAACTTTTTAGCATTAAAATGCAATTTAGGATATATGTAGATTAAAACTTTAATTATATGTACTAAAAGAACACATTGAAAGAGATTGTTTTTGATTTGAGAATCAAAATCAGACAAACAGTTTGCATTCTTGGTGTATTTGATATAGTATAATCTAATTTCATTCAGTCTGCACTTAGAAGCATATATTTCAAGCAACTGTATGATAATTATTAAAAAAAGTAAAATAATTATTTCTCTATGTTTCAACTGTTAGTTTTTTAAGGTTCAAATATGAAAATTTTGAAACGTTTAAAAAAAAAGCAACACCCTTTACTGCTATTGTTTTCCTTATTTTGTTATCATTTTCAGTATTTTTTCCAAGTTTACAATTAGCATGAACATATTGAAACCGCTGCACATTGATTTACATTATGGCATTCTGTATTTTCCTAAGCAAATGAAACTGAGAGACAACTGCCTTCCAATTGTATTAAATTTACTTTGTCTGATTTTTAAAATATTTTTAAAACTAATTAATATCATTCCTTTGTAAAAACAAACAAACAAACTGTAGAAGTCACAATCCTCAGAGTCTAGACAGATCCACATATTTTCAGAGTTGATTGCTGTTTTATTTTGTATCCATGTATGCATATGAAAAACTACATAAATTGTAAGTTTTCAAGTGGAGAATCAAATCTAACTGAAAATAAAGCAGTGCTAAATGAAACACTGAGATGATATATTTTAAAGGAAAAATTAAGAAAGGGCTATTATGGCAACAGAATGAATTAAATATTTAAGGTTTTAGTTTATAGGAAAAAAATGTTTTCATTCTCCATGATAACACTAATGCATATTGTTCACATTCATTGTAGGAAAGTCACATTTTATGTTTTTTTCTCAATGCAAATCCATTATTAGGCCAAGATTAAAACTGGTCTATAAACAAATTGTAAGCTACATAACCTAAATGAAAATTGGAAATTATAAAAATACTCTTGCCAATTAAGACTTTGATGTTATCCCATCAAAAGTGATTGCACTGCCCCAAGTTTTATTTGGAAAAAAAAATTTTTTTTAACTGATTTTATGAGAACTTTAGTATGATTTTTTCACACTTCTCCTTTCTGAGATGCTTTACATTAATACTTGTTTTTCATGGAATTTACTCTTCATCTTTGTCAAATCCTTAATAGCCTTAATAGTTTCAATATTAAAATCCTTTTTTTCCTCGTTTGTATTTCAAAACATGCTCACCAAATACTGCTATGGATATTGAGATTTAACAAGGGATAAAGCAATCAAATCCAAATACTGTAAGTTAAAAGAATGGATCAGTGTCTGTACTTTAAACACTGATACTCACTTTTCCCAAAAGTATGGACAGTACAGGGTGTATTGATATTTTTTTCATTTTAACTGAAATGGACAGTAGTTTCACATGACAAACCTGGCCGAGTCACTCTCTAAAAGCACTAAGCAAACAGAATAATGCAATGGTAGTTTTTATAAACTGTAAATAAGTTTATTAATTCAAATCATTAAAGAATAGAGAAGAACACCAGTGATATATAACAAAAAAATAATGATCTCTAAAACTAAACATGAAAATCCTTAAAATGAGTGTACACAGCAGGATTTACTTTGAAGTAGGTACAGGAGATGTAATGTCTGCAAGAAAAGCAAAATCCTACTATATGATACAAAAATACATGTGAGGGTAGGAATTTAACTGTATTTTGTGGACACTATTTTAGGTGTTGCAATACAGCATGTAGTATATACACCATATATTACATACAGAATATTTATTAAATACATGTAGAACATTTATGAAAACATGGCTTAATGTAAATGTGGTATTACCAAAAGAAACACTGAAACAATCCCTTTAAATAGTTAAGAAGAAGCTTGTATCTAATGTAGCAGAGACTACAACACTGCATAGAATAAAATGATAATCACATTCATATGTTAAAGTCAATCTGTAGAACTGTGTACTTACTGCACACTGACATGAAAAACGCTAACCTCTGGAAGTAGGATTTTTGAGAAGGAAAGTAATCTTCTAGAAATAATGAGTATGTACACCAATGCCAAAATGCATGGTCCTGCAATTTAACTTTACTGAAATCATGATGTGTGTTATCAGAATAGACCTCTTTTTTACTAAGATCATTGAAAAACTGGAGAATGACTATACACTCTCCTCAGTTCACAAGTACTAGATACAAACCATTGATTATTAAATGCTAAATTAAGAAACAGATTTAAATGTTTAAATTTAGAGAAATGTATTTTTATATCATTAACACTAGCACAAATTCCATATTAAGCAGCATTCAAGGAAATAGGAAATTGTGTAAAACTACCTCTATTTCTCTGCTAAAATGGACTGGTTAAACATTACAGTCCTTGCTCTTCTGTATAATTAAGCTTTTGTTCAACCATGAAAAAACTAGAAACTGATTGCTTGAAAATGAGCTGCATGACCTTTGTCCTGGTTTGTCACCTTTGACCTTTAATTTGAAGATCCTGCATATCAATTCATTCTATTTTTAGAAGCAGAATGTTAAAAAGTCCATATGTTAAAAAAATTTTTTTCTTTACATACATACAACTCAAATACATTGGGTTGTTTTTCTTTGCCTTTATGTATCAAACCAGAGCAGCATATTTACTTTCTGTTATGTAACTATGTAACTGCATTTGAAACACCCAGAGCATAATCACAAAAAATGAACACTATTATTTATTTATTTATTTACTAGAGATGCCAAATCACCTTAAGGTGAATTCAGAAAAAAATTCTTCCAGATTGCATGCCTTTCCAAATGGAACTGCCTTTTCAAAAACAAACAAACAAAAAGCCCAACCTGCTCATGCCTATGTTTTGATAATGTATACCTGTTTCTACTTGGTCCTTCCCCATACTGTCACTGGTTATTTTGTTCTCACTGATCACATGCTGTTTTGATGTTAGTCCTTTCATAAAGGGAACCTGTGGTTAAAAAGAGCAAATAGCAAGCTCCTGTCTAGTTGCTGTTTTCAGCTTTATTTACATTTTATATAGGCAGTGTTATACTTCATAAGTTGTCCACAAAAAGATCTTCATTGCTGGAAGGGATCATTTTCAAAACGAGAAAGCTCCATAACATTTCTGTAATTGATTTTACAATTACTGTAATTGATTTACATTACCAAAGTAATACAGGGTATTGTATAAAAGCTCTTGGTGAAAGCATTTACCTACTGTGACCCCTTGTGAACGATGCAAAATATACAAGATGAATAAAATATGAAAACAGAACTTACTACAGTTACCCTGATATTGAACCTGACCAGAACTGAGGGTGTGTTTGCAGTTGGCTTGAGCAGTGATCAATATGGCTGTCTCGATTCAGCACTCCGGTCAGCGACACCGCGCGCCGCCAGGGCAGAGGAGGGGCTTCGCCACAAACCACGCACCCTCCTTCCGAGCGGCAGCTGCCTTTGCAAAACACATCAGCCCAGACCCAAGCCATCTCAACGGTTAATTGCATTTGAGAACGGGCATCTTCTCGGGCTGCATCAGTCATCAGTCTGCCTTACAGTGAGTGGTGTTCACACTCCTCGTTGAGGAAAAAATGGTTCCTTTAGAAACTACCTCCCATCCAAACGTACTGATAAGGGTATCGCTTGGTACCTTGCCTGTTCATGCAATAATTGTGATATAAATCAAGCTTTTTTAGCTGCAATTCAAACAAAATACTGCTATGGAATTAAAAAAAAAAGAGAGAAGAAAAACAAACCCATTAACTGCTTAGGCTTTAAAATTCATTTTTGTTCTTGGGGATGTGATCTGAAACACTGCTTGTGGCTTACCACTGCACACTAGCAATGGTTTACACAGCAACGACTAAGGCCTAGATGGGAGAGGGCTTGGGGTTTCTTTCTTCATTTTTTAATCACGGTTTTTCCTTTTCTGAAGTGTTTAGTACATGCCAGCTAATGTATTTGCAGATAAAAAAAAAAAAGAAGTTTTGATAAAACAGATGCAGACATATGCCCTTGACAAGATGAATTTTAAATACAGAACAGAATACAGCTGTTTTTGCCACAGAAACACAGGGAAGAGTTATACTACAACTGCATTTTTGTAACTATTACACGGTGTAGGTATCAGTCACAGTCACTACTTTTGCTACTACATATATATTTTGCTTCATTACAGCAAAGGAAACTTGGCTTCCTGGAGTATTAATAATTAAGGTAATAATTTAATTCACTATTGATTCTCACTACGCTATACCAAGGGGAAAAAACCATCATAAATCTTTCAAAGAACTACAGTTTAATTGTATATTTATGAATAATTTTCCAAACAAGCTTGACAGTATTGTGCTCTCTTAAGTTTTCTTTTTATATTAAAAAATGACTTGTAGCTTTGTAATGCAGCTATCAGTCTAACAGTGAATATGTACTTATCGTATTTTAACAGTTATATCCAAATGGCACTAAAACTGTAACTATACATAACTATATTTAAATTAACTATAGCCATATTTAATTAACTATAATTACTTTCATAGTATCTGATAATTTGTTCATGACAGCACATTTCATTGTAGCTGTAACTACTAACAGTGCTTGCATGCAAGATGGGAAATTCCAAAACAGGCTATATAGATGGAAAAAAAGCTGCAAATGGCTTAACTAAAAAGAAAAGTAAGGTTGCTTATATAAGGAAAAAGTATAAGATCTTTAAAGAAATTGGTAGAGCATACTACTATTTCCTCCCGGTCACTGTAAGAATGCCATGCATAATTTACTCACTACTACTATCTAACAACTGGGAAAACAAGTAAATGAATCAAATCTGTTTAGGTAATATCTTTATCAGATTAAAATGGATATTTTACACGTTAAAAGCAAAAGGATTTAAAATTAACTTGGAGTTTTCACTGATTTATTTTAAACATGCCCATTTCACATTTTGTCATAGCTTGAACAAAACATTTACCTGAGTTGTTGCATAGCTGTTTTTTCTTAATCTTTAATTAATCTGCTCATAGGATTTACTGTTTATCACGAGGCTGAGGCAAGCCGCACATGTTTAGCCATAAACGCACACCGAAACATACCCCAAACACGTGAAAAGCAAACCAAAGCCTTGACGGAGGCGAGCCGGCCCCGCGCGTCCCCCGAGCCGCACGCCTCGGGGGGAGCCCGGCGGCCGCCAGCCGCGGCGGCACCGCGCCACCTCCACCGTTGCGGGAACCGGACGACACAGCGCGGCGAGGCGGAGGCACCTCTCCGCTCTACTCGTCCTCCCTCACACCGCGCCCGCCGCCACAGACGGCTCCCGCCGCCACACGCTGAACCGCCGGCGCACGGCGAGCCCGCCCGGCCGTTGGGCCGCGGGCGGCGGCTGCGGCCGTGGGCTCCCGCCGGCGCCGCAGGGAACCATTCAAAATGGCGGCCCCGCCGCCACTCGCATTTAAACCCCCCGCCCGCGCGGCGCCCCGCGCGACCCCCAGCAGCCGTGCCCCCGGCCGCGCGAGCGCGGCGCGGCAGTTACCGCGCTGCGATCAAGCACCGGTGCTCGCGGGGCGCCAGGCCGCCTCCTCCGCTCCCCAGCCGGCCTGCGGCCGCCCGGCCGAACCCATGCCGCCGCCCGCCGGCTTCCCTCCGCCGCCGGCCCCTCCGCGGCGGGCGCTCCCCCCGTCCGCGCGGTTCCCCGGCGGGGCACCGCCATGCCGCGGCGGCGGCGGCGGGGCGCGGGCCGCCCCCTGGCGTCGGGCTGCCACACCGCCGCCCGCGGGCGCTGCCCAGCCGCCCCGCGGCCCCCGCTACCGCCGAGGCGGCGGCGCCGGCTCTCCGCGGTGCGCTGCGCCCGCGCCCCGCTGCGGGCAGCGGCCCCGTCCCTTCGCGACTTCGCTATTGCTACCCTCATCGTTATTAAGAATAACGGACGCGCAAAGCCACTCCGCCACCCCCTCCCCCCCCAGCAGCAACTCAGGTGCCGCCTGCCGCCGCGGCGGCTCCCGGCGGCCCGCTGCGGAGGGGGCGAACAACGAAGGGGGGAGGGGGGAAAGGTGTGAACCCGGAAGTACACCCGCCACGCCACCGCCCGCATGGAAACACCACGCAAAATAACAATGAAAAAAGGTACTTCGTCCCCGCTAAGAGCAACTTTTCCCTCAGGAACGGGGAAAAAAAATCCCCCCCCCCGCGCCTGCTGGGGCGCCCCGCGGAGGCCCCGCGGGCGGGGGACGCGGCAGGTGCGGCGGCGGCGGGAGGGAGGGCGAGACCCGCCGCGCAGGAGTGAAGGGCGCTCGCTTACCTCCCGCGCGCCATGGTGGCCGGGCTAAGCGGGGCTGCGCCCGGCGCTGCCGCGGTGGCGAGGCGGCCGCCGGGGCGGGGGGCGCGGGCGGGCGCCGCCGCCGCGAGGGCTGCGGCTCCCCGAGCCGCTGGGAGGAAGGAGCGAAGGCGGCGGCGAGGGCAGCGCTGCTCGCGCCGGGAAGGCGGCGGCCGGCGAGCGAGGAAGGGAGGAGGGCAGGGGAGGCGGCGGCGGCGGGCAGTCGCGGCCCCAGCGCTGGCTCACGCCGTAGCCGGCGCACACCTGCCCGCCGCCCTCCCCGCCGGCGGGCGGGCGTGAGGGAGCCCGGCGGCCGCGCGCGCGGGGGGGCGCTCGAGGGCGGCGGGCGGCGGAGCCGCCCGGGGCCGCCCGCGCCAGCCGCGGCTCAGCGCTGCCCCGCGCCGGCCCTTTCCGCCCTCCCGCCGCGGCGCGCCCATCCCCGCCCGCCCTCCAGGCTTGAGACTGAACTGGCCGGGCTTTATGTCCCCACGGGGTTTTCCCCATCCCGTCGAGTCCAGGTTTCCGCTGCCCCCGGGGCCCGGGTGTTGCTCCCGGGGTCACCTCACGGCCCTTCGGCCTCCGGCTTCGCTTGTCGCCAGGGCTTCGCCACTGCTCAAGTTTGACCCCCGGACTGCAGCACGTGCAGCCCTCACGTGCTGCCGCCTCGCCGAACTTGCTGCTGGCTCGCGGGGCTTCGCTCCGGCGCCTGGGCTCTTACACTGCATAACCCACCGGGTGGTCACAGCCTGCCGTTTGCGGCTCCCACGTTGTGCTTTCGGCTGCCCCGAGGCAGGCGGGCTTCTGGCGCACAGCCTGTCTGGAGCCTGTCCCCACTCGTCACCGTGTCCTGCGCCACCATGGGCTTCCTTTCTTGGGTTGAGAGACTTTTAATCCCAGAGTTTCACCTTTCAAGCTTGACCTGACATTCACAAAATACTATTAGTAGTTTATGTATTGTCATGAATGCACTATGTGCAGGAGTGTTAGCGTAATGCGCTGAAACGGTGGAGCTAACAAAGCTGGGTTACCCGTGGATTCGTGCTCCCCGTCTTTTTTCTGCCCAGCCCCACTCCATACACTGCAGCAGTCCCCACTCCCTCCCACGAGCCCTACCTGTTAGGTGGGCAAGAGGGATCCCGCAGGGAGCTGCTCCCGGGGTGTGCACGCTGCCCGGCTCACCCTACCTGTGCACTGATCGGCCAGCTGGGAGTCCAGCAATAGAGAAGGGGTGAAGTCGCACTGCGATCTTTCCACTGGTGCGGGTACTGAGACAAACAGTCTCAGTCTGCTGATTTTCCTGACGCTTACAGGAACTTAGTATCTTAGAGCCTTCATATCAAATTTGGCTGAAGGCGTTGAAAAGGTTCAAAAGTTATTTGGGAGCAAAGGGATGGATAGAAAATGCAATTGCATTTTCTTAGGAGGCTAAGATAAAAATGTGGCACTTGGAAAGGATGACTTTTTGAAGAGCTCAGTTCCCACTCTCTAGTGAGCCCAGTTTGTGTAGGTTTCTATCATTAGGCCTTGGTATGCCTTTCCTGACCATAATTTCCCATTCTTGGGCTTTCATTCATGTATTTCCTTTTTGAGAATCCAACAAGACGTTCAAGAATTTATCAGCGCATTTTGAATACAGTTAAGGGCCCAGCCGTGGGTATCAGTCAGTGCTAAAGTACTTACCATGTATAACTTTTAACTTTTTCACAAAGAAAGCTTTGCACAGAGTTTTGCTATGTGATCCTGTCCTGTTTGTAAAGTTAAAGAAGCTATGTACCCTCTCAAGCCTTCAAGCATTGTGCCCTACTTAGCTGAAAAGGTTTTGTGATGGACAGAAAAACATTTTCAAGACTCAGGAGAGAGTCTTGTGGAGAGAGTCACTAGATAACACAGTTCCACTTAGTCCTGGAAGTTATTTATGGCTCCCAGGTGAGACTTAAGTAGCCACATTTTGCTAATACTGCTAATATTTGACCACGTTACCTAAAATTTAGTCTACATTCTCTCTGTGTACACAATATCTAGCTCTATTACCCTCATACAGCTATAACTCTATTTTGCTAATAGTTTGAGATGCAGGATCTTTTTTGAAAAAAGCATGGTCTTGGTTTCTTTCTTAATTTTTTTTTAACAGATGAGGGCAAGTTCCCTCCTGGTATGTGGTATTTGGGCTGAGATGTTTTTTCAGAAAGAGAAATCTACCTGCTTTTCTTCTGTGCCCTCAGCATATGACATAATCTATTTTTTTAGTAGGTTTCTATAAAACAAATTATACAAGAAAAGTAAACAGAATTGAACTCTTTCAATAAATAACTGAACTGCAAACAGTTTGAAAGAGTGTGAAAACAGTGCACGTTCTTTTATATTACTTTCCATTTCTCAGCTTTCATTCATTGGGCTTGTTCATAGGGTTTCTCCTGAGGACGTGGTGGAAAATCTGCCTCTTCCCATGCAGATTAAACGGTTCTATGCATTTTCATAAAGTACAAGATTATTTCTTAAAGTGACATGTTAAAATGATGGCCATTGCTGGTCAAAAGGAAAGGGTGTTTTTGCAAAAAAAGATTAGTGATTGGAAACACAATTTTAGTTTTCCATGCTATCTGTTCCCCTCAAAGCAAAACAAAACATTTAGTCTATTTGTGTTGTGCTGCTATCAGAAAATAGTTTCTGGACTAGTTCATGAAAATGTTTCATAAAATCATTCAATACAGTATTTTTCTAGTGAAGTTTACTAAAGCCTTTTCACTTTGGTAAAAAAAAAAAAAATCATTCAGTAAATGATGCTGTTTTCCATTTTGTAATGATGTCTCCAACAGCAGGAATTACTCACTGAACGTTTGAAAAGAAGGAATGGAGATGTTGATCACGGGGAGAGAATTTCTGAGATTCCAAGTAACACCTTTTTCAGCACATTCCTGGGTTTCTGTAAGTTGATCCCAAGCTAGAGATTTTAGACCAAGAGGAGTTGCTTCTGTTCCATTCCCACTGCTACTCGGACCAGAGAGTACTTTTATTTATTTTATCCTGAAGAGTATTCTGTGCTCACTGCTTTGTGCTGCATCATGTTTCCCATCCTTCCACATTTATCCTCTTGACGTTCTATTTTGATCATACTATGTTTTCTTTCCTGCCAGTATCATCTCCAAATTGCCTGCCCCTTCATTAGTCTTGCTTTATGCCAGCTTAATGAGGGTCTGAGTAGGCACTTCTGAAGACTGTATATAATTTTATCTGCAACATTTTTTGTTTATGAGCTGTTATTTGTTATAGATGGGTCTGTTTGTGTCAGCCTAAATATAGCTATTGCCTAAAATTGCCTAAAAATTTCCCATTTTAAGACTATTTTCCAGTTGCTTATATCTTTGACAAGCTACCTGTTTGAAATGAAATTTTCCATGCCTTCTGTTACAGGCTGTTTACATTTTTTCCCAGTCATTTTCAGGAGGAAGGTTAAAAAAAATACCTGTTTTGTCCATGCTAAGACACTATTTTATTCAAAATGTTCTAGTGGTCCCACCATTTAGAGCAGGCACTTGAAATCTGATATGGCAGGAATATGCCTTTTGTTGTTCCTGTGAGAACGCTGTCCAGATTCAGCTGAGCTATAACCCTTGGCATAGTTGCAGTTGCACATGCCGAGAGACTTTCTGAACAGCTCAAATCTACAAAGATTTGACTGTAACTCAGAATACCCAAGTCACTTCCAATGCTGGGTGCTGAAAAGCCTGTGTACACCCGATCTTCTAAAGTGAATGGGTCCGTTTCACATATTCCCCCTCCTTGTATTGTGCATGCTCACACTGGGGCTACAGAATCACCGAAAAACTTCCCACGGATGCCCATTTTCCCAACAGGTTCTTGTACTGGAACTGAGAACAAGCAGTTTCTCCATCTTGTCCTTTCACTGACCCTTGCTGCTAACACCCTAGAAGCATGAAGGAAGAAGCTGTCTGACTCAAATGGAAAAAAGACAAATGCCAGGCCAGGATGAGGAAAAAACAGATTAGGAGGAAGAGTCTCCTGAGATCAGGATACAGGGGGAGAAAAGCCAAGTCTAGAAATTGGAGAGGGGAGGTTGAGACTCACTGGCCAAGAACATTTCACTTCATTTGCCAGCACAATGTAATTCACAATTTGTGAAGTATGATTTAATAAAGACCAGGCTTACTGTTGGCTAGAAGAGCTGTCATTTAGATCTGTGGGAAGTAGCAGCATCCAGTCCATTACAGTGAGGGGCAGGGACTGGGAGTATGCGTGGGGGAGACTGACCGCGAAACTGTGAGAGAAGCATGGGAAGTTAGTGGGAGAATAGGATACGCTGCAAGAAGGAGGAAGAGAAAAAGGAGCTTGGAACGCATTGGGGAAAGCAGAAAGAATTAGATAATTGTTTGGAAAATGGGGACAAAAGAGTAGCCAAAGAGATTTGATAAGGAGTTGTGGTAGACCGAGGCAGGGCAGAGGTCTGGCCGTCTGGCTGCGTGGCTGACTCTGGCTATCGTCTCTGCTCACCTCATTTGGGCACCGTGGGATGGCGTCCTGGCTGTTGCCCTGCTGGCCCTGCCGTCACCCTTGCTCCCTGCTCCCTTTTGCTTGCGGGAAGCCTCCCCTCACTGCCCCCGACACTGCCAGCTGCCTGTCGACCACGTACGGTGGCTTCATGCACCTTCCAACAGTGGTCTCAGAACCACTCACATGCAGGATTGCTCCTTCAGCTTTGAAAGCAGAGACCAGGTATATACCCTAAAGGCTTCAAGCTTAGCGATAAATTATATGATTATATGATTACCATATGATTCCATTTGACCCCCTTTTCAGTTTCTTTTCTTGAAAACACAGTAAGTGTACTGTAAAACTCAATTAAAGGAAAACTACTAAAGTTGCAAAGTTAAATGTTCCCTGCATGTTGGCAGCAAAGCTGATATAAAATGTGCTATAGAAGGACCCTAGGGAGGGCCTTGTTTTCTGTTTCCTGTTTTCTTTTCCCCAGAACTGCTCAGGCCTCGTGAAGGTCCAAACTGTGTTCTCTTTCTTAGCTAGTAACGGCTGCATGCAGTTACAGAACTTGCTGTCTGCTTTCAGCCATTAGTCTCCCTTGCCCTTTGGGATTGTTCTAATTTTTTAATGATCCAGTGAAAACGTTAGAGAAGTTTCCTATTTTTCTTCTCTCTTCCTCTTATATTATTTGCTTTTGCCAGTGGGCTAAAGAAAGGAAGTGTTTTTCTTTATGTTAGTATGGAAAAGCTGTGCCAAAAATAGGCTGCTCTACTTTATTCTGTGGCCTTTAGAAAATCATGCAGTGTTTTATGAAGTTTTAAATTTTAATACAAGATTCTCAAGATCATTCCATTGCAAATCTAGACAGATATCTAAGCCCATGAACATTCGATATGGTAATCAAAAATATTTTATCACAAATGCTTTTTTAGACATTTATTTAATTGCAGCCAAGTCAACTGCATTTCAGTCAAGCCTTTATTGTAGGCAAACAAAAAGCACTCTGCCAAGTCTCAGCTGTTCACTTTTCCAGACCTTCATTAAACCAATATTTATCACCTTTACAAGATTACATTTCATTCCAAATCAGTAGCTATTTTGCCTTCTTTGAATCTGGTGATCATTTTTGTCCTCGTTCAGTGGATCTGCTATGCTAATTTGAATGAAAATTGAGGTTACGTTTGTTGTTTAAGCTGGGCAGAAATTGAGTTGTGGATGTCAAAAACTTGCCACGGCATCAGTTGATGATAGGTTGATCAGAAAGATCAAATCAAAGAGAAGGCTGTGAATCCACTGAATCAGTGCAGATCCTGCTTTTAGCTTTCTGGAGTGAAGCCACATTTGGAACTCCAGAAAACGTGTTCTTGGCCTGTGCTTTCTTATTAATGTGAATGAGGGTGACTTGTTATAGCTGACCCCTTTTGTGTCACACATTCATTGCTTTTACATCAAGGAGAATGACAGAATTTTTTCTCCTGGTACAGAGTATACTGAATATTGCTCTTAATCTGGCTTTTTCCTCCATTATGTTTTGCTTCACATTTGGAAAATCTTGTGCCTGGCTCCTCACTGCCAATTTGCCTGTTCAGGGTTATCAGGACTCTTTGATTACATCTCAACTAGTAAGCTAAACAGGGCCAGGGCAAATGCCAGAGCCCTGATTGCGTGCAGTCCCTCAAGCGCCAGCTAGGCCTCACCAAAAACCATTCCTGGCTGGGGCTTGGGGGCTAGCGTGGGCCAAAGCCAAGCCCTAATAAGCAGATTGCATGTGGCCACCCTGTTTGGGGAGAAAACTGATTCAAACCCTTGTATGGCTGTGAGATGTACCATGCTAGTTGGCCACAGGGTCAGAAAATGGGTCCTGTGCTATTTAATTTACCAGTATAGACAAAGCCTTTGGGCCTTAACCCCACAATGACATTGGTTGGGGGGTTCTCTACCAATGAAGACCCCTTGTGTGACAGCCAGCCCCCAAAAGAGGCTAATAACTTAGTGGCTGCTGCGCATGAATTATGTCTATATTTTACATTACACCATTACTGAATAAAAAAGATTGTAGGCAGTAGGGGTAAGAGCTCAGGTCTCCCTTCTGTTCAGCTGACTACCCAGAGTGGTAGTTCGCAGTGAATTTTTTTTTGGTGTGTGTTTATTCTACTTCTGCCCTCATGATTCTCACTCCTGTTTGGTCTACTTCTAACAGAAAGGTCTGAGCATGCTCCTGTGCAGAATAATAAGCAGACTGGTGGTTATGGCACTCTCTTAAAAGAAAAAATTGTCTTAGCTTTTCATGTTATACTCATCAAAAGCTACAGCAACAGCAAAGAGCCTCCCTTGGTGCAGAATGAGGGACTTAAGGTAAAGCTGAATTTGTGCATAAAATCTTCAGACTTAAACAATTATTTCAAAAGAGCCACAGTCATGTTCAAATAATTTTTTTGGAATTCAGTGACACATACAATAGACTTGGTTAAACTTTAAAATTAATGCTTTTTAAATCAATATGTATAGCCTTTAAGAAAAGCAACCATAAGAAAATGTTAGCTTAACATTAGGAATAAATTTTATTTAGTTATGCCTGAAACTGGTCTGTGAGTTTTATTGCATTACATTATATGCAGTTTTCATCAGCTCAAATTGTCTGGCTCCTTATAGCGGCCTGATTTAAGGAGTTTGAACTAGTTTCCTTGGGGAATTGCAGGCTCAAAAAAATTGAATTGTTAGCTGGTAGGAAAAAATTACGGAACATTTTTCAAAGTATGCAGTGGTGAAGAAAGGAAACGATTACTAGGAGTTGGGGGCGTAGAGTGAGAAAGTGCCCGCTTCATGAGTCGGTGGGTGGTAAGCCACAGTTGGTTTATACATTTACTTTGTTTTTTCATCTGCCATTACTCCAATTACAAGAACTAATTGCAGCCAGTGAGGTCAGCATTTCTATATTCTACTGAATACTGAAAAGCCAGGTAGAGAACTTAACAAGATTTAGAAGGAGCTTCCCTACATCTCTGCCAGACTACAAGAACACGCAACTAGAATAATAATTTCCAAAGCACTAGTTTTCAGTGTCACTTTTATGGTTAATGATGAATTTTAAGAGAAAAACCATTAATTGATAAGCAGGGCTTAAAGTGCTCAAAAATATTGACTCGAAAATAACATTCTGGTTTATTCCTGGCTTACCTCTGAGACTTTGGTTCTAGTCAATCAGAATTCACTCGCAGATTAAATGCAGAGGTATGCCATGTTGCAAAAGAGCAAACTGATCTAAATCTAAGCTGATTCAAATGGAAAATACTTTTGTACAGGAGAGTCTCACTGCTTATTTCCCATTCCATTTTAATCAAAAAAAAAGAGGACAATGGAAGTAGAGGCACAGTGTTTTAATAGATTCTGATTTTTTTTCCTGACTTTCTTTAAAAGTCAGAATAGTTTAAACTCTTGTTGTACTTGCTATCAGAGGTAATCTGGAAAACAATTAGGCAGATAGAGTCCATGTTAAAATGTGAGTGGGGAAGGAGGCATGGAATGGAGATCTTAGTGAATCCTACTTATTTCATCTTTTAGAAGTGCAAAAAGGTGACAAATAACAGTTAGAAATTAAAATCATGGAATGAAAAGAGGAAAGGAGGGACTCCTTGGCCAAACTAAGAGTTGAGCTAGGAAGGGGGATAGGCTTGCTGTGGGAACAGAAAGATCTCAGGACTTTTCCCAACAGACTCTGGAGTGTGAATAGCAAAGACATAGCTGAATCTCAAAATAAAGTGAACCAATCAGCTACAGAATAGCGATAGAGGCAAAAGTTCTCTGTATAATCAGAGGCGAGGTACTGATGATGTAAGGAGGGCAGAGAAACTGGAGCATCAAAAATGGGACAATCACTTAAGGCATGTAGCACGATTATTGGCAATATTTGGCCAGTTAATAAAGCCACTGAAGGGAAGATTACATGCCAGAGCCAGGTGGAAATGAGGGAAGAACGGAGACAGGGCTGACACTAGGCAGCTGGAGAGTTGGATGATGAACTGTAAGTACATAAAAACATCCAACAGACTGGCGTTTTTCTCTCTCAGGAGCAGAGTGCTGGCATCATCTGATAATACTCAGGAACTCTGACGTTATTAGGCTTAATAATATAGGCTATTAAAGTGCAGAGTTAAATCCATTGCTAGAAAAAAAGCCACTGCAGGCAACAGAAGTATCAAAGAAATTAATTCAGACCACCAATACTTCAATTTATATAGACTGATGCTTAAGAGTTTAAGTAGCCAAGAGAGTACCTTCTAGCCTTAAACCTGTCCTTTTCCCCAAAGAGAGGGGGAGAATAGCTTTTTTTATTTTCAAACAGCAGTTTGTTTGTACCTTAGCAATACATCATTCATCTGAGGAGCTGAAAGCTGCTTTTTTGTTTTTTCTTCAAGTATCATAGTTTAGTTTTCATTTGATTAAGTATCTCTTCCTAATCTTAGTTCTGTTTAATTTATCAAAAACTTCAGTGGTTTGGTCCTGAGTTTCCCATTCCTCTTTTATTACCAAAAGAAGAAAATGGAAGTGAAACAAATCAGTGGAGAAAAGACTTTTCCACACTTACATGTATGGCTGATTATTCGTAAAGGAAAATTCTACCCAATAAGTAAGGGTGGAATAATCTAACTGTTTATTAATTATTTTAATAAAAGCACATTCATAGTTTCATTCTGCTGTCATTTTCAGGTTATTTATTGGCAGTGTCCATTTATGACCCTAATTACCTAATAGTTGCAGGTGACCCAAAATTAATAGAAGAATGATCATTTCCTGTGGCCCAGTTTCATGAATGCATTATCTTCTTTTAAACCTAGAATTCTGCACTGGGAATAATAACATACCAACACTGTCTAATGGACTCAGCCTTAATTACCATGACCTGTGCTTTACTCAACCTTTTGCTTCCACTGTTAATTATACATGCATTGTAGTTAGTTTAGAGGAGATGACTTGATCATTATCAAAAAAACATCAAGCTTGCTTTCTTCTGAAGAAAGAAGAAAAATACAGAGAACCCATAAAACAGAAAAAAGAAGCCTGGAAAGAAGTAAAGAGATACAGCATTTCTGAAAGAGACTAAAAGTGAATCTCTGTACAGCCTGAAACAGTGAAAAGATACAAAACAAACAGTGGGTAAGACAACTAATTCTAGTAAATAGTAGAAGCTATTTGCTGATACACATAAGGTTTGTGCTTGCTTTGGTCCCCCCTCCCCTTTTTTTTTTTGCATAATCAAGTGTAACTTTACTAAAAGATTACAAATTGACAACCAGCCGAAGAAAATCAGATTTGCAGTAGCTGCAACATGGGAAGTAGCTGGACATACTTCTTGCAAGACACCAATATCATTTAGTCCTGGCCTAGAGGAGATGTTTTCATGAGTAAGAGTACTGTTTGGAAGAGGGCGTAGTCTAAATTACATGATACTGCTCTCAGAGGTAGGTCTTGATTCTCTTCCTAGGTCTGATCTCTTCTTGTAGGGAGAATGAGGCTATTCTTATCCCATAATTTGAGTCATTCATTAAGCTGGAATAGCCACAGAAAAAATACTCTGTCTCAAGCTGATTCAGGCACAAATGTATGCCATCCCTCACAGTGAACTGGCCTGGGGAGTGAACTTGGCTGAAGTATATTTTTTCTCAGCTAGATAATTTTTACAGCCAGGTGGATTTGCAGGAAGGTAAGTCGCTAGGTAAGTCCCTACTTGTGGTTCACTCTGCAAGTGAGTGAGAGTATGTGAGTGGGGAGGGAAAAGTGGGACAAGAGATGATTTTTTGGATGGCAGTGATGCCTTAGCTGCATGTTGAATTACAACTGTAGTCTGTTTGTAAAGTGCTTAGCACAATATAAACCACCTTTTAATACAAATAACTACGGTGCTCTAAGCTATCTTCCAAGTTAATTGCTAGCAAGGATGAAGTAGATGTGTGCTTTTGGATGTATTAGGAATTAAACTGAAGTTACTGCCTTATTTCATGTATGTATCTAAAAAAGGTCAACAGCCTATCAGAACTCTGATGACTACTTGTATGGACTAGATTTTTAATCAAACCAAAAATAAAGAAAAAAACCCCCCAAAACACTGATAATGTCTCATTTAGTCAGTGCCTTGCTTGTTATCAGTTAGGAATTGTGCCGTCAAAGGCTGCGGTGGAAATAGCAGGCTCCAAGCTGTAACAATAGCCTGATGAGTCAAAGACTTGGGTGAAAGAGTGTCACAGATCTCTTACTTCACTCCATGGTGATGTAGCTGCTGCTCAGTTTCCCTTTCAAGTAAGACAGTCTAGCTCTGTACCTGAAAGAGATGAAATCTTTGCTCTAGGGTACCTTAAAATTGTGTTTCAGTGCTCATTCAACAAGAAAACAATACCCAAAAGAATCACAGAATGGTTGAGACTGGAAGGGACCTCTGGAGATCATCTAGTCCAACCTCCTGCCCAAAGCAGGGTCAGCTAGAGCAGGCTGCTCAGGGCTGTGTCCAGTCAGGTTTTGAGTATCTCCAAGGATGGAGACTCCACAACCTCTCTGGGCAACCTGTTCCAGTGTTTGACCACCCTTACAGTAAAAAAAAAGTTCTTATGTTTAAATGGAATCTCATGTATTTCAATCTGTGCCCATTGTCTCCTCTCCTGTCACTGGATACCACTCAGAAGAGTCTGACTCCATCTTCTTTACTTCCCCCTGCAGATATTTAAACACATCAATCAGATCCACCTGAGCCTTTTCTTCTCTAGGCTGAACAGTTCCAGCTCTCTCAGCATCTCCTCTTACCAGAGGTGCTCCAGTCCCTTCATCATCTTTGTGGTCCTTCACTGCACTTGCTCCAGTATGTCCATGTCTCTCTCATACTGGGGAGGCCCAGACCTGAACCAGCACACCAGATGTGACCTCAGACCCTTAGAGGAGAAGGATCACCTCCCTTGACCTGCTGGCAATGCTCTTCCTGATGCAGCCCAGGAGTCTGCTGCCTTTCTTTGCTGCAAGAGTGCATTGCTGGCTCATGTTCAGCTCATTATATAGATACATGGGACCATAATATAACAGTGAATAGTCACACTGGGCAACCACTTTTTAGAATCACGTCTTTACCAGGTGACAGTCAACTGGTATAAGGGTATACTTCAAATACTTGACATTGTCTAAGAGCTTACAGTACTCTATACCCTCTCAAACATATTGGAGACCCTTATTGCTTCAGGACCTGCCATACAGAGAAGTAAGGATTTTGCCTTTTCCAGCTTCTCTTCAAACACTGATTGTTTCTAGGAAAACCTAAAAACCTCTGCAAATATCTCTTCTTCCAGGTCTCTACCAAGTTCCTTTGAGCCTGCAGGATTTTATCAAAGATTCAGTTTTAATTTTGAAAGGAGAGCTACTAAGAAAAAAAGACTTTATTTCCTAGCATCAATAATACGAGATAGAACATGGTTACAGGTTAGTTCCCTGTGCTGCAAAAGACCCTTTAAGGCAGATTTATAGCTTGTCACAGCCTTGTTCGAAGAACATGGCATTCTCAGAGTGTATTCCAGGATTGATGAGTGTTGTAAACTTGAAATGCATTCTACAAAAGGGGACAGACATAAACAAACAAACAAAAAAACCCCAACACAAATGTCTATCCCTTTTCTCTATTAAAGGACATGTTAGCTTTGGTCTGGGTTTCCACAGTGTTGCTGGGTACCTGTGTTGCTGTATTCTCTCTACAAGATGGACCCCAGAAAGAGCCTGCACAGAGGCTAAAAACTGTCTTAGAGAAATGAGAGCCTGCATGAAGATGAATTTCAGAGATGAGAGTGTTTTAAGAGCTTGTTTTGCTTGTATTACAAAATTGGGAGGAGTGGTTGATAGACCAGATGGTTGTGCTGCCATTCAGAGGGAGCTGGAAAAATGGGCCACAGGGATCTCCTGAAGTTCCACAAAGGGAAATGCCAGGTACTGCACCTGGGAAGGAATAACCTTATGCACCAGTACGTGCTGGGGTCTGACCAAATGGAGAACAGCTTTGCAGAAAAGGCCTAGAGGGTCCTGGTGGACAACAAGCTGAACATGATCCAGCAGTTCGTTCTTGTGGCTATGCTTGTCCTTGTGTATGTGTTGGAAATAATATATAAGCAAAAAATGAATTGCAGCCTAGAAATGGAGCTGAGCACAAACATAATCTCAGCCAGCATAAATGGTATAAATCATTCAACATTAAGAATGAAACATAAAGCTAAACTCTTCTGTGCGGGCAGACATCTGCAGTTTAGCTGGAACTCTGCATAGCTGCATGAACTCATCTGGGTGGAACAGCCTGCAAGATCAGTGCTCAGGTAAGGTTGTTTCAAAAGAAAGAAAAGTGAACTCATCTGGCAAAGTTATCCTGGTAACTCCATGCTGGGATTCTGAGCAGTTTGTAATGGTGGAATATGATATTGACTTAGTGCAATTAAAGTGCATTCTACAATTGGAGCTGATCAAATTGTCTGCTGGATTCAGACCAAGATTTTGAACTGGTCTCTCAGATATGTTTTGGGGAGCAGAGACAACCAGACAACCATGTCCATGTACTCTGACTTCCAATTAAAAAAAAAAAAGTGGAAATGTCATTGTTTTCTTTACAGTGCAGAACAGAGAGCTTTCAAAAAAATAAGTTTCACAGAATGGGAAACTGTTCCCTTCCTCAAATCTGCTCACATGAATCAGTAACACATCATATATTGTGGTATGTAAAGCTAATCATGTCACCAGGAAATGTATGTATCATATAAGTCCTATTGGTACAGAGAAAAAGGTGTATTTCAGGACTAACAGGCTACCTCTCTTCTCATACATGAGGACCTTTCTCTGGCTCTTGGACAGTTGGCTTGGGGTAGCCAGGTCCATGTTATTAATCTCTCTAGCTTTCAAATAGAGTGGCCAGATGCAACCTCATTATTGGAAATGGTCCCTCCCTGGGCTAACTCCTGAGCAGTGCCATAGAATTACTGAGGAAAGAGCTAATTGATTCAGTGTTAGTGTAGAGGAGTAAGTTCCTGTGTTGAGACCAGACCCATTTTCTGGCACTGTTTAGTTTGCTACTGTAGATGTACCCATATGTTCCTCATCACAATAGCTGAATGCCTCATAGCCATTAGTGGATTTTATTTCTTATGACAGCCATGAAAGAAAAAGAAGCATTTTTCCAATTTTACAGATAGGAAATGTAAGTGCAAGATTAAATAACATATTTTCTTGTTGTTTCACACAGGTTTATGACTGAGTTGGAAAATTAACTACTATCTCCTCATTTTTAGTCTAGTGGCCTATTCATTTGACTATCTTATGAAGTACAACCTTAAAAAGTTAAGAAAATTAAATTTTACTATATAATTTAAAAGTTAGTTAAGTGGCTAGCAAAACTGACACAAGTGAACAGCAAAATTTTATTTTAGATCACAGTGATCTGAATAAAAGCATCAGCTGACAGTCCTGCCCTAAGAGAACATCTGAGCACATCATGTGTAGATTTTCATGTTTAAGGAAGTGTTCAGTTTTGCATTAAGCCATGGGGAATGTTAGATCTGATCTGATAAAACGAGTGCAAGTTTCTGCAGCTTTCATCACCTTTTAGGCAGAATAGATGTGCACGTGTTTACACATATTCTTTTTGTTATAACTTCTACACCTCTGATTTACTAGGTCATCATACCCTAGGTCTTTGAGTTCTGGATAGGGATATTATAACAGTTGATTATCAGCTGATTTGAGCTAACCTTCTCAACAATATAATATAAATTTTAAAAAACTGTAAAATTTACAATGTACTAAACAAACGTATCAAATGCAGGATCTCTTAAGTGAACAGGAATGAACATCACAGTAATGAAATATATCTTCTATATCAAAAGACTTGGAGTGAAAAGCTGATGATTTTAAAGAAAAATACCAGTTTAAAAAATGCAAAGAATTCCAAAGTTGTAAAATTGTGTAACATCATAGAATACTAATTTAAGTAAGTAAATTCACTACTCTAAGTTCTTCACAATTAAGCATTCAGTTGGAGTGCTTCATGAGAGCAGTTCAAGTTTCCTTCAATGAACATTCATTCATATAATAATCTTTTTGATGGCTTAATAAGTTATTTTTTATTATTTTTTACTGCTATAAGATGATAATTTGATAAGATCAGTGTTCTTCTAATTATACATTATGTACATTATGTAGCAATGCTACTTGTCACTCAGTGTCCTTCTAGTGAGTTGCTTTTGGCACTTCTGAAAATAATAGCCTTGCTTTAGAGATAGAGAAATTAAGATATAAAAGGGGTAAAAAATTTGTACAGCATCGCTAGGTGAATCAGTGACAATATTAAATATAGAACATGGAATTTGGGGTATCCATTTTGCCTGTTAGAAATTCTTTCTCCCATGGAAATCTGATTCCCTCTCTGTTTCATTTTTGTAGCCCAAGAATGAAAACATTCCTTAATAAAAGACTTTAGAGAAAGGAATTTTTTGTGAAGTTTGTTAGTCTCTCAACTCCCACTGCTGTTCTAAAAGAAATAATTGCCAATCTGAGGAAAAGTCAAGAAAGCCTTGAGAACTGTTTCCCTAGCATGCAGTTTTCTTAGTATAAAGGTGACAAATACTGGGATTCACATACTTTAACTTGATGACGTTATGCATTCTGCTTAACAGTTAATAGTGGAACCCTCAAAAGAAAATTAAATGGAAACCACAATGAGGAGTTTCCTATAACTCCTTAATAGATATATATAGAACATTTTCTACCCTTCATTGTAGCCCTTCCTAAGTCTGTGTATCTAACTCTGCTTATAAATCCCTTTTCTGTTCAACCATGAATGGAAACTTAATAAGGGGAGATAAGTCTCAGAACTCTGCAGAGCCATCCCATTGTGCTGTGCAAGACCAGGGAGCATCTAAATAACAGATATGCTAGCACAGCTGAAGTCTGAAGAAAAAGAAGATTCATTTTTTCTTTTCTTTGTTTAACTAACCAATAACCAACTATGAAGGTGGAAATAGCAAAAATAAGGAAAGGAGAAGATGAAGGCTTTATCCCTTCATTACCTCTAGCGTCCACAAAAAAAAAAAAAAAAAAAAAAGAGTTGTTAAAAACAGACGAAACTTTCAACTGAGCCTGTATCCTCTTGCACTGAATCACACTTGAGGTTCTGTTCATGAAAACTGAACTGGAGTCATTCCAGTCTTCTACTACTTTTGTTTATTCAAGGGGACAGAAAGCTAAAAAGTGAGTGGGGCAGGCAGAAAACAGGTGAAATAGATTATGTGGGAGACATGCTGAATTCAATTTTTTCTTGCTTTCTTTCTCTCTGACATCTAAGTGTCAAGACTATTTGTGTAAGGGTTCATGCAAATACAATAGGAAAAGGAAGTATCTTCAGTAAAGAGTTTACAATCTCGATATAAGAACAAAGATTGACAGGAAGGTATCAGGAGACAATGAGATAACAGTGATCACAGCACACCAGTAATCTAACCATTGTCATATTTTGTGCAGGCATTATGGAAAAAGTTTAAAGGAGCTATCTGGAAAAGGAAATACCTTTGTGTAGTTACAGAGAGCTCCTACTAAGTGTGAGGAGCAGCATGCGAAGAATCACAGAGGTCTTTTTTTTTAATTTTAGCAAATAGGCAATGTAGAATCTGACCTGAGACAGGAACTGACATCTTAATGACAAATGAACTCATTGCCACAAATTGTGTTCACTGGGGAGCGGTATGTGGAATGGCTGTGAGAGATCTGACGGTACTGCCCTCTCCCAGCATGGGCAGGACTGACACCTGCTCTCTCCTGCATGAATGCTCCTGTTGAATCCCTGTTGACACAGAAGAAAGTAGACTGGGAGCAAATCAAACTCTTTGAAATAAAGCTGCTCTCTCATTCTTCCTTCCTCCCCCACCCCAAGGCACTCCTGACATCCTCCAAATTTTGTGTAAAGCTAATTGTGCCTTCCCTCCAGGGACTCCATCCAACAACGCTGCTATTGTCTCAACCTTCCTATATGTCTACTCCAAGACCATCAGGGGAAGTGAAGAGCTTTTTCCAATGTACTGTGAAGAAACTAATCTTTTGCCCCTTTCCTACTTAAAGTTTTCTGTGGTTAATGAAAAATGAAATGTAAATGTAATGTAAATGAAATTTGTAAGGGAAATGAAAAATGAAAAATGTAATGTAAATGAAATTTGACACTCTCTCCTGACTTTTGCCTGTCCTTACTTGCTGAGTATTTGTCCATCCTTTGAAAAAACTGGCAGGCCATCATACAAGCAATGTGCAAAATACATAATGGTTGTTAGTCGGTTCATTTTGGTCCAAAGAACTTTCCCTAACCAGGAGGGGTCTAGCAGGCAGACCCACTCTCCTGCCCTCTTGGAACCTTAGGAAAAAAACAAAACAGAACAGCAAGTAAATGAAACCTGGGACAACCATTTGCTATATGTATGAAAGGCACCAAAATACTTAGACGCAAACTTTCATGGAGTAAATTGCCATTGTTCCACTGGCTTTTGAACCAATTCATCTATCAAATGTGACCTATATTAAAGACTATGTCCTGACCTTTGAAGCATCACCACAGCTGTGCTCCTCTCGAACAATTCAAAGCTCTGGTT
The DNA here is from genome assembly GCF_036417845.1 of Apteryx mantelli. NCBI lineage: Eukaryota > Metazoa > Chordata > Aves > Apterygiformes > Apterygidae > Apteryx > Apteryx mantelli. Next base: position 90,316,553 of record NC_089980.1, read on the forward strand.
GGAGTAAGGGAAGGCTGGAGACAAAACTTTCTCTGTCAAAGAAATACAGAGATAGAACAAACTTCCAGAGAAGAGGATGATCCAAAGTGGAAAATGCTGCCAACCATTCTCTTCTAAGGAAATCTTTCCATTGAGACACTGATCAGTACTAACTTCAAAATTTTTTTCTCCAAAGGGTGTATTAAAGGATATTTTGTTCTGCTGTCCCCTGATAACTTTTTCACCTACCAATAAAATACTACAGGAATTAGATCTTCCAACCACCACATTGTTAATTTCAACAGGAAGGGAATTGGTAAGCAATAATATGTTTCATAATGGTGACACTGCTTTCAGCAATTGCTCCTATAGTCTCAGATTTTACCTACATTTTGGCCTGATGGTGGCCATCAGCTCTCTTTCATCAAAAACAAACAGAAACCCTCTCCTCAGGATTTTTTTGACTTTGAAAGAGGAGGTTGGAGGTTTGCTGAAATTTACTGGTAATTCTAATTTTTTTATCTGATGTGGAAGGTGGCTTTCAAATTCACATCAGCAAAATTCCTAAGTTTTCCACTTATATCATTCCCTGTGTTATATCAGTGTTTGTGCAGTTGCACAGTGAAACTTACGTTTGTGGATCTGGCTGAAAAGCCCATAAAAAATCAGCCAGAAAAACAAAAAGAATATATAACCTGTATTATTATGTTTGCACTAAATCCTATCAATTGTCCAGACTTGAGTGGGAAAGTGTTGAGAAACATATAACTTAAACACCAAATACAGGATGAGTTTTCTTCCTCAGCTAGTCTGTCTCATCTCGATACCCTCCTCCCCTCCCAAAAAACTTATAAATATACAACATGCCACCAAGTGAAAGGCTTCTTATTTTGCTCTTTGAGATACAAAAAAGGATATGGAAAAATGTTCACAGAGAGCTCTTCATTGACTGCACATTTGAGAAGATTCATTTGTGCTGTTGAGCCCACCACACGCATGGACTCATTTACACACAAGCATTTAGGGTCAGCTACTGATTTATGCACCATGGAACATAAAGGGAGGGGAAAACAATGTGTGCTCTAGAGTGATACAAGGGAAGTGAAACCTTAATGCCTTTAGGATGGCAAGAAAATGTGCTTGGAGGTCTACATGTGTTTACAAGACACAGTAAGTGCTTTCCTCAGTGCTCCCTGTGGCTCTAGGTTAGTTGTCCTCTCAGCCAATTCTGCCACTTCCACTGTTTCCCCCATCTCTAAATTAGCCAGCATTTATACCTCAGTGAGAGTAAATTGCATTGCCCTCCATACCTGTGGGGCACTTGCATGCAATTTGGCACATAGTATATTTCCTAATATGCTTCTTAAAGATATTAAGATACAAACGAAATGGAACAAATGTGTCTGCAGGACTCATTCCCAGCATAACTTCCTAGAAAATTATTTTAGCGCCATATTTAGAAACCAAGATCTCATAGGACTACATTTAAGATGCTCTTTACCCCTTTAACCTGGAGATTATTTCTTCCATCAGGTTTTATTCCACTAATACATATTATAACAACTCTATCCATGCATCCCAGACTACACCATGGGCTGAGGATTCAGTAATTGTTTGCATAAATTTGTTCAAAAGAAAGTTGAAGTGATAAAGCCTAGCTGACTGAGAGCTAGTGTAGACCCTTAAGTAAGTCTCAGATTGTGCAGATGGCAATATTCTTAGAGCTTCAAAAACTTAAAATTTATATTCTACTATGAGGGTAAAATACCTATAAAATACAAACCTGCACAAGCCCATTGCCCAAACTCTCAAGTGTTTACAGAGCAAAAACCTCCTTTAAAACTTTTTGCACTTGTATAGTTTTAGATGGTGTAGTGCTTTTCTTGTCAGATGTTCACTAACATATGTGCTCTACCAGGGTTTGCAGGAAGGAAGGGAAAATATGAAAAGGCAAAAATACATGTATAATAAACATATGGAAACAAATATGCCAAACTTGTTCTCCCTACTCAACTTACTGGTCTGTCAGGAAAGTATATATGGATTGTTAATAAATAAACCGTGTGTAACTCTGCCCTGAACTTGCTACCTTGATGCTCATTCTTTTATAACTCACTTTTTAAGAGCCTAATTTAGTAGAAATTGGTTTCAGAGCTGCATAAAGTCAAGTTTTCCCAGTGTTTTTACTCAGGTGATTCATCAATTCATTTGGCTTGACTTCAGAACTATTAATTCCTCAGAAGTGGTTGTGTGTAGAGACTGTGTTAGAATATCTTGTCTTCTTGTGAAACACTAATCTCCAAAGTCAAAACTCACCTTACACAGCTGCTGAAGCTATTTTTGTATATCCAAAGTTAATCCAGCTCTGAGCTAGAGTAATGATGATATATCCCTTTAACAACAGGCATGGAAGCTTTACACTATTCTTTTAACACTGTCCCTAGCACTGTATTCAAGTGCATATCTTGCATATCCATGATGCCAATGTCTGATGGGATGTTACCATTCTCATTCAGACTTATACAGTAGTTTAAATATGGCAAAGATCCCAACCAAAGTTTTTTTGGATAATGCCACGTTGAATTTTTAGTTGTTTAAGCTCTAGTTAATTAACATGTACTAAGATGATTGTATTATAGACTGTACACATGCATTTTTGTTTAACCGTGTTTAAGGAACAACTGTTTGTGTCACGGAACAAATATGTAAATAGTGTTACTATTACAAACTCTAGTTTGTAATTGCATTACTTAACACATATTAGAACAGGCCAAAAGTTATGGAAGAGTCAACAGAAAGTCATTATATTATGGACAGTGCAATTATGGCCTTACAGCCATTAACAGTGTTAACTCTGTTGGAGAATAGAACATAAGAATGATCTTACTGATTTAAACTTATGGTCCCTAAGGTCCCTATCCTAATCTCAAGCAATGACCAGGATGATTAGGAAAAGCATGTAAAGACATATAGTGATATTTCCCTCAGGATATTCTCCTGCTGTTGTCCACTGTCATTTTAGAACCAGAGTTGTATCTACAACGTTATGTTTAACAGCCACTGAACGCCTTTTTTTTCCAGGAATTTCTCTAGCTGCTTTTTGAACCCATACTTTGGGCAACCACAATGTCCTGTGGCAGTCAGTTCTACAACTTCCTATGTGCTGTGTGAAATAATCCTCCTGTTTGTTCATATTGAACTTGCTGCCTGGTAATTTCGCTTGATGTTCCATAATCACTTTGCGTACATCTTCTCTGTGCTATTCATGATTTTAGAGAGTTTTATTTTATCTTCCTCCTCACCTCCAGCTCTGTCTTTTCCAAGTGAAGTATTTAGGATCTCCTCCTATGGGAGCGATTTCATAACTTTCATCATCCCTGCCACCCTTTTATATCCTTTCTGAGATGGGCAAGGAGGCAGAACTGCCCACAGTATTCAGTAGTACAATGACATTTTCTATTTGTTTATTGCTCTCTTTTGATTTACCAAGGAAAACGGATCATTCTTTCATGCAGATGCTGAGGGACATCGCTGGTGCATGCCCTCCAAAGAGATGACGTCTGCGTGGAGCTCACACCTTGCGGGATGCTTATTATCCTTTCTGCCAGACCTGTGATGGGACTTTTGTTAGGAGCCATCATCAGCTCTTCAAGACGAAATGAACTCACGTTTCATCCATAATGGAACTGGCTCTGGAGCTGCTCACAGGAATAAGCCTGGCAGTTGGGTGCAAGCCATGGTCAGCAGGAACAAGGAAAATGGACACCTAGTCCCATCCAAATCGCCCTCTGGAGTCCTGCCTGGCCTCCATCTGCAGCTCAGCATGGGCACAAGTGTCCTGTAGGTCCTGTGCCATATTTGCCAGCCCTACTCAGATGCCTAAGGTATGTACAATTGCATGAGACACCTATTTCAGGCACCTGAATAGTTCCTGCTGTCTCTAAGCTAGTCAATTAATTAACAAACTAGTATTTCGCTGGTACTGACAAAATGACACAGACCAGCCTGTGTCAGCCTTTGTTTCTAAACGAGGGTGGAAATGCCTTAGCCTTGGCTAAGTCCTGAGCCATGCCTGGGGATTACTTAGGAGAGATATGCCTGTGCCAAAACTGTTCCAGCGACTGCTCCAACAATTTAGCAATACAGACATTTCAGTGCCAGTGCCCAGGAACAGTCCCAGGCACTGCTTGATTTACTAGTATAGACAGAACCTCAGAAGCAGGTAACTTGGCAAACCAATACGCTGAGTGGGTGCAGTTCCTCTGAAATCTATGATGTTCCTTCCATTTATATTTGCTCTGTATTTGGAGCAGGATAGAAATGTTCAGATATTAGATGATTCCAAATGTTTTCTTCTACAGCATACCTAGAAGATCTAAAAGACATTAGCATAAGAGAGCAATGCTTGGGATTGAGAAAATTAAAGATATGCCCTGTTTATACAGTATATATATTTAAAGAAGGAGAATGATTCAGGTTAATAAGCAATGAAGTATTTATAAGGTAATCCAGGAATCAAGATCATGTGATTGCAGGGGGGAAGGGAGGATTTTCTCCTCTGATTTAAGATTAGGAATAATCAGGATTAGATACAGCCATTAAACTGTTGGAGTACACCAGTCCTGCACAACAATTAGCACATCCAGAAGTCAGATTTTGCTTAGTAATGCATCAAAGAATCCTTAACGTACATACCCTTATGTATAAATCTGGCCTTATATGGAGATAAATACTCCCTAACACTCTATTTAAATATCTGTATAGGGGCATAATTTATGAGTAAACAGATATATATTAATCCCTTTATGGCTAGATTCTGATGCCTTACAATGAAGACTATTCTGCTTATTATCTGGTGTCCTTGCTATAAATAGAAAACTGTCAAAAATTATTTATTAAGAGGATTTTTTTAAAGGATAGAGATGAAAAGATATCTGTCTCTTTGTATGGCTGCATGTATCTTTATAGATTAATGTGTTTAGATAAGAATTTTGTGGCTTTATTAGTCATTTAGGCATGGTATGAAAATAAAAGTTTCAGATTAAAATAGCTGTTGTCTGCTTTTATGAGCACTCTGAAATTAGGTCATTGCAAGAATTGAAAACATCCCAGTGGCTTGTTATATTCTATATTTTTATGTGTAGATAATACAATATATTGTTAATGTGAGATCTGGCATGTCTTTTTGTAGCATGACATTATTTCAGTTGTGTCAGTTGTGAAACTCGCCTTGGGGACTGTAGGAGTGAAGCAGAAGCCAAGCATAGTCTGTGGGTGCTAGGCTATCTTAGCAATTTTTATGTTACAGTTCAGATGGCTCTTGACCTCCAGAAAAGTACTCTAAACCTCCTTGCATCTGCACATGAAAGTTTCAAAACTCAAGGCTTAAGCTCTGGCTGTCTGGAAATTTTGGGTCAGCGCTGCAGAACGGTGTCCTGATGGCCTGCACAGCGCCCTACAGCCCTACGACACAACCAGGACTCAGGTCCTGAACATGAGGCTCTGCTTGTAATGCTTTGTTTGTGGGAAAGTCATTCAAGTTCCTGGAAGATAAGGGTAGGTGATAAGTTAAACTCCTTCATAGCATTTATCTCCCTCTAGCTTTCTGCTGCTGTTTCCTGTGCATTCCCATCTTCTTGTCCCATTAAGCTACTAACATTATAGACTTTATCATGCTATCATTCTGTGCTGCTAGGTGCCCTCTGTGGTGTCCTATGCATATTGCAGGCAGCAGCTTGCTGGAGAGTGTCACTTTTCCCTGGTTCTTTAACTCAAGTTACAAATAACAAATGTATGAGAAAACTTTGCCAAATCTGTCTGTGGCTATGTGCCACTGTTTGGCTATGACTACCCTCTTCTGGCACTTTAACATAGCTGCTTTTATCATAGCTTCATTTTCCATGGGTTAATCTCTTTACACATCCATACCCCCTCCTCCAAAGAAGTTAATGAGATGACAATATAGGTAAGGGTGACAAGACTGGGTATTATAGATGGCTATTTGTCCCAACCATATGTATATTTTGTATGATTAACTCTTCATTTACAATGTTGCCTTCATTTACAAAGTTAAATTCTAGGGCATATTCCCAGCAACAAACCTCTCTAAATAATAACAGATATTATAATAAAGAATAAATATTATAATAAGAAATAATAATAAAGTTGCTATTTTTTATCACTTATGTTCTAGTGCTTAAGGTTTGTTAAGTGTTTTAGAGAGTAATAGGGAATGATCTTTCTTCCCAAATCTAGATCTGTCACATCATCCTTTAAAAATGAGACTCATTCAACCCATGTTCCCAGGCCATAGTACCAAACAATCATATACCTCCAGGACATATCCCCAAGCTCACCTGCATCTTTTTTCTGGCTCCAGCATCCCATATGCCAGGTGCAACTGAAAGGCCCCCCGACAGCTGCATTTGGTGGGGAGGACCATGGAGGCCACAAGGCTGGGGAACAACCAGGAGTACATGCTGGAAAACGGGCTCTCCAGCCACAGTTCTGCATCTCAGTGTCCCCTGTCGCATGATCCAGTATTTCAAGGAGGGAGTGAGCTACAGACACTTTGTCACGTGTCTAAATTCAGGGACAAAAAAGAGGGTGAGGAAGATGTTGAGAGGTCTGAAAATCTCAAAATTCAAATATGGATTTAACGTGGTACAGGAGAACAAAAGAAAAAAGCCTGGAAGAAAAAGAAAAGGCATTTTCCAAATTTTTGGAAGCTGAAGCCAGGAAAATGCCAGGAATCCTATCCTTCTATGGCCTAGCCATGAGCTGTTAAAAGCATCCATATCTTAAAGTACACATCCTCTCAGTTCCCTTGGCTGAGCCACATCTTGTCCTCTGGAAAATACCGTAGTGCAAGAAAGAAAACATGTCTGCAGTGGCAAACTGGTAATTGTACATGTCATATTGGACTTGGATTGGTTACTTTTCCATCTTTATGTTTGGGTGTGTATTCTGAAGACTTGAAGTGATACTGGAAGATGATGTAGAGATGGATGAGGATAGTGGTGGTGGTAGGGCATGTTTTTAAGATGAAAATAAAGTGGCAGAATAGGAAGGTAAGCAATGTGATGGGTAAGCTTAGGAATGCAGGGCAGGAAATGGACTGTGAATTAGCATCTCGACAATGGGGGAAAGGTTCTATATCATCTTTCATCATCATTGCTGATACTTAAAACTAATGTTGAAAGAGACATGGATCTACAACTTTGTCTTAAAATGTTAAAACACTAGAAAATTGCATGCTGAGAACAAGTGAACAAGTGAATAACATTTAAGAAGCTGGTTAAGCATCAGGCAAGGAAAGAAAACTCTCTTTAATGGAATACAGTAACTCTATTAGCTGTCTTCAGTGAAACTTGAGCTAGGATTGTATTGACTGATGTAAAGTTACCCATGAAACCAACTGCGCTAGAAGTTTCTGGCATAAGAACGGGGTACTACTCTAATCAATTTTGCAATGCAAACAAGCTCTTTAAATGGCAAATGCTAATAGAACATATTTAGAAATGTTGAAAAATATTAATATAATTTACTGACTGGTCTGAAAAATTGACTTTTATATGTTGAAAGCATTGCATTTTCTGTAGAAATTATCTGTGTCAGATTTTTTTTAGGTAAGTTCTGCTATTGCATTATCTTGCTGACATCCTGTATTTCTCCAGAGGTACTCATTATAAAATAATTGATGAGTACTAAATCAATGTATGTTAACTCCCGAGTCTGTGATTCTATACCCCTTGTGACTACTGTAGTGGTCAATATGTCTAGTTACTTTTCAGAGAAAAAGTACACAAAAAGAAACTGATCTTGTACCAAAGAGCAGGCAGTTTCCAGACAAATTACAAGACAGAAGCTGAGAAATGAGAAACAACGGCTTTTCATTCTTTACCATTTTACTTTTATTATTTGCAAGGGATTACTATAAGTAAAGAATACTGTGCTAGCAAGTGAAGGAAGAAGCCTGAATACGCCCCAAAATTTGTCCTCCTAAATTTTGAACTTCCTACCATAACATGTTCATTTTACAAAACACAGAATCTCAGTAGTATATGAGTCATTTTTCAGTCAGACACACAAACAACCTATGTTTGCAGTAACACTTATCCCAGACTGCAGGAGGCTTTTTCCATGAATTTCAGCTAGAGATGCAGATTCACACTTTTTGAGACTCCACATCAGTGCATTTCCCATCTTGTTCTGTATGAGTACATCTTGACTGTCCCTGTTTAATGGGTAGTATCAGGCGTTTGCAGAACTGTGTCTCTGCTCTATATTGACTTTGTACCACTAGAAGGTCCAGAACCAAGGCCCACAGTACTTTTTATCTACATATTAACATGCTTGCTCTTTCCAGAATGCAAAAACAGATGTCCTAAGGGAGACAGACAGCTGTCAAACAATGCATTATGAAACCTGAAGACACAGCAGGTGAATTAAATTTTAAGGCTAAAGTAACTTTAGTAAAAGTGCTTTCACTTAATAGCTAAATTCAGGGTCTAGCTAAGTGGTTTATAAAGCTGATGTGTGAGGTGCACAGGAGGGCTCCAGCCTGTCTGAGATCCCTGTAAAGCCTAGAGGGACTGCCTGCTTGCAACTACTAGAGAGCCAGTGAAGGAACTAAAAGCTCAGGGCTTTATTTAGTGATAAGTATGGTGGTGCCTCAGGTATTTCAGTAAAGTTGATGTATAACAGTTTTAATTGTGTCATAGACAGCCTATCTGTGATTGCTGAGGGAGCAAATGCTGCAGCTTGTCATCTCAGAATGAAGGAACTGAAAGCAAATCCGTGTCAAAGCATCTTTTGCTGTTTTGTCTGTTTTTTTTTTTTTTTTTTAAACATGGGTAAGATCATGCTGGGAAATTTGCCTGTTGTGGCAAGGATTCTGTGCACATCCTGGGTATCGCTTGAACTCTTTTAAGCACATCTGAAAGACTGCATGGACCATTGTAAGAAAAGGTTGAGCAGCGATGCAGAAGCAGTCACCAGTTTTGCTGGCAGAGGAGAGCAAATCAGCACAGCATGAACAACTGGCAGAAACAACAACAGGAGGTTGTGACTGATGGAAGTAGCTAATGGTAAACCTGGCTAGAGTGAACAACTGGTAGCAAAGGCAAGAAAATTGTTAGTGTGAGTAGCTAGAGGCAAATCGAGCATGCATCATAAAAAGCAGCTGAGAGCACTACTTCTCAGTTAGCTTCAGAATGGCTAACTAAGGGGGAATGGATTGCAAACCACTGCAGGAACAACAATCAATATATCTGTCACTTGAGTGTCTCCAAACCTGGATAGGAAATTGGAAATTGGGACTTTCTCATTAACTCAAAAGCATTCAGAATTGTAGGAAGAGAACATAGTCAAGAACATGAAGAAAATAAAAATAGCTGTACAGGAAGAAGCCCCAAGCCCATCTAGTCTAGTATCCCAGCTCTGACAACAGATGCTTAGGGAAAGAGTGTGAAAACAGGGTAAACGTGGAATGATATATCCCTTATATGTCCTCCCAGTGAGTCTCAAGCAGAAGAGTTAAATCTTTGGAGTTTTTCTAGTGGAAACAAATGTTTATAGGGATTGTATTTGGAGCTGATCATTGTTTTTCTGCTCACCTTTATGACTAGGAATAATATTCTTAGATTACTTTCTCCACAAAATTTTCAACATGGTAAATACAGCTTTTCAGTACCTAGTTACTTATCAGAAAGGAGCCAATCAGAATAATCTACCGTAATTCATTAGGCTGACATCTTATGGTTGCTTTCTGTATGCAGTCTTCTGGTTATATTCTTACAAAAGACTGAAATCCTCCCCTGACTTAAATAGCTACTGTATGTCTTCTTTATGTCACTGGTTGTATATTAAGTACACAATTCTGAAAATTATTCAGTATCCCCAAGAGGTAGCTAAGAAAAGAAGTAATGCTAGTATCGAAATTGACTTCTATTTTTCTTCAGAGCTTTAGGTTTTTGAATAGTCAACATACCAAAACTAGTCAACGTACCAAAACATTGTATCAATAGCCAAAGTACCAATTCTGACCATTGCAATCACAGTTCTCTTTAACATCTCTACATTTATCGGCTTAAATATTTTTAAAACTCTTAGAAATCCTACCCTAGTACACTAAACGAAATTAAAGGCATTGACAATGGTAACCAGGGAGTATACTTAAGTTTGTAAATCTCTCTAATGGTGCTCCCTGCCTTCTGTGAATTAAAACCTACCAGAGTCCAGCTGGAGCAGCAGAATGTATGTAACTAGGCCTGCCTTTTGTATTTATTTAGGCAAGGCAGCTACTGGGGGCACAGAAGTGCTCCCTATGGTTACATCGTGTTCTTTATTATGGTGCAGAGCAAAAGACAAACCACTGCAAAATAGAATCCATTTCAAAGTATGAAATACTATTGTTTCTAGTCCAAACAGTATAGCAATTGCTGCACCTTTTTGAGTGTCAGGGATGGCTTAATAATATTACAAGCTTACAACTTCATATGCTGCTGAATTTAAAAGTAGATGTTTCTTTCTTTTACAGGAATTTGCAAATTGCAGTATGTTGCTATAAAGCTGGAAAATAATTTGGATGTGTATCTAAAACTCTTCTTAACCTTTCATTAGTACTTCATTAGCTTATCCACAGGCATCATTAACTTCTGCAGCAATACCTTACAGAGGGCTTGGGATACCACAGAAGTCCGTTTGTATAGTGTCAGCAGCCAGTAGCAGAGAAACAGTTAATACATCAACTATCTTCAGTTAGAATTGTGCTAAGTAAGGATAGATCGATCCAATATTTTCTGATGTGTGTGTATATAATTAATTCATCTATTTATTTAGTTTAGAAAAGAAAGGAGATTGCCTTCATTTAAACTTTTCTGAATGACAGAATGCTCCTTTCTCTCCCAACAACTAAAATTAGGCCAGTTTTAAAACATTTCCAAGAAGGAAATTAGTTGCTCAGGAATGAGTTAATAGGTTTTGCTTGTCCTTCAAAATAAAATCAATTCTAGAATAAGACTAAAGGTGTCAGCCTGAATACAATTTTTACAGAGTTAATGAAGACTTGAAATGGGGATAGATAATGAAAATCTCAGTATATCTTAAACACTAAATTTGCAACAAATTCAACAAAATAATTAGTTTCACTGTTCATTTAAAATATTTAGGTTGTTGTTCAGGATGGAAAATAATATTTCAGCATTGTTCAACTTGCAGGTTTCCTTACTGTGACCTCTGCTGGGTATAGGGATAATTAATTACAGGACCTTAAGTCATGAATGTAAATGCATTTGTGGAATGATTATCATTGCAGAGCTGCAAATCTGCATGTTCTAGAAACTGAAAAAACAGAGAAATTGCCATAAATATCTGGAGGAAAAAACCCTCACATATCTAGAGAGTTGCAGCTGCTGAGAATAAAGACGCAAACACAACTAGCCATAGAAGTGATAGGAAAAACTGATAACTGATATGACAGCCAGCAGGACTGTTATATGAATCATATCACCAAAGTCAGACAGAAAAGGACAGAATCATTATTGACTTCTTATTGCCAAGCATATGTTTGAATAGTAGGCCTTTGGCTAATTCCACATAGGCTGATACAGAGAGGAGTATAATAAGGTGTAGTGAGGACTGGCAGAACAAAGGCTTGCATCCATGTTTTACTCACCCATTGGTATTTTTGCTCAAAACCATATGCTTTGTGCAGAAGATGGGTTTTACTAAAAGAGGAGCAATGCTGTTTTTTAATATGAGATACAGTTGTAAGCTTTTCAAATTCCAGTGAAGATCTTCTAAAGCTAAGAGCTATTGGCATTATAAAAATAGTTCAAAGTATCTTCCCTAATTCCTTGAGCATTGTCGATTTTTTTTTCAAGGTAAGGTAAAACTTTCCTTTTGAAAAATTAATAGGAAGAAATATAACAGAACTGACAACTGAGTTGCTTTACACAGGGAGCATGGATATGTTAGACAAAGGGAGAGAGTTAAAAAATATATCTCTGAGCCTGGACCCTTTACTACTGAGAAATTTAAAGCAAATCAGCTTTAAGGAAATGTAGGCAGGACTCAAGTAGAAACTCCTGCTCCACAGAGAATAGAAATGGATACTGCACAAATTGTGATTGATGATCCTTTAGTTTAGAAATGTTGTTGATAGTCAGTGTAAATCATGTGGGTCAAAAAAATAAAAATAGATAATAACATTTTAAACCAAATGATATTAGGCAAATAGTTCTAATTAAAATTAGAACAAATTAAAACAAATCTATGTTTCTTTTGCAGCACTGTCTCAAGTCTCAGAAAGAGAAACTAGGAGTTAGCATACTTTGTACAGCATAGGAGGAAAAAAAATAGAAGGAAGGAATTCAACAGTTCAACAACGCAGATAAAGTAAAAACAGAAAAAGTGAGTGGTAGTTTCTCTGATGTCCTGATCCACAGCTACTCACTGCTGCTTAGTAGAATCAAGGCAACTGTAGTGCTTTCAGGGCCTTCTCTGAGTGAATTTCCTTCCTGGATGAAATCTCTATATAGTAAAGAAAAAAGAAACCCAGTCAAAGTATAAATGATTTGTACTTTTATAGAATACAGCCTTCAGTATTACCTGGGGAACTAAATTTGTCTATTAAAAGAGGATATTAAAATCAGTTTAAGAAATGCCATTAAGTGAAATATAAAAATAACATTTTTTACATAGGATAATTTTCCCTGGAAGTAAGACAAGATATAGAAATAATATATCTTATTATGTGAAATATATTCTGTCATATTATTATTATTTATTCCAGCCATTATTAGTATTGCTGTGCCACCTGTAACGCAAATAATGAGGCTCAGAACTCATATCTGGAAGCAGATCAGTTCGCATTTAATTTGGCAGCTGAAATGAATGTGGACATAATCCATATTATTATTATTTTCTTATACATCCTATTGACAACAAAGTAAGGTTGCACTGATTGTTTTTAAGATAGATATGCAAATGAAACAATTGATTCCCAGTCAGGATAACGGATAAAAGTGTAACAGCTTAATGCTACATTTTCTTATCATCAATATTATTGACAACAAGGCTAAACATAGATTTTGGAGTATGAAAAGCATTTGGAATAATAAGGATTTTTTATATATATAAAGTCTATCTATCTTATAATAAACAGCTACAACATCCTGGAAAGGTTAGTATAAGTCTAATTGAGGTAGCATTTTACATGGTCAGATGTACTAAAATAAGGTAGCATGAATTGGTGCATAGTGCAGACATACACCTGCTGGAGTAGTGTAATTCACAGAGGTACATATGGACCCTTCCTCCTTTTTTTCATTGGGATTATGTGTGGTTTTCTTTTTGGAGAGGTTTGATCCCATTTCCTCAGTCCCTAACAGAATCTATCCAGTAATATGAGCAGTCCTCTCAGGAGCACAGGGAAAGCAGCTATGGACTTTTCCCTGAATGCCTTATATTCTTTGACAGTAACACAGGAATGAAGAAGGTAGCTGAAAGAGGTGTTTGTGAATTAAGTTGATCTCTACTATAATTCTGTGAAAGCCTTCTGTTATGTAGCCTAGTCGTTAGCCCAAGAAAGTTGCCGTGCAGAGGACATTGACCATTTTCAGCCTCACTCTGTTGGCAAGTGCAGCAGAAGCTGCGCAGCCCACAGGGAGCATGTGGCCTTTGGGAAAAACGGCTCCAAGCCACACGCTGAAGATGTGCTGACGCCGAACACTGCAATGCAGGGGAGAAGAAAATCTCTGCTGACAGAGCTGCTTCCAGGAGGAACTCAAACTGCCCTCGTGAGTCCAGTGCTAGGGAAGTGAATCAAGGCTAATGGAACTGCGGAGGGGAAACGCATGGTTTCATGCCTACCTATCTGGAGTATCCTGTAAGATTTTTAGCTTATTCCTTGATGAAACATGAGCAACTACACTATCTGCTCCTTCAGTATGAGTGGCAGACAAAAAAATAAATCCTTCTCTCTCACCTACTCTAAAATATTTAATAATATTTTTGCTATCTGAGGAGATTTGTTACTTCTTTTTCCTTTCAAATAGTCCTATCTTACAGTTTGTCAGTAATTAAATAGGGCCTGCTGAAGTAAACCTGAACTTTAGCAGAATCTCTTTTTTTTGCTAAAAGGAGACAACAGAATATAGCTGAAATGTGCTTTCCCACACATTAAGTTTGTTCCTATATTTACATTACATTTATACCCCAAAGGTCCAATTTATGACTGGACATTTGGACTGAACTCTGTCCAAAAAAGACTGTTATGTGAAGACTTAATAAACTAATAATACACAAAATGTACCAAAAACGAGATCCAAAGTTCACTGAAGTCTTTATGCCACAAATTTATCTTGGGGATTTAAAAACAGAAATACCAATATCAGCTTACCTTTTTCTTTCTTCAGTGCTGTAGGCTAACAAGCTTAAAGAGTTTGTAATTTTGAACGCCTGTGTGAAGAATGTACAGAGGAAAAGCTGAGTGAAAGAGCTGAAGGGTTTTATTTTTATTCAGTCTTGCCTTCCCTTTCTCACAACAATCTGCCTCCAAATCCTGAAAACACAGTAATTTTTATCTCTGAAATCAAGTCTGGCAAAATAAATGCAATGAGCTCCACTGTTTTAATTGTCTTCAGACTACTATCTTTCTGAGAATAAGTACAGTCTATTTCCGTTCTCCCCAGGGAACGCTCAAGACCATAGGCAATGAACTTCCTGTAAAATCCAGGGACACCGTTTCTCTCACAGGACTAGCAGTTGATTTGATTTTATTTACTATGAGAGACAAATGTCACCAACTGCTTTTAGACCTGAACATGACATCTTTAGATATGCAGGTGCATTGGACAGATATAGTAGCGTCTGCTTATCCCAGTATTGAAGAGAACTGCTGACTGCACTCAGTGAGTAAATGACTTAAGAGCTTTTGGTAAATTGAGAATCTTAGTCTTTCCTTGGGATGTTTGTTTTTTCCTTAACATCAAGGAAACAAAAAAAAATTCTGAAGTATTATTGATGACACCTGTCATGGTGTAACTAATTTTAGCTAATTTTACTACTTTCAGGTAATTTTAGTCACCTGAAAGTAAGTTTTCCATTAAAACTAGAGACCCAAGCTTACTCTAGAAAGAAACAGCCACCCCCAGAAGGTGTTTCATCCCTGTGTATCATAAATTCCTAAACCAGATGTAATTAATTACCATCTGGAGGTGCCTAATTCTCCATGGCAGCCAATGAAAGCATGGACAGTAGCAGTACCACTGGAAAAGCACACTGTTCAAGTAGGAATTTCCCAGGACATACTAGCCTTCATAGGGCTGAAGTGAAGTTTTTTGGGTGATGGTGGAAGTCTGCTAAAGCAGTCTACTAACAAGAAAGACACTTAGGCCATTTATGCATCCCTCAAATCAGCAGGGTCTATCTAGAGTTTAAGTCAGCCTCTGAAAGTGATACCGCAATTTGTGACCACTTACCCTGAACACTGAGATCTCCTGTTACCAGTATCAGGTTTGCTTTGGGATGTCCACTGGATTTTCCTTCCTTGAGCTTTTATAAAGCCAGCAATCATAGATGTTAGTCTTTAGGAAATGCTTTTACATTGTAGACTTCTTCCTGCTAGGGTGGAAAGAGTAAGGCTTAAAAGCTGCAAGTGCTCATCAACATGTCCCATCAGTTTGGGAATGTCTTGACAAGTAGAATGAGCTTGTGCAAAAAAACATGAAATAGGCACATAAAATGCAGGAACAAAATTAAAGTCCATGGAGCTTGGTTGAAGACCTTCCCTGGCGAGTCAGGGAAATGAGTGTTGTTTTTCCTGCCCTTACTGTCTGTCTGGATAGCAGGTCTCATGAGCTAGGTGGAGGAAGACCCTGTATTTATGGTTGGAAGACTGTGTAGCCTGGCGCTAGAGAAAGAAAAGGAATCAGGGAATGAGTATCCGCCCTGCTCTTCTTTCCTGAGCAGTCTGTAACAACATGGAAGGTAATAAGCATGAATGCTATGGGAGATTAATATCCCATGAACTGAGTAAGATCTTAAAAACAAAATGAAAAACCCAAACAACTCCCTCATCTCCTCTCCCCAAGGCTCTAACATCTGCTCCTAGGTAGATCTGAAGTAAGAGGCAACAGGTTGTATCGTTATCTCTTCACTGTCTGCCTGCTCTCTAGTAACGCTTCTGCCCTACTGACTGCAAATCACAGTGCGTCCAGGATTTGACTGTAAAACATTCTCCATTTAAAACAAAGTTACCTTTATATCACTGCTGAAACAATCCTACCTCTTTGAATGCACTGTTAGCTTTAACTTTTGAGAAAAGCATGCATTTCTGAATATATTTTGTACTTGGCACTGAACTTGCAGCTAAATATATAAGAACTTCCAACATAACCCCTAATAGCAATAATATTATTAACAATAATAATATCTAATAATCCATATTATTTGCATAGTCATAATGCTTTGGTTTTCTTTCAGTCCTTTTTTCTGATGCTCTTAAAAGATGCCACTAAGAATATTACTTGTGGCAGTGGTATACTCTTGAAACGTCATTGACCATTGAGGGACTCAAAAGACATTAATTTAAAGGATATATATTTTTAACTTTCCTTGCTCTTCTCTTCTGCAATTATGATGAACAAACAAAACAATGGTTGTTGTTCATACAAGTTGGGTTCCACTATTAGGTGTATTCAAAATCATGCACAGAAGAAGTGAAAGGGACCTCGAGAGGTCATCTAATTCATCCTCTGGCTAGTAAGGTCATTTAGAAATTGGAATAATGAACAAACAACAGCAGCTCTAATCTTAGCCCCAAATGACCTTAGTTCTTCAAAACTTGGAAGAAAAGGGAAAAGTTCTGGATGTGCTCACAGATCCTCACTGCTTAACAGCATGCAAATACTGTTTGTTTCTATTAGCAGCACCTGCAGCCTTTGGCAAAGCTAAATGCGAAGTGTTGCTGACTTGCCTACAGAAGTAGACTGAGGAGGGTAGGATTGAATATACTGTTTATTTTACTTACATAGAAATTACATATTAATTTTTCTAAGGAACACTTAGGTATGGAGACATTCTGTAGTTGGTTCTTTTTCTTTCTTAATACCAACCAAATAAGAAGGAAAAAGGACTAACTACAGAATGTTTTGGACCAGTAGAGGAAGACAGTGACACTGGACGGATTTCAGTTTGAGGAATAACATGATGACACCTCGTTAGTATCCTATTGCCTGTTTCATTTTCGGTCTCTCTTGTTGGCCAGAAGAAAAATGTGACAAAGTCAAGCTGGGGTAACATTCTTGTTGAAAGGGGTCCTCTACTCCATAAAGTATTAGCAGCAACCCGCCCCCCCCCCCATACACACATTTTTCAACTAGTATTTTAAAAGACATTTTTGTGCTTTAAAAAACTCTTTTAATCTTATACCCCAGCCTCCACACTCAGAAGAACTGTTTTGTATGATTTCTGCAGGTGAGTGCTATCCTGGCAACAATACTGTACAGGTCTGCAAGGGAAGAGAGAGGGAAGTGTGGCAAAATCCAGGTAGCAGAACCCTGTAACAGAAAAACAAAGTGCTGTTTGGGCAACACCGCTGGGGATAGGTAGATTCGCTCTTCTGTGGAGGACAGGAAAAGCATCCACATGGGTTTAAAAATCCCAGACCTGAGCATACACTGATACATATAAGAACTGTCACACCACATCAGACCAAAGGTGAGGCCAGCTTCTTGTGTCTGACCAGATGCACGTGTACTCTGACATATTCTTACATACTCTTGCATACTCTTACTGAGTTTATGGAACAAAGCATGTAAAGTGTGATTCTTTACCTGGTTTCCACCCCCAGTTGTGGTAGTCTGAAGTTTAGGAACTAAGTCAGGCTGCCCGCAAACTCATTATGCTTAAAATTTGCTGATGACCAGGAACTGTTTAATCTGCGTTGCAATCCACTTTGCACACTGGCCTCTGCAACATGTTTGTTTTAAGCTCGTTTTCTGGTAACTTTATTTTCTAGTCACCTTCTCCACATTGTTTGAAATTTCATAAATCTTCATCATGCCCACTTGAGTCTTGTCTTTTCATACAAAAGAGTCCTAGTCTTGTTTACCTTATCTCATAGACAAGTCATTTCACGCTGTTGACTATTCTTCTTGCTCCCCTTTGTAACTTTTCAAGTTTTATTACCTCTTTTCTATGATAGGGTGGCCAGATACACGCCCAAAATACTCAAAATGTGTAATCTTTTTTCTACTCTTAATTCCTTTCCCACTATCCCTAGAGCAGTCAAGTTTTCCATTCTTCCTTCCTGTACTTTGTATTGGCTTCCTGGCTGTTTATTTGTTGAGATATTTCTCAAACTCTCTAGAAAACAGTGCTGATAGCCTGGCTGCTGAGAATCTGCTCCAGTCTCAGGATGCTACGTCACACACTTTTCAGTCCTTGGTTTTGATTTCTGTGTCATTGCCCAGGATGTGTTATAAACACCTGGACCAGATGCTCAGAAATCTGGCTATCCACAAACCTGCCCTTACAGTAAAGCATGGTGAGGTGATTCTGTCAAATTAAAGCAACATCTAGTGTGTGTGTGTGTGTGTGTGTGTTTGTATGTGTGGTGTGTATGAATCCTGATAACAGATCAGAAAGTTTGCAGTGGAAAATAGACAATATACTAAAAAACTAAGTAGAGTTGGTGAAAAAATAAGCTAATGAAAATTTCTTGGGTCTCTGTATATATGAAATATTTCTAGGAGACGTGGCCCAAGCATTAAGGTATGGGAGCTCAACTTGAAATGCTACCTATGTATTACCCAGGGCATTCTAGGACAACTAACAAAGCTGGGGAACTGCCATCATTTGATGTCAGTGTGAGCCCTGATGTATAGATTACATGTTCTAGCACAAGTCAGCACAACAGCATTTTAACTAGTGCCTAGGTCCTGCTGTGAGCACTTCTCAAAGAAGTGAGACTGTACCGTGCTTTACAATAATAAATGAGAACTGCTGTGGTTTTGATATCCTCTATGAAGTATTTCCAGGATGAGATAACCAAATCACCCAGTGATAAATCCAGACAAAACTTGTAGCTTTCACTGCATTAGAGAATCCCTTTAACAGTCTGAGCTTTGTTCATTAATTGAATTTGAGTAAACATTAAAAACAGTATCTGCAGCAGTTAACTTTGGTTCTCTTTTCTGCTTCAAATATTCAGGAGATGCTCATCACACTTAAGAACTAAAATTGATACTCTTACAGTCTTTGAATCCTGCATTATGAATGCCTGTGACTGAGGTACCTGGAGAATACAATGTAAGTTTAATTTTCATATTTAGCTCAGAAATTGTGAAGTAATAGTTAATGTGCTTAGAGCAGACAGCCCTTTGTTGATTATCTCATCACATTTTAGAGGTTGATACACTATTGATACTTGTATTTTCCTTATGTAGTGACTGTTAATATTGTATATAATTCACACATTATTTTAATATAGAACTATAATATATATATTTTTTTCTTTTCTGAGTTCTTAAAGTCTTAGATCCAGAGCCATTTCCATCTGAGGTAAATTTTTTTTCATTAACTCACTTTTTATTATATAAGTCTTGCAGGTGAAGGGAAATAACCTCAGGTATCCTCAAGTCTAGGTTAGTATCTAAACCACTAAATCAGTGTTCATCTCCCTGACTGAGTTCTGTGAAAACTGCCAGTGTTAACTGAGGATGGAACTGGCACTTGGTATAAATAATCCCACTGAAAGCACAAAAGAATTTCTCCTCAGATAAGCTGAAACACAGCTAATAAGCAACTGCCGCTGAAGTAGAGATACCCTGTAATTATTTTAAAAAAGGACATTTTCACTCCAAAAGTCAAAAAAAAGTAAACATAAATATTTGTAGAACTAATAGCCAGAGAAATCTTCTCAAACTATGAACAATTAAAATGTATCGGTATTCATATTACATGGAAATAGCAATTTTACGTGTTAGAGAGTTAAAAAACAAGAGCTTTAAATACTGTCATTTACAGTAGAGATTAAAAAATACTCTTCAATTGCTAATAAAACAAAGGTTTGAGAAAACAGACAGCTTTGCAAGATTCTTGAAAGTTGAGATTCAGACATCGGGCCAATGGGACAATGAATTCCGGTACTGAAAGTCTTCCACTGTGTATTCCCCCTTAGCATTCCCCAGGTATTTTAATCTACTGACTTTTAGGTGGAATATCTCAGCTGCTATCATTTACCATGGGAGTTCAGGCTGTCATCTGGGTAGCTAGAAGCTTTCTGAAGATCAGGCAGTGTTATTGTATGTTAGTTTTTTTAAGATATGTTGGCAGGTTAGCAACCCCTTTTCCTAAGACTAAACTTCCATTTTATTTCTGTTCTTTTTTTCTCTTTGTTGAAGGCTGTCTTCAGAATTTAAACAACTACTCTGTTTTTATCTGCTATCTGTAAACCAAGACAGATCCCTAGGAAGTACAAAGTCCTCTCATTCATCATCACTGGTGTGTTGAATTCATAGTCTTGTCTGCGCAATCAATATCTCAATTACCTTTTAAAAACATTGTGAAAAATAAATTTGATACAAGGACTGAAAGCTATCTGATAATTTCTTAGAGTAGACTGGAGTCTAGCCACCACATGTCTAGTAGGTAATAGTTTGAGACAGGATCTTATTGACACAGGACACTAATCTGTCTTTCCCTCCTTTTTTGACAGATCAAAAAAGTAAACTGTATGTAGTTAGGTATTTTAAATTTGGCAAACAGAAGTAGCCATTTTAGTACCTATGATTATTTCTAGTCTGTTACAATAGTCTGTGGATGCTAATCAGTAGAAACAGACATCTGACTAATAAGTTATTAAATTTCCATTCAAATGACTAATTTTAGTGAGTGGGGTAAGTACATGCCTTGTTAGCTGCTATCTCATTCATACATTAATGAAAGGCTTCATTTGTTAAGCTTATTAGCATTTCTGACATAGAAAATTTGCACGTCACATTAACTCATAAATAAGTACTTTTTCTACAATGCTGTGAATATTTAGAACACTTATTTTTGAAAAATGGAAAAGTTTTATGACATTTTCACAGCATTCCATCATCTTTCACTACAATGTTAAAACTCATTACATAATTTTATCTTCCCTCAACAATTCTTTATTTTCATTTAAAAAATCCTGCTCATTTTTAAATTTTATGTAAATTGCTTATTTTTGTGATTCTTGTTTGAAATACATCAGTGTTATTGTGACAAAAGTAATAAATATTTAATATTTTCCACAGAATTTTAGGAAATATGGCTGGAAGGGACTCCAAGGTGGTAATCTGCTCATCTCTTTCTCCTAAAGCAAGATCAATGGATCTACATCATTTCTTTGATTTGCTCCTCTCATTCATTCTTAAAGCTCTAATGTTGGAAATTGCATGAATCCTCAAACAACCTATTCTGTTACCACTACTATTAGGAAATGTTTTCCTAATATCAAACCTAAATCTGAAACTCCAAAAAATTTGCAGTTAGGAACTTCCCGGGGCAGATATGACTCTAGTCTTCCATGGATTTTCCTTCCGTGAACTTCTCCAGTGTTACTACGTCAGTTTTTAGCAATCATCACATCATTTGGCAAGAATTGCAGTAGCACTACCTCTTTTTGTTTGCTTTTGACACTAATTGCTACCAGCTTTGTTCAGTGCCTCCTAGTCCTACTGCTGGGAGATAGTGAACAATAGATCCCTATTTACTGTCTCTGTGCCACTCATGATTTTATCTGCTTCTACCATAATCTCTCCGTTGTTTCTTTTCCACATTTTCCACATTCTACCTTAGTTATCACTTATATGGAAGCCATTCCATATCTTTGGTTGCCTTTATTGTCCTTTCTGAACCTCTTCCAATTCTAAGGTATTTTTTCTGATTTATTGTTTGAATTTTAATCCTTCCATGTCAAAATCATTGGAATATATAACAAACATTTGTTATTCCATTATCTCAGTCATTAATGAAAACATCATACAGAATCAGATCAGGATAGATTCCTGTGGATTCCCACACAATACTTTCTTTCATTTGGAAATAAAACATTAACAACAATTTTCTGGACTACGGTTATCCCACCATTTTTATATTCCCACTTTACATTATTTTCATGTAACCCCCCCATGTCCATGGCTTGATAAGATTATATTAAATAAAACCTAAACCATAATTAAGGCCAAAATACCTGACATTTAATACTTCTTCTCATTTGACAATATGTATTATCCTGCCAGAGAAAGAAATTGAATTGACGCAGTTTGTTACTGATAAACCCATGCTGGCAATTGTTTCCTTGTTGACTTTTATGTTTCTTAATAAGTTTCAGCTAGTTCTTGACACTCTTAGGAGGGACTTCATGATACCTAGCTGATCTGAAAGCACAAATTTGGAAGCACCTAACTAACTGATCTTTCCTTAGTCTATTCTCAGAGCTTAACAATTTGTGTTTGGAATCAAGTGTTTTATCTGCTTTGTTGCAGTTGATACTGATGG
This sequence comes from Apteryx mantelli, assembly GCF_036417845.1. Classification (NCBI taxonomy): domain Eukaryota; kingdom Metazoa; phylum Chordata; class Aves; order Apterygiformes; family Apterygidae; genus Apteryx; species Apteryx mantelli. Next base: position 90,339,071 of record NC_089980.1, read on the forward strand.
CTGAAACAAAAAAAAGACTTGAAAAATAATTTTGAGGATGTTCTTGGCTTCTCATGTGCTATTCTCTCTGTATAGTTGCTATTATTAAATGCCGCTTGCTTTTTTTTAGGTTACAGCTCCTGAATCTTCCTTCTCCTGTGTTTATTTTGAAGGTGCTAGTGAAGTCAACCATAGTTTTCATCCTTGCTACATGCTTGATGTTCCTTAATGCTTCGTGTTCAAAGCTCTGAATATTCTGCTGGTGAAAACGTGTTTCTCTCAGGCCTGGAGCTTGCCTAATCAACACCGCTCAACGCCTGTACTTTCAGGGCAGAGACCACAGCTGAGGTGCCCATCCTGCATATACCTATTTGCTAAACCACTATTACTGCCTGCACTTCTGGGGAAATCAGGGCCCCAAGGTAACACTGGAATGATTACAGAGAGGAATTCAAAGGGCAAGAAGCTTTTACAAAAAGTGTAAAAAGCAGATGTTGAAATATTAGTATTCTACAGGTTTTTGTAATTTTTATTCCATTTCCACCCTTTGTCTTTTTCCCCCAGGCACGCTCCCCGGCCACGCCCGTAAGCAGCTCTGACAACTCCGGCGGCCCTCTCCCCCCGGGAAAGGGGCAGCGCCGGCCGCTGGGCGGCCCCGCCTCGCGCCTCCCTCCCCAGCCGCCGCCGCGGCCGGTCGGAGGCGCGGGCACGGCCCCCCGAGGCACAGCGACCCCACACTGCTCCCTGAAGGCTTGAAACGGGAATAAAGCGTAGTCGGTCACCGGGACAGCCCGCCCCGATGCCCCTAAGGCGACTCTGCCACACAACCGCCCCGCGACGCCGCTACGAGGACAGCGAGCGCCCTCGCGCCCCCCCCCCCCCTTCGCCCGCGCGCATGCGCGCTGCGGTCCTGCCAGGAGTCTGAGCATGCGCAGAGGCGGCGGGGCCGGGGCCGGCAGCGGAGGCTCCGCGCCGCCACCGCCGCGATGGGCTGAGGGGGGGAGGCGGCGGTGGCGGGTGTGCGGCTCCGAGCTGGGCGGCCCGAGGATGGAGAGAGCCATGGAGCAGCTCAACCGGCTTACGAGGTCCCTGCGCCGCGCCCGCACCGTGGAGCTGCCGGACGGTAGGACGAGGGTAGCCGGGTCTCGTCGCCGGCCGCCTCCGGCCGCGGCGGGGTGGCGCGGCCTGCGGGCCCGGGCCCAGGCCCGCGCCCGCCGGGGCTGCGCGGGGCGGGCGGGGCCGTTGGGTCACCCCGGCCGGGGCCCGCCGGCCGCCTGAGCCCCGCCGCCCCAGAAGTGACTCAGGGGAACGCAAACCAGCTCCTTCTCCGGCTCCGAGGGACTTTTTTTTTTGTTTGTTTAGATGATGATGACAACAACAGCAAAGATTTCTTCTTCTTCCTCCTCCTTTGCCTGGTGTCTCATCGGAGGAGGACACTCCAGCGCGGGGTTTTGCATGCCGCTTTTGTGCGCAAAGTGACCCGGTTTACATCTGTGTCACATCTGGTCCGAGATTAGTGGTCTGTGGTACTGGGCCGTCTTCTTTTTATCTGGCTGTAAAGCCTTAATTTGATGCTTTGTAGACCACACACTACTGATGACGATTTTTTTGTTTTTTTTCTCTTTGTCTAATGCTGAATTTTGTTTCAAAAGATATTGTAAGTCACTGTCACCAGTAACAGCCTAAATTTTTTGTCTCTAAACTTGTCATGGGTGCTAGCAGCATTACCAGGGTCATGGTGGACTTAAAAATATAGCTTCAGGCTCTAATGAGAAATGGTGTATTATTTTATCTAGATCTAGCTATTGGGAAGACTACCCCTGTAAAAGTTTTTGGAAATGCAAAAGTTTCTGTTCTTCTGAGTGATGTGCTGTCTTCAGGGATTTATTTATACAGACAAGTCTTTGGCTGTACGTCTCTCAACTTTCATTTCCCGCGTCGGAGGGAAAGGGAGAATATTCTGTTTTCTTTGTACTTTCCCTGTTTGGACTTTTCCCCCACTGCTAGCTGTTGCTGAAGAAGAGCTGACTTTCAGCACCCTTATTGTCACTAGTGAATAGTTTCAGTGTATGCCAGTGCAGTTGCTCATAAATGTCACAAAATGACAGAAAAAATTCAGGTGGATTTGGCTGTTTCTGACAAGCCCTTGAATGACAGGAGTGAAAACTGACCTAATACTTTTCAATATAAGCTCAAAGTTATAGGAATGTTAAAATAGCACTAATTCAGCTAATTGATGATGTTAATATGAGTAATGCTTAACACAACCTGTGCCAGGCGGAGTAGTTTTAAATTTACTCCAGTACTAGTTTAGGCAAATTCATTTGGAATTTGAGTTCAGCTATTTTCATTATATCTGGTGCATTATTATCATATGCTTCTCAGGTAATTATGTTTGTGGTAAGACAAGTACAAGCCCTCTACCTTTCATAACAAATAGTTCTTTTGCACTGTAATGTAGAGTGCATGTTAATGCTACTTATTCTCTACGAATTATATAAAACAAATCACAGCTAGACTGAAATAAGGGCTTCAGAAACTGAAATTCCAAATAACATTCCAAGAAAGCCTCTGTTCAGTGGATGGATCTGTTCATTGGATACATCTTAACTCACTAATTGTCATCTTTCTTGACCCTGATTTTTCCCCAGGCTGATGCAGGCCTGCCTCAGTATATGTCTCAAGCTGCCCTTTATTAGCAACTGATGCCAAGCTAGGTTGGGGATCTAGGGATTTACTTCACAGATCTAGTGAGATGCCTGATTCTTAGCACTCCAGATGTGTACTGGCAAGGTCTGCTCAGAAAATACTGTCCCCACTCTAGTATGGCATGCAGTTTGGTGGCTTCTTGTGTGCTGTGTCTGGCCTCATGAATTATGTGTGGTTTTTTTTTTTTTTTTCATACATTTGAATAGCTTTAATTGGAAAGATGGAGAGTTCACTTCTGCTGTCTGTCCTTAATCCGTGAGTTATAGTACTCTCAGGTAATGGAGAGGTGTGTTTGCACATCCGTATGCTGAAGAAGGGGCTAAATCCAGATGCTTAACTTCTTGTGCATGTGTTGTAGCCATTAGGGTATTATATGGGTGCTCTTGGCACATCTTCCTTAATATTGTGATCTCTGCCAAAATCAATACAATTTCTGTTATAACACAAAGCAGCATGTGCATCTGGTCAGGGGAGGATTCTGGATGATAGATTTTAAGTGGTTTTTAAGTGCGCATGAACCCCCAAGTCCAGGCCAGTGAATACACTGAGCTGGTCTTGCCAACAGGAAATAGTATTTATTTTTTCATCACTCTTCTGAAGTAACCTTCAGCAGGCGTTTTTGGATGCTTAAGAACTCAGCAAAAACTTCTGGATTCTACTGTTAGGGCCCAGTACTAGGAAAACTAGACTTTGCAGACCTAAGTTGTAAGATTTTAGGTCTTTGTGTTTGTTTGTTTATTTTTTGTTTTGCTTAGGCATTCATGACTTGAAATGCAAACAAGTTAGATAACAAATAAGTTCTGTAAGTTCATTAGGCGTATGATGTTTCTTCTCTCCCTTGTGTCATGTAGTTTTACTTTGAGTCAGTAGGAGTTTGTTTATGAAGGGAAATAATTTTTGCCAGAATAGTCACAGAAGCTCCTTAGTCCCAAACCCTTTTAATTAGTTCTGTACAGACAAAAACTCTGGGAAACTCTGCATATGCTCCACAGTGTAGACTCTGTTAATAAAATAGCAAAGAGCTTAGTGTTGCAAATATACCATAAGCACCTTTTATGTTCTGACTGTCTTCAAATTTAACTATTATCTCTTTGTAAATCACTATACTTGAACAATAGTTAAATTTAATTAAGATCAGTCTTAAACATTTGAGTTGTGTGCTCATATATTTAAAACTTTTTATTAGTGTTTTTTTTTTTTTTCCTTATCTCTATTCTTTAGTAGAGCATGGTTGTGAGAGCATGCAAGAACGTCATGCTCAGATTTAATTGATGCTCTCGGGTTCTGTTTTTTGTTTTAATTAGGGACCTTTCTCTTCCTGCCAAGAGATCTGTGGAACAGAGCTCAAGCAAGAAGAAATTTTTTCATTTGCATATATTATGGACTAATCCTGGATACATTTAAAAAAATGATTGAGTCTTTTCCACAAGTGACACCTTTACTTAGTATCAGTTTAATTTTATTTCCAAAACTTCTTTCTATTTTTTTTTTTTTTTAACTAAGCATCAAATTCTAGTGGTATGTGTCAAGGATGGACTGATGCTTACAGAGCTCTGTCATAAGGAGTAAACTATAGCCTGTTCAAACTTTTGAACTTGCTGACAGTTAGTGACTCACTGCAACTTTGAAACTTAATTTGGTGTTGAGAGGCTTACATCTCTTCCACCATGCGTTCAGAATAAGCAACATTGATTTTTATAAATCAGAGTTAATATGATTAGTATCATTAGTTATCTCATTTTGGTGTTCAGAAGTACTAATAAATTAGCATTGCTTCTTTCTTTTGTTAGTTACAGACAGACTGCTTCAAATAGTGGGTAGCAGCAGTAAAAGAATTTTGGGGCAGTAAAGAAGACTAATAATGAATCTTATAGCTGTAGGATGATAAGTGTTTCTCCGACTTCATTTGATAACTCTGAAGAATTATTTATTCAGTATTTGATAAATGTCAGCTTGCCTTATCTTGGTAGTATAAATAGTTCACTATGTGCATGTTCACTATGGTGCCTAAAAATATAAAAAGTTACACCTCTTCGGGTCTGTTTTAATTCTTCCTGTTCTGACTGCTTTGTAACTTTGGAATGTTGGATCAATTAAGATGAGGAACAAAATGTTCAAATTAAAGTTTGATTGGAACAGTCCTGTATTTCCATATTCTACCTGGGTTGCCAGTAAGTGTAGTCCCTGCAATCATAGGTTGAAAATCAAGCTGAAAGAGTCTGTGCTCCCAACGGTGTACTTTGCTTCAAGCTAGAAAATACTGCCTAACAGTTATTATATATTAAAGCATTTTTTCTGTTTTGCCAAATTCTTTTTTTTTTTTTTTTAATAATAGTGTTTTACTCCAGAAGGGCTATCAGTGATGAAACAGGCATGTGGTACAAGTGTATATGCAGTGGAAGTACTGACAGAAAGTGTGTTAGGTGAATGCCAGTCTGTTTCCACCACTGATCTGCACCTTTATCTGTTCTGGCCTTTTTCCTTGCCTTCAAACTTGGGATGTGAAAAATGGTGGCTTTTTCTTTATAATGTAGTTGTAGGTACCTAAAACCTATAATAATAATCTGTTGAACCATAGGCACTTTAAAAGGTGATTAAGTGTTGCTAGATTAACTTATTTTACATAAAAGATCACTTTAGGATAATGGAATAATTTAATTTTTACACAGATAATGAAACTGCTGTCTATACGTTGATGCCAATGGTTATGGCTGACCAACACAGGTGAGAGCTTTTTTTTTTTTTTAAGTTTCCTGTTTTTTTTTTAAGGCCCTAAGAAACAGCATGTTTGTTAGAGTTGCAGCTACTAGAGCACTTTTGGGAGTTCCGTTGCTGAATTGCTGTGCAGGTTCACAGAGATATCTTCTAGCTGAAGCTAGTCTATTCATGCATTCCCGTGTATTCTTACCTGAGTAGCCTTTTGGAGTTCAGAATTAGAAATTTATTGTTCTTATGCTTTAGACTGGAACTGGGAGATGTTCTGTTGATGCACATGGAGAAATTTGGCCAAGGATGAGATAAAAAAGCATTGCTTTGTAACTGAATTGTAGCTTCAAGTGTGTGTTTATTGATGATATAAAAGCTCTTAGTCTCATGTTGCTGGCTAAGAAATATATGGAATAAGAATTGGACAATAAGATTGGTACTTCTGGAGTTTCCTGGATGAGCAGCTGTTTCTCTTCCCCAGTAATGGTTGCTTGGGACCTGGGGGCTGTGTAGTGCCAGTTAAGTGGTGCTGCCTTCCATTGAGCTTTGTAGGCAAGCAGGTAGCACCTCCTGATGAAATTGTAAATTGCATATATAATCAGGATAAACATATGTTCTACTACATAATATCTTGCTGATAGTGTACAAGGGTTTCAAATTATGTGATCAGCTCGTTACTGCAGGCTAAAATCACCACTTCACTTGCAGTCTGACCTATTTAGAGATGTTTTATCTTTACTACTGTCATGATTCATTAAGGTTTGAAGGATTCTATTTAAATTTCATATCCTGTTATCATATCATGTGTTTTCCTACATCATCATCATGATTTCATGTATCAGTCTTCCTTCTGAACTTTGCCTATGTTTAGGAAAGCTGCTGGATATCTGGATAGGATGCCTGTGGTGAGATAAGGAAGAAAACAGGAATTTGCAGTTTTTCAGACCAATGCTAATGATATGCTTGTTTTCCATATCTGTAAAGAAGTTTCCATATCAGTAAAGGCCATCTGGTCTAGTTCTAACTAGCTTACATTTGAAACAGTTGCCCAGTGTCACAGCTTGTCCTTATAAAAACAAGGAAGAAGTGAAGAGTTAAAGTATTGTTAATATGCAGATTTTTAAAAGCTTTTGGATCTCTTGTTCAGAAGTTAGCTGGAGGAAAAAGAAATGGTGATGAAGTAAGAAACAGAGTGCTTTCTTGTAAGTTACAGTATATACTTTGGATATTATGAACTTTTTTTTTTTTAATTAAAAATATTTCTCTGTTTTAAGGTCTGTCTCAGAGCTGCTATCAAATTCAAAATTTGATGTGAATTATGCATTTGGACGTGTGAAGAGAAGTTTGCTTCATATTGCAGCAAAGTAAGACTTGTTTGAGTCCAATCCAGAAGTTAACAATGAAAGTATTACCACAAATCTAAGGCACTAATGTAAGCTGGAAAACTCAGTAGTATCAGTTTACTTTTTATTTTTACACTTCTTTTTGTATTTTGTTTGTTCACCCCTATTGAGAGGACAGATTGTACACATGGTATCAAATGGCTTTCCAAATTCTACTGAGGGGAAGTCTTGGTGGATTTTTTTTTTTTATACTTTCTTTGAAAGCTCGATCTGAGAGAAGTGTAGCCACTACATGTGTTCTTAATAGCTGACTTACCCATGCTTTTCTAGATTTAAAGAAGCCTTGTCTGCCACAGCAGGTGCTGCTTGTTTTTTTGTGGTTGTTTTTTTTTTTTTGGATGTATTTTGACATGCTGTTCTCTGTGGGGAGTGTTTGGATACTCATTAGGAAGCAACTGTCCCAAATTACTTTGTGTACTCATAACTTAATTGAAGAAAACTTTGTCATTCGCTTCTAGTAATTTTTTGTACCCTGGATAAAGGACTTAACTGGAAATTTCAAATTCGTCACCTAGAGTGACTTATTATCATTTGATAACTGAAATCAGATGAATATGTGTATATCTGTATAGCTCTTCTATGGGATAAATCTACATTTCCAAGAAACAATCTGATTAACATTTTTAATAGAAATGAACCAAATAGTTTTTGAAATGGCTTTGCAGAATACTGACTTAAAACTAAGGAATAAGTGCTTTATATTCGAGTCCTATTCTAAATATCTTGGATGTTCTTGCATTTAAACTTTTGGTAAAAGAATATTGAAGGAGTGTTTTGAAGGTGTATATACTTTCTGCAATAGCAGGTTTTTGGGCACACTAAAGGTAGAACTTCCAGCTTTTTTTAAGCAGGCCATTTTAGGAATATCTTTTTCCTGAACATTACATCTTGGAGTTATATGCCTTATATAAAATCTACTTAGCAGAAGAAATATAAGCTAATTTTAACTTGTATCTGAAAAGCTTCTTTGAAACGTTGTCATCCTATTGATCATGGGAGATTGCGTAAACATCTTCTGTTTCTACTTTTTGTGGATTCTCTCATATCTTGGCTGTCTATTGGGTATCTCATTAAGGTGCTGTTTTTGCAAGTTATTTGTTGTACAGCTAGGATCTATTTTGGGGGGGTTGGTGTGGAATAGTTCTGTCATTGATGAGACTGTTAATAATGGATAAGCCAGTCAGGACGAATACAAAAAATACTATATAGTAATCAGTTCCTTCTCCTGGAGAGTTCAGGAGCAAGATAAACCTCTAATGCAAAGTTTCTGTATTATAGGTGACACTGGTTATCTGGAAAAGCTGTTCTATTATGAAAAGTAATAAGAAGATAGATACAGATTCAAAGCAAATAGAAAATAAGTAGTTGTATGAGTTTTAGCATTTTTCTGTTCTTTAAGCTTTTAAATGCAACTTCTAGAAACTGAAATGTAACAAAAAATGGTACTAGAATTGTTGTTTAATGAATATTTCAATCCTGTGAATAGAATAAGGATAAAGGGGGCGAGAGGTTGTAAACAAAATGTTAAGGGAAAAGCACATTTTAAGCAGTTTTCAGTTTAAACAGTTAACAGTTTTAAAGATTCCTTGTTGGGATTTGAAGTCACTAAAATCACGTAGAAGGCTAATACCTGTTTGTTAGTAAGAACTGGGTCGTAGCTTCTACTGTATTTAAGTGTCTTTCCTTTAGCTTTATATAACTTGAAATATGAGGGTGTAGAAACAGTTCATGTTAACATCCTTTTGTGTTGAATGTGATCTGTACATAGTACTGTTGTTGTACGCACATCAATAATAGACTTGGTTTTTAAATATTTTTATTATAGTTTTTCCCTTCCTTATCTGTTCTCAGTTGTGGATCAGTTGAATGCCTTGTCCTGTTGTTAAAAAAAGGAGCAAATCCAAACTATCAGGACATTTCGGGATGCACACCTCTTCATTTAGCAGCAAGAAATGGGTAAGAAAAAAGTTGTTTGGTTTTCTTTTAAAAAAAAAAAAAGTGTACATCATGCACTTGAGTTGATATGTTCTGTAATATTTTTGTATAAGTTAAATAAAACACTTTGTTTTTCACTTTTGGAAAGTGGCACATTTACAGTGAACTTGGAGGTTGAGATTCTTATTTTAAATATTCAAAAAATAATTTTATATGTGAACAGGTACGTCTGAAGTGGCAATTGTTATATAATCATTTTAGTGTTTTCTGTTAACCGGCAGCTGAATGGTCGAGGATGTTTGATTTCGTGACTAACACGATGATCCTTATTTCAGACAAAGTGTGAATTTACCTTCCGGTTAATTAAGTAAGAAAATATTTAGAAGAGGAAACTGAAAGTGTTTTTGCTGTTCAGATTGTTACTCAGAAATGTTTCCAAGGAAACTTTTTCTGCAGGGAGAGGAATACAAAATTTGCATACCACAGTATTAAGAGAGCAAAAAAAAAAAAAAGAGGAGCAGTGAGCTAACTCCTTTTTGTATTTGATAATGAACTTCAGTTATGTTGCTGATTGTCTAAAAGAGCATGTTTGATAGAAGAATTTTACAGTAAAAATGCTTTAGTTTCTCTTTTGTAATTGTTGTCTCTTTGTTCAAAGTTTTAAAGACTCCTGTGAGATATCTTCAAGTTTGTAGGAGAAAAACATATTACATAAGTCAGGGCAATGCATGCGAGGTGTTAGTGTGTATGACAGGATATGTTGCATAAATTGCATTCCATTCCTTTGCAGATGACCAGTTTTATTTCAAGTCCAGTACAAAAGAACTGGACTTGAAAGTGCAGAAAAAACATCACTATATACCTATATATATAGAGAGAGAGAGCGATACATATAGATATCTATCTCACAGTTCTTTATAGCTGCAATATTTTCCAGTTGGAAGGTGGTCTTCAACATTATCTGCAATGCAAGGGGTGATTCTGGGACTAGATGTATGTTTCTTTTTTTAAAAGGTTTTAATATTATTTAATGACTTAAAATTTGCATGAAACTAATCTGTACTGCTCAGGTCTATTTGTGCCATCCATCATCTAGTTTCTACCTTTGTAATTTATTCATGATTTGGACTGTTATCTGTACATGTTTCTTGCATTTAGATTACCACTTCTCACTTGCGATAGGGCTACTTCTGGAAAGCCTTTGCATTGCTATTCCTGAGAGGACTTTGTGAATTGAAATTAAATAGGAAAGAGGTGGAAGTATAACTATTCAGTCTCTCTCAAGATTTTAGTTGCATGCATAATTAAAAAAATTAAAAAAAACAATGTCACTTGAGAGATTATTACTTTTGACAAATAATAGAATGGGAATGGAAATCTCCTGTTAGAAATATGCTTAATTTGGCATAGTTCAGCTTTAGTAGCCTAGGTCATACTGAAATTAATTCGCAGCAGAGTTTAAACTCTAGGAACAAAGTGTCTGAAGTTGAGCAGCTTGTCAGTTGAAGCAGCTCTTATGTTATTTGTGATAGATTAATTGTGTAACTGATCATGTCTGAAAAAAGAAAATGTTTAATAATAAAACATTTTTCAGGGGAGGTGATACTGCAGTTACTATGGGAAGTGTTTTTAATGGCGTTTGAACATTTAAGATGCATTTACTATGCTTTCTAGTTGCTCTCTGAGACAAATACCAGTTTCTTGTTTTGGCTTATCAAACAATTTCTTTTCTCCTCTTCTTGTGAGAAGACAGCTTTAGCTTGAATAAACTGTGTCTTCCAACTGGATAATTTTTATTTTGAAAGTAAAGTGTCACAGTGTTAAAAATAAACCAGTTTCCAGCTCTGAAGCTAGTGATGGCTTTTTGCTTTCCATCATTATGGAGTTTTCTGAAAATCTGTTTAAGTGACACGTGAAATTTCTTTCCAGTAAAAGTTGGCAAAACTACCAAGTCTTTATTTAAAAAAAAAAAAAAGTTTTAAAGATCTTATTTCTCAAACTATAGTATGTGGAAACACACAGCTGTTAATGATACTATTGTCTTTTTCATTTTAGAGCATGTATATGGTACAGTAACTGAATTATAGTAGGGCCAATACTTCAAGGGAGGAGGAGGAGGTATTTAGTGGCTGTTAGGTATGTGGAAAGAGTATCTGTAGGAGAAGGGAGAAAGAGCCAGTGGTACCTGATCAAATGCAGAAATTCACATACAGGAGATAGTTATGTGGAAGAGAAGTATGAGAAAGGTCTGTATGAGAAGAAAAAGTAAGATCAAACTCTTTAAGGGTAAAGCATTTACAGAACTAGAGAACATTAACAGACCAACAAAATATGAAATAGGAAGAACACCTCTATTTTTATGAAGGCAGTCGTAGTTGCTGAAGATTTACTTAGCGTTACAATGAGCGTCTTATTAAATAATGGTGTAGTGGTGTACTAAAGATATGTTCACCTGAGTGTACTGATGATGATGAACTTTATGGATTTCCCTTATTTGAACTCTAGCTTCTTGTCTTCAGGGTTTAGTTCATGCTCAACTGAAACTACTTAAGTAGTTAAGTACTTCTACACTCTCCAAAAACCATTCAGCTGCACAATTATGATTTCTCCCCACTTGATGTCATATGCCACACTTGCACTGTGAGTGTCCAGTGCTACTGATGACTGTTTCTCTTTTTTAGGTGCTCAGTACTGTACTCCTTATAAAGTAAATCTGCCAGCTTTGGTTTATGCATGTGATGAATTAGTGAGGGGAGCTTGAGAAGATATTTGGTCTCTGTAAATCATTTTGCATGACTGGGATTTAGTGTATTCTTTTCTTTACAGCCAGAAGAAATGTATGAGCAAGCTGTTGGAATACAGTGCAGATGTCAACATTTGTAATAATGAAGGCTTGACTGCAGTAAGTACTTTTAATTCTAGTGGTGCTCTTAAAACGAATGCAGAATTTGAAGACTCTGGTTTCTTAAGCCTCTTCTTAAGCCTCTTCTGTCCTACATGTAACTAAGGAAAACTGCTGTGTGTCCAGTGCCCTTAAGAATTGAGAGATGTGATCCAAACATCTAAGCATGATATGATAATCTTATTCAAAGCTTTTCTTTGTGAAAATGTTGACAATAGTATAATCAGGTTTAAAATCATATTTATGAAATGCTAATATCATTGCTAAAGGAAACACATATAATTGTTTTGTACTTAGATTCATTGGTTGGCTGTCAATGGACGAACAGAATTGCTTCATGATCTTGTACAACACGTCAGTAATGTAGATGTTGAAGATGCAATGGGACAGACAGCGCTTCACGTAGCTTGTCAAAATGGCCACAAGACAGTAAGTTTCTAAACTTTATTATCGCATGTTAGAGTTGCTAAGAATTGGATATTGCTTTAGTTTTTTTTATTTGTTCTTGTTTTGTTTTATGCGCACTATAATGTTTAGAAATGTGAAGAATTCTATTGTTTGGCTTAGTAAATGATATTGATTGCATACACTTCTATGGGAATAACTAATTCCAGGCATCTTTGGGATTAGCCGAAGTTCTATAAAAGGCATCATTATTAAAATGGGAAGCTGTAAGAAAGCTTTATGAGCAATAACAGCCATGATTCTCCAACTAGTGTTTAGGAATTTTGTTTTTGAGATTCATTACTGGAAATTAAATCCTTGAGTATAGTTAGAGATGCATGGTACTAAATAACTGTAAGCCAAGAGATGTTTCTGTTGATGTCTTCCTAATGCTGGCATTTTTTTCTGTTCCAAAAAGACAGTGCAGTGTTTGCTAGACAGCGGTGCAGATATTAACAGGCCCAATGTGTCAGGAGCAACTCCGCTCTATTTCGCTTGCAGGTATAGTATTCCTAACTTCTGAATATGGAGTAAAAAGATGAAGTTGAGTATTTTGGGAATACACAGGTGCAATAACAGAATTATTAGAAAGCACAAAAGCGAGGAAGCATAAAAGCTGACTTGTATTTAATCTTGCCTCATGTTTGAATGTAGTTTGTTGCTTTATCTAAATGCTTATCTTTAATACCGCAGGCTGATATACCTGTTTCTAACAGACATGTTAAATACATAGCTGTGCATGTTCTAGCATGAGTCATAAATCAGACTACTGAACTTTTCTCTGAAAAAATGAGATCTACCAACCTAGGCTATTTTGAGTAGTATTTTTCTTTTTCTATGGCTATTTAAAATCAGTGAATTGCTAAGATAAGAATTTGACAAGCTTTTTGTACTGGGTCAATATTCTTTGCAAACAGTTCTCAGAGATTGTTAAGCAGTGATAACCTTCCTGCCTCTTCCTTCCCAGACCATTCATAAATACAAGTCTGCCAGGCATTTTTAAGATACCATCTAAATTACTGTGTGGGTGGGTGGGTGTTTTTTTTTTTTTTGTGGGAAGACCCTGTATGTATGTTGAAAAGTAGGAGTAGTTAGGCTAATGATTGCTACATTCATCAATTTATAAAAACAAAAGTTTTCATAGGGTAAGTTTGACTATTCTTTAATGTACATTATGTCATTATAGTGTACATGAAATGTACGTATCTGCCTTAAAGATGTAACGTTGGCCTGAAATTATATTGTCACTGGTCAGTTCTGGTTTCTTCATTGTTTAGTTTTATTTCAAAACTAATCACATTTGATTAATGAGGTCTTGTTTTAATTGGAGCCTTTCAGCTATTTGTTAGAACATTTACAATTCTGTAATCCCTGTGCTTTGGTTACAGGTTAAATAGTTCACCTATGATTAAACACTAATATAAACAAAGGGAGAAATGGACTGACCTGGTGGCCTGCCAAGGGTTATGTTGTGGGAGCCCTGGTCTGTGGAGCTCATGTGTGCTGACTCTTGGCAGTTGAAGAGAGGGAAAGTAGAGAATAAATGGCTGCTAGCTAATTGAATGCCTGGGTGCTTAATGTAGGGACTGGTCTTGGCACCCGCTCTAGAAGAAGAAAGTGACTTGCTTCAGCTCAGAGCTTTTCGTGAGAAAGGAATGCGTTGCAGGTACAATACTGGTATTCTTTTAGCAATGAACAGCTGGAGCAATTGGAAGGGTGGAATGAAGAGGATGTGTAGTGGAAGTAAACAACTGTTATTGTCAGAGGTACCACTTGATGCCACCCAGGAAGAAAGGCTACACAGGTCCCTGATGGAAGGGTGTGGTAGCAGTGGCTGGTGTTTGCTGGAGAAAGGGTACCAGTGCTCAGAGTCTGACTTTGAAACCCCTGTTCTTCAGGGTGTTAAGTGGACATACTGTGCACTTACTCTGGAGGTTTACAATGAAGAGTGCTTCAGAAGGCTTTTAGTCTTAGCTCCTACCAGCTTCTGGTAGCTGACTCTGAGTGTTTGTTGGGGCAAAGTCTAGTATGTTAGGTTAATCTACTGGTTTCCTGACCTGGAAGGACATGGAAGAGGAGAGCACAGTTGGGAACTGTTGAGAGCCCGATGAAGATACCTCTTGCCCCTCAGCTTTAATTGTCCCTTTTCCTCTGTTCTCCCAGAACTGTTAGTATAGGTGGACTTTGTGTATTCCAGTACAGCAAATATGAATTTGTGTTTATGTAAGGGGCACACCACAAACTAATTTATGATCTAAAACACAGTTGTAAAGCTTGTAGCTGTAGCATTAGTTGGTATGTCTTTTGTACCAGTCTTTCATTTCACCCATTAGATTTCTCGATATTAATTTTGCTAACACATGCACTAAATATCGGTGAAGGCATGTGCTCAACTAGACTTTAAGGTGTTCTTAATAAAGTTAACATCTCTTCACTGGTTCCTAATTTTTCATTTTCTTCAAAAGTGTTTTGGAAAATAATGTTCTAAGTGTTAAGGAATATGTAATATACATTTCCTTGAGTCAGGACTGCCACAATCAACTATTCCAATAGGCCATCATTGGCTACAATAAAATAACACCAAACATTATTTATAAGTGTCTTATGTAACATACAGAGAGACCAGTGAGAGTGTGAAGTAGACTCTGAATGGAATAGTAAAAGTCATCACCCTTTACATTTAAAGACTAGGCAAAACATTCAAATTTACTGCTTTTAAAAAGCAATTACTCTAAAAGATCACTCTTTGCTACATCTGTTGTGCAAAAGATTGACACTTTATCAATTAAATATTTTTATTAATCTCTTTCTGATAGTTAAAACGCAGTTAGACTTTTTTTCACAAAGATTGTGTCAGAATCTGGGAAGAGTGAGCAAACAACTCATGTAGTAAAGATAACTTGCCCTGTGAAGTAAGTTAGGGTGTAAATTTACATGGAGCTCTTTTTGTGCCAGAAGTACAGCTCATACAGATTTATGAGACTAGACAAAGATTGTTGCTGAATGGTGAGGACCACTCTGGTTTCATAAATGGGCCATATCTGGGCAGTGTTGCTGTATGCTTCTGCAGTGACCTTGAAGTGTAGTAAAGGAATATCAACAGCGTTATCTTTCATCCCTATTTTTCTACCATGCAGCTATTTGTGTTTTCTCCTACCTTATTTTGCTTTGTTAGTTGGATGAAGTAGAAACAGATTTATCACTCTTGGATGAAGTGCTGTATTAACTCTCTTTCTTCTCTGGTTTTTAATAGTCATGGTCAGAGAGACACAGCACAAATCCTTTTGATGAGAGGAGCCAAGTATTTACCAGACAAAAATGGCATTACTCCATTGGATCTCTGTGTACAGGTATTGAATTAGCAGTGCTTTTTTTCTGTGAACTTCTATCAGTTTATACAATATCAGCTGATTAATGTTGTCTTTTTAATATGAAAACCTGTGAAAGATTATAGTCCTTTTGCAAAACAGAATTGCAAAAATAAATTTCAACCTTTAAGTCAGTGGTTCCCAGTTTGTACCCTTTGCAAAGGTCTTAAATGGGATCTCATTAAATGGGATCTCATTAAAGGCTTTAAAGACTTTGCAAAATTGGAAAAACAAAGAGTTTGCAGAACTCTGTTAGACTAGAAAGTTTGGAAATTCTTTGTCTGATGGTAAAAAGCTCTGTTTAGGTGTTTGTGTGCTTAACTGTTAAAAAGTAGGAGGTAAAGACATTCAGAAAGGAGTAATTTTTACCACCTTAACTAATATATTTTCTTTTCTCTTGAAGAAATGTTACTATTAAAAAAACAACCCCCCGCCCTCCCAAACCCTTACATGCTGCTGGCTGTCCTACTTTTCCAAGGTATTCCAACTGCTACATCTGGATGATGAATTTTGAAGAACAAAGCTGTTAAGTCTGACATGTTCTCAACTGCTGTAAAAAACACTCTCTTTCTAGTTTGATGCAAAATGTTGCTTGTACTGCTTGCTAGTGTGTCTTTCTGTGATTTGTGAACACCTATATATTTTTCAACAGGGTGAATTTTAAGGTTAATATGTAAATAACATGTAATGAAGAAAAGGAAGATTTTAAACCTTTTGCTACTAATCAGCAGAGTAGAAAACTGAATTGGAGACTAAAAAAAAATCATTGCCCTTAGTGGGCATCATGTAAACCTGGTGATTGTCTAGTTGGATGAAGTTGCAATACTCAAATCTTTTGCTGCGCTAAGAGATTAAAATATTCTCAAGTTACTTAAATCCTGAAGATTACTCATTTTCCTTAGGACCTGTAGTTGAAGTAGCTATCTGTATCTGGTAGTGACTGCTGTTTTCAGTATGTTTTGAGATATTTTTGGAATATTTAATTCTGAAAACTGTATTGCATTGATTGTCTGTGGAAGGTCTTGATTAAGTTAGGTTATTGACAGCATTACTTTTTGGATATGAGAAATCTTTAATAAATCCTCAACTCCAGTCTCTATTTTATGATTTTTTTTTTCTTTTGACCTGTTCCTAGAAAAATAAGGATAGAGCATATTAATAGAAATAACAATTTTGAATTTATTTCAAGTCTTGATTGTACTATAAGGTGTCAGGTTCCAAAATTCATGCTAGTGTTAATTAGCTTGCGTCCAGTTCTTTGCAAATGCAATAAGGTTGGTGCTGGCAACAAAGGAACTAGCTATTTTCGTTTCCAGAATAGCAGGTGGAAAAAAGGTGGTGTATCGTTTTAGAAGTGTGTAAATATGCCATAAAAAACTCCATGTAGCAACAGGAGAGAATCTTAAGCATATTACTGTCTTTGGGTCACTTTAAGTAGAATGCCTGGAATAATTAGAAGTACAAGATTTTGAATATAACACTAAACAGTTCTTTGTGTTTTTAAACATACTTTTCATGTTTTATTATCAAAACTGTATATTTTCACAATTAGTTTCTAATGCTTAACTCCTTCAATGGGACAGATTCTCTGGTTGCTTTAGATGGATTACTCCATCTTGCATGGATATTACTTATGTATGTTGATCTTTCTTTTTTTGTCCTCTCTTTCCTCTTACAAAATATTCCGAGTGTCCAGCTGATACCTTGCCTTTTAAAGAGGATTCTGCTAAAATTCCATTGAAGAAGTCAGAGGTCTCCTCAAAAACTTAGTGTGGAATATTTTCTTCACATAGAAGGATGTCCTAACATTCACCCTCTTTTATATCTGTGATGAAGCCCTACTTCTGGTGTTTGCAGGAACTTGGAGTATATTTAAGTGTTCTTTTACAGGAAGCCTGTGCCAGTGCCACTTTAATGGAATCCCAGTTAATGATTTAGAGGATTCTGACAATGATATTTCATCTGAGAATATCGAAGAAAGAATCCTTCATGTTGCAAAATGTGCTTTCTTTCCTTATTATGAAAACTCTTTCCCTTTTCTAATGCTCATTTGCATATTGTTCTTTTGAGTATTGGCATATATATGTGTGCCATATTGAGTATGCAAGGGTGTGCATGCTTTTCCAGTATGTGTCAGGAAGGGACATGTTCTCAGTGAGGAGGAGGGTAAAAAAAAAAAGGGGAAACAGTCATAAAACAATCTCAGAAGAACTTGTAAGTTCTTCTCTTAAATCATAGTTTTCTTAGCTATTTGCACTAGACTGAAACACTCAGGTAATTAATTCCTTGTGGATTATGGAATTTTGTACATCTTTGTTTTCAAGGCTTAAGGAATTGTCATTACTTTTTTTTTTTTTTTTTTAAATCTGTAAAAATCTCTGGTGTGAGAGTCAACTGTAGGTGTATCTGATACCGTATCCTTCCCCTTGCGAAGGAAGTACATGCAGGAGAGAGATAGAAGGTGTGTAAATCATTTAAGGGAAGAATCCCCCAAAGTGTAACCTAAACATAGCTATACCTGATGAACAGGCAATGCATCTTCTGAACCAGAACCCCTGACTCATGGATCCAATTACACTTCATCTTAAGGTGATTATTTTCTAACGAGGAGGTGGTCTATAAAAAATGGTGAGGTTTGTTTAACAGAAGATCTATCGCTCTCATCTTCTGTAACCCAAAGCTTTAAAAGCGTCATAAGGCATCAAAAATAGATGAGGCATATTGAATGTGTCCAAATGATGCCCTTCTTCCTTTGTTGTGACTGGATTTTCAAATGTCTGCTTCTGTCTCTATTTTTACAGTTCCTGACAGGCTAAAAAAGATGGGCACCACTCTCAATATCCAAATTCTAGTGTCCCCTTCCCCCCCCCCTTTTTTTTTTCTTTTTAAGGTATGAGTAATGACACCTGATGTTTGCCGTTTCCTAGTGATGGTACTGCCTTTGAGATCATGTAGTCAAGACAAGCTTGTGATACTAAGTAAAAAAGGAGAAACCAAATGCTTTCTTTCATTTTACATCTAGGGTTTTACTTTTTGCTTCCTGGCTTGCTTTTCCATGTAGATACGTGTTTTTGGTAGACTGAAATTGTAGATTCGTATACTCCTTGCCAATGTGATATAACCACAAGTTTGGGGAGCTGACTTATATTCATCCTTGTGGATTCTGAATTGTTCTAATGTTTAGGTCCTTGGCACCAGAAACAACTTAATATTTTGTCATTAAAGGAATTGTAAACCATTGTACAAACAGAAAGGGACCTCTAGAGTTGCAACACTGAATGAATTACATAGTCAACATTTTTTCATTTTCCAGTGTTGAATTTGATGTTTGCATTCAAATGTCGGGTGCCTCTTTCAAAATGCAACTGTGTTAAATAAGATTTGATGTAAATAAGCCACAAATGCAAATTCTGTTTTTTTCCAAAAAAAGCAACCTTTTTCCCAAAAGGTTCTGGGAAGTTAGTCTGAGCTGTTGATTTAGGAGCATATGTGGAATCATATTTGTATAATAATTTTAATGTTAGATGACCCTTTAATGGGTTTATCCGATTTCTGCCTTTAACAAGTCAGATTTGTGCTGTATGAACATTTGGAAAAAGTATTTGTTTTGAAGGATGAGATTCCAGATGTAATTAGCTGGACTGTTGTCATCCATCAACAACAGGAAGAGGAGCTAAGTGAGCTAAGTGTTGCACTGTTCTTAATCTCTGGTGAATTATCAGGGGAAATGTTGTTCCAGTGTAAAGTAACTGTGGCTTTCTAAAGCTTCATAAATGAGGAGAAAGGGAGGGGATCTGTATGAGCTGATAAACTGAAAGAATTTGGTTATCAGTCTGTCTTCTCCCAAACATCGTGTGATATCTAACTTTGACACTTTATTGAATTTCAGTTTATTTTAAGATTAAATTTCTGCATTAAACTTTTTTTTTAAAGCTATTTATATTCCTCAGTAGGTTTTAACACCTACAATGTTATAAAACCCAAATTCTTATATTTGTTTTAATTAAAAATGTTCTTTGAATTATTGCTTTTTAGGGTGGGTATGGAGAGACTTGTGAAGTCTTAATACAATACCATCCTCGACTTTTCCAGACAATAATTCAAATGACGCAGAATGAAGATCTACGGGAAAATATGGTAATACAATATTATGTGTTGCATAGCCACAAATCTGTCTATGTTGTGGAGATCTGATTGTTTAATATGGGTGTTCTGATTAGAAGACGCTATCAATACCACAATAGCTAGCCACTAAGCACTGTTTTGTTCCCATGGAGAATTTATGGTCTTAACTTAGCTTTGAACAAGAGAATTTGGGGTTAAATGTAGAATCCATTTAATCTAGTGTTCTAACTTTGTGAACTTGGCAAAGTGATCTAGACAGTATGAAAACTGAAAGGGCAGACCTTTTGCAAGCTTTCATAAAAATGGTGCTGGCAGAGCATTCTAAATACACAATTATTTTGTGTAATTGGGCATGTTTTCCTTCACTTGATCGTTACCTGCAGATATCCATTCTAGGATGTGTCTCACATCTTGAATCATCTAGAACGAAAGGAACATTTGGAGTGAGCACTCATCCTTATGAAGCTGATGTGTAAAATTAGCGTGTAAAAGACTGCAACCATAGTTTCTTTTTTTATTATTGCCATAGATGAAACTATTGCTAAACTGTTCCTTTCTCAGTCGTTCTTCTATACCTTGTTTATTGCATTATTGTGGGTTAGTGCACTCTAAAGCAAGAAAAAGGCAAGTAAAAGAATACTTGTTTCTTCAATGTTTAGGGGGAAGGAAGTATGGGATGGTTTTATCCTCCTTTCCAAATCCAGTTACTTATGGATTTTTAATACATTGCTTGTTTGAAAATAGCTGCAAATAATTGTACAGACCCTAGATTAAAAAAACAAACAAAAAAACTACATGTAGTATTGTGCAGTAAGGTGCTGGCTGCCACTTTACTGAACCTGGTTTGCCAGGTTTCTGAAGTTTGTGTTGTTCTCTGTAATCCCATTGCTTCCATTACAAGACTGAGCACTCACAGGTGTGTACAGAAACAGTGTTTACATTTCTGAGACTGAATTGACTTTTACAAGGTAAGATGATAGGTGAGAATTCTAGAAGAATGGGGGAATGGTGTAGAGGATTTCAAGTAAAAGGTAAAGTTAAAGAACTGAAACCACAGAACAAAAAAGACCCTCTAAAGAAAGGTAAATGAGAAAACATACTATCATAGAAGACAAGAAGGAAAAAAAAGTGTTTTCTGTCTGTGACTAGTGGTGGAGGTATACGTAGAAGAAAGATCTGATATTCACTGTCAAAATGGAAGAATATATTAAGTGTGGTTCTTTTATGGCTTAATTCTGAGCTTTTCTGCCCAGAGTCTTGGTTAAGACCAGTTTGTTTTATATTAAAGTGATGACATGAAGATAAGAGACTAAAGGTATGTTAGAAGTCAGGACTCAAATTCTAAATTTTCTTGTAAAACTAAAAATATTATCAACACACGGCTGGCAGAAAGGGTAGGTTTCACTGGGGAAGGGTACAGGGCTCCTATGTTTAGACAGGAACAATAAATGTACGAATACAATATGGGAAGCTGCTGCCTATGGAGCAGTTCTGTAGAAAAGGTTTTGAAGGTCAGATGTGATGGTCAGATGGTCAGCAGACCAAAATCTCATGATTTTGAGATTGTGAGTGAGAAAGAATAAAGGAATTTCTGTTGCCTGTAAGACACGTGAAACAATCTTTATGCACTAGTCATCATTGGCTATCTTAGTTGAAATATCCTGTCCATCTTTGGAGACTGTGTTCATGGAACATGAAGATCAATTGGACAGATGCCAAAGAGATTAATGAGAATTATAAATATAGGAAATGTGGACTCTATGAAAAGGTTTGAAGAACTGAAGTTACTTAGCTTAAAGGAGCTTGGGGTAAGAAGAAGCTTGCTAGTCATCTTAAATATGTGAAAGGCTGCTCAAAGGAGCAAAGAAATAACATTTTACAGCAAATGAGATAAAGGTATTGCCATAGAAATTTGTAGCTAGAGATTCAACTTATCCATGAGAGAACCTCTAAAATAGTTAAGCATAGTGAAGTACTAAAAGAGATCATGTGCTGAAGCTGCAGAGCCTCCAGAATTGAAGAGCTCTTAAAAACAAGCCAAACAAATTAGACAAGCCAGTCTGGATCACAGATATAATTTTTCTTGTCTTGGGGCAGAGGGTTGGACTAGATGACCTCATGAGGTTCCTTTTCATCCCACTTTTCAGTAATTCTATGAAAAAGTTTACCAAGCTTTCTGAAAATGAGAGTGAGATAAGGGAGGTAACCACAGGGATGCATGAAGAGCAGTGTTGCTGAAGAGTTAATTTATCTGCAAAAAACTGCTTAGGCCAGAGAAAAGTGTGGAACAAAGGAATTGAAGGCAGAGCAGTGTCTGGGCATTGGCAGCCTCTAGTCCTTGTGAGCCAAATGATGGTGTTAGCAAGAAAAAGGGCAAATTAGAGAAGAGAGAGTAACTATAAGGAATTATTGATTAGCAGGATATGACTTCTTATCTGAGAGAGGGTATTCAGTGTTTTGAGCAAGAATGAAGGTTGTGAAAGCAAACTCTAGAATCCAAGGTTCATCTATACTGTGTCATAAACTAGCAGAGAAGTGAACTGGGGAGACAGGTAAATGGTAGAATTGTGAAACTTGAAGTAAGTATGCTCTTAGCTTTCAGAATTTGAAAGTGTATTCCATTTATTTTTCAGATGAAAATAAGTTTAAGTTGTACAACTTACAACTATATGGCTAAGCATTTAGCATTCTTAGCACTCATACAATAATTATATCCTATAGTCTATAAACTGACTATAAAATATATACATTTTCTGTAAACTTGTTTGCAAGATGTAATGAAATGTTAGGTTAGACTGGATGTTGGATAATAGAGAAGTGTGCATTAACATTTCTAGAAGTTACAGCTAGCTTGGGTGCTAGTGATCTGAAGCAAATCTAAATCAAATGCAACTCCTTGACATTATGCAATTTCTTTTGTTTTAATGTACCAGTTGCGGCAAGTTCTGGAACACTTGTCTCAGCAGAGTGAAAGCCAGTATCATAAAATCCTAACAAGTCTTGCTGAAGTTGCTACAACAAATGGTCACAAACTGCTGAGGTAAGTGTCAGAGGATCATAAGTAGGTTGCTAACCTAGCTAGTAGTTAGTGCTACTTAATAGGGTTAAGAATCTAAACCATCTGTTGCTGGCTGCATGCTGGAATAGATGGGTCTCAAATCTGAATCTGTATGACAGTGCCTGTTTAGATTACTGCCTTCACAAGGATTTCGGGAGAGAAGGTTGGTGTCCTCTTCCTGTAGCTGCTGGCAAGTAGAAACTTGGGTTGTGGGGGAAGAAAAATGTTTTTTGTTTGTTTGAATTGACTGTATCGGCTCTAGGAAGGGAAGCTTTTTAGCAGCTGTCATTCCTTTTTTTCCTTTCTTCCTTTTTCTTCTGTTCCACGTCTTTACTTTCTGTATGCTTTCCTAGCGTGTTTGAGGAGAATTTTGTTATTTCAGACTTGTCTTATTTGTTAGATCCACTGTCCTTTTGTTTATAATATATATAAGAACATCTGCACTGCAGCAGACCAAAAATGCATCTAACAGTGTCTTGTCTCAGCAGTGCAAGTAGTGGTTACTTAGGAAAGCACCTAAAATAAGCAAGCATATTTTCTTGGTATGCTTTACAAGCGTTTGTGGCCTCTGTTTGAGGGACTTCGTATAAAACACATCATCTGTAGTCTGTTGAAAGATCAGTAAAATTTGACAGTTTTCAATAGCTAGCAGAATTTGTTTTAACTCTTATGTCTATTAGAAGCTAAGGAAATGTTTTCTGAAAGGACTCAGGAGCATGAAAGCATAGTAGAAGTTCCTTAGTAACATGTTCTGGATAACTTTTTGGAAAAATGAAGGTTAAGAGATCATTTTGTATCTGGAGAGAGTGTCAGCATAGGCTGTAGGAGAATAGGATTTTGAATGCTTCTGTTTAGCTATTTGGGGGCTTCTAGCAGCCCATCAGTTAGCTGAGAGACTAAATTATATACTCTAGTTCTAGCTGCTTTTTTTCCTTCCCCATCAGTCATGTTAAGTTTGAATCCAGCTTGTAAATGGCAGGTCAGAACTCCTAGGCATTGCTAGGGATCTCGTGACCCTGTTAATCACCATCTTGTTTTGAGGGGCTTTTGCTTCAAAGAATACACATAAAAGATTTAAACCCCACAAACTTTTAGGGTTAAAGTGGAAAGAAGTATTAATGCCATTTTATATTGTTGCTGCAAAGATAACTTTTTAAAGAACTTCAGCTGTTGGTGTGCTTAGGTGTGTAGTCAGCTTAACTTGTAACACATTCCTACTTCTGTAGAGCCAGTAGGTTTTCAACATATAAACTGTGCTAAAGTTTAAATCCAGCCTGCAGGAACGGGTTTCAAACTCGCTTTGTATGTGAACATTGTCAAATCGTGGGAGCTGGATTAGATCATGTGAGGCAGTATTTGTTTCTATTTCAATATCTTCAAAGATAAATTAAATTGGTTACTTTGTATTTAGATTTGATTTATTGGTATTGTTACTCCTTTATATCGAGCAACGTCAGTAAGGCTCTTGAAACAATATGTATGTGCTTGTACTGTCTCTGAATCTGAGCTGATATTTATTCCTCTATTGCTGAATGTGGATTCACTAGCTCAGGTTGGAGACAAGTTGGAAGCTTTGCATTGTGCTGGGTGGGAAGGCACTTCCAGATACCTGTGGCTAGGGCATCCTGTGGCCTCTTACTGGCCCACTTATATTTGGTACATTGTAATATGTCTCAAAGGAAATAGGATTATTTTCTTTTTCTGTTAAAAGATGCAGTTTTGCAAAAAATTGCATCCCTGATTATTCTAATTCTGTTCTGTGTTGGAGGTTTCAACCTCTGCTTCAGCTAAGTATTTCTTAATTATTTTGTTATCAGCATAATGAGGATGAAGGTAGTACTTGGTGGATATAGACCTCTGAGCATGGGCCTCTTTCTGCCCTCTCCCTCTTCCAGCAAATAATAGGTGTAATATGCACACTCTGCATTACAACCTCAAATAATGATACTTCCATGGCTGAACTAGTATCTTCAGAAAGTTAATTTTGTGGGTGTTAACCCCCAGCCAATTGGTTTTGGGTTGGTTGGTTTGTTTTTTAAATCCAAAGTGTAGAAAATTTTTTTTTTTTGTAATTCTTACAGCAGGTAGCCTGGAGTGCCAATAGGCTTCTGGCTGAGTTGTTCTGCCTTGAATGTCAGCAGGGAGCTTGTTAAGCTAGCATTACCCCAACGAGTATTTCCTCTTTCCAAGAAATAATTGTAATTTGACATAATGTGGTTTTGCAGGTTCAGATTGGGTTTAGCTGTGTGTTTATGCTAGTAAAAGGATCAGTAAACTATGAAAAGCACTTGAACCTTTTTCAGTTTATGAATGTCACGAGGAAAACACTGCCGAGGGATTATAAAGCTCAGTCAAAACATTTTTTTCCAATACTTAAGTTACACACAAATATAATCTATGAACACAAGAAGGTAAGTAAAGATTTTCCAAATGCTAATTTATAGCTGTGACCAGAGCTTCTGGTAAGTGTAAATAATTTTGAACTAGGTAATGCAAGTTTCCTGACTGGGGGGACTTCAGTGTTCCTACTTTTACACTGTTCACTCTTTGTATTGTTTTGTTACCCAGATTTACCAAATACCTCTCTGGCTGAAATTTAAATAATGGCAAGAAAGTTGTATTTTGTATATCGGTTTGGTAAAATCTATCTATCTATCTATCTATATATTTTTTTAAATTTACACCTCACTGGTAGTCATTAAAATGTACTGACTGCTGTAAGCAAATAAGTTCTTTTCTTTACTCTTTATTTCCCCCTATACCGTAGGGAGGGCAAAGTGATGATAAAGGTACTGTGATGCTACAAATAGTGCTAGACACAATTGAACAGTGAGTATTATGCACACCTAATGTTAGAAATTCATCATGACATTTAAAATTTTCTAAAGGCACTACATTTGTGTTATTTATATTATTGTGGGAGATCTAAGATGCTTCTGCAAATTTGCCTGTAGGAGAATGAGGAAAGAGCACTATTCAGAAGTAGAATTCTGTGATCTAGTTTAGGTAGATTGAAACTAGCTGTTTTACAGATTTGTGAATTAACAGATTTATAATCTCATCAGAGGCTTACAGCATCTTCTACGGTATCTGTTTTCTGGTGTATGCCGATCATATAGTTAATCATACTTTTAAATTTACAAATACTTTAAGGATAGAGTTGAATATATACTCACTTATAAATATTATCTCTGTAGAATTTTGTACAAGAAGTTTTAATATCTTGCAGTTCCTGTTATGTGTTCATATCGAATAATTTTTACTGCTTGGGTCTAAGGAAAGAAAAGTTGAATTTGAGGCTGTTCTGTTTGTACATAAACTTGTGGATATCTTAGATTCTACACTGTATTGGTGCTAAAGGAACTTTTACAGAATTCAGTATTGGCTAGTTCATTTAAAAAGGTGTAAAACTTTTAATATATTTATTGATAACAACACCAGTAAGTTTTCTTCATTTATGTAGTATCTTTTAGATCATTTTTCTTGAGTAGAAACAGTGCCATTTTTATCATCCTCATCTCTTATCTGACTGAGGTAGTTTATGGGCATTTAGGATAATAGGTGATGTTGGGCTGTGGCAGGATATCTAGTTGGTCAGTACAGTTTGACCAGTGAACTGAAAGATGCTATCTTTTCTGGATTGAAAAACATTTCCAACTGGGTATCCAAATTTATGCTTCATATGTTAAGGTCCTTATAGTAGTAAATTGTGTTTCTGACATATGGTTCATAGGAAGTGTACCTATGCATAAAATCAAATTAAGTATTTTGCAAGATCTGGAATTTGCTGTTTTATTTAACTTCCAGTTAAAATTATGAATAGATGCTAATAAAAATGTAGTGTTTATGTTTGACTTTCTGGGCTGGTGCAGGGAATAAAAGTTCAAATTTATTAGGATTAAAACTTACGTTTTTTTTCAGCATGCGAATCAGACCCTAACATTAGGTTGTTTACTCCTTGATATGCTAAATTGTTTCATCTGGAAGAGAAACTTAAATATTCAATTTTTTTCCCCCAGCTTGTCAAGTAATTATGAAGCTCAAATGAAGAGTCTCTTAAGGATCGTGAGGATATTTTGTCATGTCTTTCGCATTGGCCCATCCTCTCCCAGTAATGGAAATGACATGGGCTACAATGGAAATAAAACTCCAAGAAGTCAGGTGTTCAAGGTCAGAAAAGTATGTGATGTTGTTAGGAAGATAGACGTTAAAGAGATGAATTTCACAAAGCATGCATTCATTAATCAGACATCTCATGAACAGGAAGTAAGTTTGGTTGATGTCCCTATCCCTTCTTAAGTTAAGTCTACCTCTTTTCTTCTCTTTATTTTTTCCACTAGATTCATTTACATTCACTGATGCACATCTCATAATTTCTGTTTATTTCTTGTTTAATTTTAATTTATTATTTATTAGATGCTTGAAGGTTTAGTTACTCAGTTGTTTTTCATAAACTTTGATTTTATTTCTAATTTTATATTTAACAGTGTAGTAATCTCAAAATGTGCTAAAATTAAGCAATAGAATAGATGGTATTAATGTAACTTCAGAATCATATTTAGAGGTTTATTGGGAGTTCATATGATTCAGTTTTATCCAGCTTCACAAAATGGACGGAAATAATTGAATTCTTTGTCTGTTCATTGTTTGCACTCTGATCATGAAGTTTTTTTCCCAAATTCCTGCATTTTATTATTACGTACTTTAAAACTTACCGGTTTACTACTACCCTCACAAGCTTATAGATTTATAGCTGCTTTCAAGCACTTGCTTTAGATGCTAGCCATTTAGGTGTTTAATTTCTGAAGGTTTATTATACTTGTTGGTGAGGAGTACCTAAATAGTAAGAACTGAAGGGTTTTTGTTTGTTTATTTTGTGGCCTATCTGCTTCCATCCTCTTGCACAGCACAATTCATATCTCCAAATTTAGATGCCAGTGATTACATGATGTGAACTTACCTTAACCTTTGCGTTTCCTGCAGCACTGGTCTGAAAGTGGTATATTTTAAAATTACTGCATTTATTTGATGATTTGGTGTGTTCATCAGATTACCACTAATGACTTTTAAGACAGAGCTACATTGATAAGGTTGTGTAAGGTGATACTCTAATTACAGCTATATTTAGCTAAGTAGCTCAATTTTTTTTTTTTTTTTGAAATTCCTTCTCTTGGACGGAAGGATGATATTAGAATACTAGGAAAACAAACACAAATTTTTTCTGATAGCAAAATGCTTTTAATAAGAAATTGATTTATATCATAAATATTAAACTAGTGCTTGGATACAAAAAAGTACTGTGTGAAAAATGTACATAATACTTGTCCTTCAGAATTGTTCACTGAAATGTTTTGAGCTAAATTGTCCCATAGTGAATTTAATCTGATTTTTCCAAAATCAGTGACCTATACAAATCATGTATCATTTTATTAAAGACAACATTTTTCCAATAGTTTTAGTTAAAATTGGCTAAAATATGCCAGATTAAGTAACAAGCAAATGCTAAGCATGTTTAATAAGAGTGTATCTACAGTTAGGCAGTTGTACAAAGTAGTCTGTTACACTTTCTTGTCAAGGTTTTAGGAGTAGCCGACTTCATCTCCCTGCATTTAGTTTTCACTTATAGCCTAAAAAGGAAAAAAAGCTAGGTTTCATGATTTTCAACTCTGGATCATTTCAGATTTCACTAAAAATAACAATTATTGAACTGCAGTTTGCAAAACAAGTAGTATTTCAGGAAAGTCACTTAGCTGTCTGGCCATACTACTTTGTATGCTGAAAAAAATTGTTTCTTAATTTGGTATGGAGTTAAGTCTTGTGCAGTAGACTTGTATTGCACAACTGACCTTGTCCCAGAAAAGTATCAGTAATTCTTAATTGTATAAAAACAATGTTTATAGTTTTAATAAATGAGCAAAATATATACTACTGTTGTATTAGCTAACAAAACAAAAATTTCAGGGTGGCTTTAAGTTTATTGTTGTTTTTATTTTAATGAGTATATTTATTTTAGAATTCTGAAAAACGGAGAGCTCCCTTCAGGCCAGTGTTTTCTCCTGTGATATTTCTTAGGGTGATTCAAATTTCAGAGTCTGAAATACAAAACTAGAGATTCAGACTTACTCTAGTCTGGCAATGGGGCACACTGGTCTGGCAGTGCTGACTTCAGCTGAGGTCAGAATAGTTTGTTCTTACTTGGATTTACAGTAACTGGGTAGTGGGAGATTAAACATAATGCTGAGTCCGTTGGACAACTTTCCATTCACTCTTCCTC
The DNA here is from genome assembly GCF_036417845.1 of Apteryx mantelli. Lineage (NCBI taxonomy): Eukaryota > Metazoa > Chordata > Aves > Apterygiformes > Apterygidae > Apteryx > Apteryx mantelli. The sequence continues at coordinate 90,367,974 of NC_089980.1, forward strand.
CTATCTTCCCTTTTTCTTTTTGTCCCTTTCTTGAAACATGGTGGTATTAAAAGGAAGAAAAGAACCCCAGCTATATCACTAGGTTATTACAATGGTATGGAGGCTACCTGAAGACCTGACAGTTGTATGGCTTCATTGTTTAGTCCTGATATTTAAACCTATGGTAAAAGTTGTTTTTCATTAAAAGCAGTGGCAGATGCATGTGGGACATTCATGTCAGTGGACCAGAACTCTGTTTGTTTTTGTTTTTTTTGATACAGACTGTGTAACTCCTAAGTACAGACTACTAAAGAAACCATAGAGATTGTTGTTCCAAAGCAAAATTAAATCCATATTTAAAAAAACAAAAAAAGTCAAATCATACTGGAGCCTCTTTCATGGAACCTAAAGATTTTGAACTGGAGATCAATATTGAAAATTCTCAAGGAGACTACCTTTAACATGAAATTTGCCACTGGCCTTAGAATTCAGTTGTAGGGAGAAATGTCCAAGGTAATCTGAATTTTGATACTTTTTTTATGAAGGAAAGGTCTTTCACACTGCTGGATCATGTGCCATGTAAGGTTTTCTTTGAGCTGTTTCCAGAGCACAAGAAAGTGTAATGCAAATGATGGGTTTGGTTTCTAGTGTCTTGCTTTCTAGGTGGGTAAAGAGGAGGGTGTTGCATAGCTAAATCATTAGATTTGAGAGATTAGGTATACAGCTGTAAGAGACTGGTACTCGATCAGACTCTGATGTGTAATTCCAAAAAATGTTTTCCGAAGTGAGGTTGAGTGGAAGTTTGTATTTAGTATGCAGTTCATTATAAGAATCAACTGAAGAATGCTGACATGCAATTTTGAAAAAAAAGTTGCTAATGATTTGACTGAATATGTCCATACTAAACTGAAAAAGCCTGATCATGGTTGCTGACATAAAATGCTGACAGCCTTGGATGAGGGTGGTGGGCAATATTTAGAGAGGAGTGCTTTATATTCTGAAGCTAGACTGGAAAAAAAGAAAGTGAAATACTTAAGTCGCTATGCTTGACTACACCTTTGAATGAATTTGTGATCAAGATCTGTGAAATACTAGCTTTGGAAAAACAGATCGGTTGTAAGAGTTCTGAAGGGCATGCAAAGTCTGTGGGAAGTTAAGGGTAAGACCCTAGATATCAGTAGAAAAACTGTCTGACAAGCAGTGAAAGAGCTGGGAGAGGAAAACTGTTTTAGAGAGGTGGGAATATTCTGGTAAATAACTACTGAGTAATTTTCTCTTGTTGAGTTATATGTATGAGCACAGCTGCATTTTCATTCTTCCATATGTTCAATAAATCTTATTTTCCATTAGAATGCTTGTTCTACATTGTTTTTTGTGGTGAAGGTCTGGCAGGTAATTCTTGGAAAGAAGCCAGGCACTTGATCTTGTATGGCAGAAATTTAAGTAGAAAATGATACCTACGCTGGAGATATTCAGAGCACCATCTAGAGAAATGTGTGGGTACTAGGAGCACAAGGCTTCCTTTCCCCAAGTTTCTTATTAAGAACTAGGAAGCACTGGAGTGTTTTAGCACATAAATTTCAACAGACATTTTGAATGCGCAGTTTTTATGGGAAATAATTTGTTGCATATTGAGAGAACATGGCTATTAGGTATACTGACACTAACCCAAATGATGTAGACTAAGAGCTGCAAATAGCTCTTAGTCTTTAAAGGCAGCTTTAGAAACTGAGAACGTAATTTTCAGTATCTACTAGTCTTTAAATGCTTTAATTGATGAAAAATGTTGATGGAACAGTAATATATAGACAAGGAAATGCATTAGATGATCACTTTTGTTTTTGGAATGCAATGAAAGACTTTAGTCAAATTTGCCTCCCAGTAGAATAAGCATCCCTGTATTCATTAGACTGTAACCTTATGAAATGTTCCCTTGAACATCTGTAGAGAGCAGTACAGTCAATCCTCATGTTTTTTTGAATTGCTCCTGAGAAAGCAACAGGTTTTCAGTCCTTTCTCTCCCTTCTAGTAAGCCTGCACCTGAGAGCAAATGTGTAATGATAGAATTGTGCCAGATTTTGATTATATTGGTTATAAGCTGGTGGTCCTGAATAAAAAGTGACCTTGTTCAGTATTAAAAAAAAAAAAAAAAAAAAAAAATTAAATAAGTAACTTCAAAAATTGGTGTGAAATTCCACTTACTTGTTTCTGTTTCATAAAGCTAGGTGTTAGTGACCCTTACTCTCGAGACATCTGTGATACTATCAGAACCTGTGTGATCTCGCTGTATGCATAAAGGGTATCTTACCAGATATGTATATGAGTGTGAATATCAGTGGCTTTGTCTAGGGTTTTTGATACTTAAGAGCGCTTCATCCACCTGGTAGGGGGAACTTCTTTGACCAGGACCTGAAAAAAGAACTGGTATGCTCTCGTTCTGAAAACCCAGCATGTATATCATTGTCTCTCTGCTTGACTGCAGCCATCAGGCAGTAGTGTTGTGTAAAAACCATAAGGCCAAAACGTGTTAAATACTTCAGTGTTCTACCTTTTTTAAATTGTTCTGTCTTTAGTCCATCTGCTACTTGATTGTTTTCCTTCTGTATGAAATTTTCTCTTTATGTACTCTGTGGCTACAAGTAAAGAAGTTTTTGTGAAGATTTGACTCCTGTCTCTAACATGACTTCTAAAGTATCATTGAAAGCTTAATAATATGCATGATACTTGTTTTCCTTAATGTTAATGATGTGATAATTCTGTCTAATGTAAATCTGTCCTGTTATTTTTTTTCTTTTTTGCATATGTTTGTTGCAGCCGCTGGAACTGCTCTGGCATTCTTTAGATGAATGGCTAGTCCTTATAGCCACAGAACTGATGAAAAACAAAAGAGACTCTGCCAACATTACTTCTATTTTACTGAAGCAGAAAGAACCAGATCACCAGGATGCTACTCCTACGCCTTCCTTTGCCACTGCAGGAACTGAGAGCAGAAAAGAACTATCTGCTGACACTGGGGATTCGAAAACATATGATGTTGCCGGGAAGCAGGAAGCTTATGCTGATTGCCAGGGTGTTATCTCCATGACAGCAAACAGGCTAAGTGCTGTCATTCAAGCATTTTATATGTGCTGCTCCTGTCAGATGCCCCAGGGGTAAGAAGGATCCTGCTTATACCTAAACTCTTATATTTTTAAAATCATATATGCTTTCTTGGAAGAATGTTGGTGCTGACTAGATGGTATTAATGGCAATCAGGGGAATGCTGTCTAATGCTTTCACTAGTTCAATTATTTGAATGTTTTTTTCCTGCTCTAATGGCACCTCCAAACAACAGAGCAAATTTTCCATAGTGCTGCTGCCTATGACCATAACTGCACTGAGACAGATTTCATATTGAAGGTCTAATAGCTTTTTTAATCTTGTGGGATACTTGCAGGAAATGTCCTTTTGGTTTCTTGCAATTTAGCCATTTCTACTGTTGGTTCATAATGTGAAATCGTCCCTAAATTTGATGTGATTATCCAAAACCAGCTATAACCAAGCTCAGAAAAAATAGGAATTTGTATGTAAAAAGGACAGCTGGGGCAAAACTCATTTGGCTGTATTGCCGAGGATTCATTTGATAAGGCTTTCACCTCAAAGTAACACTCGGTTGGAATTCTGCCCCAGGTTGACAAACATTATTTTGTGTGGAACAGATGCTACAACTTATGTAAGTTTGTTACCTTCAGTATCTGGTTTAAAAAGAATGAGTGTCCCACTGTAGCTGAACTCTGTCTGTCCTGAATTGTCATGGATAATATTTGTCAAGTGAACTTACTTGGTAAGCTACAAGTATAACATCAAAGTGCTGTGAGCTAGAAAGCTGCAGGTGAGCTTGCAGCGAGAGGATCCTTTGACCCTCTTGAGGATTATGAAAGTATGGTGGTATGAAAGTCCCTGAGGAATCTTGAAATTCAGGCAAGGTCCCCACTGCTTTGCTACTGACAACTTTCTTGGTTATTCCAGCTACTGGGAAGGTTTTTCTTTCTCTGCTAAGCCTTCTGGAAAAAAAGCTTTCAAATCAGCATGTACTATTTGTCTGGGGATACTCCTGTGTGGATGTGCTGGAGGATGAGATAGAGATCAGCACATTCAACAAGCACCTCTGCATTTTGACTTTTAATTTCACCCACCATGAATAAGGAGCTCTTGCTTAGCTATTTGCCTTGGAAATCTCCATCAAACCCTGTTAAGATAAAATGTTGATAGTCTTATTTACAACATCCAAATGAACAACAGAAATATTTATAGAAGTGAAGAAGTGCATTTTTTTCTCACTTTATCTGTTAATACTGAGATGAAATCCGAGTGGTGTCTCCCTTCCTGTGTCCAGCTGACTTGCTGACAAGCCTTGTCAAGGGATCTGTCTCTCGGCATACTTCACACTTCCATTTGTTCCATTCCTTATGGAGAACCTCTGTGGATATGGGATAGGTTTAACTGAGAGTTCTTCCTATAGGTGCCAGGAGAGGAAGGACTCATTCAGGGACCTGGTGGTAACTGAGAGAACTCCTTGGGATGCAGGAAAGTAAGGTGGAGCACACCTGCATCCCAGGTTTCCTTAGGGTTTTTCAGAACTGTGTTGAAAAGGTGAAAAAATCTGAGACTGATTCTGTTTTAATAAAATTTTCATAGGAATAGGAGTAATTGGCACAACAATGTAACTCAATCCAGTTGACGCCTTCAGATAATATTTGAAATTATATAATAACATTAAATGACATTTCCAGACATAAAATAATATAAAATGACTCTAATTTTAGATTTAGATATCTATATTTAATGGAGGAGAGTAAACAGAGCTCATGGTTTTCCATTGTTCCTACTGTTTATACAATAAAGATGGCATTTCTTGCTTAAGTGAAAAATGAGCTGGTTAACAAATTACTGAATGTAAATAAAAGGTAGGCATGTGAACTCTGAAAACATTTGAAATATTAATGCTATTTTGTTTTACCTGTCATGGTTACTTTTGTTCTGCAAATGCTGATATTGAATCTAGGCTTTCTTTGTTAATATGCTGAAACAACGTCCCAAGTTTTCAGCAAAAAAGCTGAACAGTGTATAGTAAGTGTTTTCTTAGTGTATTGAATCATACAGTTTGTATGGCACTTTACAGGTAAGGAGTGTTTCTTTCCGTTGGAGAAAGACCCTCTTTTCGTTGTTTAATACTTTCAGGTCTTCTTGGAAGAACTGTCTTAAAATTTCCATGCGTGGTCTTTGCCTGGAAGATTTTGTTTGATTGTTTCTGGTTTTTGGGTGGGGGACAGGGAGGGAATGGATGTGATGAGATTCTTTTTCAAGACAGGAGAAGGGAGACAAGGAAAATAGCTCAGTTTTATGTAAGATGAGCAGCTCTTTTGACTAAATTGATGTGGGGAACAGAATTACTTTCAGACTTTTGGTGGTTGGAAGTCCGTTTGATGTGATCCTTTTCAGCTTTTTTTATAGCCGTCAAATTTTTAATAACTTATAGAACTCTAGAAATTTTGCGGAGGTGTTCTTGGATTATCACCCTGGCCTTTCTGAAGCACTGTCTTGCCGGACCTTCCTAGGCCCTGGACGAGCCAGGGTTCCATCCTGGTTTACAAGTGTTCATTAGTTCTTGTGGAAGCTAAAAGACCCAATTAAGTAGTTTTCTATTTTAAAATGCAGAACACACATGTAAACAAATGGAGTAGAATTTGCATCCGTGTTAATCCTTCCCTTGTTTTCCAAACATTATGTAGAAGAAATTAAATTCTGTACTAGTGTATGAGACACTTGCCTGGCAAGTAATTCTGTTCTGCTTTTTCAAAGCCACTAAATACCCTCTTGGCCTCCATTAGTAACAAGTTCACTAAGTTTGTGATATTGTTTATTCCTGCCTCTTTTCCTCACTTAACTACAGTTTACAAGGTGTGGAGTGGGAGTTTTACCCAATTAACAAGAATATAGCACAATGTGCATATCATGTACATTGCGCATATAATCTAGTTCTTCCATATATGTGCTTCCATTGCTGTATTGAAAACTGGAAGGATTCAATGGATAAAAAGTGTATGTCCATTAATTTGAGCTTTTTTTGGTCATATAGTTAATACAGAGTTAACAATCAGGTTGCTCGATCTTCTTGGCCACTGGCATTTTTGCCTTTTTCCTTGGTTTATTAGGTAAACTTAATAATGTTGATGTTTCTGAGAGTATTTAGTTTCATAATTAACATAATTAAAAACAATCAGTTGTTTTTATTTACATAGCATTTTACAAAAAAAGCAACAATTTATGTAATTCTTTTCAGTTTCATTAAACAGAAGCATCTTATGTTTTTCTTCAAACAGGATGACATCACCTCGTTTTATAGAATTTGTCTGTAAACACGACGATGTCCTTAAGTGCTTTGTTAACAGGTAAGTTTCAAGGGGGAAAATATATATTATATATATATATATATATATATATATATATATATATATAAACAATACATATATATATATATTTGTCCAAAATAATTCAACTCCCTTTTTTTTTCTTACTGAGTTATGTTTTTAGGTTATTGTCGTTATGGGTGTACCATGCACATTAATGGTCCTGTTCAGTTCAAGGGAGTGTATTTTAATGATTCAGGGATGAGTCTTAAATGGACTGTTCTGCATATATAAGCAACCCTTTTGTAAGATTTTTGTGGCATTTGTGAATAAAAACTTGTTCACAGAGCAACAGTATAATATTCATGACAGATTCTTTCCTCATTTTTGTTCAAAACAGAGCCTTCCAATTAGAGGCAGATTAAAATTTTCCTCTTCAGATGTGTTATACTTAGTGAATTCTTAAGAGTCTAAGACATCTTTGTACACTTGCCTGCTTCCAGAGTGTCTCTGGGATTGCCAGGCTCACAACCTTGTCTACTGTCTGGAGAACTGCTCATATCTGCCATGTACAAAGGATGATGTAGTATAAGTCATTTTGAAGCAAAATTTAGGAAAACATTGCAGAAATAAAAGTAGCTTTTGGAATTGTTCTGAGTAATTAAATGGTCTTTTTATGTAGGCTGGGTGTATCATGAAGCGTTATTATTAGATCTGTGACCATTAGGCTTCTAATCTAAAATATTTTTCTTTCAGAAACCCCAAAATAATTTTTGATCATTTTCATTTTCTTCTTGAGTGTCCTGAACTAATGTCCAGATTTATGCACATCATAAAAGCACAGGTAAATGTCAAGAAATGCTTACTTAAAATTTCTATAAATATAAGGGGCATTAAAATATAATATAAGGGCATTAAAAAAAAAAAATCCATTTAGGGAAGATGGAAGGACTAAGTGTGGCCTCCAGTGCTTCTGAATCTGAGATGTGGACTGGATCATCAGTTAAACAGGCAAGGCAGCAAGACTTCTGTACATTTAAGTCTTTTAAATTCATGTATAAGTCCATTTTAGATTATAAATGTTAAGTATAAGTCTTATAAGTCCAACTTTCAATTAAACAATGTGACTTTCTATTATCAGATCTGTTTGTAACACATATAATAGATTGAACTTTAAATTAAACTGTCCTTTTTCCTTAATTGACTTGTGTTTTGAGACAAACTGGAGCGCAGATACGCTGTTATTAGTAAAGTGATTTGGCCATAGTTAAATTAGTGGCAGCTCCTTCAGTGAAATGTCATACTGTCATGTTAACCTTAGCTCCGTTTCCTACCATTTCCTACTTTTTTCTTTTTTGAGTACAATCCTGATGTCTTGCAGAACCTAAACTCACTTCTCAGTTTAACACAAAACTCAAGAGTGAAGAGTTATTCTAGGGAACGCTAGTGTAGAGAAGTCCTTAGTCTGTGTTGCTCTCAATTTCCTGTAATGAAGAGTTAAGTGAAAAATTAGCAAACAAAATCCATTATGAAAATTTGCTGCTTTACCTAACACTTAGTTTTTATCTAGATATTCCCTCTCCCCCCACAATAGTAAGAAGTTTTGTGGTATTTTTTTCCCTATGTGATGAAGTTTGTTAACCATTTCTGTATGACTGATGGTCCAGTCTTCCTGCATCCCAGATTCGGCGAGCAGTCAAGGTCATGCCTAGTCTTTTCCTCTTCCCAGAATACCGTATGGCCTTTTGAGGTAGCACAGAGCAACTCTTTGCACATCTCAGAATGCACTGAGACATATGCATAATTGTTTTTCAGCCATGCTTGTGAGATGGGAATTATGTAGTTGTATGCATCTGTAAAATAAATGGCACAAATTGATTACAAGTATAGCTATGTTTCTGTAGACCAGATAGGATTGAATGTGAGCCAAAAAGCAGATGGCTAATATCTCATAACTTAAAGTAGGACAAAGCAAACGTTGTAAATACATATTTAGATACTAATATTATAGTAAGTCTTTTTCAGTTAACTATTTAGTGAGGGCCTGTTATAGTCAGATACGACTGGTTATGAAACTACATAAAGGATAAGCAAGTGCTGATTTAAAGTACTAAGTGGTAACATGGAGATTATCTTCAAAGAAAACTTTGATCATTAGAAATCATTTCTGTACATGTTTTTGAACTTGTGAGCTAATTGGTTGCAAATATATTCAATTGCCAACCTAACATTGGGTGTCTGGACTTAAGACCCTGACAATTCAAAAGCTTATTTTTGAAATTCAAATATGAGCTTTAGAATTGTGCTTTATGTGTTTGTAATAGTGATATTTGTGTTTTATTGTCTTCCTTTTCCCTTTGTGAAGTCTTGTTTAAAATTTATGGCTTATTGTCAATTAATTACTCAGTACTAGAGTTCATCCCTGTATGTTTATATTTAAAGTGTCTTTGGGGAAATGATTTATTACCAGCTTCAGAATTGATTAATATACTGCAAACATTTTACCCCTTGTTTTGTAGCCATTTAAAGATCGCTGTGAATGGTTCTATGAACATCTACATTCAGGACAGCCAGATTCAGACATGGTGCACAGGCCTGTCAATGAAAATGACATCCTTTTGGTTCACAGAGGTATTACATTATGAAGAGAATAGTACATTTTTTGAAATGCGTACTATTATTGTGACAATGAATGAAGATATTAATTTAATTGGTTCTTCATATTTAGATTCTATTTTTAGGAGTAGCTGTGAAGTTGTGTCTAAAGCAAATTGTGCAAAACTAAAGCAGGGGATTGCTGTGCGATTTCATGGAGAAGAAGGCATGGTGGGTAAAATCACATACTACTTTATGCTATTTATATGCAGAAATATTAATTCAGTTTTTCACATGTAATGTTTTGAATTAAATCCTGATGTTAAAAGAACTCTTACACTTCACTAAGAAATATGTGGTTACATAGCTTAACTGTCCAGTGGAAGTTCTATGTACTAATATGTTGTTTTATTCTTTTGACATGCAGGGACAGGGTGTGGTGCGTGAGTGGTTTGATATTTTATCCAGTGAAATAGTTAATCCAGATTATGCCTTGTTTACCCAGTCTGCTGACGGTATGTCTCTGTCTTATTTTTATAATTTTTAAATGAGATCATCTTTTATAAAGGCATTTTCATAATCTAAGAAAAAAGTCACTTAATTGATTCAGAAGGAAAGATTATTTCTTTTTAAAAGGAAGACTGAGAGAAGTATTTTTGTAAGTAACTAAATGATCTATTCAACATAAGTTTTTATACAAACGAAATATTTTTTTTAATTTGAAGTTTGGTTAATTTCGTCCTCTGTTTTGTTAGAGAATTGTTGGTTTTAGTGAGGACATGCTGCTTCTACCTGCTAGTAAAAGGACATAGTACTCTGACACTGGTATAGAAAATGTTTTTCTTTCTTTTGCAATTGTGAGGGAACTGTGGAGGTATTCCTTTTTAGAAAACCACGAAGTCTGGCAGTTCGTATTAAAACCAGATGTTGATCTCCATGGGCCTACTTTGTAGCTGACTTCTTGTCTTTTGAGTGCTTCATACACAGCAAATCTTTTATTGGCAAAGCTTTCTTCAACAGCAGTGGTAAATGTTTTGCCTTCTATCTTACCAGGTTTTAGGGAGTGGCAAGGAATTCAGTCAACAGTAGAGGCATAGATTAGTTTCTGAAAGTTAAAAAGAAAACTTCAAGGATGTCTGTCTGAGATTGTCTTTTCCAAGGAGACCAGGACTGGACTGTGTCTTTTGTGCATCTGTCTGGGACCAGATGAAAGGAAATGGATATGTTCTGATCCTTCCCTTGAGCACCTTCACAGGTTGATACAAGTATGGCCCATTAGAGTGAGCAAAAAATGCACATATTAATATAGTAAGATGGAGGACTAAGTTCAGCAGATCATCATTACCCTTATCTTGATGATAATTCAGAGTGGTGTCTTGGAAAGTGGCTAAGCACCGTAACTGTAATAATATGATGTCATTCCATTCTAATACACTTCTTTCTGAAGTTACTTTAGTCCCTTCACCATAGAGTATACAAATTAAAAATGGAATTCTCAGAAAGAATAGTGAAAAGTACAGAGTTGGACAATAGAATTCCTGTCTGTTTTGTGACTAATTTTTCATATTGAGGTGTAGGAACAAAATAGTTTTAAGCTGGATTAAGGGTAAGATGAAATCTGTTTAAATAACCAAAAGAAAACCCAAAACAACCTCCCAGAACCCCCCCCCCCCAAAAAAAAACAACACTTGGTGCATTCCTTATTTTTCTGAGTAGAGCACACTAACTGAATAAATGACAAATCAGCTTGTGTAGAACTTTTGAAATTCTTAGTAGCCTCATTATAGCGTAAAATTTGTTTGATAATAATGATATAAAGAAACATCTCTTTCTCACCTTCCCCTATTTTTTTAAATGTTGAGTCTCAACTTTGTTTGCATCTAGGTTTTGGGCATGTGTATTTAGAGGGCTTTATGGATGGCCTGTAACAAATATTTTGACTCCCTCATGGTGTACACTGGGAAAATGCAAACTTCTCTAAAGGATAAAATTCTGCTTTTCACTGAACAGAATAAGTAATAACAATGAAGAGAGCTATAATAGGATGGTTATGTAGTATATGGGTCTTGTCACATGCACAGTTTTTCTAAGTCAGATAGGTCCTGAATAATTCCATGTGTGACCTGTTAGTCCAGATTAAGAGTGCATTACTTTTGATGGTAAAAATAATAGGAGCAAGACTTTCCTATTCTAGAATTTGTGCTCGTTTATGTATTCTGTAGGAATTATTGTTCCTTCATCTAATAAAAGATTTCAAACAAAAACTTTGCCAAAAGGTCAAGAATGTGTATAGTCAGAAATGTCATCACTGCAAGATTAAAGTTAGTAAAATAAGTTATAAAAGGTAACTGGAACATGGAACCTGTTTATCTTTCTTCTCCTATAGTGTTGTAATGTGATAACACACATGGAAAAAGAATTGCACCCTTTTATTTCCTATATACTGGTTTCAGTGGTTTTAGATGCTCAGTGTATTTGACAAAAATGAATGTCACTTTTTTTTTTTTTTTAAACAAAGTAGTGAATGTGATAATCTTCTGTTTTATAGGAACAACTTTCCAGCCAAACAGCAACTCTTCTGTGAATCCAGATCATTTGAACTACTTCAGGTTTGCTGGCCAGATCCTGGGGTTAGCTCTGAATCACAGGCAGTTGGTGAACATTTATTTCACAAGGTCATTCTACAAACATATTCTTGGTATGGTTTTATTAAAATTTAGAGAACTACATAATGTAATTGATTAGTTTTTGCAATGGTTTGGACAGTAAACTTTGTTTTTCTTTTTTTTTTTTGTGTGTGTGTGTGTTTGTTAAAATTGAAAAAGAATCTTGGAAATGAGTGTCTTGCTACACTTTTATGTGCATCAGTTACAGCATAATATGGCAGTAATTGCTATTCCAGTCTAAGCTTCTCTTAGTGTTATAGTTGCAAAATACAGAAATACGTTAGCAAAGGTATATGGGAATTTCATACCGCTAGCAACTTTTAACAAAAATAGCTAATCTTTGAATTTATATGTCAAATTTGAATCTTAAATTTTTAAAAAAGCACCATTAACCTCTCTAAAGCATAATCATATAATTTAGGAGACTTTAATCTTTAGTGTTGCTGATTTAACTGGGAATGTCTGAAAGGCAGACTAGTGTGGCCAGTTGTTTTTGTGATGTATGTAATTCTTGCATCACAGTTTGGAAATTCATCTGTCTTGTCACGTAATGTCATTCTCGAGATGTGCATTGGTACTTTTATTCCAAATTTGTTTGTAAAATATTCTGGTCTGAAACTCTGTGTAATTGTTTCTGGGCTGGAGGTATGTGAAACCAGTACAGGCACTTCTAATCTTTGTGGAGTGTGTGTGTGTGTGTGTGTGTGTGTGCGTGTGTGTTTTGGTGGTTTTCTTTGTTTTGAAACTGTGGTTGAAATAATTGACTTTGTCTTGATAGTAGATATATTAATCCAAGTCCTATTGTAGGTTTTCATTTAAATTTGGAGGAAAAAATGGATGAGTAGTTTCTTAGAGAAATGAAAATAATCATTCTCTAATTTACTTAGGTCAAGCTTACAAAGTTGATAATGTTTATGAACTCTGGTAAAAATCTACCAGGCATTGTTTTTTATATCTGCAGTCATTCAGTCATGTAATATTTTGGCAAGGTGAGTCCATACTGTTGCCTGCTTCCCTCTCCACTAATATTACTTATTTCTCAAAAATGGTGTGTTAGAGCTAATGCAGGTTCATCCCATCTCCTTCCCTAGAAAAATGAATGTATACACTTACTGTAGTATTCAAGAGGAATGATCAAAAATCCTTAAAAAAATACAACTTTTCTTTTTAATATTTCCCTACAACCCTTTTAGTTCATCTCCCGTTTTCCCCTTCATGCTCCAGGTTTGAAGTGGGATTCCTAGCAAATCTTGGCTGTCATATGTCCTTTTCCTCAATGTCAAAAACCCCACCTTTCAGCTATTGCCTAAGGAGTTAGGAATACCACCCTGGTTGCTGTAAATATGTGGCAGTTATGCCCCTTTTGACTTAAAAGGGACACTATTTGCTGTTGGTACCTGTGGCCTGGGTCTCATCTCTGCTCTTTGAGCATCTTTGTGCCTCTTGGTTGTAGAACATGATGCCTCTGCGTTCAGCTGAGGTTTTTCATTGTCATGAAAAACTTTTCCTCTTGCATAAAGATGCAATGGAAGGGTGAATTCCCTTTTGTCTTCCTGTTACATCTCCAAATAAATATAATTTCTTTGCCACTGCATGCAGAATTTCCATTCTGTTTAAGTGCTATTCCTTAATCTTCTTTGGATGTATAAGATAGCTTGAAGTAGAAAGTCTTACCTCTTCTTCAAGAACCACTCCTTACTTTAGGGCCTAGCAAGGCTCTCAAGGGATTCTCATTCTGTTTTTCTGTAATCATTCTGTCTATCTGCAGTCTTTCAGTGATGTTTGCTGAGTCTGGGACAAATCAACTCTTAAATTCAGATTTACTGTGTCACCTTTCTGAAGATGTTCAGGCCTTATGCTGTTACAGGCCTGTTGATGATAGACGTAGTCATCTTTGTCAAGATCTTACATAAGACTGGGGATACATTTAAATTCTGTCCCTTAATACCGCTCTCTGCTGTGGGCCAGAGACTAGGATTTCTTTGGCTCTGTACTGGAAAAGAACCGATGAAGGAGAGCCAGGCTGAAACAGCACCATTTGGCAATGCCTCATAAGGCTTCCTTAGTCATTGATCTTACCATAAGAAAGGTATCAAAGTAGACACATTGCTGTGTGGCACAATTTGGCACTGAGTCAAGAGTTGGTCTCTGACATCAAGGCATTACTTGGTATGAACAAAAGAGTGACACAAGCTAATCTCCATGTGAGGGTTTCACAAATCAGAGAAAAGTATTTGTCTGCTGTTCATTCTGTGATTTGAGAATAGTCAGATGTTGCTTTTGTTATCTACCAGATGATCACTAATTAATTAGGGTTCTTTTCTGTTTTGAATTGTGATAATACATTAGATTTCTTTGTCTCTGAATTGACAAGACGACCTATTGTTTCTTTTTTTTTTTTCTTTCCATTTTACTGCAGCAACCTGTTCTTATATTCTCAATTTAAAGATGTCTGCCACTTTTGAAATTTCAGGCTGTCTGGAGTTCATCTCAGATTACTGGATTTGTTCTTTTGCTTCATATCCAGATGTTGCAGAATGATATTTTTACTAAGTGAGAATTCAGCGTAATATGCAAATAAACAGTTGGCTACTGAGAGGAAAGATGGCCTCTATTCTGACAATATATATATGTATAATTTCACACACACATATGAAATACATATATTTCATATATGTATATGAAATATGTATATATTTTCATGACTATTCCAAACTAAGCAGCCATATGTAGTCTCTATTAATAAGACCTCACCAGCCCCTCTTAATAACATCTTGCCATTCTGTTGAACAGACATCTTGAAACTCTCAAGAGGTTTGTGCACATTCAGCTTCTTTAAATTCAAAAGGTTCATAGTTTTTTGTCGTCTCTTCTAATTTTTCCAGCTCTCTGAGTCTGGTAAGTAACACTTCCGCTTTCTGAAGTGATTGCTTTTTCTTCCTCAATTGCAATAGTTTATTTAAGCCTTTCCAAGGCCTCTTCCCTCAGCTTCGTGTATCTTCTCTCTTCTTGAGGAATCTGAGTTGCACAGCAGCAGATACTCCTGAGGGTTTTTTTGTTTTACTTTATTTAGTTTCAGGTTCAGCTATGGGTTATGCTAACTGTTGTTCATGCCAAATACAGATTACCAGGTTACAGACATAATAGAGATTCCCTTCAGCTACTCAAGAGGCCTTAAGTAATGGAGTATAAAACTCCATTTGAAGCCTGAGACCGTTCCCTTCCTTTGCTTTCTCACCTTGCACTGAGATCCTTGTTTTTCCTGGCCTTTCCTGTTAATTTTGGCACTGAAACCATCATTTGTGTAGTAAGACCTCCTGTATCTGAGGAATAGTGTGAGCCTCTTTCAAAGAAACTCTTCTCTTTGGTAACAGACCTGAAGTGGAAGTGCCATAATTAGAAGCTGAAACCTGTATGAACAAATGTGGCCACTTTTTTTGAGACTCAGGTGGGTACATCACCTTTTTTTGCTGTGGTGAATTGAGATCTTCCTGCAACAAAGTCAGGTAGGGAAGATCACTAACTCTTTTTTTAAAGTGATGACCCAGCTAACACCTAATTAATGTGCCTTACAACACGTTAGGTATATAGTTTGCATGATTTTTTTGTCCTATTAAATCAAGCATTATTCCATAGTTCCTTTTGTTTGTTAGGACTGTGCTCTATTATGGATACAGAAATATAATCAAATCAAGTCCTCTTATTCTTAGCTTTATTTTTCTCAAACCGCCTGTCTGTCTGCCTTGTGCTTAAACAGAGAAGAGAGCACTTCACTGGTACTGTTATCCAGTTACTCTGTAGCTTTTCTAAGGAGCCATTTACTTTTCTATTTGGAAAAGGAAGATTCTAACTCCAATCCACAAAGACAAATAGCAACCTAGTGGATAAACTCCTTCCTGTGCTATCTGCTCTTAGACTTAAGACCTCTCTCTGGCAGTGTAATAAGAAATACTCCTTGAAATGGCATAAATAAAAGTGAAAATTATTTTCTGGGTCAGTGCATTTTGAGCTGTGGGCCCTAGAATCCTTGAATACTTGCTGCATTTGAGTGTTGGAGCTTACCTGTAATATCCTTGACGGTCTGTGTTGTACAGAAGTATTTGTTTATCACAATTATGTTTAGATTAATTTGTCTTCCTTTTCAAACTACAGATGCCTTAAAGACATAGCAAGAGGAATATATGTAGTATTTCATGGGACCCAAATTTTGTCCTAATAAGCTGGTACGTTTCTTGCTTGACTCTTTATTGAGCTGTCAGGAAAATAAGTGAGTTTAGTGCTTTAGTCTTACAACATGCTGTCCACAATTGTAGTCTCGTCATGAAACTCTAGTTCAGTTTCTTGTCTAAAGGAGTCTCAGATTCTTACTTTTCAATTTGTGTCTTCTCCCAAGTTTTGCTTATATCTCTGACAGCATTATTTCCACATTTCATGTGTGAAATGCACATATGCTTGCTACCAGGGGAAAGTGAAAGTCCTCTAGAAATTACTGGATAGCTATTAAATTTTATGGAGAGATGACAGTGAAAATTCATTAGTAAGTTTATCTATTTCTTCAAAAACTGATTTATTGCTTTTATTAGAAAAAAAAAAGTGCTTTATAGTAAATAAAGTTCTTGTGTGTGCCATTTCAGCCCAAGTCAGGTCCTCTAGTGAAATAATGCAAAACATCTTGTGTTATGGCTTCCTTCTCGTATTGCTTCTCCAGTCCATACCATGCTAAGACCTCTACTAATGGAACACTATTCTGACACTTTGCAAACACATGAAAGATGTTGAAGCAATAACTTGTTTTTCTCTGAGCCTACTTACTTTTCTTCCCCCTTTCCAGGTATTTACTGTGACTTAGTATTAGATAGAATTAAAGTAATTGGGGTTCACTTTGTTGTTTAGTGAAGACGGTAGTTCTCTTGTACAAATTCATAGTCACCTTGTTCTGGACACGTTTGCCCAAATCTGTTCTTGGGGGCTGTGACTGGGAAGCGAATATAAATAGGTAGTTTCTATACTTGGCTAGAAGTGACGAATATAGCAACTGTATATTCTTCAATCTCTTTAAATGATTCTCAAGTTCAGTTTGGTAACACAAAATTTCCAGAAATCTTTTTTTTCCCCACTGAGAGTTAGGTCTCATAGCAAACATGAGTAAAAAGAAGACTGGACAGTAGAAGAAATTTAAGTACAAAAAGATCTTCATATATATTTTTTTATTATAAAGCCTCTTCTAGAGGGAAGAGATGTTGAATAGCAAAATAAGATATTTCTGTTTCTAAAAATTATGTAGAAAACTTTGAGGGTTTTTTTTTTTTTTTTTTTTTGAGATTTGTTTAACCTTGCAGATAGGTGCTTTCACTGAAATCCATTATTGTCATAAAAATTTGCAACCTGTTGTGGTATAATGCTTACGTGGTATGTCATTGTTTCAATGCTGGGTGGAGGGAACATACACAAAGGATACTTTAGTCTTTGATACTTCTAAAATACAGTAAGTAGTACAATTCTGCTGTAGTTAATGGTGAATCTTTTCTCTCCCTTTCCTATTACTGCATTATTCAGGTTTATCTCTAGAGGGCAGTCTTCTACCGTATATTAAGTCAGAATCCTTTTTGCTTTATCCAGTTCGTTCAATTGTGTTTTTTTTTTCTGTTTTGTTTTTTTTTTCTAGGTATACCTGTAAATTATCAGGATGTAGCATCTATTGATCCAGAATATGCAAAGAACTTGCAGTGGATTTTAGATAATGATATCAGTGATCTGGGTTTAGAGCTGACCTTCTCTGTTGAGACTGATGTATTTGGAGCAATGGAAGAAGTGCCACTAAAGCCAGGGGGTGCAAGTATACTTGTTACACAGGATAACAAAGTGAGTATACAGGTTTATTCAGAAGTTGCTAGTATAAGAAAAGCAATTAGACTGACTTTCTGAATAACTGGAAGTGTAAATTATGTATTGTTTTTAAAGGAAATATACAAAAAGTTGTCAACACTGTTACTCCTTTGTCTAGGTTAACATTATAAATATGGTACTGCTATTAAAAATCTCTGTAAAAGTTTTCAGGTTTGAGGTTCTTCCTTCTGTCAGAATATTTGGAAGGAAAATAAGGTCAAATTTAAACAAAGAGTTTATTTTGGAAGTTGCAAATATTCCTGAAGTTAAGTCATAGGAAAATACAAGGAAGATAGAACTGTAACAATTGCCAAAAATAAAATTGTAAGTAATGCTGCAAAGTGTGCTGCTCCCCCTAAGGCAATTTAGGGCACTAGATTGCTCTGCAGTAACACATAGAACCGATGACTGAATAAATAGGTACAATTTCTCACTTTTCATGTAACTATATATTTTCAACTTCTAAAAATTAGATTCATGTACTTTAACAGTATAGATTATTTTCTTTTTAATAAATAAAATGCATTCATTTAAAATAAGTGGAGAAGCAATGTCTTATACAGCAAGCACTAGGATTTAACAGCATAACACTTGAATTGCACTTAAACAGATGATTGTAACAGAATAGCCCTTCTCCTACCCTCCCCCCCACCAGCTGCTTTCCCTGAGGAACCAGACATCTTGTGCTGAGGATCTGCTATTTCAGTGTATTACCAAAGCAAAGTCTAGTAAAGTGTGCTTCTTCTGTGTATTAAGCATATGGTAAACATCTTGATGCCACTTGCTACAGAAAAACTGAATCTACATCTAAATGACATTTCAAATATAAACTATATATATCGTATGCAGTAATCTATAAACCCTGTAATGCCTGGGTCCAGGGAGAAAAGTTTTGAAGAGTCCCTAATTGGGTAGACTTTTAAGATTTGGTGCTCTGATTCATACTTACCATGCTATATATACCCACAACTGAAGGACTAACTAGTTTTTAGTGTATAACGCTAAGGATTATAATAGCTTCCTCTGTCAGGTCTCTTTATTTAAAATATGAAGTCCTAAGTTAAGTAATATAACTTAAGCTGTTGAATAAAAAGATTTACTAAAGTTGAAATTCAAAACATTCTTCAAGTAGTCTTTAATGAATTGTGCATTTAGTAATGTGTCAGTGTATTACAGGTACTCTTGAAATCATCCTTTATATTTTTTTTCCATTATTTACATATGTACATATATATGGACTGTGTATACATTTCTGTGTATGTACATATAAGTAAGTAAAAAATAGTTCTCTGGTGGTCTGTTTACTAGTGTCACTGACCAGACAGCATATGAATAGAATGAAATTAAAATGGTTTTGCTATTGTTAAATGGAGTGCTCTGAAAGTCCTAGAGGAAGCTTTCTGAATCATGTACAAGTTACTCAGTATGTATGGAGATAACTTATCTTTTTCTGTTTAATTGAATAGTAACAGTTTGGTATTCCAGCATAAAAAAGTCCTTGAATTCTCTGCAGCATTTATTTAAAAAGGAAATCAAAATAATGCAATTGAATTTTGAAGGTCATCTAGAAAGCGAAGATGGACATCCTTTAATTGAATTCTCCAGTTCCTAACTGGATAGCTTTCAGTAGCTGCAGGAGTGTCATGGGTAGACCTGCATTTTTTTTCTTATGCTGCTGACTGTTTTGATCCTTATGTCTAGATCCTTATCTTAATTTTCATTTGTTTTGCACTAGTCTACCTTCACTTCGAGTATGCAGTATTTATTCTGCTTTCCTAGTAACTTAGCTGCTATACTGGTAAATGACCACTTGGTGTCAGCATTCGTTCTAACAAAATTTTAGCTTGTGTTGGAGCAGTGGGCACTGAATTCTTGCATGCTAAATCCTAGTTTCCATTAAGATGAAGTGTCGTTCCAATAACTGGAATACATATTATTAGCCTCATTCTGCAGTGTCTTCTCCTATATAGTAATTCATAAAAGAATACAGATGGTAAAACAGATCTAATTCGAAAGGCAGTGAATAATTAATTTCTTTACTACCTATCAGAGAAGGCAAAGACATAGATTCTTGTTTCTGGCAGTGTTAACTACTTCTTAGTATATAAAATAGATAAACTTGAAATAAATTGTGGTTTCATAATAGCCATTTTAAAACTGGTTGGTAGTTTATCAGTTTGCATGAAATTAGAAGTTTGTTCACGTGAAGATAATCTCAATCATTAATAGCTTATGTTGCTCTGTTAAGTTCTGATTTGAGAGGCAGACGAACAAAGGTAGCTGAACGCATGTACGACAGGTGAGTCAACGCTAGCTCAGCAGCCTTCCTCAGCTCTTCCAGGAGGGGACTAGAGTTTAGGTAGTTCTTATTTGAAGGGTGCTTAAAAAACAGCTAACTGTTACAGTAGCTTCTAAATTGTTAATGCTAGTTGATTTTTGAATTTTAAGGCTGAAAAATCTAAAGTCAACAAACATATATAAGATGGCACTGTCTCTTGTTCACTGCTGATTTTGACAGTGTGAACCAAGTTGTTGAAAATTAAAAGTCTGTGTTTTAGTGGGTTTTAGTAGTGTTTAGGGATTTTGTCACATTGAAGAATTTGGGATGTTTTTATGTTATGTTTTAACCTAACAGCTCTAACAGGTTAAACAAAAAGTGGCTACTTTATACAGCATCTTTTTGCTGTGACAGACATCTTCATTTTTTCCCCACTTTAGCTGAGGAGTAAAAGATTGCTGCTTGAAACTCATTGTATTTGCTATACCTCTGAGAGAAGTAAGTTCAGCCTCTACAAGAGTTTGCTACTGTATGCACACTAGCAGATTATCTGTTTGAAGGATAGCATATTTTTTTGAAAGAAACTTAGAAGTGAATGTTTATTCCTTAAAAATAAATAACAAACTAAACCCAGAAACCATCCAAAACCCCGAAATAAATCTCTCTTATTTAAAACCAAAATATAACAGAATAAATATCCCACTTAAGAAATGTAGTAATAGCTGCTAGTCAAAAGCTGTTTTCTTTGAGTGAGGGAAGTTTCTCTTTTTACTACAACTGTGTAATAGGTGAATAGTTGTGGGATAATATGGTGTAAGTATGTAAAAATGAGCATTATCCATCTGCCTTCAATTGAAATATCAGTTATAGTAGTTTCAGTTTTAAAGGGAAAAGTCTTGCATTTTTCCGGTGTCCTTGAGATGCATTTTTCTGTGTTCTTTGCTGTATATATTCTTGCAGCTTTCTACTTTTAGGATGAAGAAAATTAGAGGTAGACAAAGTTTGACCATATGCTATTTTAAAAATCATCCAAAAGTGCATGCTCCACAGTTCTTTGGCTTTCTCTAACCTCAGGGACTTGTCTGTCTGTCGTTATCTATTGCATGTTCCAGTATAACTGCCATGCTGTTTGGCAGTAAACAATTCTTTACTTTTTCAAACCACTTCAGAATGTAGCTGTTCTCTTAATTTGAACATCATAATGAACATTAATCTGTGTCTTACAGCATACGGGGTTGTGAAATCAGGGCTGTATGATCTTTGCTTGATTTACCTCAAAGGAAAATGCAGAACAACCCCTTTCCCAGACTAAACTTTGTCATCATATTTGTGTGTTTTGAGTCTGTGTGTTTAATCAACACCCCCCCCCACCCCCCACCCCCGTTAAGGAAGAATGAATTGTACCTTTTCTGTGTATGTAGATCTGAAATTATGAAGATGCTTCTGTTTTGTGATGTACTCTTAGGGGTTCTGAGAGGGAATAAAATACGAATGAAGTGAGTTGAGGAAAAAAACAATTTGACTATTTTTTTTGACTGGCATATATTATGTAAATTTTTTGGTACAGGTGTCTCAGCATGCACCAATTTTGATAGTCAGTATGTGCTGCTGTTCCAGGCTGCTTGAAGATTTCTTGTTATAGCATAAAGCACAGCAACTGTTTTTTGTTTGTTGTTTGTTTGTTTGTTTGTTTTTGAGAACTGTCTGGAAGTTATTGATGTTCTTTGACCAGTGTTGCATTTAAACTTAGATCCCTGGAATTGGAAGTCCTGTAATACTGATGCTGCAGTAATAGTTTAAAAGCGCCAGATTTTTCATATTAAAAATTTTAATGTAAATACATTTGTGATGCATAAATTAAGTATTTATTATGCAGGTCATATTTTTTAATGGATTTTTTTAAAATAAGATTATGAAATTTCTCTCTACAACCCTGTTTTCTGAGTAGCTTAATATATAACAGACATTTAAGATGTAAAATAAATATTTCTGATCACTGAAGAGCAGTGTTAACACTATTTTTAATCCTGGCCGTGCTAAAATTTCTGTTTTCTTCCCAGAACTGCTTATGAGAGATGTTCATAGAGACTGATTTTGTCTAGTGCTGTTTGACTGCCCAAGTAATTTATTAGAAAAGGGAAGTGACTTCAGTTCCACTGACTGTAGAAGCAGCCTTGGGGAGATAGAAACTTGTTTTTTGGGAACAGCTCTATAGTGGAAGATAGGCTCAGGAAATGTCCCTCCTCTTCAGAGCACTTCACAAATGCTTAATTAATTGTCTTTGCCCTAGTAAAATAGGGGTAACGCATCTAAAAATGTCTTCCAACTACATAGCAAATTACAACCCCTGTATAGTTCTGTAAATTCAAGGAATGCCCTTGAAAAATATTTTCCTGTTTTGAAATATTTCATTGGTATACTTCATCATGTTTTATAGAAAGGGAGAACAGAGAAAGAATGCTTGGTTGCTTTTGCACAGGTTCAGAGCCTAGATTTTAGATTAATGGGCTTTTAATTTAAAAACCAAGGTAGTATTTTCATAAAATTGCTGTCTTGAAACAAGATAATTATTGAGATAGTTTGATTGGGAGCTGTGTTTTTATGATTTCATTATTAGAAATCATGGTTAAGAAGTCAAAGCGTTACTTTGAAATAGAATATCTTAAATAGTATTGGAATAGATTTTGTCTTTAAGTAGAAATCTCTTTTTTGAATAAGGAAGCTGTGTTAGACTTGCGTAGTTTTGTCAGGGTAAATAAGACGTGTTTGTACAGCTTAACACAAAAGCCTGCTGATTTAATACAAGCACTTTTAAGTCGGTGTCATTCTAAAAAACCTTCTTTTAACTGCCTCCTGGGCTTTTGTGTTTTCAACAAAAGCAAAGTTCTGGTAGATTCCTTTTCTAGCTTGCTGTTCTAACTCCTTTTAAAGGGGACAGAGCTCCCAAATCGCTAAAGCATGTAACCTGTGATATTGTGTCTGTTCAGATGTTTATGGTATAAATGCTTTTCTCTCTCTTTTTTTTTCTTCTCCTTTTTAAAAACTGGAGGAGGTTTTCAAGACTTTCTTCAAAAAATTGAAATTATTATTAATACAACAAAGTTGGTAGGGATAAATCATATATTCTGTTAAGGCTTCCTAAGATGGGGGGGGGGAAACAAGTATATTATGACTGTAATATGTTGAGGGCTGCATTTGTGTGTGTGTTTGTGTTTGCGTGCACACACATGCAGGAGTACTCTGTGTATCTTAATATCATTTCCTTCATTGCAGGCTGAGTATGTCCAGCTTGTCACTGAACTTAGAATGACAAGAGCCATTCAACCTCAGATAAATGCCTTTTTACAAGGCTTCCATATGTTCATTCCACCTTCTTTGATACAGCTTTTTGATGAATATGAACTGGTAAGCAAGATGCCTATACTGATTGTAAAAGAAGTTGTTCAGCACACTTCATCAGTAATGTAATGATGTAGAAGTAAAGCTCAGTACCCCGAAAGGAAACACGTTATATCTTTCATTGTGATTTTGCTTTCTGTGCCTCTGATCAGTGAGGATCTCAAAACAAGTACTGCTGCTTATTCTAGTTACTTAGAATGACCATCTTCCTGGAATATGATAACCGCAGGTGCCAATGATAAACGCCTTACATTGTAATTATTGTAATTTCCAATTGGGAACTGAATGTTGTGGCCTTCAAACCTTTTCACTTTCTCTTTCAGGAGGACAGAAGTTATTTAAAAGTCAGGAGATGCTTTCTATTGTCTTCACTTTTTCTGAGTCTTGGAGTCAAATTCCAATTAGTTTTTGCAGTAGTTGCGTCTTCTGTAACTAAATAACTGAAATTTTGTCTCAAGTCATGCTAAAATTCAAAGCTATTTCCATTTCAGCTTCTTTGATCATAATTTCTACCCCTTGATAGTATGTGTTTAAACTGGACAGATCGTGTAAAATGATCTGAATTCAAGAATATTTTTATATTAAAATTTAGTCTTAGGTTCTGTAAGAACACATGGTTCTGTATGTCTGAAACTAAACAGAAAAAGTATTTTAGTTTTTATACAGCATTACTTTTTAAATAGCATAAGCAAACACTTGAAATTAGAGGTTACCCAGGGAGACTAATCCAGATCTGTGTGTTTTTTCTGAAGGAACTTTTGCTGTCTGGTATGCCAGAAATTGATGTGAATGATTGGTTAAAAAATACAGAATACACCAGTGGCTATGAGAGAGGAGATCAAGTTATTCAGGTAAAATTTTTTTTTTTTGGTTAAAGGAGATCATTGTGTGTTAATCCTTGGGAAGCTGTGAGGGTTTTGGTTTTTTGTTTGTTTGTTTTTATGGAAGCTTATGTCAGCTGAAGTTTGTAGAGCTTTTTATACTACATTCGTATATTAAGTGACTTAGTGATATAGGAGTTTGATGTGAAAATATCTAGAATTTAAGTAACAAACACACAAATACTCCATTTGTTGTTTCACCATTATATTTTCAAGTACTGTAAGTATTTAATGGAAAAAGCAAACTAACTTATTTTTCATTTAGTGGTTCTGGGATGTTGTGGAAGAACTAACTCAGGAAGAAAGAGTATTGCTATTACAGTTTGTTACTGGCAGGTGAGTTTGTTACTGGCAGGTGAGAAACTTTTCTGTAGCATCAAATATATTATGTAGCTATTCTGAAATAAGTCAACAGACTGCATATTACTATACAAGATCATCTACCCAGAAACTGTTTTACATACTTTGGTGTTTTGTATGTTTGTCAAAGTGGACAAAGTGTATGTTAAACTTTTGCTGCCAGTATTTCCAGCAAAATGGCTGATTACTCATTTATTATAGTTGACTACTTTGCAAGAGGCCTTTGTGTAAGTAAGCTGTTGGCTCAGACAATTTTTAAAACTAGTGAACTTAACTGCACTTAATATTGTTTCTGTTGTGTATTCATTTGCCTCTTGACTTCTCCAGTAATCAATGCAGGCTTTAATATATGACATAACTAGATATCGCCTTAGTGTAAACAGAACATCCTTCTTCCTAAAGCTCATTTGAGATCTTGACATTAGTGCAGCATATCAAGATAACTGAAGATATATCCCTATGCAAGGGTATGTGTTTGCTCTATATAGGATTTTTGTCCTAAATTCTGGGTGTTCTTCAGGGACAGCCACTTGCATTTTCTTTGTTTTGGGAGGTTTCCTGAGCAATAAATGTCACTGTGAGCTGGGTGAAGCAGCGAGTTGCCAAGTTTGTGTGTACATACGTGTTCCAAAGTGGATTAGTAGACATATGTATGCCATCTCAGTTGTGTAGTCCTGTCATTTTCTGGTGGTAGGTAGAGATCACACCATCTTCTTAATTTGGTGTTCCCTTCGTACTTTAGGATTAGGAGAGCATTTGACCTTTCTTTTGTTCATAAATTTTGTGGTTAAGCAATGGTAAGTACAAGATTTAGATCATCAAACTTTGTCTTTCATAGCAAGGGATATCGCAGTCATCATCATACCATCAAATGGCATGGTCTTCGGATTCCATTAGTTTCACTTGAGTTATTGTGAATTTAATTGTTTTTAGGGTTCACAGACAATTTAAGAGGCTAGTTGTGTGCACACTGATCTTTTCTTTTGTCCTGTGCAGAAATGGTTTCTGCAAATCTAACTGCACTTCAGTTTCACTTCAGCTTCTGGTCTTTAATGGCCTAGTCCATTTCTAAATTTCTAAGGCAAATAATGGTGTTTATGATGTAAGGTCATGTTTCAAATACTTCTTAAAAGATTCTAAATGACAGGTGGCATTTACTGGTTTGGTGGCATTTGGGAGGATCTGTTGGATTCTCAAGGAGTCTTTCTATCAAGTAAGCAGTTATGTTGTCTGATTAATTCATGCTTGGGCACCATTCGTTTTGTTCACACATTGCACAACAACTTGTTCTTACTTGTTTCTTGTTAATAGGAAGTAAATTTTTGGTACCCTTTAAAGAACTTTGGGCTAGAATTTAGAAAAAAACATGCTGCTGTTATTTCTTGCATCAGCTAGTAGGAATCTATTATGTTTTTTTTTTTCTTCAGTCTTTGAAACATAATAGACAGATTTCTCCACAAAAACTTAGCTTTCCAAAGTTGCCTCTAACAGTTGTATGCAGCTGGCATTTTTGCACATAAATCCAGTGATTCCTGGGAAAGTCTTGGTTTCTGGGCATGGAAGATTTAGATGCCAAGTTGCCTGTGAGCTAAAACTCCAGTCATCGTATGTCTAGTACAAGCCAGTATGTTAAACTAAAATTTTACATTAAAAGCATACCTAATTTCAAACCAGCATGTTTTTAGAGCTGAATGCTTCGTTTTTGCTTAATGAGGAATTTGTTTTAAGATTCTGTGTGTACTGGATGGCAGTCTGCATTCAAAATTTGCATTATTTTTTTCATTTCCCTTCGGTCTAGTCTAAATATGCCTTTTTTTGTGAAGTGGTACTATTCTTTCTTTCCAGTTAAAGACTATAAAATTGATTTAGTGGGTTGAATAAAAAAATTATATGTATGATGGTGTCTTCACTGTTTCTTTGACATCTTTATTTCTTAAATGTTGCCTTTCCCCTTCCCCCATTCTTATAGTTTTGTCTCTTCAATGTAATTAAGTCTTAAGGTAGTTCTAGTACAGGTACCATTGTATTCATCATTAATACTGATTTTGAGACCTTTTCCTTTTCCTTTAACAGTGTACTTTTCATGTCATGTGTAATGTTTGAGTAGTAGAGTCTGTATGTTTGGAGGTCTTAGCACTCTTGAGAAAAAGGTAGTTGCTTGGCTCTGAGCGGTCTGTGTTTCTTAGGACAGTCTTTGCCTAAATTCTGTGGTGAGGCCATCTGTTTGGTTTGGTGGGCGAGTGTTGCAAACTGGAAATCTATTTAAGATTTCCTCCCTTGGTGTATTCTATGCTTGCTGGACATGTAGCATGTGTGTTCAGCATGAGAGTTGTTGGGCTAGTGCGGTCTGTGTGAGGCATACCAGAAACCTGAATATTCTCGTGCCTCATGCTGGCAGCCTGAAAGTTTACTTATTCACCACCTACTTATTCTCTGCTCAGTTGTTTGGAATAGTATTGCCCATATCCACGTGATTCTCTCTCCCCCCCCCCCCCCAATCTGTATTTGGTGTTTATAACAGTATTTGGCTAAATAGTTGTTGACTACCCATTGGCAACTTCTGATAAGGTTTTTGGTTAACATTTGGGGAGAAGTGGTAAAATCTCATCATGATAAATTTTACTTTACTGGTATTCTGCTGGTTATGGAAGTTTTAGATTGTGGTATGTTTTATGTTTTAAATTGTTTAACTTGGGGGCCTGCAGTTTCTGTTAAGTGATAAGCAAGCTATGTGCTGTTTTAGGGAAATTCCACATCTTCAGTAAATGTATTGGTATATGACTACTTCTGTTAAAAACAGAACAAAACATAAGGGAGGTGGCTTAAAATATCTCTTTTACACTGCTTTCTCATTTCATGTAAATTTATGCAAAATTTGAAATGTTAGATAGGAATGGTAGGATTCAGCTGCAAACTTAACCATTCTAATAGTGTTGAAATTTCCAAAGTTATGAAATTGCCTTGTTACTATTACTGAAGGCTATTTGCACATGGAGTAGGAGAAGTAAGATCTTGTGATCTTATTTGTGCTTCTTTGGAAGTCTTTATTTATTATCCTGGCAGTGTTTTGTTTGGAATGAA
Source organism: Apteryx mantelli (assembly GCF_036417845.1). Classification (NCBI taxonomy): domain Eukaryota; kingdom Metazoa; phylum Chordata; class Aves; order Apterygiformes; family Apterygidae; genus Apteryx; species Apteryx mantelli. The sequence continues at coordinate 90,395,488 of NC_089980.1, forward strand.
AACTCATACTTGGAGGCGTAAGTCTGCAGCCATCTGTTTCTTTAGAATATTCAAAGCCCTGATCATACTACATTGTTTTGACCTACTGTATGAAAAGTATTTTTGTAAGTTAGATTGTAAAAATGCTAGTTAATAGCTGGATGAATGAGAAGTTTTAAACAGAGTTAGGTCCTTGTTTTATTGCTAATTTTGATGTGGAATTCTCTTGGTTCATAGAACAAAAGATCACTGGAGTGGAAGCAGCCCTGCATTAGAAATCCGAGCCAAAAACATGATATAAAATAAGAGTACCGCTGTAAAATCTTTACAACATTCTGAACTGTGGCTGTGAGCACAATTCCATTTGTCCTTCAGAAATTGTATGCTTCAAATAATCAATACTTCAATCCGTGGTGCTTGCCTTATATACCATTGCTAGAATTGTATGTTGGATCTTGCTGTCATTAAGCTAGGTGATAGCTGTTGGGTACTATAGCTAACGCTTAAAGGTATATTTGAAAAGTATTGTTGTGAACTCTGCTCTAGCCCCTTAACATTTGGGAGGAGGGGTGCAATAGCAACCCTCTTACCCTTTTGTTTTTTTACCAAGTAGTTTTACTGTGAGTGGAAGTGTTGCTTCATTCTCCTTTTCTATTCTCTTCTTCTGCTTTTTAGAGTCATTTTGTTTTTCTTACTGTGGAAGCATTGTTTTTAATGCAGGTACCCATAATCCAGAATTCTAACAGCTGCATTTTTTGTTTGTTTGTTTTATCAAAAAATTTTTTTTTTTGCTAGCTGCAGAATCACAGAATAGTTAAGGTTGGACAGGAGTTATGGAGATTGTCTGGTCCAAGGCCCTGCTCAAAGCAGGTCAGCAAGAGCAGGATGCTCCAGGCCTTGTCCAGTTGGGGTTTGAATACCTCCAAGGATGGAGACTCCTCAACCTCTGAGGAACCTGTTCCAGTGTTTGACCACCCTCACCATTAAAAAGTTTCTTCTTATGTTTAAATGGAATTATAATTTGTGCTGATTGCTTCTTGTGCTGTCACTGGGCACCACTGAGAAGAGTCTGTCTCTGTCATTTTTACTCTCCCTGCCCCACATCACGTATTTATACACTTTGATCTCCCCTGAGCCTTCTCTTCTCCAGGCTGAGCAGTCCCAGATCTCTCAGCCTCTCCTTGTATGAGAGCTGTTCCAGTCCCTGCATTATCTTTGTAGCCCTTTGCTGGACTTGCTCCAGTATGTCGCTGTCTCTCTTGTACTGGGAAGCCCAGACCTGGACCTGGCACTGCAGATGTGGCCTCACCAGGGCTGAGTAGAGGGGAAGGATCACCTCCCTCGACCTGCTGGCAACCATCTGCTTAGTGCAGCCCAGGAGGCTGTTGGCCGCCTTTACTGCTGGAACCTGTTGCTGTCTCAAATTCAACTTGTTTGGTCCTTTTCCTTTCATTATATCTTGATATTTTCTATGAAGGCTGTGCTAACAATGTGTTTTGCCTTGCAATGCATACAAATCTAAGTCAATATTATAAAAATATTTCTGAAATTTATTATATTAGTTTCTGTTAGTTAAAATTATAGGGAGTGATTCTGAAGACACTGGGTCTTTTGTCCATTTAACCTTTTAGTCATCCTTGAATAACACTACTGATGACTGTTCACATTCTTTTTCTTTTAATGAATGTATTCTGGTTTATGGTATTTTTTTACTGTTTTTAGATTATTGTGAGAATGCATTCATGAAAGTGTTAGCACTTTTGTAGTGTGTTACAATTTTGCCATAGGTCATCACTCCGTGATGATGTGATTGATGTAATGGTGTTATTAGTTAAAAATGTGGAATATTTAGTCTTAAGTACACAATGAAAAGAGATGTCAAGAACACTTTGATCAGCTGTCCCACAAATAGTGATGGGAAGAATAAATTTTTGTTATGATGCAGTATTTCTTAAGCTGTAAATAATCATATGTGTTTGCCTAAACAGAAAATCATCTTTTATAAAAACTGGTAGAAATGAGCCTTCTTCACAAACAAAATTCTCTTAAGTGGTGTTCAAACAATTTGATGTCTAATGTAAATAGACAAATGCATTATTCAGTAAGATAATTGAAAGCATTTAGACAAAGAGAATTTTGATACTGATGAGAGAGGGAAAACCTTTGTAAAAAATACTAGTAACTGATTACATGTAGTGTTAAGAGATTTGTACAATGTAAAAGCTATGCTTTATGGCTTATAACTGTTCTTTTAATGGTCTAATTTCTGTGAATATTCTTAGTTCCAGGGTACCTCATGGTGGCTTTGCCCATATAATGGGTGGCAGTGGATTGCAAAATTTTACAATTGCTGCTGTGCCATATACTCCAAATCTTTTACCAACATCAAGCACATGGTATGTTAACTAGTCTCATTTAAATACATTTAAAAATAAGGCCCTTTTAAATTTTATTTTAGTTTTTACATTTCCTAGTAAAAAAATGTAGTCCTTTTGTATGCTTTTATTAAAAGGCCGAAAAAAGATCAGTATGGTCAGTTTGGGGAGTGTCCACTAGTCAACATAAAAGTGGTAGTTTTAACCTTGAAGTAGTTATGTGGTGTTCACTCATTGTTTACTACTTTATTTTGTTTAACTAAAGGCAGTGTGATCACTAAGGGAATCCTCAAGCTTAGTTAATGTATTACATTTTATTAATGTGAAATAAACTTTTTTTCCTGCAGTATATTTGAATATTGAATGGTACTGTAATGCAGCACTGGTGGTGTGTGGTTTTTTTTTTTGTTTGTTTGTTTTTTTCCCTCTCCATATATGTGACATCTTCAGGGTTTACTGATCTGAATGCAAATCTGAGCGGATAGTTTCATGTTAATTACCTCATACAAAGGAATCAGAAAACTTTATTGTTTAGGTTTCTTACTGAACTGTGATTTTTCCCCCCCCCCCCCCCTCCCTTTTCAGTATCAACATGCTCAAGTTACCTGAATACCCAAGTAAAGAAATCCTTAAGGACAGGCTTCTTGTAGCATTGCACTGTGGAAGCTATGGTTACACGATGGCATGAGGAAGTCTAGAAAACTCATCTGACTGCTGATATGCAATTCAGAGTGGCAGAAGTAAATTCAGAAACTGTCAATAGAAAAGCAGCTTAGATGCTGCAGCCCATTGGCAGGGCTGGCTTTTAAAATTCATAAAGGATCATCAGCTCTTCCTCTCTGTTATTTGTTATCTAAGTAACTTTGATACTTTGATACTGTCACATGACTTAAATTTCTGAGTATGCTGTATTTTCTTTTTTTTTTTTTTTAATTATAGATCTATATAGAAATCAGTTTACATTCTTTTTCATATTACTTCAATCAGAAGGTCTGTCAAAATCTTTCTATAGTCTTATTTTTGATTTTCAACTGTGGTTGAATGACATTTGTGTTTTATTTATTTTGCATTCAGATAGTATACTACTAATGGACGGACTTGTACTTTATGCCTTGTTGCATGTGAAAGTGCCGTTTATTTTTTCAGAAAACACTATAAAAAGTTAAATTTGGGTATTGTACAGTAAGACAAATCTGATGTATTTTCCATTTCTTTACATAGTAACAATTTTTTTTAACATTTTAGTATTTTAATGTATATAGTATGTAAAGATTAGACTATTGTCACTGGAAAAAATAACAGATAAAATATCTAATTTATATTAGAATTTACACTATATTCTACTAAATATTTAAAGTATTTGTGACTTTATAGTCAGTTTGCAGTTTAAAATTTGTAAATATTAAGATATATATCTGTTTGTTTGTTACTTGAATGCCTTTGAATGCTCTTTCCTTGGCATAATTGTATGTTCAAAAGGTATAATTAAATTTTAATATTTTTACCAGAATCTGAATGTGACGAGTTTGTGTGGGTAGTAGACTTTATTCATCTTACTAATAACTTAAATCGCTGTGAGAGCAGCAACTGAGAGGGGATTGGCAGTTATGTGAGTGGGCACCAATGCACAAGGAAGGAACTTGAACTTATTGAGAGGTTAACTGTCAAGACTATAATTATGAGAATCTCTTGTAAAAATTCATACAGAATTAGAATATCTTACTCATGTAAAACTACACAGCAGTAACTCACCTGCATATGTTTTGATTCCATAGGTGATAAGTAGTTGCACATGTTGGGATAAATTACAGAACTACAATTTAAGGGAGCTAGGGTGGGCCTACGTTAGTATTTTTGTTCAGGCTGGCTTTTTTTAAATGAATCTGCTCATCCCTGCTTGTCGTGCTTTGCATCGGAGAATGCAAACTGGACTCTTTCCAGGTGAAACTAAGCAGAGAAATATGCTCCAAAAATGTACCAACCACTGGTGTATGAAGATCCAATAATGTCTGTAGGACACAACTGATCTGAAGAGGTGATCGGACCAGTTAAGTCTAGGCTTAGTGAACCCCCCCCCCCCCCAACAAGTAGATTTTAAGTATTTAACTCTACTGATCCACTTATGTTTTCCTATGCTAGTTGCTAATGCAGGTGTAGCCTAAGTTAGCCATCTGGTCTGTCTAGGCTGCTTGGTTGTGCTGTTTTCTCAAGTTCATTTATTTTTAATCTCGAGCTCACATAAGTTCTCTGGGGGTGGGAGGGAGAAATCTGTGGAGTATCTGATTCTGTTCACACTGGTTTTCCACTAGGCTTAAGCTTTGAAGGTTGACTTATTATCTTTATTTTCCTCCAGTTCTGTTTATGTGCATAAATGTTGGCTTTAATTCTTAGGCAGTGTTTGCAGACCTCTGTCTGACATCTTAAAGACCACAACTTAAGGAGAGCAATGCTTTCAGTTAGTGGGAAGAGGCAGGCTTTTCCAGCATGGCAGTGCAGAGTCAGTGTTGCTATAGTCAGTGGACAGAGGAGCTGATCCTCTAAAGCATCCTCTAGGAAGCAGAGGGAGACTGTTTAGCCAGGTTAGATGTCTGAGGCTGTGTGGGGTTGTAGCGCTATGTCCCAGCAGTCTTGGATTCGTCAGGTGGCAAAAATCCTTCACTTTTCTGCACAGTTGTGCACTACTTGATTCCCTGGCTATATAGCTGACCTCTCTCTTATGCAACATAGGTAGATAGCAATTTGTGAATTTTGTTCATTTCACATGTTATATTTCATGGTAGTTTACAGCTGTTTGTAGGAGACTGGATCCTTGCATACTAAAGCACAGCATCAAAACACCATCATATCATAAGACTGAAGGAAAAAAAATCAGTTTTGTTATATTGTTTGTACTTTCCTTTGATAGCTTTGCGAAAGAATAGCCATAATCAGCGAGGAGCATAGTTTCTTTTAGTCCTGGACTTGAATCCAAGAGTTGGCCATAGGTAGATGTGTAGGACAGTATAGCAGCATGTTTTTTTCTGCAAAAGAACTATAGCAACTGTGTGGTGACAAATCTGGGCTGTCTTCTATTACATATTTAAAATCTCTGCATATTAAAAGTGTTTTAGCAGGTCAGAGATGTGGGATGATGTCCACAGAAGGTAATTTTTTCTTTTAGAAAAGTTCATATTGAGGAAAGATAAAGTATGCTGGCATGCAGAAAGATGTGTGGTACAGGAAAATCCCTCAGTATCATCATGTGGCTGTAGATGTGCAGACACTAAGCTACAATTTATCTACAGAAGGATGGGAAATGCATCTTTTTTTATTGTGTTTCTTCCACACTGAGATACCCTCCCTCTTCAATGATTTAGTAACAGTAGGGTTAGATTTTTATATGGAAAAGGTGGCAGCCCTGAATTGTGAAAAGCTACTGGTATTTATACCAGTAGGATCAATATATTATACTGTAGGTGACATAAATATCAATCAGCAAGCAGAATATGGTCTCAGACAGTATTTCCAAAATGTTTGGCAACCGGTTTTGACATGTAACTGACTGCAACGAGTTTTAATGTTCTGTACAGTTTTCTATCACAGATCTCCCTGTTATAACCTCAAAAATGGTATGAAAACAGCTTATGTCTTCCTCCCCCATCTTGATGTTAGTCATATATCTTGTAAACCAGAGTTTACAAAACATTTCCTTGATAGGTCAGAATGAAATTCTTTTAAAATACTCATGTAATGAACAAGCATGATGAAAATATGTAGAAAATGGGAATAGAGCTTTTCTTGCTGTGATAACAAGAGTCCAGTATCCTTGTTATTGCTAGTTTTGAACTTTTTTTTTTTCTTTCGAAACAGCTAAACAGTACTGCCTGCTGCAGTTGACCTTGTGATGTTGGCGGGATTTAATTATTGCATTGAAAAGACTGTTTTCAGGACACCTGTGCCCTGTTAACAACAGGGTGTACAAGCCTGTTGAGAAACTATAACTTAATATAGCTTATAGTTTAGAATGATGAATTGGTTTGTATTTGTTCCCTCCCACTGTGCCAGAACAAGGCAGGGTGAGTGTTTTATCTCAGAAAGAAAAGAGCAGATGTCTTGTCAGATCATAGATCATGAGCGCTCATTAACTTTTATTATCTTTATAAAATGTTAAACTAGGCTTTGCTATCTTTGATGCTTGAAAATATGTTGTGCATCTAATGTTGCAAAACCATTAAAACCATAAACTGTGAAATGTAACCTAATGACTACTACTGTATATTCCATATGAATAGCTATAGTTGATAAGATGGAAAATGGAAGAGGAGAAATAAGGTGGTTGCCCCTTATCTTCCAGAGACTAACCTTGGAGACTTCTACATATACAGTGGAAAAATACTAGGACCAGCTCTGCTTACAGTGGGAGAGCTCTCTATTGAAAAGAATAAATTTAAAATTGTAGTTTTTAGTTTAGTTGGACTGTTCTTGAAATCTAATGAGCTGATTTAGCTCTGCAAGTGCAGCTCAATAATGCCTCATAAAACCCTTGCTGTTACATTCCTGGAACACTGAACAGGAATGGAAGCTTCCTTCGATGACATCCAGCTTGGATGTACTTGGTATAGAGCAAGAAAGGGGGAGAAAATGGCTCAGATTGCTTTCCTGAACCATTTAAATAAATAAATAAATAAAAAACTTGGCCCCGCACAATATGCAGACAAGCACTGTTCTATAGATATTCCTCTGAGTGTTAATGTGTAGAGAATTTTCCAGTTATACTTCTATAGCATTACACAGGATCAGTTGTAGAAATTGATTCAAGCATTTGTCGTTCTTCTTGTATGTGTAGTGCGTTGTGTTTTTCACTCTGAGCGAAGGTAATCTTTGCAGTTCTGCTGCCTGAACACAAGATGTCCTTTGCTGTTCAGGTAGTGGAAATCTTGTGCTGGAACTGTCCTGCTTCCATTCCTCCCAGTGCCCTTGGTCATCCAAGCATCTGTGACCTGAAAAGCAAAATCCAGAATTCTCTCAATAATAGACTTAAAAAAAAATGTTTTTTAACTGGCTGAATTTAAGGAATACACTTGCTGAATGCTCCCAACACAATTAACTACTTACGTAATTGCACAGTTTTAGTTCTTTGTATGAATTATTCTTGGTATTATTTATATGTAGTTGCTGAGTTTTAAATTCTTTGTTCAGTAAAGACCCTTGTTGTAGATATCTTTGGTTTTTATCTAGAATAATCTTGAATTCCTTGAAATGCACTACTGCTGATCGTGTGTCAGGATGCATCATTGACAAACCTTTCACATTTTCTTCTTTGTAGCTTAAACCCAAATTTAGTTTCTTTAGGACAGTTCTGAAAAACTAGAATTAAAAAAAAGAAAAGCCCACCGTAATCAAAAGTCTCACTAATCAAAAGTCTCCCCATCACGCTTTTAAAGAGTTTGTAAATAACTGCATTTTATAAAATACTCTGTTAAATACGTGTTTCAAGCAAATATTAAAATCCTAATGCATATTGAGCAAGTCATCTAACGTATCCCACTTTCTAATACAACTTTTGTGTGTTAATATTTTCAAAAAGTCCAGTGGATTCAAAAAAAATTTTAGGGACCTCTATAAAGAAAGAAGACAGCTAATGAATTAGAGAATGCCGTATCTCAATAGCTTACTCCTGTTGTGCCACCACTACAGTTCTCAGACAGCCAGAGACAAAGACAATCCTTACCCTAAAGGGCTTACAGTTTGCAGTTACACAGGTGTTTTCCTGTGAGATTTTTTCCCTTCCTTCCCAAGCTGTCCTTTTGCTTCTGTATTTTAGCTTTGGGGCAGTGATTTTTTTTATGAGGGGAAGGGAAAAAGAATAGGAATTTTTCCTGGCCTAGGAAAGGGGGAAGTAAGTGAGAAAAGGAGTTGAGATCAAACACAGTGATGCTGGTAGCTTAAGAAGGTGTCTTCCATAAGGTATGTCAGATGTCTGGCCACTTCTGGCAGGTCAGAGTGGAAAGTAGGGTGTCTGCAGGGTTTGGTATCTCTCTTTTTCCCCATGTTACGTACCTCTCTTACGCTTATTAAATTGAAGTTGGTTCATGATTGATATCAACCTCAAGTCTCTTGATTAATCAGCAGTGATATGAGGAGGAAAAGAAGACAGGATAGCTTCCAGAAGAAATCTGAGATGGCGGTTGATATATAATGCGAGGAGCAGCTGTTTGCCTGGGGTTCTTCTCCCTGGTCGGTCCCTACAAACTCTTACAATGCAAAATTATTTTCTAGTAGGTGCTTTTTCTACAGCAAATCTTTTTGGCATGGGTACTTTAAGAAGCCAAGTAGCTGCAGTATTAAATTGAACATATTGTTTATTGATAGCTCCTCTTGGTATCTTCTGTTCCAGGTAGTGAGTAATCAGTTCCCTTTGTTTTCCTTTTCTGATTCCTGCAAAGGTGGTACTTGCCTCTACGGTAGTTTTTGTTGTACATTAGAAAAAATGCTTGAAGAAAACTGACTGATTGTTTAATAGACTGATAAATAAGAAGCATGGTGAGAAGAAAGGAATGACCTTGTCTTACTACTCAGCAGGCAGGCATCAGGATCTGTGTTTGGCACCTTTTATATCCACCACAAGCTTTTGGAACATGATGCAGAGTTTGAAGGGTGGAGAACAGGAAAGCTTTCCTAAGACAGAAGACATTTTAATTTTTGTAAGGCTAGTTCCTGCTTCTCTGTAGTTTCCATGCTAAGTCTTAATTCAATTTGACAAACCTAATTAAGAGCATTAAAAATAAAAATAAGAAATATTGTATTACTGTAGTAAAATGCTATATACTATAGATTCTTTATAGCCTAAAAACTGTAGTATTCTATTAATGCTACTAACTGGGCTATTTTTGCATAGCTTAAATAAAGGAGGCTTTCAATTTTAGGCCTGGGGTTGGAGATTTTTGCATGTATTTTTATGTTTTCCTTACTTCTATTTTGAAATAGTGGAGAGATTTTCAATTAGGCTGTTGAATAATAGACAACTCAGTAGTTTGTATATGCATAGGCTGGTGCAAAGAACTTTTAGCATGTCTATAGAAGAGTATTTCTCTGGTTGAGAAGTAAAATTAGCCTTTAAAGCTAAGCTTTGAATCAAATGAATTAAACTTCCTCAGGGATTCTTGAGTTGTAAAGAGAAAAGTACTTTTGAGTTCAGAACATATGTTATGCCCAGACTTAGTACAGGTAATCACACAGCTTATAGACTAGAGACTGTGATATATGTTTTATAAACACACTTGCCAATTCAACAAATTCTTTCCAGTTTCTCAAAGGTCAATAACAGAATAAATGTACTTCTGTAGGACTAGGTGTAGCTAGAGGCAGTAGGGATCAAAATACGTAAGAAAACCTAATAAAAGAATTATTGGGCTACTATGTTGATACTTAGTTTTATTTCAAAATCTATACAGTTAGGTAGACTGAAACATTTCTAGCTGCATTTATAAACATTTGCATGTAATTTAAATTCAATGATGGGTTTTCTAGACACCTTTATTTTGGATTTAAAAAATGACATTATCACTTGTCCTTCCATATTCAGCATATAATTTAGTTAAAACACATTGTTTTTAGAAGTCTCACTTATATGTTTGGAGTGTTACAGATAGGCAGGCACTGCAGGCTCCAAACAGAAGGGCTGCAATGGTCCATCAGAAAATATTTCTTATGAAGCCAATTTCTTCCATCCATATAGACTTTCTCAGTTAATCAACTGCTGTATATTGCTAAATTTTCTCTCAGAATCATTCCAAAATTCTCACTTTTTTTTTTCTGGACTATTTTCTTTGAATGTAGCATGTGACTGTTGATAGGAATATCAAGTAACATCATATCCCTACATGCGTGTCAGACTTCTTCCTGGGAAATTTTAAAGAAACCTTGTGCCAATATAGTTAGAAACTGACTAATGGCAAAAAGGGTGTATAATTTCAGCAAAAGTGCAAACACTGTTGAGGTATGCATAACTGAGTGTGCTGTTTGCAGCTGTATATACTTACTGCATTAAGTGCTTGTGACATTCTATGCCAAGAGTTCAATTACTGAGTTTCATACAGAGCAAAGTGATTCATCAGGATTATTAGGATTCTCATGGGATAGCTTCACCATACTGATTGCCTTTGACGCATCAGTTTGCTTAGATTAAAAAGCAATTGCTACTGTCTAGTCAAATTTAAGCACTCTGGTGAAAGGAAATGGAACCCTAGTGCTGTCCAGTATATAAAAACACCTTGGTCCACAAATTACATGGATTGGAAAGAAAACTGTATACTTGATGAGTGATACATGCACATGGGCAAAGATCTCACAAGTATCTAATATACAGCTTGTCTGTGCTAGTAAGGTTATTCTGACAAATTTAGGTGAGTCTGTGTATAAGCATTATGTTTAGACTAACTTTTCCAGTTGTTGTTTTTGTGGAAATAAAGTGGTGCAGCTGTTGCTTAGTATTTGGATTCCTGTGTATGTTATGGCACTATAGTTTTTAAGTATATGTGGCCAGGGAAGGATTGCACTGTAGGCAATCTAAGTTTCCTGATAGACCAAGCCTGGTGAGCTGACCTACAGACAAGAACTGCACTTACCCCTGATTTGCTGCACACATTACTGATGCTTCAGATGGAAGACATGAGTAGAAGAGAAGAGAAAATAAATGGTGGAAGCACACTTCAGAAAGTAAAGAATATCTTCAGGAAAGAGGTGAGTAGTGTCCTGAGAGTAAATATGGGATGTTTTTGACAACAGATAGATCGTTCACTTGGTGGGTGGGAAAACTGACTGGATCTCCTTGAGATGTGATGCTTTTTTCTTTCCTGCCTGGTTTTAAGACTACAAGTCTGTCTGTGGCCGCAGAGGCTGGGAAAGACTGGTAGGGCTTGAAAGGCCTAGAGGAGGGTTGGTGGAGATGATTTATTTTCTCTTTCACATTTGATGCTAGTCCAGGACAAGTCTTTTGCTGATTGTTCATTTTGATTAATATATTTTTCTCTTTGCCTTAAGGTAGATTTTCTTGGCAGTATTTGCTGAAGCAAGTTAAGCTTCTACTGAAAGGGCACCTCTCTGGATTGCATATAAGAAGGGGCTCCCTTCTGTAAAGACAAGATGCTCCCCGTTAGGCATAAGAACATGCATAACTTTGCTAAAATGTCCTCCTAATTTAAGAAAACTCTGAATTTTTACTCCATGGGCAGGACATGTGGGGCTAATTACCATATCTGTGCTTCTGGTCCTTAGCCTGTTGACATGTCAAATGCACCTTATTTACCTTGCCTGTGTAAGTCTAGGAAATGCTCTGTGTGTGCATCTGTATGTACTTGTTTTAAAACACTCTGAATGTTAGTATCACCTTCCTTGTCAGCAAAGAGCTATTCTCCTAACTTTACTTTGAGATCATTTCCATACAAAGGTTGACAGTCTGGTCAGATGAAATTCAAATAGATATTGCTTGCTTTATTTAGATCAGCGTTCATATGGAAGTGATTTTATTTTAATGCAGTAAGAATCTTTGTCTCCTTGACTGTATTGTGGTAATTTAAGAACTGTATTAGAAAGACTAGACAATCTTTCTTACAGTTGCTTTCACTGTATTTGGTGATGATTTCCTGTGTCTATACTGATAGTGTTACCAGAGAGGCGGACTGAGATAATGGAAATGTATGAAAAACTGTGGTAACATTTAACATAAAGCTATGCTTTTTGTAAGTTGGTAGTACCTTGTATTAATGCTTTGATTTGATTAAAACTGTTCAAGCAACCAGTATGTTAACTACAGCTTATAGCTATGTGCACTTTAATTTTGTGTGTGGGGAAAAAGCCTGAAGAAAATTATTTCTTTATTGTTTTTCACAGAAAAAACCTTTGGCCATGTCTTGCACTACTGGAATATAGATCTTGTTTCTGCTTCTGTGGCTGTCTTGTCTCCAGTACCAAGCTTTTTTGTTAGTCTTGACTGGTTTGCTGCGAGTTCACTAAGGGCTTTTGCTCTGTCATGTATCTTTGTGCTTAACAGCCAGCAAAGTTCAAGGGATAGGCAGATTACACAGAGACTGCAGAGTCTGGTGTCTGATGTCTACCTCTGTCACTGACCTCCTGTGTAAGCTTGGTAAATCACTTCATGCGTCTATGTGTAGGCCCATGCTACTCTTGTTAGACTGCAAACTTCTGAGGGAAGGAGGTACCCTTTGTATATCTGTGTGATACCTCACAGAACAGATGAGTTTGGCAGGGATAACCAGTTGAAGCGTCTGCAGTATCCAGGTGTAGTATGTGTATTTTTACCCAGGGTTTAATACTGGTGACCGTTTCTTGGAGATGGTCCTTGATTAGGGCTGACAGCCCTCAGGAGTCTGCTTCCTCTTGTTCTGTCTTGCCACCCTGCTGAGTGCTGCTGGCAGCTGTAGCAAAGCATGCATATACAAGTTCTCACTAATACAATCTGTACTGAAAAGTCTGTAATTCTTTTTGATCTTTTATGTAGACACTATGAAACTAAATTTAAGGTGTGACTACTGAAGTTCCCTGTTTTCCACTCATCCCTTCCAACCAAATAAAACTGTCAAGCACCTTGAAATTGCTTGGCTTCAGTGAGTTCAATATTTATTTGCTACAAGTAAGGAATTCTTTTTTGAATGTAGTAAAATAAAGCCCAATGCCATAATTTAGCAGGTTTTGTCTAACTCAAACTCCTGAGTTATTTTTTCTTCAGTCTTGCACCGGTGTCGTGTTCTGAAGCCTACTATTAGTGTGACTGGTGTAGGCGCATGCTTCCTACTTCTGTAAAGATTTTCCTGGAGGGGAAAGGTCACTTGGTGATTGGCGTTTTATACAAAATTAAAAGTAGTTTTTGAACAGTGTAAAAACATAAGTCAATATTGTTTACTCTGTTTTATTATGTGCTATCTCAGTATATCTATAAGAGGAATATTTACATACATGGAAAAATTTGACTCAATATTCAAAGCAGGCAGTACTTAAAATCAAAAAGGTGGATTCACTAAAAAGGAGATGGGGAGCATGGGTGGTGAGTTACTTGGTTTTCCAGATATGTGGCAGTCTTCTCATCCAGGGTGCCATCTTGCAGCTCTGCAAACACTTGTTTTTTAAAATGTAACATATTTTTCTGTGACCGTGGAATATTGCATCTTTAAATTTCATTCCATCCTTCCCTCCAGACAGATCAAACTCTGCAGCATCAGGAAGGCTTCTGAGCATGCCTTGATGAAGGCAAGGATGGAAAGCAGTAAACCAGCAAAGAATCTGCAAGATTTGAAGGCTTCTAATTCTGAAAGTGATATATATCCACGAGGTGATACATGCCAAACATCAGCTCCTACCAGCTCTAAAAAAAGAAGTGCCAAATATAAATCTATCTAAAATATTTCCACTACTTTTGCTGCCTTAGCATAAATATCTACCCTGGTCCCTGGCACATGTGGCTATGTTAGTTAGGTATGTCTGAGACTGCTTAAGAAGGGGAACTTGTTTATTTGAGAGTTTTATGAAATTAGGATTTCTCTATGTGTGATGCTCAGATCAACATCATTAGAAGCAAGAAATCACACATTAAAAATACATCCTAATGAAAGAGATGCTGTGTATGTAGATGGTATAATCTGTCTAAGAATATAGCTCACAAAATTCAGGTTAAGGTTGCAAAATACCAGATCTCAAAGTGTACAAGATTACAGAACACTTGCTTCTGCTGACACTTGTATTTTCTATTTTCTTTTGCAGGAGATTTGAGATATTTGTGGCACCTGGCTTTACAGGTGGAAAGATCCTGCAAGCCATTCCATTAAATATAATAAGATGATGTTACTTCAGGGCTTTAAGCTGTTTTTGGCATAAAAAGTTGCATCAGAAGGTAAACATCTGGTTTTGTTTTACTACTTGGCTTCATGCAAAGAATGAAGCAGGATTGTCAAGCTGTGGGAATGCATTTAGGTGTAATTATCATGAATTATTTGCTGCTAACTCTCCCTTGCCAGTGGTAGAAAGCTCTGATTTCTGTCTTTGCAGGATGCCAGGCCTTAAACCTGTCAATGGCATGAGGCAGGACTAAATGTTGGCCATCCTGTACATCAAGCTGGTGTAACTTGGTGGGTGAGGGCAAGTCTCATTTGGAAACCTTTGCTGAGCTTCCAAAGATGCTTGGTTTTTAACTTTGGGAAAGGTCATCATTTTCACCAACAGCTTGTGTAAGAAAATGGTCACTTGTAAATCAGAATAAGGAATTGCTGGAGTGGGAGGACCACATAATATTCATCTATTGGTGTATGTACAGTGCAGAGAGTTTTGGTAAATTATTTATATTGTAATAGAACAAAGGGGCTAGTATCTGTACATCTGACACAAAATGATGATCTTTCCCCTAATGCATTTGGTGTTTGTATATTAGACAACAGTCTATAAAAAACATCTACAGGAAGTGTGGGACTGGCTGTCCCTTGGATATCTTGCATTGTCATTTCTTTCCCTTTTTGATTACTGTCATGTTTTAGCTGCCAAATGGATATATTTATGTTTGAGCCAGAGATTTATATAAATACTTACTGAATTCAGGTAATACAAATAAGGACACTTAACGGCGCCTTTTAGTCTCTTTAGAGTCTCTTTCTCCATGTAGAAGAGCACCTTGAAATATGAGAGTTAACATCTGCCCTGTGCTACATATTTTTAAAAAGCTTTACTCTGTATATCTTGAGGAGTTCTTAAAATCATGAGTTTTAGAGAAGCATGTGGTTCTGCTTATGGTGTCCTAAGACCATATTTCCTCTTTGTTGCTGGGTCTCAGTTATGGTAGGAAAGGACTCTCGTCAGCATTCTCCAGGGAAAGCATCACTCTTTTCGAAAGATGTTTCTCTGCTAATTATCAGAGGGAAAATTGGGGAAAAGGTTTCCACAGGGATGTGATACATGCAGGTTCCTGAATGGGGCAGTGCCCATCACCTATTCCCTATGGAAGTGGGATTGCAAACTCCTTTCAAATGTGTGCCGCAAAACAGCTTTACTTGGAAGAGGATAAGGTTAATGTTGTGAAGGAGTAGCCTGGTGGGCAAGCACAGGGACTATAAAAGCTGTTGAGGCTTCTTTGGATGCATAGAAGGGAATTGACTCCTTTGTTAGCTAATCATTTGCAGAAACTGCTGTATGGCACAGCTGCTGGGATGTTAACCTGAGGCCTGCCAGCTCGCCCTTGTGTTCCCATGCTCCGACAGTCCCGATGGCTGTGGCCACTTCGCTCGCTTGCTCTCTCTTTCTCTTGCGCTCTTTCTCCCCCTCTCTTTTCTCCCTTGTTTTTCTGTTGAATGGCAGAATGATTCTTCCCTTTCTTACGAAAGTGCTATGGAGAAGGCTGGCCAAAAATGAAGAGCTTTGTCTTCTGGAAACACTTAAGTTATACTTTTGTTCTGCATCAGAACTTGATTTAGTTCCTGCCACCAAAAATAGCCAGGAGTCTGAGAGAGAGTCTTCACTGCAGGCCTCCTCAGCTCACCGCTGTTGGTTATTTTGCATATGTGGCTGCTCTACTTGCAAATACATCAGGGACATGCCCATATTGGCCTAGGGATATGTTTATAATGAATTTTCATTACACACAAAAAGCTTTCAAAACTATATCATATTTTTATGATCAGTTCTAATTATGAGGATAAATACTTGAAAGGAGGTGATATGTTCAGGTAATACAGTGATGAGGCTCATGGAGGTACCTGAGGGACTCTCCCAGACCACTGTCATAGGAGCAGAAGCAGGAACATTTAAGGCAAGTCAGTTCTGAACACTGAACAAAGTTCAACTGAACATTAAACTGAGTCAGCAGGCAACTATAATGCTTCTTGCTCCATTCTTGTTGTATTGCTGCTTATATTCACTCATTATGACATGTTTTCCAGCTGAACTTAAAAAGTATTTTTTTCCCCCCAAAAGTAAAGGTTTTGTGGCAAGGGTTCTGACTTTCAGTCTGTGAGAAAAGTCTGCTTAGTATAGACAGGCAAACAATCTATAACTACACAGTATTGATTTTTTTAATGTAAATTGCATCTAAGTTAAATTTAATCCTTCTCACTCATCCAAAGCCTGATAAAGTTGGATGATTTCCTTTTGTACCAGCTGGCTTTGGGTTTGCCTGCAAGGCTGGTGTATGTTGAGTGGTGATGCCCAGGCATGTGGCTTTGAACGCTCTGCCTAATGCAGCAGTAGGAGTGGAATCCAAATATAGAGATATATGAGAGGTCTTTGTATTTACTGCTGTGCAATCATGCGGGTGGTACCCGTGACCTAAGCCCCTGACCAGTGTTGTTTATTGCGCTCAGTGAGATGGTAATGGTCAGCCATGGATAAGATTCAAACAACTCTGCAGGACAAATTTATCTAAACATTACTGAAGTTGCTGCATTGTCCTCTTAAAAAGCGAAAGCTGTAAAATTTGTCAGTGCTGCAGTAGATTCTACTGCCTTCTACCAAATACCCCTATCTACCCTGCAACTCTATTACTGGCCATAAAATTAAGTTGCTTTGTTGCCTGTGGTTATTCATTTTAACTTTAGCATAGTAAATTTAATGCAGAGACATTTACTTACTGTAAATTTGTCCCCAGTGAAACAAAGGGGCACTAGCTTTGCGGACTTTGTAAAGACTATCTGTTTCCGTTAATAGTAGTGGCTGCAGGTTAGGACATCTTGTAAAGTAAGTATATACACTAAGAATCAATAAGTGTTTTATTAGTGCCCAGAGATTGTTTGACTATAAACGCTTTAAAAAAATCCAATTGCTATAAAAAGGTAAATTAAAAAGTTAACCAGCTGTTACCTCACTTTCATTAAAAATCTTATATTTGATTTCTCCTTTCTAGGTAATCAATGTTCCTTATTTTGCTATAATATTGGGGCTTGGAATAAAATAGCTTTAATTTATAGCTTTTATTTATTCAGAGGTATTGTCAGCATCATAGGTTTTACGCTTCCTATTAGAAGTTTGGAAAATATTTCTTACTACACTGAAAGAGAACAAAACTCAATTTAGAAATATAATTTCCTACCACTAAGACACTTGATAACATGGGAGAGATTAATGGAGCCTTATGACAGAAACTTGATTTAAAGCAGGAGATTAATACTGCTTTATCGGCCCATACCACCAGTGAATTAGCTCAAGAAATCTGTTTGAAGTTGCTGAGTTGTCTGTTAGAAAAAGGTCTCTGGACATTCATTTGATTATTGCTGAGTACTTGCTACAGGCTTGTCTGTCTGACAACACAGGAACAAGCTTCACACCACACCAGCCTTGCTTATTTTACACTAACATGTTTCTTATTATTCCTTGTTATCCCACAGGAAGCTGGAATGTTTTGGAGGTCGGCTACTGGCTCAAGGGGATTATTCCTAGTAAATCAAGCTGAAATTAACAAATAGAATTACACTGCCATTCTGATCACATTGATATTGAGGGCAAAGAAATGTTTAAGTGGTGTTTTTAATTGAAAAGCTTCTGTCCTAGAGCCTGCTGTAAATCATATTTTTATCAGCACAAGAAGTCTTTCATTTCCTTTCCTAAATATAATAGGAGTGTTTATCTTTGGAGCACATTAAAGCAGTCCAGAAGTTGGGCCTGACAGGTTGATAGATCTGCAGATGTACACAACTAACAGAGGAAACTGGGAGCTAATGTGTTAGGACCACAGACGGCCTTTGGTCCAAGCTGGTATTCCAGCTCTGCTTCTGATATAAATTACTTCAATGTCAAACAAGAAAAAACTCTAAGGTGACCAATCCATTTCTCTGTCATTTGGCAGATGTGCTTTATATTTGAAAATACAGCCACTGAATTGACTGGTAATTCTTAGGATCCTGTATGCTTCATTTGGTGTAAAGAAATAATCACACCATGAGCATGCATATATGCAATGTATATGTCTCTGTGTGTATGCACAAGATATGCATGTGTACACACAAATGCTTTTTCCTTCAGCAGGCTTCAGTTTGCTTGGGAAATGTGTCAAGTAACTCTGCTTGTAAATTGAATGAGTCCAAAATGAAATCTGTATGATTTTGTAGCTTTTAGTTTTTATTTCCCCTAGAACTGTGGCATCCAGAGTTTTGCTTCTAAACCACTTTATTTTTTAGTATTTTTGTCATGTTGTCTATGCCAATGAGTCTACAGAGTTGACCTTTTAACATATACTTTGGATAGCTGTGAAAATGTCTACTTCATTACAGCAAGCTTGTATTTGTTGGCTGCAAGATGGTAATGTGAAAAGGCACATTCTCAGATGTTACCCTGCAGAAATATAGACAAATGGCATATTTTGTATGCACTAATAGCAAAGGCTAGAACTTAAAGAATACCTTCAGAAGGTATCTCAAAGCGTGATAAGATTGTCCTGTGTCACTGATGCAGAAGAGAATTAATGTTAAAAATCCTTACAAAGCATGCAGATTTTGCTTATGTGAATAGTTGCATTTCATAAAACTAACCCAAGAAAGTACATCTGCAGTGTGCTTAACACTTGCTGACCAAAGACCAGTATTAACATGCAAGCAGATTGAAGCTTATGTGTGAGGGTCAAACAAGACATGTTGTATGTCATTTTAGGGAAGAGAGAAGGGGAAAGATCTTCTCTCTATTTTTTAGTGTCTGGCTGGAGTGACCAGGTTTTACTCCATGCCTGCAGCATGTGCATAAAGTTCTTCTCATTACAGTCCTGGACCAGTATATCAAAATCTGCAGTTGCAGAGTCAGGACTGCAAGCTATTTAAAAGGGCCTCACTTGGCTGGCAAAAGGAAGAAGCCAAGAACGGATTCAATGCTGAATATAAGCAAATGAGCAGAGACCCAAACAAAAAGACAGCTACTGGCCAAAACATTATCATTGGTTGTTCTTGCTGTAGGATTTGTCAAAACATATTCTGATACACGTCAGCAAAGGTTTGAACTGCCTCCGAAAGTTCAGTTGGAGAAAGCCACAATCTCTCAAAATTACAAGAAGCAGGTGACAGCTATGTCCATCTCAACAAGGCTGCTATATCTGCTCCTCTTGACCAGTACATACTTAGCCAGGTTTAACCCTTGTGTAAATGGTAAACAGAAAAAGCCCTTCCACTTTGGGAACGCTAGTGTCAGTGGAGAAGTTATCTTATGAACTGCAAAGATTTCCTTTGTGCTGGGTCCTTAGGGGCTCTCCTTCCTCTGAGTGCCATCAAGAAGGCCAGACACCATCTGGTCCAGAGTATTTGTAAAGTTCATCATTGCAATAAATGTCACTTTCAGGAATATAAACAGGTTGTTGACCTACTACATTACTGGTGTATTCCCATCAGAATGCCTAGAATTTTATCTGAATTTATTAATGCAAAGGAAAGGAAAAATAAAATCTTTACCAGCGGGAAAAGCCTTAGCAGCTACACTGGAAGTGGTGCTGGTTGGGACAAACGCTTCTGGCTTGCTGTGGTGCTTGTTGGGTATTTTATTTACTGTATAGGCAGAACCAAGAAACTACATGCCTTATACTTATTACAGTCTATGAAATTTCAGATCTATTGCATGTTATTATCTGACCTTCTGTATAAGAGGCCACAAGATATGTCCTTTCAGGAGCCAACTATTTCTGCTCTGCTAATAAATACTTTCCAGAAGGACTGTCAGCAAAGGGAACTGAAGAGCTGGAGACTCCATCTGTTCCTTTACACATGTTTTTAGTGGTCAGTTCTTTCACTGTTTTAAAAGCTTATGACTTATGAATAACTTAAATTTAGTTGGCTTCAACTGCCATTGGTGCTTGGTTTCTTCTACTCTGCTCAATTAAATATTCCTTCAGTAAGCTGTGTTTCCCTGTCACGTACTTGGACAGCATGACCAAAGTATTTCTTGCCTCCAATTATTTCTTGAGACTTTTAAAAAGAATTGATCTCTGTGTTCAGTATTGCGGAATACCAGTCAATATTTGGGAAGAGTATCAATAGCCAAGAATACCTAACAATACCTCCCTCTACTTTCTCTGTCTGTCCTGAAATGCTCCCTTGGGACCATTTCACCCTCTCCAGTTTATCTGCTTTTTTTTTTGTTTTGTTTTCAAGCTGTGGGCATGGGAGATATAGATGGTGTTTGGCTTACCCACCTTACAAAAGCCATACGTAGGCAGAAGGAATGCTTTCTTGCTCATTATTCCAATTTTGAGATATCCAAAGATTGTGTTAGCGTTGATATGTTTATGTAGATAAATGGAACTTCTTATGAGAAGCTTTAGAGGTGGAGAGTTAGCTTATTTTCTATAAAGGCAGACTCTTAATTAATCACTCAAGTGTTTCTGTAGGAATGCATGCAGCATGGGAAACAAACAGAAGAAAAAGCCCATGTGCAGTTGCAGAGCTATGACATCATTGGGATTACAGAAATGTGGTGGGATAGTTCGCATGATTGTAGCACTACAATGAATGGATAAGGAGCCTTTAGGAAGAACAGGGCAGGAAGGTCAAGTGAAAGGGCTGATCAAGTCAAAAGCTTATGAACAAGAATCAGAGCACAGATGAACATGGGTGACTTTGTGGTGGGCATCTGCTACACACCATCTGTTAGAGAAGAGGAGGTAGATGAAGTCTTCTTTAGACAACAGGAAGAAATCTCATGGGGGACTTTATCAAACTTGATATCCAGTGGAAAGGCAATAGGAATGGGCGTAAGCAGTCCAGGAGATTTCTGAAGAGCAATGAGGACAATTTCATCACACAGATGATTGAAATGCTGACTAGGGGGGGCGCTCTGCTGGACCTGTCACTGATGAACAAAGAAGAACTAGTCAGGGAGGTGAAGGCTGATGGTAACCTTGGCTGCAGTGACCAGGAGCTGGTGGAGTTTAAGAGATGGAGAGAAGTGGGCCAGAAAAATAGTAGAGTTACAACCCTGGACTTCCAGACAGTGGCTTGCTTAGGGATCTGCTTGGCACCATCCCATGGGACATGGCCCACAGGGGCAAAGGAGCACAAGGACCTCTAGTCGATCTTCAGGGAGACCTTCCTCAAAACGCATGGATGAACAGGAAACTCCTCACAGAGCTCAGATACAAAAAGGAAGTACACAGAAAGTGGAAGCAGGGATGAGCTGCCTGAGTCATCCAGAAGCATTGCCTAAGCGTGCAGGGATAGAATTAGGAAAGCCAAAGCTCAGTTGGACTTGGAGCTAGTTAAGGCCAACAAGAAGGGCTTCTATAAATACATTGGCAACAAAAGGAAGACCAAGGAAACTGTGAGGCCGTGACTCAGCCTCGGGACATGGGTCCTAGTGACAAAGGACATGGAAAAGGCTAAGATACTCAATACCTTTTTTGCTTCTGTTTCCACTGGTAAGGCTTGTCCTGACGCCTCCCAGGTCTCTGAGTCTAGTGACAGGGACTGGGAGAGTGATACATGACTTAACAGTAAAGGAGGACTGAGTTAGGGACTACCTAAGCAAACTGGGCATACGCAAGTCTGTGGGACCACATGAGCTGCATCTAGAGGTGCTGAGGGTTGCCTGACGTAAGTGTGACACTGCTATCATCTTTGAAAATTCATGGCAATCAGGGGAGAGAAAAAAGGCAAACATCATGCCCATTTTCAAAAAGAGCAAGGAGGAGGATCCAAGGAACTACAGGCCCATCTGCCTAACTGCAGTCCTCAGTAAGATTATAGAGTCTGTCCTCCTGGCAGGATGAGTCCAAGCACGTGAAGGTTCATAAGGTTATTGGAAGAGGCAGCATGGATTTATCAAGGGCAAATTGTGCCTGACCAACCTGACTGCCTTCTGTGGTGAGATGACAGTCTCTATGGACAAAGGTAGTGCAGCAGGTGATGTTTATACTTTAGCATTGTTCTCTGAAGTTCACAGAGGAAGGATGAGAGGCAACAAGGACACTAGGTGTGGCACAGGAAATTCCAATTAAATATTAGGAAAATATTTTTCACCATGATGGTGTTAAACACTGGAACAGGTTGCCCAGAGAGGCTGAGGTATCTCTATTCTTGGAGGTGTTCAGAGCTCAAATGGACATAGCCATGAGCAACCTGATCTGGCTGACCTGCTTAGAAAAGGAAGTCAGACCATATGATCTCCTGCAGTCCCTTCCAACCTAAATTATTCTGTAGCATTGAACTGGGATGTGAGAGAGACAGACTGAAGTCTCTGCTTTGCCTAACTGACAGTAAGAGCTCAAATGTTCATATCCCACTTTTCAAGTGACTGTCCTAACTGTTGGGTGGAGATGGTGACGTTTTCTTAATAGGAAACCTTGGAAAGACCTTACTTTGTTCTCACACTAGCCAATTCTGCAGGAGAGAAAAGACAGTTCTTGGGGGTTACTTCTTCCTGTGCCCAAGAGCAAAAATAATTTGCTCTTGAACAGACAAAATAATCATTACATGATTTATTCTTTTACTAACACATTTTTGTACAATAGTGGAATCCAATTCATTTTTGGGAGATTTTCTTTTACTGCCTTTCATTTCAGACATCTTTGAAACTAACCAAAAAAGCAATTTTCACATACAGAAAACAAAAAGCAATACTGCTTCATTTTGTGATTAAGAAATCTGGGATTTTGCTGTTCATGTAGTAAACAGCATGAAAGTACCTCTGATAGAAAGAAACAATCTTCAAGCTTAAGTGTCATAAGAAGAGATCATTTTGTTTAAGACATTCTGTTTTCATTTGCCTTGGAGAGTATGTTTTCAATGAATGTTTTAAATCTGTTGATTCTTACAGTTGTGTTGACTTGTCCTGGTGGTCATCTGACAAAATAAATTCTCTTTTTCTTCTCAGCCAACCAAAAATGTATTTCAGTTGGAGAAACAATGTGCGGTGATAGCTGACCGCTACCCCGCCAAGAAGCTATTCTTCTGGCAAGAGGTGTCTTTTCTAGTGCGAAGGACTAGGAGAAGATCCTTGAAAGCCAGTGAGTGGGCGACTGTGTTGTTGTGTCTCTACCACAGTGTCAGGCTGGTGGATGCTGTGCCTTCTTGTCTGGGAGCAGGCAAAAACATCACTTTGTTGCTCCTTCTGCTGAAAGACACTTTTCTCCTTACAATCTACAGAGAGGTGACAAACTGCAAGTTTTTGAAATTTTGCTCACTAAATGCTTTTCAGAAGGTCCTAGATGTGTTTCTGCAGCCTCTCTCCCACTGTCCATCCAGGATGTGGAAGGGACACGCAGCACATCCTCCTTTTCTTTGCCACGCTTTCCCCATGGACGCAATCAGGCACACTGCAGAAGCAAAGTAAACAAACCCTTTTCCTAAATTTCCGGGCAACAGAATAGGCTTGACCAACTGGGAAACCAGAGACATGGGGCCCTGCTCACTCAACCCATTGTCAGGGCCTTCATGCTGATCATAGCTATGTAATAAAAAAGGGCGAGAGAGTGGCAGAGCTTCAGAACTGTGTGAGGCTCTTACATATTTGCAGATACTAAACTAAGCAGTTGGGATAGGAATGATTTTTTTGGCACTTACCCTCACTTTTATTTAACCTGAAAACAAGATTCAAGATGTCAGGGTTTGTTAGTGTTTAAAATACATCCATGAGGTCAACAGACAGTCCTCTTGAAGAGCTGAGTGCTTGAGGGGTTCGGAGACTTCTGAAATTCAGTGCCTCAATAAGGAGTAGTTCACTCAAATGGAGGTATCCAAAATTGGGAGTGAAGTTTTTAATTTTGGGGCCAAAATAATTTCCTTAAGGGTCATGAAGCTGATCTTAACCTCCAGACAAAATGTTCAGACAACAAAAAATTGCTTCTTCCTGATGTAAAAAAGGCACTGCAGTTCACCATGGGTAGCAGGTTTATATGGGCCTTGTCTGAAGTATTCTTTCTGTCATTTTGTACTTAGGTCTTTGAGCCATCTATAAGAATATGAAAGTTATTGCTAGAGAGATTCAAGACTGGTAGTTGATAAATAGCGCTACATCATGCTGCAAAGAACAGTTGATGAATGTTGCCATTGTATGTGAAATGTTTCTTTTTTTCTCTTTAATAGCAATGTTTTAAACTACGTTGTCCTGCACAGGGGATTGTTAAGTAAACCAGAACTGACATATGACAAATGTAAAGCTGTGGTTACAGCTCCGGCAATCAATGAATTGCATGTTTCACATGTACAAGGGCAGTCATGCTGTTTCCACTTGTAGAGTGATAAATGTAATTCAATCTATGAGCACTAAAACATGAGTGTAACTTGCTAATGCAAGTGCATGCCTTGAAGAGGAAAGAAAAGTTTGTGAGATGCTGTGTTGCACTGCTTTGAAACCACCCATAAAATAGTTCTAAAATTTGTAAGGAAATTGTATAGGAGTTAGAGTGTAAGTTGATAAGTGAGGGAATGTTTCTCTAATAAACGTAGTTCAGTACCCATGAGTATTGTTACTCTAGCTCAGACAATGGAGGACCCAGAAAAATGTCACTTTGAGATACTAAAACTGAAGAGGCAATGGGGTCATAAATGAAGGCCATTACTTATGACACTATGAATGCAAAAATGGACCTGTAGGTATGACTGCAGCGGCAACTCAGGAAGTTAGAAATCATGTTAATCTGACTTTTAAATGATGGTCTGTAGCAACTGATTAAATACATTCTAGAATAAAGGAGAAAATACGGGTTAAAGTACACTTCAGGGACTGGAAAATGGAGGTAACAAACTTTAAAGTCTTGCCGGGCTCCATGATTTTGATATTTGGCAAGCAGACTGCTAAACATGGGTGGTTTCTGATAAAGAATATACTGCATCTGCTTTCCAAAAGCTACTTCATTTTGTTTTGAAATCTGTTCCTTTTTTCCAGATAGAAGGATAATTAGAATTTATATTTAATAAAGATTATTTTTTCTCAGAGCAATTCAGGGAAGCTCAGATAGTGTTACAGTTCACTGAGCTTATGGCATGGTGTTGTGATGTTCCTGTAACATTTGAAGAAACATTTTTTAATGCTAAGATCCTGTTAAACAAGCCAGCCCTAGTTATCAGTATGCCCTTATCAGAAGGTTGTCAGTAGGTTAGTAGACCATGCCATTATTGAATGGGCAGGCAGAAAGTGATAAATTCCTTATGCAGTTCTAACATTATTTTCAAATGAATAGTAGTCATGGAGGGTCTAACAATACACCCAGCAATGGTTCAAACTATATGGAAGTGCTCTAGGAAAAGTCTAACCATTCTGCCCCATGAGAATGAGCATGGGATGACTGTTTCAACAATTGTTTGTCTTCGGAGTTAGGATAATGACATGAAATACATCCATCTTGAACTGAAGGAAATCCAAAAATGTTTGATTTGGATATGCAGCTCTCTTCACTTTTGCTTTTCTAAACTGAAATGCCTTCCACACAGCTTTTACCAAGAGCCTAGTTTTAGGCTGGGCAAGTGCACGCACGAATGCCTGCATGGCACCACATGAGGCTGCTGTTTACAATTTCTAGAATTTAACTCCAAATTCTACATCTCTCTGACAAATCGAAAGGCCTACGTAAGACAAAACAGACCATGTAACTGCATGGAAAAGCTTTAGCAGACGTTTTTTTTTTCACTCCTCGTTTTGTTTTATCTCACTTTGTGAGATAAAGTGATTGCACTCCACCTTAATGCTGTATGTGCTGTATGTCCTTTGACACTGAACTTAATGCATTGTTGATTTGAACAGAATACGATGCTGCTTTGATGTGGTGCATCAGGACAGACTGCCTATGTAAATAGGGTACAGATGATTATTGGAAATAGTGACACCTAGTACTACAAGAGCACTTAGAGATCCAGATCAGCTAAGTTTGTGGGGATCAGAAAAGGGAGCTTTGAGCTTGGTACACTCTGCCCAGCCTTACTGCTTGCTCATAATATAAAGCAAAAACATTATCCATATAGCTCCAAATGTGAAAAGGAGCTGTGAAAAATGTCAGGTGATAATTAAATATGTTGTACCTAGCTGGCAGTATATATATATATTTTTTATATATATATATATATATATATTTTTTTTTTTGGAGAGCATCAGCAGCATCAGATGCAAACAAATAAGCAAAATCCGGTTACCACAGTGGAAGAAAAAAGCAGAAATGGAAGATGTTTTTGTGATAAGCAAGACTGAAATTTCTTGGGAGTGTGAGCACGTTTAACCTGTTAGCATGAGTGTATTTGTTTTTGGTCAGAATAAATTACTAAGACCAATCATGAGATAGAGAAGAGAAGAAATATCAGAAAGATCTCTGCATTATGGTGCAAGTAAATTTCCATCCTCTATCTCTCTAAAAATACTGAGTAGAAGAAGGCATCATCAAACCATGATGCCTCTTAAGAGCATCTGAGAATTTCCAGATAGATATTCTTATCAAGAAAAGAACCATGAATACCTCCCCAGCTTCTAACAGATTGTTTTAAAAGGTGTTGTATTTAGAAGTCGATGTCTCTTATCTCTGTGCTTTTTTTATTTTATAGACATAACACATAAGACATAACACTCTTCCAGTATTCTATATCCAGTCATATTCACAGTAAATATCTTCCCTCTACCTATTTTCACAGAGGCTTACAGGTTTTTCTGTCAGTTGTGTAAAATCAATGCATGCCTGTGGAAGAAAGCTGCAGCTCTGCTCTCAGCACGTAAGTGCTCTCTACCGTGACACCCCCTGCTTTGCTGATAGCCCAGTTTCTGCAGGATTCACCCTCTCGGCTGATTCCATGACTACAGTCACCGGCTGTGCCTGATGCTTGTCTAACCCTGAAAGCCTTTAAAGACAGTTAAGCTATCTTGACAAACCAAATAAATGTGGTAATAGTAGTTAGAAACCAAGTGCTTCATTATGTTGTTTCATGCCTTTGTTTTTAAGAGCTTAAAACTGACCTCTTTAAAAAGAAATCTTAGATTAAAAGATTTTGAAATTATAAATAAAGGCACTTTCAAGTGTTTTTTTTTTTTTTTAATTAAACTGGTTGTAATGATGAAAGTCAAGGGAGAAGTAGCTTGTATCTTCCTAGCTGATTTCTGTCAGAAACTGGAGTTTAGTCTGAGAAGTGACATCTTAAAGATTCTGGAAAACCCTTACCCCCCCAACCCCCATCAACTGAGTGAAATGAGGTCAGTGACAGTTCCCAAAGACTAGGAGAACTGTAAACTTTTCTTCTGTGCAGTCTCTTTTCTGAAAAACTGAACAATTGCTCATCCCCTGCACCAGGCACCTTCTCTCCCTCCCCAGGGCAAGTTTAGGAGAATGAACTGGATGAAAAATATATCTGTGTAGTTATTTGTACTTGTTCTGCTGGTACTAGACCTTTGCTTGCAGTCTTCTTCCTCCAGCACAGCAGTAACTAGACTTCAAGACCCTAACCTGGCAGCTCTTTTTAGTTTCTGTCTCTTTACAGACACGGTGCCTTGTTTTTGAAAATGCTGGCTGGCTGTAGCAAGCTTGAAGCAAAATGTAGAGAAGCAATTCATGTGGCATTGCTTTCTGAACACCACTGGATATGCTGTTTGAAAACAGATATTCAGGTGAAGTATTCAGGTCTCTGTTTACCCTCAGTCATATTTTATATGATCAGACTGGAGAAAATAGTCAGTGAATATGAAAAACTCACAGTGCAGGATTTCAGAAGCAACCTGAAAGTCTTGTTGAAAGGCCCTGAGTCTAATAACCTCTTGCACTTTACCCACTAAGACATTATTGATGGGACTTGTTTAAAATCTACCTTCTTCATCCCCGCAGCCCCCAAACCCTGTGGTGCTGGAGTCAATGTGCTGCCAAGCAGGGCACTGCTGACAGGTTTCAGGCGCAAAGAGAAAGAATGGTCTTTCTGAGTAGCTGAGCTGCAAGTAGCTTTTGTCAAAATACACTTGAGTAGGCTTTTCCCTGAGATTTTTTGTCAGATAAGTGAAATGAATTCTTGCCTGAACTCAGAAGTTGTTCTGCTCTAAATGTGCCAGGATAATGGTAGGGACAGAGCCTTCCCTCCTTTGATCCAGGGCAGACCTCTGAATACCACTACACAGTTATGTTACGGTGATATTGGTGATTCCCATGTGGCCAGCCTGTGACTTCAGAGCCACGTGCAACCTTTCAAGCTCAGCTCCTGTGACCAGCAGCAGGGCTGTGTTAAATGCCGGGCAATGAGAGTCCTCCCTGCAGGAGACAGTCATGAGATAATGTTTGGCCAAATATTGCTGGGGTGCCCTTGCATCCAGCTGGGTCTCATCCTGTAGTGAAGTGGTAGGGTCTGAGGAGCTAACATCCCCTGGGTTTCCATGGCTCCAGCCCCTGCCTTCCCCTTTGGCTTTCTGAAGTACCTGTTTTTATGGCTCATAGGAGTTTTCTAAGAAGCTGTTCTGAGCTGTTCTGCCATTTCCAGATGGCACCTAAGGAGCAGGCTGCAAGGTGGGGGGAAGTGGAGCCTCCTCAGTTCATGTTTGAGGCTAAATGCTCAGTGCATCAGTTTTGCAGCATCACTGAAGTGATGCGGACCTGCTTCTCTGACCTCTTTCAAGGCAGCATTTTGCTTTCCGTATCAGAAATCATTCCTGTCTCACCTTCTGAAAACCTTTCTAGCTCAATCTACAAAGCCTTTTGCAACTCACTGTTCCTCAGTGAAAAGCTATTTGGAAAGGCAATGAATCGTGAAGCGGTCTGATAAATATTGGGCAAAGGAAAGATGCTCCAGTGCTTGAGATGCTAGCTTGGGATTTGGACAATCAAGTTGAATTTTTTTTTGCTCTGCAACAGACGTCCTAAATAAGTTGGAGCATGTTATTTAGCCTTTCTTTAAGTGGAGGTGTTGTGGGTATAGCCTATGAGATGACCAGTGATAACAACAAGAAGGTATCCAAAGAAATATTGGAGCCTGTTGTATTGCATTTGCCTCTAATTTTTATTATACATACTGTCAGTTTCAGTTTATCTCAGGAAAGGTATGAAATCTATTAAAAGCGACTCAACAAGGCCTCATCCTGTAGCCCTGTTTTGGTACCCACAGGACGCAGCTGTAGATTTCTCCAAGTGTGCAGGCGTCTTGATAACATCCCCCTTACTGCTGCGCTCTCAATAGCATTGCACAGCAAGGTTTTGCCAAGGACACCATGGTGTTAATCTTTGCAGAGTGATGGAACAGACCAACTGTTTCTATTTATTAATCTCTGCTCACTTCAAAAATCATTTGAATCTATGGCAGATGATAATGATAAAGAAGTGATGCTTGAGATCTGTCTCTCTTCAGCACTGTAGGTGGTGAATCGTACAATCAGCTATTAGGCATGACAACTTAAAGAGGTCAGTTGTTGTTGACAGATAGCTTTCTGTGTAGCACATGTGATTGCAGAAGTACTGTTTGTCTTCCTGCTGGTTCATTACTATCATTTTCTGTGCAATTGCAATGTCATTTTACTAGGCCTGATTTCATTTCATGATCCAGAAAGGCATTCACTATTAGCACAGGTAAGAGCATTTCTCATAGCACTTATCAGCTGAAAGTCACCCTGAGCAAATACACACCTGAAAGCAAACGTGACTACAGATGATAGCATTTAGCGTAGGCAACCAAGCACCAACAGAGTGAAGAGGCAGAATCTTTAACAGGTTCATGTGATTCATGCTAGTGTGCAAAATAATGGTCTCCGTCCTTCCCAATGTAGAACAAAATACTTCCCAGTACAGTTGAAAGTTTTGTGACAGTATTTGAGTGCTGAGGCTTTCTGCTGATGTCTTGAGGTCCCTCTATGTTGACCTATTTATGATGGCTTCAATGAGACTCTTAAAGAGAGCCATCATCTTGTTAATGCTACTTCTTCCTCTTTAGTCAACCCTTTCTATTGCACTCCTAAAAAGCAGTGAAACTTGAGGAGAAATAGCCAAATTAGGTGGAGACAGGAAACTATTTGTACAAATTGTCCTGTGGCATGATGTGGTTCGGACATGGAGCATCTGTCCACTGAAACAAAAAGTTGCTAAGGAAAGAAACTAGGCTTGCAGGCTGTGCATGGACATCTTTTACATGAGTTGGTGGAAAAGTTTACTTCCTGCATTGATCAGGCTATGAGACATTTGTGTGAGCTCTTATTTGCTTCAGGAAAACACCTGCGGTCTACTCTTCTGAGCTCCCAACAACCTGCCTCTCATTTTTTAGGGTGGAAACGAATCAATACATTTATGACTTTAACTGTTGCATGGGAGAACTGTTCACCTGTGAGATTTATCCACCTCTGGTCATGGAAGCACGATAACTCCAAGTGTAATTATGAGGAAAAAAAAATGCTGGAACAGCTAGTTTTTAGCTCACCCAAGTTAATTAAATCAGAGCCATAATTAATTGTGTGTCCTTTTCTGTAATTTGGCAAGCTCTCGAAACGCTTCCTTGCTTAGTTAGACCTGATTTTTGCCACTTTACTTGGCTGACGGAGGTGGCCACTTTTATGAAAGCATCCAGAAAAATAGATTAGTACCTAATAGCACAAAACACTCGAAATCTTCTGGTTTAGATGTCAATCATGTTATCTGTCTGAACCTTTTCAAGTAACACAAAGTCTATTTATTTCCAGACTGACACAGAGTATCTTCCTTTATTCCTTCTCCCTCCCCTGAAAGGAGATACTGTTAACTCAAAGTCAGGTCTTTTCTTTATAAATAATAAAGAACACTTCATATCTTCAAAGCACTATAGACATATTCTTCTAAGCATTGATTGTTGTTATTAGCTATTACTTTAAGCTTAAATGGTATTGAATTAAAATAATCTCTTAATGATAATCCCCTCCTCACAGGATTTAATGGTTGTTAAATTGGGTTTTGGCAAGTATGAGATTAGGCAAGTATGCAAGTCTGGGTCTTATCCAAAGACCATTTAAATCAGTGAAGTTATCAGGTCCTTTCAATGCATCATGCCACAGCATGACAACTAACATTTAGTGGAATGTTTGCAGAATATTACAAAGTCTATAAAATATGGATTAAATGTACCTGAGGCACAGCCAGCTTCCTGACAAACAGGAGATGAAAACTTTTTTTTTAGACTGACTCTGCTGATCTAGACCTGCTGTGAGCTGTAAAAAATGCCAGCTAACTTCCAAATGGTAATTTGGTAATCATTACAACAGGCAGTCCAACAAATCTCTTCAAAATGTACTTTCCTATATGAATGATTTTTTTTACTTTGAAGGTTGATGATTTTTGTTAGTTAAGTGACAGAAGTTTTAAGCGACTCTAGTGACTAACATCCCCATCCACTCTGTGTCAGTGGACAATCTGCAGACCTTCCTGATCAGCTCTGGTTGCTCCGTAAACCATTGCACCTTGTTGCTAACTCATTTTTATGCCCTCTGTGAGTTTTGTTATTTCTAATGATTTTATTTTTGCTTTCACATTTCTCAAGTTTTCACAATTCAAACAAATAAGTTGCCTTCAAATGTCTGAGATGCAGATCAAAGTATGGTTTTAACTACAAGAAGTTGTTATTGTGTAGCTTCTGCTCCTCCTACAGATGCATGACTGTTGGCTAAAGTGGTTCATTCCATACTTGTATGATGCTAATGATGTTTTGGGTAATCTTAAAAGCAAATGAAAACAAAACCAAACAGCTTCTCCAAGTCCAATGTCTCTTTGTGTTTAAGTTCAGTACTAATGCAAAATTCAACACATCATTGTTAGAAAAACATTGCTAAGGAGGTCTGATGACAGGACTGGAAGACATCAGCGAAGACAGGAAGATCTGAGCTGATCTATGGAGAAAGTGGTTGTTCTCAAAGAGGACAGACTCTTGAGCTCACTAATTTTATGAGTAAATTTTAGATCCACCCTTGCTTCTCTCTTCCTCTGTATGGGGCAGGCAGCCTTTGATACAGAAAAGAAGAGTTCTGCATAAATAAGATGTAAGTTCAGAAACTGATATTGCTTTTGTGGATGGTGAGATTTGCTGATCACCTTTTTCTGAGTGTTCTGAAGCAGTCATATTCTGTGGGAAAACATGAAAACCTAGTTCCAGAAGTAAGGGATTGTCTTCTGCAGGAGCCAATAACTAAAGGCAGTAAAGGTATGCTGCAGAAATAGCTGAGTAGATAACACTTGTTTTATGTGGGCCCCCAAGCTGCAGAGTCAGAGTCTCTAGCAGCTCTAGCAGCTACTTTGACAAAGTAAGTTTGGGCCATGAAACGCCACTCTTGGGCACTGCCTGAATGCGTTATTGCTATGCCAGCAAAGCTAGACCTTCTGGTGGGGCCAGAGAGCTAGAGGGAGGACTGTCCAGCACCTGAAAGGGCTGTGAGGAGTGCAATTCCCTGTGTGCCGAGAGGCAGGGTGAGAGGGATTCTCTTTAGGAGATGCCCTTCCTCTCTTCCTTTCCCACTCTGCTTTTCATACTTTGTATTTACAGTCATCATTTACTCCTGTGACAAGGCCAGGGGACACAACACAGGGAGTGTAATGGTTTGGGCTGAAAAGGCCACTATGTTTTGGGGGAAAGGAAGGTGGGATACTTGGGCAGAGCTGAGGTTCCCTTCTTCCTTGCTCTCTGCTGTGATGTTAAAGCTTTGCTATTGATTGTCCCTGTGTCGTCTAACTTTTCTCAGAGATTTCTTGGGCATTTCAAGGCTAACTTTGCTAACTTTGTTGGTGCTTTGTTAATACACTCCATTACTGCCATTTTGCAACCTTCCTCCACTTTAGCACAGGCAATTATGTTCTGTCTATTGTAGATTCCCATTGCTGAATCAATAGCAGAAGTTTATTCTTCACTTCCTTCATAATAGCTATTGTATAGTGCTGCAAAATGGCTGTTGTAGCCAGCTGTAATTTGGCAGTAGATGAGTAATCCTGCACTCAGTTAAGCACCCAAAGGTCTTATGGGATGAAAAGTGATATAATCATTATTAGTAGCTCTATTGCTCCTTTGACATCTCCTTTAAGTATTAGTTGAGAACTGGATGGTTATCTGGGCATTAATGTTGCTTCAATCAATTATCCATGCATTTTTCCCATCCCATTTGATGATTATTTCTATCACAAATCACTGGTATCCCACATGGTCCTTTAATTGAACATGAGTCTACAGAATTTTTTTATCTGGTTCCCTGCTGTTTCCCAGCCATTTAATGCTCCTATACAGAACTGGACCTTAGAGGTTAGGATTGTTGGTTTCCTTTCTCCCTCAAACAGCTGGCTTGTCGTTGCTGTTGTCTCTAGACACTGAGCGAGTTGGCCTCTGACAAGCCAGTTGGCAACGTCTGATGTGTAAAGTTGATGATGGAGGAAGTGTTGAAGCAACCTAATAATTCAGCTGCAGTGATCATCAGCTTCTGCCTTTTGTCCTTGAAATAAGAGAACTTCTCAGGGTCTCAGGTTCTAAATTGTAGTGTTTCATTGTTAAGAATGTCTGGGTTAAATAGCAGAAAAAACACATTTATTGTTGCATGGCACTGTGTAGCCAAATGCATGCTTGATTTTATATCAGCATGGTGCATTGAGGGACTCTTGAGCTGGCACCTATAATGGCTCTGTCTCCTTAAAGGGCCTGGCAGTGTGAGAGAAAGTAATCACATCCGAGCAGGGAATGATACCTGTACCACTGCAAAAGGTAGGTGGAAATGCTACTGGGTTGCAACACTAATATTTAATACCTACTTTTTAAGGGTTGGAATGTCTGTGCATATTTTGGATAGCGGTGGTACGTGGGTCCTGTAATTTTAGTATTTTGAAACACCTTCTCCATGGAAAAATTGAGAAGATGATTGTATTTTATTGCACAGCCCCTGGCGGAACACAATGCTCTGCTGATAGGGAATTAAGCTCCTAGCTAATAGAACAGGAGAGCTGACAGGATAGGAAGCTTGCAATGAAGATGTTTCCAAAAAAAAAAAAAAAAAAAAAAAAAAGGCCTAGAGGAGTGTGTTACTTTGTTTCATCTTTTGTAGGGGATGCTAAAGAAATAAACCTTTTCTTAGGAAATAGGCAAATGTGGTATCATCAGCAGAGCTGAAGAAAGGATAGCACCAAAATGCTGAAGCCTGAGACAGGCATGCTCTCCACGGTCATTAAAAGAACTGAAATTGTACCGTACACGTTTATGCTAATAAAAACTTGACAAAGAATTCTTCAGTCTTTAAATGAGCTACTGCACAAAAAGCAGGTTTATAAGGCAATCTTCTTTCTGAATCTGCATCAGCATAAAACCTTTTGGCACAGCCTTTTTACAGCTCCTGTCTACTTAAGTATCTCATGCAAACTATTTGCTTTAGAGTATGATAGTAAGGTCTATTGAAAACATTAAATAATAAATTACCCAACTTTCTTATTCTCTTTGAGCTGAAATGCTTAATAGACAAAATTCAAACATAGGTTTAATCCACCTGTAAAGTACTTGGGCATCTGAATTACAGTTTTAATCTCCAGCAGCTGAGTTATGTCCTACTGTTACAATATATTCAGGGAGGGAAGGCTGGACAGATAGAATCTCCTTATTTTACAGATTGTGGGGATAACTTATGCAGACAGCTAACAGCCTGTTCCTGCTAGGCAGGGAGAATTTACTGGGGGGCTCAGCTCTTGCTCCTCCTGTCACTGGTGGGATATTAACTTGTTCCTCCCTCTGCAGAGCTGATCTGTTTGGGTTCAGCCTTGAGCTGGCTACAGGTACTGCTCTTCGGAGGAAATGGGCTTGCAGTGCAGGAAGAGGGTTGCGCCTGCATGTACTCCTCTCCAGGATGGATGTTCAGAAGAATTAGCTGTTTTTTCTTTATAATCCCAAGCTAAAAGAGGCAAGCTCTACTATTGTTTGTGCTGTCTGCTAATGTATGAGGTAGCTATGCAGGGATTTTGCAGAATATATATCAATTTATATACGTATGAAAACAGTCATGGTCATTTGTTATGGTCTGGGTTGAGCCTGCAGACCTTCCTTCTGACTACCCAAGTTATAGGGTAGTCGGCTGGAACATGAACTGGCAACTTGTGCTCCTGAGAACAATACGTACATGCCCAAGCTATTGGAAATACCGCTCTAAATGACCAGATGCTGCGTGTGAATCACACTGTTAATCTTACAGGGTGAAGAGTTATTTTCCTTGGGGCCCCTGGAGAGACAAAAAAACTTGCTGCTTGCTCAGATTCCCACTCCAGTTCTGGTGAGTTTTACTGGTAAGGACACATCTCACTTGATCTCTGCTTCCAGCTTGCAGACTTCTTCCTCTCCACCACGCACGAGGACTCACAATATAACCAACTACCAGGTATTTTTGCCTGCCAGTTGTTCACCAGCCCCTCCAGACTCCAGAGGGAAAGGTCAGGGGGTGAAAATCACACAGGGCTTCACTCTCTGCAAATACCAACACATCATAAACGTCATTATATGTGTTAGGAACAGGCAGTTCAAAACAAGTCAGGACCAATGCTTATGTGAACATGCTGCTATGGCTGGAATAGAAAAAAGAACAGTGTTGGATTTTGGCCATATAGAGAGAAGAAACCCGAATGGCTCAATAGTGGAAAAAGAAACCTCTTCTGGTAACATGCTAACCACCTCTGGTTAATACTTTAATGCCTCAAAAGCCATTTGAGATTGTCAGATGAAAAGCAATATGGAAAATAAAAAGTATTAATGTACACTGTGTGCTCTGCAAGAGAGTTACACAGTTAAATCTTACTCTGAAAAATAGCTTTATTGAAATGTCTGCATTTTGCAATGTCTGCTGATGGAACAGAAGATGCAGCATCCAGATTTAATGTTGACTCCATGCTATTCTGTGTAATATTTACCTGCTAATGTAGAAGTCTGGGCACAGTACCCTTATCTCATATTTACTAAAAATGAAGTATATCGTTATCAGTTGTTTTCCCAGAAATTTAACCTTGAACTGGGATGGGTGATCTGAAAAGATAAATTACAAGTTAAGTCCTTAGGACAAGGGAACAAGATGCAGACTGGGAGATCTAAAGCTGGAAATAAACAGAATAATTGTACCTAATGGAGCACTTTAAAAAGGGTGCTTTTCATGGTCTTTAAGAAACATTTTCAGCTTATAATGATTTATTTTCACCACTCACAGAAACTATATGAATGACTAATACACTCTGATAAAATCTCTGTCCTATTAAAGAGTCAACTTTGCAGTAGAGGCAAAGAAAAATATAAAAAGTTGCAAAGACAAGGTAAAGCTATTAGTGAATCTCCATTCCAAAGTTGTTTCCTACTTGCTGTAAACCATTTCTATCAAGGGAGCAATTTCCTATGTGCTGCCATTAGTGGATAATATTTTTCTTCAAATAATGGGCTGTGGATGGTGACTAACCACAAATGGTAATATTCTGTCTTCTAAAAGCCTGCACAGCACGCTTTAATGTTCTGCCATGACGCATTAAAATATAAAGTAGACTATTTCCAATATGAAAACTCATTTGTTTAGAAAAATCTCTCTCCTTCTCTCATTACCTCTCTCACAACTGCTGAATGAAAGTTGGGTTTTCCATTAAGTTTCAGTTGTCCCAGAGTTGAAAGGTACATTCTATAGTTAGCAGACCTTGGAAGAACATTTTATATGGAGTTTAACAAAATAAAATAAAATCTGATGAACAAGCCAACAGCATGTGTGTGTGTGCCATGAGATTTGTTACCACTTCCATCTCTGAGTTACTATGCACACAAGATAAACTGAGCTTGGATTAACCAGGTGCAGTATAACAGCGCTCTGTTATCTGTCCCTGACAAAATTGCAGGCTGCTAGCTGGAATTGCCACTTGCAGATAGTAGTCATTTAGTTGTAAACTGTGCTTGTTTTTTCTAAAAGCCTGAAACAAGGGCATGTTTATAAATATGCTGAAATATGAAATGCTCCGAGTTCACGTAAGGGAAATGAAAACCTTCCTAGCCCTTTCATTTCCTATCAAACATTTACTGCATTGCAGGTCTCTACAGCTCAGTAGCAACATCAGTGTAGTATTCCTCATGCAGAAAGCGTTTATAGTGCCGTGGTAATGTATTATTTGAGGCCATCTTTAAACCTGTATTCTGTTTTTATAGGACTGATTTTGATAAAAGAGAATATAGAAACATTTTTGGATGTTTTCAACTGTGGCAATTTATGAAGAAAAGTAAATATACTAGGCTTGTATGTTATTGCAGGATTCATTGCTAGGGAG
Source organism: Apteryx mantelli (assembly GCF_036417845.1). NCBI lineage: Eukaryota > Metazoa > Chordata > Aves > Apterygiformes > Apterygidae > Apteryx > Apteryx mantelli. Next base: position 90,432,976 of record NC_089980.1, read on the forward strand.
GAAAAGTCCCTGCTCACAACTGAGCTTGCTTAATGGAACCAAATGATAAGCACAGCAGAAAATGCTGAGCTCCCTAACTTAGTTTTAAAAGATTCTGTTTTCCAATGCTTTGATTTCTATTTTTTGAAAAGTAAAACTGCATAATAAAGACTACCATTTTGCACTTCAATACTATAACACTTTTCTTCCCAGAATTGTCTAGAACAAAATCCACTTAAACCTCATGCCCTGCCATCAAAGGATATATAGGGGGATCATTTTACTCATCGTCAAGTGAGAAAAAAAACACCTTCACAACTGCATGGGATAGGTAGTGAGAATAGTGCACCCAAAGTGCATTTACATGTAAATTTAAGGAGAAAATGTAACCTGAACACAAGGGCAAATTAAGTCTGTATTTTATACAGTGCTAGTTATTGGTTTCATGGATTATCAAAAAGATGCACCTTTGTTAATATCCTGTTCCCATGCTCCTTGCTTGTATTTCATTGCAGAACAGATGAAAAGAAGTTTCATATTAGATACTCTGAAGTTTCCATTAAAACATCTCAGTCAGCAGTTAACAAACTGTTGGTTTATGAATCACCTTAAAAAGAAAATTGTGATGTCGCTTCCATTTTTCCATCTCTTTGTACACTTCTTTTATGCCTTGAAAAGTTAAATATTCTAGGCTCTATACTAAAATAATGCCAGGGGATATCTAAAATGTCCAATTATAGTGTCCTTTTAAAACACATCAGGTCTTTCAGGCAATGTATCAAAAAGAAACTCAATGAAGTAGTCATTATTTTATCACTTCTATTACTCAATTTATAAGAAACAATTAATAAGGCACAAATGGTGTCTTGACCCCTTTCGATTTGCTACTGAAATACCTTCAATGGTTTGACTTTTAAACTTGCCTAATTTTTTGTGAAGTTCCTTTCTACTCTTATTTGGATCACTTCTGAGTGGGAGCCAGACTTCACGGTAGCAATTTTACAGCACATAGACTTAATAAAATACCAAATTTTTGGCATAGCTCTTGAAGAAAAAAGAAATAGGTGAAACAATGTTTCAATGCATGTGTAATTGTGAAAGAGAGAGAAACAGAGAAAAGCCAGGGGAATTCAGAGGACGTGGTACTGGACGTGAGACAGCTGACCGGTGAGCAAGCCTCAGCTTCACGTTGTATCATTGTACGTGTGATGCTTTTCAAAGCACATAGTTCTAGGAGGCTAAATAAATGCAAAGGGGCTCCCTGTGTTGCGAGGCATCAGAAAATTTAGTCAATTAGGTTTTCTGCTTGGAAAGAACAGTAATGTGTCTACCAAGGAGCTCGCGTACTGCAGTTTTTAAAGTGTTGACTTAGTTTTCTAATGGTGTGTCTTCCTGGCCAAGGAACACATGGATTATTGCACAGGTAGACTTGCAGCAAGGCTGGGTCATTGCAGTAGAGGTGGGATGGCACTGGCTTGCAGATAAAATATGTGCTCAGTCCATTGGAGGGTTTAGGCTGTGCTTGCTAGCTTATGCCAAACTGAGGTGTGAAATACAAAGTATGGTATTGTATGCCTAGCTATACAAGAGAAAGAGATTAAATGATACTAGTGGTCTCTTGTGGTCTTAAACATTTGTTCAGCAGGTCTCCTGTGTTACCCATCTTCTCCTCCTTATCCGCAGGACAGTATAAAACAATGGTGCCACTAGTGGTTTAATTTTCTGAATATGGGAAGCACCATTTGGGTTATAAAATTATGCAAGATGTACAACAACTAACCTAGGAACACTGCTTTTTAGGGTTGTCCTTTATCAGCTGAGTTGCTAGAGATAAAGGACCTTGTTCCTTTAAAGGACCTTTTGCTATAAACTAATTCATTAATAGACTTGTATGTCTGTTTGTTTAAATAGGTAAGGGTGGGCTTGAACAATAATGAAGGAAAGCAGAGGTGGACACTTCTTTGCTTGGTGGCACCTTACAGCCACCTCTGGAGTAGCTTGAGAACTGGACGTAGCAGATTTTGCTTCTCACTAATAGATAGAGTTGGCTTTATTGGGGATAACTGGAGCAGTACATGGAGATTAGCCCACACACAGAAAACTGCCTATTTGGCTGATCTCCCCCTTCACTGGACAGCTTGTTAGCAGCTGTATTTCTAAGAGATCACCCACCACGTCATCCCATAGAGTTCTTTATTTCTCAGAAGTTGTTATCTTTTGCATGCAATGCTAGCTTTGCTAATATCCCATTTTGCTGTCCTCTCTGTCTGGTGTCATGATCAATGTTCATTGGTCATGCCATGTAACTCCTTGAGTCACATCTACAAATACCAAAATTGTTCTCTCACACCACATATCACGGGCAAAATTTTCTGTTCCCACTATATTATTCCCCAACCCCAGCACCTTTACTGCAGGTGGAATCAATTTAGCCTTTGCTATATTTAAAAATGGTGGATGCTGAGAAGATGAGGTCTGAGAAAAAGTACTTTGCCTTTCAAATAGATGATTCCAGGATTAGAATCTGGGATAGTTCATTTTCCCCCCAGCTTCAATCATTTCTGTTTTGCAGATACTCTTCCTAGCTTTTTAAAGTGTAAATCTTATAGTTTTTATGTGTCTGTAAATCAAAAACTGCAGAACTGATTTTAGTCTCTTTAAAAAAAGGATCACACCTGGAGTAAGGATTTTGTATGCCAAGCTCCAGCATCATGCATGTAAGGAGATGAGTTAAAATCTTCTTTGAAAAAGGAAGGAGGTTTGTAATGGGAATGCTTTTCGGAGTGGAGGTATAAGAGGGTATCGCTACAATAAATCTAGAGAACAGAGATAAAATGAAATCTTATGATGCTTTCATGGAGTTTGGCAAAAAGCAGTTTTGCATCTGAGTTCAGCTGATTCTGCCCAGCAGATGCTATTAAAGGTGTATTTTTCAAATGCTTATGGTTCACCATGTCCTTCTGTCTTTTTTTTCAGTGTGAAGAAAGTCACAAAGTCAATCACCCAAAGGCAGAACTTTGTGTGAGAGGTGCTAAGGATGGGATATTACCCCCCTCCAGCCCTGGCATTCACACCCCCTGCCCCTGGGTTTGCTCTGACTCCCCTTGGGGCTGCTGACCTGCAAGTGACCCTGAGCCAGGCAGACTCTGCAGATATTTGGGTGGTTTGCTGGTGAAGCATAAGTTATTAAGGATTCTCTCTGCACTTTGGGACTCAAAGAGATGGAGAAATCAGTTTACACTATTGTTATACTTGGAAATGCTTAGGGAAAGTGCAAGAGTTGTTTATGGTGGCTTTGTGTCCGCTAGAAATGCTCAACCAACACTTACCCCAGGCTTTAGGCTCCATTGGGTCAGCAGAAGACTGCAAAGTAGCCTCACTGGAACAAAAAGACCCAGCCTTGAGAGCCCTGTAATTAGGAGCATGGCTGTTTTCAGAGATCCTAATAAAGACTGGAGCCCTGTTGCATCCCAAGAACTTGGCATCTTCTGCAAGTGAGAGTCTCATTTTGTGGTAAATAGGTTTTTCAACCTTTGTGACAGCTTGAAAATGTTCAATTTAAGGTCTCTTACACTAAACTGACCAAAATAAAAGGATTAGAACAGAGTGAGAAGCAATATGCTCAGGAATGTACAATTATGAGGGTATCCATCTGAAAACAGCTGTTTGCAGGAATAGGAAAGAGGAGGCATTTTTAACAACTGGGTAGGCAATGGGGAACCTGCAGTTGTAGCCCAGTGGTCTGAACTCCAATCACATCAGTGCTCTGTCACAATTACTTTAGTTGCTCACTCTTCGGCTGCATGAAAAGAATTGACTAAACTAGCAGGAGACATAAGAAATTGTGTAAGAAATTGTTCTTCAGGCATACTTACTGGAAGGAGATGATGACCAAGGAAGAGGTTGGTCTGTTGCTCAACAGAGCAGCAAGGCTGTGGACAGAAAATGTCACCAAAACAGTGTGCAAAGCCTTTTGCATTTTCATACATTTTCTTTTCATACATTTTCATTACAGCTTCAGCTCTGACCCAGTTAAAGTTTGGGAAGTTGGAGAATAGTTATCTGAAGGTGAAGTCTTTGAATTGGGTGTTCCTGCTGGGCCTTAGGATGTTTAGGACTAGAATATTCAGAGAATAGCCTGAAATGATCCTGGAGCTTCAGGAAGCTATTTTTGAGAGCTCAGGGAGCGTGGGCGAGGGGGTGGGAGAAGGCAGGGTAGTGTCTCTTTTTATGAAGGAAAAAGATGGGTGGAAGAGTTGCTGAGGTTCAGTCAACTTGAACTGGGTGACTTTGTAGTGGGTGTCTGCTATAGACTGCCTGGATCAGGAAGAAGTAGATGAGACCTTCTTCAGACAGCTGGAAAAAGCCTCACATTCACAGGCCCTGGTCCTCATGGGGGACTTTAATGACCCAGATATCTGCTGCAGGAACAACACAGCAGGGCACAAGCGATTCCAGAGATTTCTGGAGTGCATTGATGATAAATTCCTAACACAGGTGATCGAGGAGCCGATGAGGAGAGGTGCTCTGCTGGATATCATATTTACAAACAAGGAAGGACTGGCTGGGGTTGTGAAAGCTAGGGGCAGCTTAGGCAGCAGGGACTGTGAGATGGTGGAGTTCAGGATTCTGTGATGAGGGAGCAGGGCAAAATGCAGGATCACAACCCTGGATTCAGGAGAGCAGACTTTGACCTCTTCAGGGATCTGCTTGGAAGAATCACATGGGATATGGTCCTGGAGGGAAGAGTGGTCCAGGAATGCTGGATGATTTTCAAAGATTCCCTCCTCCAACCTTGAGAATCATCCATTCCAACAAGCAGAAAATCAAGTAAAGGTGGCAGGAGGCTTGCAGGGATGAATAAGGAGCTCCTGACTAAATTCAAACATTAAAAGGAAGTGTGCAAGAAGTGAAAGCAGGGACAGGTGACCCAGGAGGAATATAGAGACACTGTCTGAAGATGCAGGGGTGGGGTTAGGGCTAAAGCCCACCTAGATTGAATCCGGCAATAGATGTGCAGGGCAACAAGAAGAGCTTCTACAGGTACATCAAAAGGAAGCAAAAGGAAGACTAGAGAAAATGTGAGACCACTGCTAACTGGGGCAGGGACCCTGGTGACAAAGAACACAGAAAAGAAAGAGGTACTGAATGGCTTTTTGCCTTAGTCTTTACTGGCAAGACTGACCTTCAGGAATTCCAGGCCTCTGAGACCAGAGGGGAAGCTTGGAGCAATGAAGACTTGCCCTTGGTGGAGGAGGATCATGTTAGGGAACACTTAAGAAAACTGGATATGCACAAGTCCATGGGACCTGACAGGATGGACCTGTGAGTGCTGAGGGAGCTGGCTCATGTCATTGTGAGGCCACTCTCGATTATCTTTGAAAGATCATGGTGACTGGGAGAGGTTTCTAAGGACTGGAAGAGAGCAAATGGCACCCCTATCTTCAAGAAGAGCAAGAAGAGGATCTGGGGAACTACAGGCAGTCAGCATCACCTCAATCCCTGGGAAGGTGATAAAGTAACTAATCCTGAATACTATTTTCAGGCGCATTGAGGACAGAAAGGTGATTGGGAGTAGTCAGCATGGATTTATGAAAGGGAAATCATGCTTAACCAACCTGATAGCCTTGTATGATGGGATGACTGGCTTTGTGGATGAGAGGAGGGCAGTGGATGTTGTTTACCTTGACTTACCTTGAATAAGGCTTTTAACATTCTAATAACATCCTCATAGACAAGCTGATGAGGTATGGGCTAGTTAAATAGTCAATGAAATAGACTGAAAACTTCTTGAACTGCTGGGCTCAGAGGGTTGTCGTTAGTGGCACAAAGTCCAGCTGGAGGCTAGTGACTAGTGTTGTTCCCCAGGGGTAGATACTGGGGCCAATACTGTTTAACATCTTCATTAATGACCTGGATGACAGGCCTGAATGCACCCTCAGCAAGTTTGCAGATGATAGAAAACTAGGAGGAGTGGCTGATACACCAGATGGTTGTGTTGTCATTTGGAGGGACCTTGACTGGCTGGAGAAATGGGCAGAGAGGAACCTCATGAGGTTCAACAGAGGGAAGTGCAAAGTCCTGCCCCTGTGGAGGAACAACCCCATGCATCAGTACCTGCTGAGGGTCAACCAGCTGGAGAGCAGCTTTGCAGAGAAGGACCTGGGAGTCCTGGCGGACAATAAGTTGACCATGGGCCAGCAATGTGCCCTCGTGGCAAAGGCCAACAGACTCCTGGGCTGCTTTAGGAACAGCATTGCCAGCAGGTTAAGGGAGGTGATCCTTCCCCTCTACTCAGCCCTGGTGAGGCCACATCTGGAGTCCTGGGTCTGGTGCTAGACTCCTTAGTACAAGAGGGACCCACCCGAGCAAGTTCGGTGAAGGGCCACAAAGGTATTAAAGGGACTGGAGCAACTGTCATATGAGGACAGATTGAGAGAGCAGGGACTCCAGGCTGGAAAAGAGGAGGCTCAGGGGGATCTGATCAATCTTTTTAAATATCTGATGGGAGCATGTAAACAAGATGGAACCAGACTCTTCTCAGTGGTGCCCAGTGACAAGAGACAACGGGCACAAACTGAAATATGGGAAATCCCATCTGAACATAAGAAAACACTTCTTCACTGTGAGGGTGTTTGAACACTGGAACAGGTTGCCCAGAGAAGTGGTGGAGTCTCCATCCTTGGAGATTCAAAACCTGACTGAACATGGCCTTGGGCAACCTGCTGTAGTTGACTCTGCTTGAGCAGGACAGTAGGACCAGATTAGCTGCAGAGGTCCCTTTAAACCCCAACTATTCTGTGATTCTGTGAATTCAAATGCAGGAAAATACTGCAGTAAATGCACTCTATGCAAGTACCTAGTGAAAAAGATAAGTTGATGTTTGTGAGGCTTCTGAGTTTGTCTTTATGATGTTCTTGGAAGCAAGCTGGGAAACATGGACTGGATGAAATTACTTCAAGGTAGATGCAAAACACATTAGAAAAGTGTACTCAGACAACATTTCGCTGACAGGATGGAAGAATTTATAGAGCTCTTCAGTCTGTTCTTGTTGAGGTACAAGTCGATACTGTCATTAATGCCTTACTTGATGGATAGAGAATATCTTATTAAATTTAAAGTTGAAACAAAATGAAGAGGGGAGAGCAACCATGTGAAGGACAGGTTAAATGGTGTTGGCAACCTGCAGAAACAGTCTGAAAAAAGAAGGACAAGGACAGGATTCCATGCTCAGTGCAGTTGTTTACTCCTGCCAAATACAGGATTAGGAACAACTGAATAGGAACCAATTCTGCTGAAAAACTCTAAGTGCTGTTGTGGACCACAAGCTGAGCATTCTTGAGACAGGGTATGTTACTATAAAAAAAGCACAAAAGTTAATCTCCTGTTCTACTTATCATTAGAAAGGCCTCAGCTAGAATACTGGTCTCATTTTGGATGGACCTGTGGAATTTCTTGTCAAAAGATTGTGTGGATGCTAAAAGTTCAAATACATTTAAAAGGTAACCTGGAAAACTAAATGGAAGCAAATTACAAAGACAACTATTCTGACTCTAGGCACCTCCAAACAATAGATTTTCAGGGGCTCAACAAAGTCCAGGAAAAATATTGCTACATGCTTGCTCTGTGCTTATCTCCTTTGCAAGCATGAGCTAAATGAACTTTCAGGCTGATGATCTACTATGGCCTTTCTTATGTCCTGCCATGTTCCTACATTCAGTGAAAGTTGGAGGTGGCTAAAGCAGTGGCGAGGATGAGGGATGGGGATAAAGAGGCCTCAGGCTGTACTAGAAGATGCCAGTGGGTGCTAGGAACTGCTAAGTCAATTCTAGAGGGCCTGTGATGAGAGACGGCTGCACAAACTGAATTGCTGGAGTGATGGTTTTCCTGAACGTCCAGCTTTTGTCTTGTTTATGCACCAGATCTTTGTCAGTGCAAGTCTTTTTCTGTCTCTGCCCAACTCACTTCCTCCTTGTCACATCCCGGGCTCTGCCGACATGCCCTCTGAACATCGCTATAATGCAGTAATACTGTTTTTGATTTTGTTCCTGCACATGATTCTGAGGTCATCTGGCAATCTAGGCAGGCATCCAAAGTGGAATTTGGATTTGTGTTTTAAAAATCTGGCTGACTTGAACAATAGATTACAGCGGTTGTGAAGGAGATGTTGTCCTTTCTTGGCTAAGCTCTCATAAAGTTTTATATGACAGATTAAAAAATAATAAAAGAAAATGAAATAATAAAAGAGGACATTATAGTAACAAAAGAGCAGAGCAATAGAGAAGATTCAGATGCCAGACAAGAGCCAAGGGCAAAAATCCATCTTATTCTATGAGGTTAGTGCTGCTTTTTTGGTTTTAATCCTTTTGCTTTGGTGCATTTCACTCATAGCCTTTGCAGGGTGTGGAAACCGAACATTATACTCTGGTGGTTTAGTACAGCCTATCATTGTGTTTGTTTCAATCAGTTCCTCACTGGGCTGAACGCTTTAGGGATTTCTTTCACAGTAATTCCCCAGATCTCATTCTTGGTCATTACAGTGCAGCTGATTGCCACTAAGCAGATAGTTCCTTCTTTTTATTCTTTGCTTTCAGCCTCATAATTCTGTGCTTATCTGCACTGAACTTCATTTGCATTTATTAGCTGTGTTGGTATTTAAAATATCTACTCTAAGACCTTCTTTATCTGCCTGCACTGTTTCTTATTATTTGCTGTCTCTCCCAATTTAACTTTAAATGCAAACTTGAAATATTTGTTCCAAATGGTTGTCCAAATTCCTTGCATAAAGTATTGAGTGCTGATCTCTTCCTACTCTCTGTCCTGACCACCAAATTCTCTCTAGCTGAGAGGTTACCTTCTTCAATTTTACTTCTCTTAATCTTCTTATAGGTCCAAGTAGTTCCAATCACTTGCTCTTCCTTTCCTTCCTTCCTCATGGATGTGGCTTTCTGGCAGGGGACTTAGCAAGGTAGGACCACCTCTGTTTTCCTTACTGACACACTCACTCACCGTGCTGAATGCACACACCTTGCCTTCCCCACATGGACCCCTGTTCATCAGAAAGAGTCTCTGCATTCACACTCCAATGCTGTGACAGGCTGATATATACCTTTTGAAGAAGGAAAAAACACCCTGAATGTGCTGAGTTGAAGATTTTCACATGATGCCATCATTGCTCCTTATGTCTTCTTTGATATCATAGATATCAGATATTTGGTTATTGACTGAAAGCAGTCCCTTAGGATCTAGGTAACCTACAGGAGAACAAGTTGGTTGCAGTCAAAGCACTGAATCTGGTTCCAGTTTTTGGGTCTGGCATAGACTTCCTCTGTGATTTCAGGCAAATAAGGCTCTCTCCCCTAGTCCCCTTGTGTAAAATGGAGAATATAATGCTTATTAGCAGAACTCCTTTGTTGTTGTTGTTGTTGGACTTTTCTCACATTTTAAAGGATGTGTTGCTCCCAAATAGAGCAGAACTAAGAAGTTGCAAATCCCAGGATGATCATGGGACATGATAGGTCTGCAGTGCACACCAGCGTAAATACAGCAGTATTCACCTACAAGTTGTGGCAGACAAGAACAGACTCTCTGGGAAGGGTTCAACTCCAGAATGAGACTCCAAAATTTTGGTATTTATGTCTACATGTTTCTAAGTTTCTATTACAGTCAGTAGAGAGTAGCCAATACAGTCAAGGGAATTAAAGATGCAGTTAAGCTGAAAAATAGATGTGTGTGTGCTTTTGGGTGAACTGATTAGCTCCCTGGGAACTACTGACTGGAAACTCATTTCAGTTGCCCTCACATAGGCATCTACTGCCATTTGAAGCTAATGCCTTAGGGTATTTTCCTTGCCTCCAGCTGCTTTGGTAGAAAGGAAAAGGTTGAGCATAGGTCCTGTATGTTATCTGCCAGTCCTGCACAGATATTTTGGATACTTCAGAATATCTCATAAAACACTATGCCTGTGCATTAGCAACTGATTCAAGTCCCTGATCTCTGCTGAACATAATGAGACCAAAAACCTCTGTTTACATGGAGATCTCTATGTAAAGGCCTACATTTAGATATTTCAAGTTGGCACAGAATCTCATCTTCACTTGTTTTGCTTGTGTTGTGTTAACTGTCTTCTACTGACATCTTTGAAAGTTTTCTGTAACATCTGAGGATAACAAGTGCCTTCTAATTGTGAAGAAAAATTGGCTGTTGTTTCTCTGAAAATAAAGAAAATCCTTTAAGATTAAGAACTTTAAGAGGTTTTCTGTTTCACATCTGATCTACTGACTAAAATTAATTGCATATGTATGATTTACAAATAAGAATCCATGTCTCATCCTATTAGTTGCTCCCCTGCTGTATGTGGTAGGATTCACGTACACCGTGATACTCTTTTCATTCCCACAGCTCTGCAGAGGCTCCCCTACCACCCACATGCCGTAGCTGGGAAGGATTAAGAGGCAGCCTCAACTAGCCTTGCTGTTCCCAACTAGGGCAGGCTTTTGTGAACAGCATGAGTTCAGACTGTTATGAAATGTCGTACAGGAGTCTGATCCAGCCAATAATATGGGCATGTTGAAATAGGTCATAAACTTCACTGGGCTTCAGACTACTTTTGGCCTGGACTTACGAAGATGGGTTAGATGCAGACTGGCCCACTGGACAGCCTTGAAGAAGGTGCCAGGGAGTAATAAAACAGCCCTTGCCTGTAGTCATAACTTTTCAGTATCTCCCCTTCTCATTCCCATCAGAAATCCATTATCGTTTAGAGCTTGCTGGTAATGTCGAATGTGAGAGCCTTCCTAAAGAGAGGTGCCAAAGGCCAGAGCCTCAGAGGGTACAGGGTTTCAGTGCTAATAGCCAGGCCTCATGGAAGTGCATATGGGGCCAATTCTTTGGGCAATGGTTATCATCAATTCCTTTTATCTGAACCAATTAGTCTGAACTGAAAGTATATTTTTAGGGCCTGATTGAAAGTCCAGAAAAGTCAAAAGAGCATTTCTACTGGCATTGCAAGGCTACAGCATTCTCAAGGGCATAGCACTGAGCAGTCTAAAACTGTTCTTCTCATTCCTTCAATATTTTAAAGCTTGGCAGAGTGTTACAGTAGTGGAAAGGTACAAAAAATACTCTGCAGTTTGTGCAAATTTAAAAACAAACTGAACAGCATACTGTCCCAGGTGTGCCCATACAGAGCCCTGAAAACAGGAAATCACAAAATGCTATTTTCATTGCTGTTACCTGTAATATCTGTTTGTTGTGGTTCATGCAGAAAAGAAAAGAAAAAAAATCCCACAACCAAACAAATAAAAAGTCTTATAGTCTCTTTCCCTCTGTTTTTGTGAAAAGAAAATTATAGTCAATGCAGAAGAAAAATGTGGAAAAGTATGGGAGATTTGTCTTTGGAAGGGGAAATAGATACAAAGTCTTGAAACAGTGCTGTAATTTCTATTGCAAACATTTTGAAAACTGTTTTCTGAAACTCTGTGAATTGTATTTTACCTCACTTGAACTTTTATCTCTGGAAACACAAGCAACAAGTATATACTTATGTGTGCTAAAGGATACTGTCAGTGAGTGTTAGAGACCAAATTTAAGCTCTATCAATGAAAAGTGTTAAAAGATCTACCATAATTTTATAAATAAATTATTAATGCTGCTTCTTTTGAACTCTTCCTGCCAGTGTGAACAGTTCATTGTTGCTTGTTCATCTTCCAGGATCAATAGGTTTTTGCCACTTAATGTTGCCACTTAATGAATATCCTAAAAAATGGTGGTTCCTGCACTCTTTTAGTGCTTTCTTCCAGTGGTGTTTATTAGTCTATGGCTTTTTTTTTTTTTTTTTTTTTTTGGTATGAGGTGCTAAGTTTACAGTAAGTTTTAAGTAACAATGTTCTGTGACTTGTGGTGCATTAGGAAAACCATCTGTTAACTGTTGAGGGCTTAAATGGCTCTTAAATGACTGGTTAAGGTGTCAGGGAACTGGACTTTTAAAAAAAAGATGTCACTTCCTTAATTCTGGAACTGAACAAGTCTGTACGAGTTCATTTAGATTAGAAGACTGACTCACCATATTTTCTTTCATTTTTCATTTAATGCAATCTGGAAAATAGAAATCATCAGCATAGTGAAAAATAAATTAATTTCCTATGTTATTATGATGTTAATGATACTTCTCATAATTTTTCTTTTTTGCCAATGACTTTCCTTGTAGGGTTATTTCATTATAATAAAAGAGTTTATTAAGCTATTCCACTGTATTTTTATCTGCATGTAATTTATCATGGAGGTTAGTGTATTGCACAACACATCAATATCTGTGAGTATATCTAGTTTATTTAACATTTTGCACATTCCTTTTATTCTTTTATTGGAGATGTGTACAACCTTCCTAAAGTTATATCTCAGATTATTTCATTATTATTCCTTGTACAGTCAAATGGAACAGTTACAGTTGATTGTGAGTTCATGGTTGCCTCAAGCTATTGATGGATATGTCTACACACATGCAAATCTTCATGAAAATATAAATTAACTGTCAACTGAGATCACTGGGAGAGGCTTCTAGGCCAGGCTACTGCTTTACTTCTTGTACTTTCCTCCTAAGCAGGTCAGCTGAGCCACAGCAAAAATACATTTGTACCTGGGTTATCCCATGTCCTTCCTTCATCCTCCAGGCATCTGTCTACACTGATGACCTAGACCTGTGCCTGCTCTCTTTGGCTGCTGGCAGGGCTTGGGCCTATCGGCTCCATCCTCAGCTGAGTGCCCAGGGATGGAAAATCAACGGACATGCTCTGGTTGTTCCTGTGGCCTCGTTCTGCAAAAGACTGGCATTTAAAACTCATGCTTCCAGGCACGCTTGTCAACAAGGCAGACTGGAAAAGGGCATAGAAAAGAGATAATTTCCTCATGCTTTATGAGTAGGGTGGGGAGACAGGTGTTTGGAGATGAATGGTCCACCTTGGGGATCTCCTCAAGTGCAGTATGAAGAAGAGGGGAAGGTGTGCGTTATTTCTCCTCATCCAGCAGTGCAGCCCCAAAATATCCAGGCTAATTCTGCAGCCAAGATTTCAAAAAAAGTTAATCCTTTCTGCATCAAGTCATGGTAACAAGGAAAATACTATTGATTTTGGAAAAATAGCTAAGCAGAAAGACCTTTTTTACAGAAAGCATAAAGTCCACTAAAAACAAGTGATGTGAAAGGTAGAAAAGAAAACTTAAATGCTAGCTTCGGGACTCATAACTGTCATTTATAATTTGGTTGTCTCAATGCACATTCCCCTGTTATCTCAGTTCTGGATTAAATATCAACAATATTTATGTCATCTCCTGGCTATGAAACCTCCTTGACAGTTTGCACAAAATGCCAGTAATTAACTTTCAGAGACACATCAACCTTTATGTAAAAAGGCACTTTAAATTTATACCATATCATAGTATTTGACAATGGGCCATCTCTTGTCTCAATTACAATCTGGTGAAGCAGGTTGCATTCCTTGACAAATGTAGGTCAGTATGTACATAATTTCATTTCCTCTTGCTATTGGAACTCGTTTTATCCTGGATATGTGGAATTAAACCCAGTTCTTGGTGCTAATGAGCTTGAAAACTTTATTGAGCTGAATCCATGGAATGTTTGAATTTATGTCAGGGAACTCTGAGAGCTCTAAAACTTTCCTGCACCTCTGGCCTCTTTTAAATGGGCTCATAGAGAGTCTAGAGTGAGAGAAGAATGATTAGACTGTGTGCAAACTGAAGCAGCCCTGTATGCTCTGTGTTTGCTCGAGCCTAGATTAACACAGATGAAGCAGGACTGTATTCCTAGGATTTCAATAAGACTAACTGAACTCTGAGTTATTGCTCATCTTTCCTTGTGAACTTCAGGCACTACAGGGAACATTATGAATATCTGATTGTACATCTGGAATACTAGAGATACCCTCTTCGTTTTTTTTAAACATGAGCTTTGTTTTGTTCCTTGCATTCTGGGCTTTTTGGTTTTACATATCTTGGAATACACTATTCTTCCTAACACAAGCGCAAATGCTTTTGAAAAGGATAAGGCAATGCAGTGGGGAGTAAACTAAATGATAAAACCCTAAAGCAGGTGGAGAAGACGGTATGTGTATCAGTATGCCTCCCCCCTTGACTGTGACTGTGGCTAACTGAGGAATGCTGATACCCCCTGGTGAGCTGGGATCTGGCTGGGAGCAGCTTGGTCATGTTGCTAAAATGGACTCAATGTACTTCTGCAGTTCCTCTCTGAACAATACGCCTGAATGATATGAAGGTACCTGAACATAACTCGACCAAACTCAGACTAGAAAATCCCAAGCTGCCACTGCCCAACCTAGCTCAGGCATTGGAAACTACATGGACCTGCCAGAGAGAGTGCAACTGAGCTGATGATAATCGGTGCTGCCAGGCCTCGGCACTGGCCCTGGAGGCGCACTGCTGTCCTAACAGAGGTGTGCTTTGGCTGAGACCTGCACTCTCTGTGTGGTGACGCTCTGTGCCATGTGGATGAACTGACTTGGGTTCCCACCAGCCCGGGGGGCTCAGAGCTGCTCTGCGCTTGCCTGTAGTGTTCTGCTAAAGGCTTTTGGCTTCCAGGGCTAAACAACCAACGTGGGGAGAAATGGGACATCTAATCAGCTTAGCTGCTAGGGCAAAAGCATTGCAAGTTTGAGCAGCTGCTAATGTAAAGTAGATCTGATAGCAGAGCAACAAATTTCTCACTCTTATGCATTTGAACTGGGTAAATAATTCCTTCCCCTTAGGTGGAAGAGTTAATAGTCAGCAATGATACTACTGCCTCACTGCATATCCAGCTATGATGATGCATCATGCAGCCTCCTACTGAAATAAGTCATTCTGGCAGTGGGATGCAAGAGGCAGAAATACCTGTCTACCCAGTCAGAACTGCTGCTGATATGGACATCATCGTTTAGGTCTTGTGACTGACAGTAGTGTTTGACACTATGTTCTTTTCATGAAAGTAAGGTGCATGCAAGTAAGGAAAATTCCCACCATTGGAAGAGAATAGGCTAAAACCCAAACTTCTCTGGGCAAGATGTGTCCTCAGATCTCTTAGCAGGGGAAGCTTTAAACGCTTCATTATGCTTACAAGTGTTGTTTGAAAAAAATCCCTTTTTTGACAAAAAAAGGATGAAATCATGAAAAAGTCATCTCATATTTTTAAATAGCTTTGTTCATCAGATATGGTTCATGAATCCTATTTTGATGAAATGGGACTCGCATAACCAGAGCAGGAAATATATGTTGAATTTTTTGTATAAATTTGCAATGTGTCTGAATGATAGTTCAATAAATAAAAACAAGAAAAACATACATGAGGCCCCAAACAGCAATGGAAAGAGCCTTCAGATGTTCTACAAAGAGTCAGTGTGTTTCCAGGGAAAGAATGGGAAAGTACAGGCCAGGATGGGGGATCCAGCCCTCATGTGTCCACTGGCACGGCAGACAAGGTGAAGGCAAAGTACTTCTCTACAACATGGTTCCTCTGACCTGTTCCTGCGTTAGAGCAGAAGCTCTGGGTGGGATCTTCTTGTCTGAATGGTGCCTGGTGCAATGGAGCCCTGGTGGGTCAACTACCTCTAAGCACAAGGAGACAATTAGTGTTTTTTTTCACCCTCCAGTATATCTCAGTGCAATCTCCGTATTTTTTTCCTGTGCTTTTTCCAAGATAACCACTGTTTCTCAACATCCTCAGCATAAGAGTTTCCAATCTGGGCACTGTAAACTTTAAAGTAATTAGTCAAGTTCAAGCAATTTTCAGACTCTTAAACACTTTATTTTTTTCTATAACAACAAGGCATATAGTTCTGCTTAAAAAAAAACTATCTGCTCTCTTCCTGTAACCTATTTGTTAATCATGTTTTGGTGACTGACTTTTGGGCACAATCCGAAGAATTTTTCAGGCAGTCTTTAATAACCACTAATATGTCTGCATACAAAACCAGATGATTATTATTCATGGGTGGGATTAAGCAGAATTAAACTTTCCAAAACTGCAGCGAGCACATTCAGCTAGACATGAAAGTAAGCTGAATTTCCATTTGGTTTGCTTCTTGCTGAGCCTTCAAATTATAAAGTGAAGCAAAGCCAAAAGATTAATACAATGAAAACAAAGATTGGGAAATTAAATGACACGATGCAATTTTCTGCCTCATTGGGCTGGCACCAATAATATGCAAAGGAAAGCCTGCTTAGTGTTGGTTAGCTGCTGTATAAATGTGGGACAATCAGTCTCCTTCTCAAGGGAAGGTATTTTCTTGAATCGTATAGCCATTGACTCTTCCAATTACCAGAGACCCCATGCACAGCTTGAGGCTTATCTTTTTTTATTATTATTTTTCTGCTCTACTTTGACATATTACTGCTATTAAGAGTTTACACAGGTGCATGATTTTTCATTATCTCTAATATTTTAGTGATAGATAAGGGAAACACACTGAAAAGAAAGAAGGAAAACCCTGAAGTCTGCTGCCACCTCTATAATTAAATATTAATATTTCAGAAAACGTTACTTTGTGGACCTATAATGTGCTGTCCGTTAATCATCTCTTTCAGTGAACTTTTAACACATTATATATTCAGGTTGCTATTGGGGTATTAGTGAAAATATATTGTTACTTATAACTGTCTGGGAAGAGGCATTGTCCCCTAGTCCTCTTCTTTGGGTGATTTACTTATTAAAAATTAAGTTCTTGTTCTTTTAAAGGTTTGAGTAGTATCTGCATTTCTATTACATACCTATGAACCCAAGGCCTGTTTACTCCCATCAGGTCTAGTTTGCTTTGCCACTGAGTCTGCAAGACTTGGGACCATAAGAGGAAGCCTTCCTTATCTATGGATACTATAGCATCCTTGCAGGAAGAGTCCCAAGCACATTCGTGGCTCCATGCCACCCTGGCGTGTTCTTGTTTTCTGTGCCCGAGTTATTGGCTGACGGTTAACTTTTCACATGATGCAACATATCTGAAGAATAAACTCTGAACTGGGGTTCAGGAGGGCTAGTGTTGGACCCAGTTTGAGTACTGACATGGTGCATGACCCCAAGTAAGTTACTTTTGCCTCTGTTTTATCTTATGTACTTGTTTGTCTGGCATCTTTAAACTGTGAACTCTGAAGGCTGGGAAATGCCTTGCAACTGATTGGGTTGTAGAGCACCTCTAGGTTCAAACCCTTTCTGCTGCCCTGGTTTTGTCACTTTTTTTGTGCCTCTCAGAAATGAGAAAAGGGTTATGGGAGGAAAAAACACTTTAAGTTTCTCATGGTGCCTGTAGCCTGCAGGGGCAGAATGAGGCATGCAGCAATTAACATCATTATCGGTATTTTCTAACTACCAAATGCTTGAATTTACACTCTTAATTTTCACTACTAATTTCCTGTTTTTAAAAGGGACAATGATATTTTGCTATGGGCGCAGCATTTGCTTGTGGGCATCAGCGGGCTTTGCAGACTTTCTCAGGGCATGTGACAGGAGGCCCATCAGTCGCAAGAGAGAAGCAAGTAGCCCCAGGAAGCTGTACAGGTACATCAGCATAAGTGGCTTCTCATAGATTAGCCAAATCAGTGGGTTTGGGGGATTCTTTTGGGGTGCCTGTGATTTAGAACTGTGTTTACCGCAGATGAGGTAGAAAACTCTGTAAACTGCTTCAGGCTTGCAAATTATTAAACATGGTTAAAATAACAGAAGCAGTCAAACATGTATCTCTGATTAGTCCAAATCATGAACTGTACACTGGTCTATATTACAGAAGAACCTGACATATTCTTCTTTTCTTGCTACTGTACTTTACTACCTGGATGTGGCATTATGACACTGAAGTTTCTTGTGAAAGGTTCCAGCAGCCTGACATTTTAGAGTAAAATTTTCATTATCTTTTGTTCATTGTGTTGTATTAGTGATTTGCACCTCTGGGCCTTACACCTTTTCTTAGATAGGCTGCTTCTTGTTCTTGTAGCATCAGTGCTGGTAAAGCTCCACAACTTGGTTTTCGTAGTGTAATAAACTGAGGTAAGGATTTCAGTTCTTCTTCATTTGTCTCTGGTAATATCTACGTAGTTATTTAAATCTGTGTTTTCAGCCATTTCACTGGATTGCAGCTGATACAAACTGCTTGTTGCGTGTATGAATTACTGTCCTTTGCAAATCTTCAGAATTCCTTGGACATGTATTGCAAGTCATTATTCCAAATTAGCTTGCTGTAAATACTATGCCCGGTGAATATTATTGTGGTCTGACTCACTGCAGAGTTCTATAATGTGTTTCTAAGCTGAGTTATTTTGACAAAATGGCAGTAGTAATCAAGCATCAGCAGGCAGTAGTTTTGGCTATGTTCAAATAAATCAGGTACCAATTGCTGCCAGGTCTCTATTAGGTGCATCATGAACTGTCGTTGCTTCCTTGCTGTTTTTTTCCAATACTTTACATAAATACAGCAACCTAGGAGAATTTCTTTTACTTGTGAAGTCTTTTCTGGAGAATTCCTATGCTCTTGTTTGCCTTTCATACAGTACCACAGCTCAGCATCCTTCATGGGCTTTTTTCAAAATGTCTGAAAGAAATATTCTTTGGAATCACTTTGTTTTCCAATCCCTTTGGACTAGTTCATATCCCGCATGCAGATTCTGCATTCTTGTTAATCCAAACATCTCTGATAGCAAGGGAAGCTGATGCTTCTGTGCCTGACATGCAGGTCTCTTAGCTATATTAAAACCAAATCAGTGGTATCAATACACTGTGCTTCTCTCCCCATTTCTGTTGGCAGAGTCATAAGTATGAGTGAATATCAGTGTTGTGCTTCTGTCCCTTCTCTTTTTTATGCCATTGTACTATTGCATGAGAGAAGAGCTGCTACAGGATTTTTCTCTCCTGGTTTTTGTTTTCACTTTTAATTCTTTCCTTGATGGCTTCAGATCACATGGTGAAGCCTCAGTTGTGCAGATTTGTCCTGTTCGTTTGTGGAGGTTGGTGCTTTAAAGCATTATAATTTTCTCCCTTTTAGGATTAGGTGAGATCACTTCTCTGCTCCTCCTCCCATCTCCTTTTCTAAGCTGTGATTGCAGTGCTCTCTGTTTCTTATTGTAACTCAGGTTTAGGCTTCATGTCCTGCACCTTGCAGTTACCCTGAAGTTTCTTTTTTTGGTTTTGCTCCTCTCCGTTCCTGCTATAGCCTAGGTAGCTCGAGTCTGCCTGTCTAATGTATAGAAATGCTTTCTTCTTGACACAGTAATGGAAGCAATGACCATTCTGCTTCCCCTGGAAGATCAGAGTAGATGGTACCCATTCCTATTATACTGAACACAGCCTTTGTGGGATCCTTCTAATTTATGTGTGTGTGTGTGTGTGGGGGGGGTGGGCTGTGGTACAATTTTCCCTGTTTTAGCTGGGTGTGGGTCTCAAGGGCCTGGGCACATTCAGAGCGACTCAGCATGTGCCTGTTTTTTCCTTACTTGCAGCAATCAAGCTAACCCATTCTGATGCCTCCTCCACCTTTCCAATTTCACCTAATTGTGTCGTATGCTGGAGTTGCTCACCCACTTTGGCCTTAATGTTACTGGCAGCCATGGCTCCGTATGCACCACTGACACTGCATTTGGAGACTGCTTGAGTTCTTCAGTGTCCTAGCAGACATCCCATGCCTTCCAATATGTCAGGAAATCTCTTAATTTCCTCTGCCTTGAGCTGTCCTTGCATAGATTCCACTATATATTTTCAAGACTAATGATTTTTGCAGTTTTCCGTTTCACTGCTAATTTTTTTTTCCCTGTTGTGCTTATCAGAATGAAATCTAGATTTTTGGTGGTTTTTCTTTATTTCCTGCTCTGTGCCTGCAAATGCACCCTGTATCCTGCTGGTATCATTCTGATTCACACAGAGTTTGGGTCTGGAGGTGACTGGGCTTTTCTTTTATTGTCTTTCCAAGATGCAGTTACTAGTGCCTTGCTTAAGTTTTTAGGGTTGGTAGAACTAGTCTTGTTATCTCAGTAAGTAGAAGGTATCTGCCCTAAATTAGGCCATGTAGGGAGCCATAGGCACTAACAACTGAGAATGGAGAAAGCTGAGAGAAGAGATGCCCAAGATCCTATGGATGCAGTACTCAAAATGCTCCCCCTTCCTTTTGGATTAGCAGTCATAAACATGTTCCTGAAATTAGAGCACTCAGTTTCTTAAAATGATTGTTTTGGTCTCGCTATTGGTTCTCCTCCCTTTAAACCCAAGATCCCCATGATGAACTCCCTTATCCACTCTGGAGCAGAAATGTGAAAGGATGTGTTATGTGTGAATTGCCTAACGGCATGCTAAATGTGGATCTCCCTCCACTTCTTTCCTGTTAAAGATATTCTGCCCCTTTTTTTTTTTTTAATCTCTCTAGCCCAGTGGTTGGAATGTACACATAGCTCATTCCTCCAGGTGAAAGCAAATGAGGATTTGAACTTGATCTCCAAGATCTGAACATGCCCTCAGGTTGCAGCCTTCTAAGAGGGCTTGGGACTTTTGCTGGAGAAGAGGTTTCAATCAGCTCAGTGACACTAGAATTTATGTGTTTGGATAAGTGAAATAGAAATACTTGTGGCTTGGGAACTGTGTAGTCAGGATTTGACAATAGCTGGAAGAACTACCTTTTGGATTAGGTCTCCTAAAAATTCAGTGAGGTCACCCAGATGCCTCTGTAGATGTAACCTCTTGTCTTATCTTTCCCCTGGGCTAGATTGTCCCAGCCAAAAGGATGCCTGCTAGCATTTCGGGCTCCCCTAGTCTTGGTCTGGTTGGTGATCTGTGCAGGACTGTGTTGTACTGTAGCTAGTTGCCTACCAGTCAATTGCTCGTGCTCAAATAAACAGCTGAGTGGAGCAACAACCACTTCAGACTCCTGCAATCGGAGTTTATTACAGGTTAGAGCAAGTACGACTGATTAAGAAGTGCAGGCACTAGCTAGCACAACTGAGTCCTTTGCCTGAAAGCAGCCAGGAACTGCTGCTATTTACTCTCCTATGTAGTTCTCTCCTAAACATCTTCTGTTCTCTCTGTCTCTCTCTCCCTTAAAATGAACCCAGAATCCCATACTTTCTTCTGAACCATAATTAGCTACACTTTATTACTGACAAATGTCATTCTTGCAGACGGAGGCAATTAATAACACCCAGGTGGTACCTGAAAGTTTTCATATCAATTCCCTGGCAGCTGTTCATTCTACATTTACCTATTTAAACAGTTACAAAGAACTTAGTATTGAGAATATGGAGAATTTATTTTTCATGTATCTTCTCCATTCCTCATGGGAAAGGTGGATCAGCTATTTTCGAAATTGTGATTTCTTTGTGAGTCAGAAATATTGATCAACCGAGACGCGTAACTGAAGATTTGCATTGTTCCTTATGCCATGTCCTGCAGGACACCAGTAAAAATAGAGAAATAAATACATGGAACAAGAGGCTTCTATAAAACAAGGTTTTGTTTTGCTTATGTTTCAGAGTTGATCCTAACAAAGTTTGCTCTGTCTACAGCAGATGGTTGGTGCTTATTAGTGGCCATTTTAGCTACACATGTTTAGCTGTGCATTTCAAATGTCTGAAATCATCAAATGGTCTAAAATCATCATGCTTTTTAAAAATTTGAGTGCTAGAGTTCTAGGTGGAAAAAACTTCCATACCGAGATACCTTTGTTTTTTTTTTATCTTCTGCCTCGGGACATATAGAGAGGTAATCCTGCATGGGTTATGACTGGATAATTTTTTTCCTTGATTAATTCTGTCAGTGGAAGTATCATTGCATCTCTTTAGCTGGTTCCAATACCTTATAGTGAATATGAATGTGGTGAAGCTGCATGTCCTCAGTGATGTCATTTGATTGTTAAACATTTCTGATTCTCTAGGTGAAATGTCTGATTGTGCTTTCCTGAAGTCAAAGCAGACCCTAGTGGCTGAAAGGCATTCGTGAAAACAGCAGTGCAAACTGGAGAGAAGTTTCTGATTGCAGGATAGGAATGTTGAGGAACTTTAAGATTATCTGTATTGTAGCTGGAAAGCAATAAAAAAATTGCTTAGGAGATCATGTTCATTTTAACTACAGACATATCTTCAAGGACCAAGGCAGCCTCAATTTATATGCAAAGATATTCAGTAATTACTCTGGATGTAAATATGCTGTGGGGCTTCTGACAAATAGTGACACTGACTTGTGCATGTTCTTTGTTTCCCTAGGATAACTATAATAATTCCTTAATATAAAAACCTGTATCACTCACTTTGCCCAAAGCTTTTTTTTTTTTTTTTTTAAGGCGAAAAAAAATAATGAACAGGGTAACCCTGTCCTGAATCTTAATGGTTTTCTGATGAGGAAAACAACGACTCTTAATTAGAAGCTAAAATTTTTAATTAAGATGATTCTTCAGTAATTATCTCAGTTGTCTGCTTCACTGGATTTTAATGAAAAAGATTGATTAGGTATAAAACCAGTAGTGTAATTAAACATTCAGGGTCTACATTGGCTATTGAGGTGAAAGCAATGTGATTAAAGTCAAAGTGCATTTTTCAACAAATGGTGTGAGACAGTGAAGCCCACTTCAGGTGCCAGGCTAGTCTATCCCAGCTTATGCCCTCTTTCCCTGCCTGCTCATGATTCACAAAGTCAATATGCAGGAACATCACTTTTGGGTAATAGTTATGTTGAGAGACATTATAATGGCGCTCCTCTAAGTGAGGCAGTCAAAGTGGTTATGCATTCCATATGTCAGGGGTCTTAGTAAATGGACTAGAGCTTGTCGCACAAGATTTCAGACCCAAGAATAATTTTTTTTTTGTTCTTATGAAAGGTGTGAAATAATTAGTTCAGCATATTTATTTTTACATGAGCATGGAACACCCTACAGAAACTGACTGGGGAAAGGTACTTTTTGGTTGGTATTACTTTACAAGACAGTGCCAATCAAAAATCTCATTTTTGCCTCTTACTCTCACCGAATAGCCTCCCAATTTATGAACAGTATCACTGAAAATATGAGTAAAAGTTTACCTAAGTGCAAAATTTGTTCCGAAGAACAAATGGCTGCTGCACTTCTGACTATGATTTTATAGCCCTACTAGACAAAGAAAAATTGTGTTTAGCTAATCTCGATTAAATCTTGTAGCTTAGTGTCACTCAGTGGGCAAACTAGGGACATGTTGACATCACAGCTAAAAATAAAGGTGTCTGCACTGAGAAAACTGATCTTATGGAAATTCTGAACTCAGACTTTCAAACATTCAGCTGTAGTTCTTATCTCAGGGAAAAAGCAGAAACTATGGGCCTATATGGAAGGCAGTTGTTTGTTTGTTTTCCTCTTTGCTTTAGGATGCAGAATTCACAAGCTGTATCTGGAATTCAGGGAGTTTCCCAAAGCCTTTGTTATGTATCGGTCTTTATTGGGAATTGTACAACAGTATTATGCTCTTGCCAGTTGCCAGTAAAAGGAAATGTGGTAGAAAAGGCAAAAGGATCTCTATATTCAGTCTATTCAATGAAAGACTGCCTTGAATTGATTCATATTCTGGTTCATTTTCCTCAGTGTGAAGTCAAAAGATGTTTTTCTACAATTGCACCAGTGCACCAGAGGACAGACTTTGAACCACAAGATTAATTCTCCCGTTTTTTCACTGCATTAGCCCACATCAATTATTGTTCACCTTAATTTTTTTTTCAAGTTTCTCAGCTAACAAAGCAGCCAGCAGATTACATTTCACACTTTTCCCATTAATTGTTGGTATATTTCCCTCAGTGCTAGACAGTCTGAGTTCATTAGTAATGATTAATCATTAATCACATTAGCAGAAGGGGTGCCGCTTCTTTCTGTTGATTGTGCTGACCATCAGAGCTAATATGAAAAGAGCATGATGAAAGAGCTTTGTGTTTTTATGACTCCTTGCACTTAGTCTTCTATGACATACAGTAATAGTCAAAATCATCTCCTCAATTACATGGTTCTAACCAGACAGGCAATAGTTTGCGCAGTAGAAATTCTCCTTTGTCCACTCTGTTCTCCACCCTTGAAAATGCATCTTTAAAGGATTTTTGTTAGATTCTGTGTCTCTGTGGTGTTCCCAAGTGGAGAAGAACCTGAAAAAATGCCTGGCTCTCTTACTCATATGGAAACAATGGGAAATCCTGCAAGGACAATTCTTTGTCTTAATCACCAAACAGTCTAACAAATAAATCTCACCTACTTCCATGGCTTTCCCTGTTGTAGTGGGATCCTTTGCAGGGGATCACATATGCTGGTAAGTATAAGTACTCTCTGTCTGGGATTTGAAGTGTTGGATTTGAAGATCTTCTGTGTTTATTTGGTAAGTAAAACTGAGATCACAGAAGACATGGGAAAAATCTGCAGGTTGTTTCTGAAGAATGATATAGGCCTGACTTCACTAACAGTGTCCACAACAAGGAAAAATTAATTCAGTGGAGAATGTTGCTTTAACCAACCAGTCTGCTTATTGCGTGAGGTACCTGGTACCCCTCCGAACGGCCGGAGGTAGTAGCGTGTGCAGTGCTTTGCTGATGGGTAACATTTCCATTCCATCATGTTTGGAGCATAGTCTGGCTGATTGTATTAGCTAACCTGACCACTTTCTCCTATGTAATTGAAAAGACTCTTCCAGTCCCCAAATATTTTGAGGGTCATTTCCTCACGCACACTATTTTACTGCTTACGTATGGTCACAATATGACAAATGAGTAGAAATCCAGATTTTTAATGAATGTTGCATCCACTACCCCTCTGAGAGCTGAACAGACTGTGGTGTGCTATAGAGCTTGAGCCTACAAATACAACAGTCAAATATAAGGCTAGAAATAAAATTCAGTGTTTGGACATGCAGTTTCTCAAATTTTGTGTTGGAGAGTGTGTTGTGCGCTTAAAAAAGGCCAGGTGCAGTTTTGTGTATACCAAATTAATCAGGATTGAGAATGTGTTGTTGCCCAGCTTCCCGGAACCCATTTGTCACAGTGGTCTTTTGAAATCAATTGAAATGTATCTTTTCCTCTTGCTAACTGACATGATAGATTGGTAATAATCAAACACTATTTGTGCAATGTCAGTCTAGCTTTTCTGTCATGAGTGATTGAATATACTTTAAATACCATTATGGCATTACTCCTGAATTGAAATCTAATGAGAAAACTTTATAAATGAACTAAAGTCATGTTTCCAGTTCCCAGCTGTGCATGCAGTACAGGCACACCTTGCTTTATATTTGCACTTAGCAGGAATTGTCTAATAGGCTACTGCTGCAAACTGTCAAGTGAAACACAAAGTACACACGTAGTATTTTAATTAATCTTTAATGATTATTTTCTGATCGGGCCTAAAATCCTCTCTGTGCAAGTGATTATAGGTAATTCTCTAGCTGTAACAAGATCATTTGATATTAAGGCTGACAAAAGAAAACAATTATTTTACATCACCAGCTTAATATCAGTAACAACTATCTCCTTCCCATTCAGGCTTTGTGCAAAGGTGTTAATACAGTATAAATTTAATCTTAATTTTCATGGCACTGGAGTAGAAGTAAACATAGAGTGGAGGTTTACTGAGGGAGAGGAATTTTCAGTGTTTGGTTCCTCCTATTGCCTCACCATAATTGATCGGAAGAAAGGTGTTCATATTCTTAATTCACCCGGTCATTACATTTGTTAGTAAGAAGAAATTCTTCTTGCTCGGTCTGGTCTGATCAGCTCATAAAACTCTGTTTATGTTTGGCCATGTGTTCAGGTTTGTGGGGAGAAATAGTATATTTAAGGAGCTTCTTTTCTCTGAGGCTTGTCCAGGGCTGCATCTTGTATATGTAATAGGGAACAGCTTCAATAATTTTGATGGACTAAGTACTGCATTGGTTTATAAAATGGTTTTTCTCTGAAGCCATTGAAGTTAGAGTCTACTTACAATTGATTTGTGCTCTGGTAAGAACTATGCTCATTCAAGAAAAAAATGTCCTATAATTCTGCAAGACAAGCAAAGGAAACAATCACCTTCTTTCTTGGAAGGCTTGAAGCAAATTCACAGGGACTTAACAGTTCTCAGTGCTAGAATCAATGCCTTGAGCAAATACTGTAGAATTTGGTCTTGTAAGGTGGGTGTAATTGAGAGGCAACTACTTTTTCTCTACGTCAATGAAAATACTGATCTTCAAATAGTGACTAATGATGACCTGAGTTTTTGTGATATTTGGGAACACAAGAGTGGCAAAATGCTGTGAAAAAAAGCATTGCCATAAAATCCCATTAGATTTTCTTCTTGCTTGCTCCAAAGTATGGCCAGTCTGACTGGGCCATCATGTTGATAATGGGATAAAACACTAGTTTGTTAGATCTACCTTGCATGGCTCCAAAATCTAAAGACCTTCAGAGTCAATAACCATAAGTTAGTTATCAAGGATGGTGAAGTGTGAGGAAGGGAAGGGAAATAATCAGCAAAATAAAGCAAAATCAGAGATGACAGAGGCTATATATACCTTAGACTAGAAGAACTTGCAATGTAAGTGTGATACAGAACAGAAAGGCGCCTGCATGGACTGTGTAGGTGCTTTGTGTGACAGCGCAGAGCATCACTGAGGCATGAAGACCATCCTATGTACTTGGCAAATTCAGCAATATTGCCTCCACATCCACGGAGGGTGGCTCATGCAGAGATAGCAGAGGTGCCTCTCACAGGCAGTGTGGTCAACCTGCACATCACTCATCTGTTCACAGGTGATTGGAAGGGAACAGTCTGGAGTCCAATTCTGCATCCACCGACTTGAAGCAGAGCAGGGGAAATGTTCTTCAGTCACTGTTTTAGCTGTGGATTTTAATGCTGTCTCCTTTAAAAGGTGAACAGTCGGGTGATCTTCCTCTTTTCATCCATATGTATATTGACATATATGTAACCATAGCAACTATAGCTGGAAAGAACTGAGTTTTCTCCATCTCTTTGAGTCCCAAAGTGCAGAGAGAATCCTTAATAACTTATGCTTCACCAGCAAACCACCCAAATATCTGCAGAGTCTGCCTGGCTCAGGGTCACTTGCAGGTCAGCAGCCCCAAGGGGAGTCAGAGCAAACCCAGGGGCAGGGGGTGTGAATGCCAGGGCTGGAGGGGCGTAATATCCCATCCTTAGCACCTCTCACACAAAGTTCTGCCTTTGGGTGAATTGCCTTCAAAATAAGAACAGTGAAGCTTGAGTGTAGATGATATTTCCCGTGGAAGGGTGGTTGACAAAAATAAAAGGTATTTCATTGCTAAACTTACTCAAACTAAAAAGTTCCAATAAGTGAAATAATAGATTCTCTTGCTAAACAGGCACTTTTACAACTCATTAACATTTCATCTTTAGCTCCAGGTAAACTATTATGTTTTTGTAACACACTTGTTATCTATTGTAGTTTACTCAGAGTAATTATTCTTAGATGCAAGGTCTAACTCAACACATGCATTTTCACCTCAATAGGACCAACAGAACTGGTTACAGTGATCACTGGCCATGAGGCCTAGGGGTTTAAACCAGGACTCCTTCAGCTGCAATCTCCCTCCTGCTCTGAACCCCACTGCCTGGACCTGAGCAAGTCCGAGTCCACGACTACAGAAGAATTCATTACATCTGGGAGCCTCTGGTTTTGGGTGCCTGACCTCCAGCCAGGGAGAACTGTTCAAAATGATGAAACTCCCACACATGCAGCTGATGTGGACAGGCCTCTGCTGTGCAGGACAAAATAGCAAATGGGTTTTGTTAAGGTTAAGGACCATTAACAACCTGCAGTTCGGTGCTTTCAGGAACAAATAATCAGGACACTCAAGCTCAGGACATCTACAATCAGCTGGATACTTTTGGGAATTCAAGCTGAACTCTCCAGAATGAAGCTGACAGATACTTACAACTCACCAGTTTATTGTACAGGTAATATTCATATGATGCTTCTTGAAAATAGAGTGGTAGTAAACTAAAGTGCTATGCCGTTTTGTGTCAGCTACCTGAAATGATCTTTGAGATAATGAGTATGTGAATTAAACTTAAAAAGGTTGTATGTGCGCAATACAGTCATACTCCTTATTTAGAAGACTTTTTTTCAAGAGAACAAATGAATCTTGCTCCGTCTCCATGGAGTATCTTTACACATAAATAAGAAGAATGATGTTTCTTAAGACTTCCTTCTGTCAGAAACTGGGTTTTAATAAATGAATCTGTGCAGATGTATCCCATGATTATTTGCATGCCCTGGAAATTAAGCACATTTTCAAGGCTTAGTTAGCTTGGGTGCAAGTTCACTACTTCAGTGGGAGTAATGATATTTTGAGAAACATAATTGTGGGGCCTGATGTTGGTAGAAGGAAGACCATACATCAGTGTATTTGAGGATTAGGCCTTAGTCAGGCCTTATCCGCATGATACGTATTGTGTCAGTTTGGAGACACTGAAATGTAGGACAGAGGCAACCTGAAATATGGTCAGCCCTGCTGCCCTCTAAGCAGAGGCTGGAGTGCCCTGGGAGAGGAAAGGGTTATGGTAACGTCATAGCTATTATGGTTGAAGGGAAGAAAAAAGGCAGGCTTTATAGGGAGAGGTGATATCTTTTATTTAGCTAACTGGTACAAGTCAGAAGTAAATGTACAATACAAGCTTCTTTATCCAAATGTAAATTAGGATCTCAGAAAATGGAAGGCTCAGTAATAAACTGCTGGGTCTGGGTCTGGACAGACTAGGCACCTGAGAGGAGCTTCACAGTTTTCAGCTAACAATCCACCCTTGGTGTCAAGGTTTGGCAGAAAAGGAAGAGTTTTCTGGTAAAGGTATCCGGAGAAGACATTTATCTTTTCCCCCTCTCTGGATAAGGAGTTAACATGTTGGTGATTGTTTATTGTAAAAGGAATTCCCATAAGCACCTGGCAAGAAGGCCATGTTAATCTAAACTCAGTCAACCATTATTTTGCCAGTTGTTTAAAATCTTATAATCAGATACAATGTATATGAACTTTAGCATTTGGTGATGGTTGTAACTATGAAGTCAAATTAGCTTCATTAATAGACTATCCTAAAATTCTTTTTAATTTGATACAATAAAATATTTTTAAAATAATATTTTAAATTCTGAGAAGGCTAATGCTAAAAGTGTTTTCTTTTGCTGCATTAAGAACTGGAGTGTGGTAACCAGGTGAGTATTAAGTGTTATTTAGGCTTTTATACCACCAACATTAATGCATATAAGTAATTTTAATAATGTTGAGTCCATACGGGTAGAATGACTCTCAGAGCTAGCTGCTTCCTAGCCGTTCTGGCTGAAGTCTGTACCTGATTTCAGTAGGTCTCAAAGAGGAAGGTGCTTTTCAATGGACATAAGTATTTTACAGTGGGTCATGAAGGCTTGGATTTACCCCGTCTTTTTTAGGTTTAGCCAAAGTTCTTAGTGTACGAGTGTGGTTCTCCACAATTGCTTCAAATTTGGCAGTGGCACAGGGGCACCCTTCTGGGACATTCCAGCTGTTTAAGCCATTTGTTATAGAGAGTCAAGTCAGTGATGCTCCCTAACTTAGGTTAGGTGCAAAAAGTTGGAAATTAGAAAAGTTAGATCAGTGTGGCGCGCGAAGGAACCTTTGTTTCTGTTCCCTGTGGTGTAGGTTTCCTCAGGTATGGTTGTGACACGCCGCACAGCGCGTTCCCCAGTAGCTGTTGGAGTTGCTGTGTCAGAGGCTGGGACCCAGACCGACCCTCTGACAGTAGATGCAGCTCCACAGGTCTCAGGCTGCAGGGAGTGCTTGGGGCCTCTCCGGGAGGCCTGGGCTGGCAGCCAGCTCTCCTGCAGGAGGTGTGCTGCTGTTGATGAGCTGTGTCATCAGGTAAGGGAGTTACGGGAGGAAGTCAGTAGGCTGCGCAGCATCCGGGAAGCGGAGCAAGAGATAGACAGGGTATTCTCGGAGACTGTGCAGCTTTGGGAGTCCCAACCCCCCACAGCAGTGGAGTTGCCGGAGGGCTCTGTGCTGTGTGAAACGGTACATCATAACATCGTAGAAGAAGGCTGGAAACTGGTCACTGCTCGTAGTAGGAAAAAGGCTCCCACTCCTCCCAAAGATTTGAAGCTGAAGAACAGGTTTAGTGCCCTCCAGGATGAGGAGGAGATGGGCATGGCTGCAAGGGAAGTACCTGGGACAACAGATCCTGTGCCCTGCCGGAGCGCCTGGAAAAAGCGGCGGGTGATTGTTGTGGGGGACTCCCTGCTGCAGGGGACAGAGGCATCTATCTGTCGACCTGACCTCATGTCTAGAGAGGTTTGTGGCCTGCCAGGGGCTCGTGTGAGAGACGTCATGGAAAGACTGCCAAGGCTTGTCCGCCCTTCAGACTATTACCCACTGCTACTCTTCCATTTGGGTGCTAATGACACCAAGGGCAAACTGGAGACCATCAAGCAGGATTTCAGAGCTCTGGGGATGGTGGTCAAGGGTCTGGGAGCCCAGGTCATCTTCTCCTCAATCCTGCCAGTGAGGGGGATGGATGAGAGGAGGAGGAGACAGACTTTCCAAGTTAACGACTGGCTGCGCCGCTGGTGTTGGCAACAGGGTTTTGGTTTCTACGACCATGGGACCCTGTTTGAAGATCGACAACTGATGGTGGGAGATGGGATCCACCTCACGAGGCGGGGCACGCGGGTCTTTGCCAACAGGTTGGCCAACCTGGTGAGGAGGGCTTTAAACTAGGAAAGACGGGGGAAGGGGAGAGTTATAGTGCCAGGGTAGTTGGCAAAAGACAGCTCAAGTCAGGAGGCCTCCAGCAGGTGAATGCAGCCAGGGAAGTGCGCATGGGATGTGGCTATGGAGGATCCTCTTTTACCCCTCCTGGGAAACCTGCATGCTCGATCACCTCTCTGAAATGCCTGTACACCAACGCACGCAGCATGGGGAATAAACAGGAAGAATTAGAGATGTGTGTGCGGTCTCAGGGCCATGATCTCATTACAGAGACATGGTGGGATAGCTCGCATGACTGGAGTGCTGTCATGGATGGCTACATGCTTTTTAGGAAAGACAGGCCAGGAAAGCGAGGTGGTGGAGTTGCTCTTTATGTGAGAGAGCAACTGGAATGTATTGAGCTGTGCCTAGGGGTGGATGAAGAGCGAGTTGAGAGCTTATGGGTAAGGATCAAAGGGCAGGCTAGCATGGGTGACACTGTTGTGGGTGTTTACTGCAGGCCACCTGTTCAGGAAGAGGAAGTCGATGAGGCCTTCTACAGACAGCTGGAAGTAGCCTCACGATCCCAGGCCCTGGTTCTCATGGGGGACTTCAACCACCCCGATATCTGCTGGAAAGACAACACAGCTAGGCACAAAGAGTCCTGGAGGTTCCTGCAGAGCATTGGTGACAACTTCTTGACACAGGTGGTGGAGGAGCCAACAAGGAGAGGTGTGCTGCTGCACCTCGTACTAACAAACAAAGAAGGACTGGTGGAAGATGTGAAGGTCGGGGGCTGCCTTGGCTGCAGTGACCATGAGATGGTGGAGTTCAGGATCCTGCGAGGAGGCAGCAGGGCACCAAGTAGGATCACAACCCTGGACTTCAGGAGAGCAAACTTTGGCCTCTTCAGGGACCTACTTGGAGGAATCCCATGGGTTAGGGCCCTAGAAGGAAGGGGCGTTCAAGAGAGCTGGTTAATATTCAAACATCACTTCCTCCAGGCTCAAGAGCGGTGCATCCCTATGAGTAGGAAGTCAAGCAAAGGAGGCAGGAGACCTGCATGGATGAGCAAGGAGCTCCTGGCAAAACTCAAGCAGAAGAAGGAAGTATACAGAAAGTGGAAAGGGGGACAGGCCACTTGGGAGGAATATAGGAACGTTGTCAGAGTATGCAGGGATGTGACGAGGAAGGCTAAGGCCCGTTTGGAATTAAATCTGGCGAGAGATGTCAAGGACAACAAGAAGGGCTTCTTCAAATACATCAGTAGCAAGAGGAAGACTAGGGAAAATGTGGGCCCTTTGCTGAATGGGGTGGGTGCCCTGGTGACAAAGGATGCAGAGAAGGCAGAGTTACTGAATGCCTTCTTTGCTTCAGTCTTTACTGCTCAGGCCAGCCCTCAGGAACCCCAGATCCTGGAGGCAAGAGAGAAAGTCTGGAGGAAGGAAGACTTTCCCTTGGTGGAGGAGGAGTGGGTTAGAGATCATTTAAGCAAACTTGACACCCACAAATCCATGGGCCCCGATGGGATGCACCCACGAGTGCTGAGGGAGCTGGCGGACGTTATTGCTAAGCCACTCTCCATCATCTTTGAAAGGTCATGGAGAGCAGGAGAGGTGCCCGAGGACTGGAAGAAAGCCAGTGTCACCCCACTCTTCAAAAAGGGCAAGAAGGAGGACCCAGGGAACTACAGGCCAGTCAGCCTCACCTGCATCCCTGGAAAGGTGATGGAGCAGCTCATCCTGGAGGCCATCTCCAAGCATGTGGAGGACAAGAAGGTGATCAGGAGTAGTCAGCATGGCTTCACCAAGGGGAAATCATGCCTAACCAATCTGATAGCCTTCTATGATGGAATGACTGGCTGGGTAGATGAGGGGAGAGCAGTGGATGTTGTCTACCTTGACTTCAGCAAGACTTTTGACACTGTCTCCCATAACATCCTCATAGACAAGCTCAGGAAGTGTGGGTTAGATGAGTGGACAGTGAGGTGGATTGAGAACTGGCTGAATGGCAGAGCTCAGAGGGTTGTGATCAGTGGCACAGAGTCTAGTTGGAGGCCTGTAGCTAGCAGTGTCCCCCAGGGGTCAGTACTGGGTCCAGTCTTGTTCAACTTCTTCATCAGTGACCTGGATGAAGGGACAGAGTGCACCCTCAGCAAGTTTGCCGACGATACAAAACTGGGAGGAGTGGTGGATACGCCAGAGGTCTGTGCTGCCATTGAGAGAGACCTGGAGAGGCTGGAGAGGTGGGCGGAGAGGAACCTCATGAAGTTCAACAAAGGCAAGTGCAGGGTCCTGCACCTGGGGAGGAATAACCCCATGCACCAGTACAGGTTGGGGATTGACCTGCTGGAAAGCAGCTCTGCTGAGAAGGACCTGGGAGTGCTGGTGGACACCAAGTTAACCACGAGGCAGCAATGTGCCCTTGTGGCCAAGAAGGCCAGTGGTATCCTGGGCTGCATCAGGAAGAGTGTTGCCAGCAGGTCGAGGGAGGTGATTCTCCCCCTCTACTCAGCCCTGGTGAGGCCACATCTGGAGTACTGCGTCCAGTTCTGGGCTCCCCAGTACAAGAGGCATGTGGCACTACTGGAGCAAGTCCAGCGAAGGGCTACAAAGATGATTAGGGGACTGGAGCATCTCTCTTATGAGGAAAGGCTGAGAGAGCTGGGCCTGTCTAGCTTGGAGAAGAGAAGGCTGAGAGGAGATCTTATCAACATGTACAAGTATCTGAAGGGAGGGTGTCGAGAGGATGGGACCAGACTCTTTTCAGTGGTGCCAAGCGACAGGACGCGAGGCAACGGGCACAAACTGAAACACAGACGCTTCCATCTGAACATGAGGAAAAACTTTTTCACTGTGAGGGTGACAGAGCACTGGAACAGGTTGCCCAGAGAGGTTGTGGAGTCTCCTTCTCTGGAGATATTCAAAACGTGCCTGGACACAATCCTGTGCAACGTGCTCTAGGTGACCCTGCTTGAGCAGGGGGGTTGGACTAGATGATCTCCAGAGGTCCCTTCCAACCTCAGCGATTCTGTGATTCTGTGATTCTGTGGGCCTAAACATGTATATGGTCCTGTAAAGACAATTAATTACATCTATTTGATTGCTGTCATCAACTTCTTAAAAACTGCATGCATTCAGTATTGGTATATTCACTTGAGGTGGCAGCAGAAACACTGGCACAGATTTTTTGCAAGAGCATAGAGCCCATTATATTCTTTTACAACTCAAAAGCATGGCAGCACTGAATTTTGTATATGAAACTAGAATAATTTTGTGATTATTCTTGAAAGAAGTGAGTTGTGCCATCAAAAGATATTTTTATGATAGCCAGAAGTGCTGTACCATGATGGTAGTATGAAAGCACCTGTTCAAACAAAATTTCCCAGTTATGTTTAAATGACTCTAAGGTTAATTGTCTAGTGATGATGGTAGGAATTACACTGAACTCTTTTCTGTAATGATAGTACTGTAATGTCTTTTATATAAAGGAAACAAGCTTAAAATTAACAAAGGTAATGAGAAAGAGAGAAAGGCTTTTGGTTCCCTACAGGATGTTCTACAGATACAGAATAGAAATCATGATTAGTAGTTAGATTTCATGTACAAGAGTCATTTTAATTATAGCAAGCACCCAAATGTGAAACAGTAAATTCCTTGCTCTGACTGTTCTGCAGGTCTTGTCCAAGGGCACAGGGGAACTGTGTGGTTAGTGAAAAGAATTTGGTTTGCATAGGAATAATTCTAAAAGAAATGAAAGAACATACACAATGAGTAGTCGAGTGTTAGGTCTCTTGAACTTAGCAGCAGATGTTCTAATTTTGGAGAATAAAATCTTTTAGATCTCAAAAGCAACCAATATGGTTCCAGAGGCAATGGAAACTTCCTGATTTAAATGATGTATTTCAGTAGGGGAAGTGGATAAATCTCTAGTAAGCTATACGTTGGCTGTAGCACTCAAGCACTTTATTTAGGTATCTTTAAAATGGATCTGGATGCTAAATTTTAGACATCTGTCTTTGACATTTGCCTTTTAACTCTTATTCCTTCAATCTATAGATATTTCATTAAAATCTGGTCATATCTTGGCTACTTTTCACTGTTTAGCTGTCACTCAGGAAGGTGTAAGGCAGAACTGGACCTGCACTTACCTTGTTTCACTTCTGTGCTGACTGTACCCCCTGGGAGCGCCTCAGTCCTGTCTGCCCTTCTAGTGCTCACTGCTGCTCTTCCCTGGAGGTAGGAACCAGCAGAAAGAGGAAGATGCAGTAGGAACCTAGCAGAAATGCATGAACACAGTCTGAGTTGCATTGCAAAAGCAGGTAATGTACAGTTCACTTAGTGGAATGCTATT
Organism: Apteryx mantelli; assembly: GCF_036417845.1. Classification (NCBI taxonomy): domain Eukaryota; kingdom Metazoa; phylum Chordata; class Aves; order Apterygiformes; family Apterygidae; genus Apteryx; species Apteryx mantelli. The sequence continues at coordinate 90,467,999 of NC_089980.1, forward strand.
TTGCACTGGCTATTTTAGGAAAATTGATGGATAGGAAGAAATTTAAGTTGCTGAAAGTGACTTTTAACTTTTTTTTTTGTGTTCAGGGCCTTATATTACAGATGCCTAAACCATCTAAGAAATGCTCATTACATGACACAATATACTGGTAATAAATACAGTAGTTGATTTTTGGAGAGAACTAAAGTCAGCCATATTGGATCCATGAATAAAAAAAAAAATGACAGTGTGATTTCATAAGGTTAAATCCTTCTCTCGTACTACAGTCTTTCCATTAGTGACTACAATGTGCTGATGTGAATAGGTGTGCTGATATATTTTGAATAATCTGCTTTAGGAATGAAAAGGAATACCAGATAAGAAATCAATAGGAACATTTACTTTTATTGTTCATGTCTGTTATTGTTTAGGAGTCAGAAAAATGGTTACAGTGCTTGTACAAGAGTACTTGTTCTCAGACCATTTCAAGTAGTGTAAGGCATGTTATCATGAATGATGTTTGCTAATATATTCTTTTTTTGTTCCTCAAGAGAATGAATGAGAGAATAAACATTGACTTATAATTTGGATAACTAAGACAATAGGCTGAAGTGGGACAATTGCTATCAGAACTGATTATTCCAAGGGCTCATTCCAGAAGGCTTTAGTTCTTGAAACAAAAAGATTCCAAAGCAGGTATTCATCAGAAAAGGCTGGAAAAGGCTTCTGACTTTACTCTAAGATGATCCAGGTAGCTGAAGTATCTAAACATATTTTACATTGTGGGATTCCTACAGATTGTGCTAGGAAACCAGCAATGCTTAGTGAATATTCTTGCTCCGGAAATGTCCAGCTGGGTAGTGGAATTATCAACGCAAATGTGTGAAATGTCATGTCAGCGACTTACGGTGTTGTTACTGGCTGAGTGATGTAAAGTGCTGAACCGACAACCAGTCCAAAGTAGTAAGACTGTGTAGGTGCTTCTTATGGTGATCAAGGGCAGGACGAGGGTGACCCCTGTGTCTGCTGCCAGGAAGAACCTTGAGCTCTGCTATCAGCTACGTCCCAGCAGACACTCAGTGGTGGAGACACATACCATACCATACTGTACCGTACCGTACTGTACCGTACCGTACCACACCACACCACACCACACCACACCACACCACACCACACCACACCACACCACACCGCCACACCGTAATCAGACCTTGATTTGGATGGTGGCCACCTTTATACTAAGAGGGCCATCAGAGAGGATTTTAGGCTAGTGGTTTGTAGCTGGCCGCATATTTGCATTAGTAACCAATGACTGAACCATAAAAAGTAATGGGAAGAGTAGCTGCCACTGTGTGATTTAAAACCCTCTAAGCAGAACAGGAGATAAGGAAGCCAAAGAAAGTGTCCTTGGAAAGATAAAGGCAAGGATGTTGCAGCTGAGGCAGGAAAAGCAACTGCTGAAGTAACTGGAGGTCTTAACAGACTCAGACACAGAACTGGAAACTGCAAAAGGTGACAAGAACAAAGAGCCTGAGATCACTTTGAATTTAAAGGAGCTGAATCTGCAAGGATTTCTTAAGTATAGTATCTTCAGGGTCCCAAGGCTCCCCGGATGTCTGGCCAAAAGACTGGTGAGATCTTGTTAACGGGGATTACAAATCACTGCTTTGTTTTGCACAGTTGTATAGGTATTGAATGAAGCTTGTCTGTTAGAGGGTGGACTGTCTTTTTCAAATGTTGATGGCTTCACTGCTCTGATTTATCACTTTGCCAGCAGTGCTTGTAGATCTGCAATTCCTACAGACTAATTTTGTTTCTGAAAGTTGGGTATTAGCATGAAATGACAGCAAGTCTTATAGCTGGGTTACAAGGTTTTAATATTTTTAGAGCTACATTTAATATTATGTTGTTTACTCCTATTATTAACATACATTGAGAAATCTGGCATACTATGAGCTGCTGCATAAGACTTATTGTGACTGATTTATAGATTGAATGCATTTGATTAGAGAGCTGTGAAGCTTCTCAATACTTTCTAGATATATGAATAAATAAAGTTACTTCTTCCATCAAACAAAAGTATCTAGATTACCAGGGCTTGCACATCTTAATCATTTAGGTTAAATTCAAGATGTTAACTACTATGGAGATCTGTGATGAAGCCTTGTTCTCAGGTAATGTTTTCCTTGAGGTGGCACTTGATACTCAAGAATAATTTCCAGTGTGTAGTTACTGATGTATGGTTAGTAGTCAGAACACTTGGACAATTAATTGATTGTTTCCAGAAAAATCATTACCTTTAATTACACAACTGCACACATCTTACATCTTCTAGCTCCAGAGAAATAATGTCATCCTGGTATCTTGTTAAATGACTAAATACAGCAGATAGGATTATGTCCTTAGAAGTCCCATAGTCCTCTCCAGGAAAAACACCCACTAAAATTTTTCTTCTCTCTACTACTAAAACATTTTTTTCTTTTGAGAATAGGTTAGATGGCTTAATTTCCAGAAGACTTGGCAATGGTTAGTTTGGCTGGACTCTTTTTTTTTAAGATTGATTCTCATGGCATGCAACTCTTTTTCTGAGATGGCTTAAAACTTTGTTTAATGTTTTCTGTTGCACAGCTGACACACAAGTGCAATGCTTTGTGCTCGCTCAGTTATTATAATCACAGACCAACCTTTATCATAATTTCTGAAATACTGGCAAATATTATGCTGGGAATGGGAATTTCTGAAGAACTCTGTCTAAAATAATTAACTTCTTTCTTTTGCCTCCTGACTTTCAGTACTTGGAGGAGGGAAGAGTTGGAAACCTGATGGTGTAAACACCAATATTTATTTATTAATTAATTTATTTATACAAAATTCCTATTTATTTGGCAATAGTGGAAATGGGAGATTTTACAAAATCACTAACGTGCTCATATTCTTGTGATACAGAGAGACCTTTGAGTCTTTTTTCAGAGGTTTAAGGGTTGACTCCCTTAGGAATTGAAAAACTGATGGTGATGCCAGATACATACATAGAACTTACAGAGCATTTTCGTGAAAGTCCAATTGCCCTGTTTATAAATGGCAGAAGATTGTTCCTTTGCTCACAGCCCAACCTCCTACCTCTCCTTTGTCTTACACCATGTGTTTAAGCATCCTTACGGTTATGCCACTAATATTACCACACTGGCAAGCTGTGAGACTTTGTGCACATGAGCAGTTTGAAGGCTGCTGGGCATGCCAGCTGCCTTTTGCTCAGGCTAAGTGGAGGCAAAAATCACATGGTGCTTTAACTGCAAGTGAAGAGTTGTACTTGCTTGAATCCCCTGCCCTTGTATTTGTTAGTAGACTCTGTACGGTCTTCACTTGCTTGTGATCTAACCCACAGGCAGTTTTCCATTGTTTCAGCTGCGGCTAAAGTAATGTTTGTCTCTTTTATCACTTGGTCTGAAGAGACGGCATCTGGCAGGCACAAAAACTCAAAGATGATCTGTTTACCTAAATTTCAGCTTATACAGTGGCAGTAAAGCACTTGAAAATGCTAATGTGTTAAATCCACCCCTCCCCCCCCACTTTTTGGACAGTTAGTGGTAGTTAAAACACTGGAGATTAGAGTCTCACAGTCAAAGTCTAACCTTTATACTAGTGAAATGCAGGAAAATGCCAAAAGTATACTTTAGCGTTACAAGGGTGTAATGGATTTGACCCTGCCATGTGTCTTTGATGTTTTTCTCCCATAGACCTAATCCTAATGCATGCTGCCACTAAAAAACAACCCTTCTTAAATGAAAACATAATATAGTCAGCTCAGATTGGTCTGGATCAGAATTAGTCATTGAAAGAATCAGAGCTCAAAGTTTCATTGAGAGGCAGAAAAAATTGCTTTTTCTCTCAGGCTCTGTAATAACCATACTACTGAGACAAGCAGATAAGAGCGGGAGATTTTTTTCAATGTTCCACTGACTCTGACCTACCCAAGTAGGACTATACATTTATACCTAATAGATGTTTCTTAATTTGCTTGTGTCAGTGATTTGGATGAATGGTGATGGAGATGGTAATTAGAGGCCAACAGAATTAGTGGATGTGCTTGGAAGATAACAGCAATGTTGCTTCCTTCGGGAGGGTGCAAAACACCTACTGCTGCGACAGGCCCCTGACAGAAGCTGCTGTGTGAGTGCGTGTGTTGTCGTATGGAGCAACCTGGCAGCGCTGGGCTGTGCTCTGCTGAGTGCCAGGCAGTTTTCTGAGGGGCTGAAACCATACCTGTGACCATCCCTTTTTTCACGCAAGAGAAAACCTTTGAATAGAGGGAAGTAACCTGTCTAGTCACAGATTCCCTGGCTGGAACGGCACATCCTGATATTCCCCCCACTGATGAATTATGTCAATGTGATGGCAATCAAATTGAGCATGCAACATCATTAGCCTAATTGTGATAGCTACAGAGCATCTCTTGGGTCAGGAGCTGCAACCCTAATCCCAGAGAAGTCAGTGGCCTTACAAAATACTTGGCTCCTCTCAGTGACCAAAATCCAGCACTTCAGTCATGTTCTTACTCTGCTTATTAAGACTGCACTTTTTCAGTCAGGGAACAGCAACAGCATTGAGAGGCTAAGGTGGAAAATTATGTAGTATTAAAAATACAAAGTGATTGGAGGAGATTGGACAAACTCGTTTTTATTAAATAGAATCTTTGTTTGCATGAAGCAGTGAAGCAACTATGAATGAACACTGTCACAGATATCAGTCTGCTTATAAACTATGAGAAGACACTGAAATTTGTCTACACAGGGGTGATCTTATTATTAGCATCATAACCAGTCGCAATGACTCTCCTCCCCTCTACCTCTTTGTGAAGAATATTTACTGCTCTCAGTTTTGACACTTTCCATCTTAATTCTTTATAGGCCTTTTTAGAACCAAGACTTTTAAATCTGATAAATTGTGGTGACTGACATGGACAGGTACTCAGAGGCACACAAAGAATAAGACTTTATGCCCCGATTGATCAATCGATAGATCGATCTCTCTATCTCTCTATCCATCTATCTCATGTAGTTTTCTGTAGACATGGAACACTCAGAAGGAAATAGAGATCATCATATGGTGAGGTCTGTAGGTTTACAAAATGTTTGTGAATGTGCAGCATTCTTTTTTCATAGTTACCTGGTATTTCCCATTCCTGCTTGCCTGCCAAGAGAAATTGGATCAGATGTTTTCAGTTATTTGAATTATATTATTATCCACCAAAAAGGTGTTTGGCAAGGTTGGTAAGCAGAAAAATAATGAAATGAGCTGGAAAAGTTTAATAAACATAAATAAAACCTGAAAACAACAGCTTAAGGTTTTTGATCCTTGGACGACCTTTTGATTGCTTGCAGTATTCACTCCTGCGTGGAAGTATACGTTGCAGCAAACAGACTGGTAGAGGGGGTTAGGGGAATAAAAAGTGGCATAAATAAAATGGGAAAAACAGAAGGAGGCAAAACTGGGCTTGAGGACTTGAGCTATAGCAAGAAGGTGTTTCTTCACTCATGTTTGGCAAACGTATCAGTTGAGAAACAGGCGCTTGGCTGAGTTATTCCTTACTACTTATGAAAACTAGCTGTTTTTGAAGATGAATAAAAGCATGGGCCAAATCTGATTCTCCTGGGTGCTCCTTAGCGTGTGCGATCTGCAGCGCTGCTCCCTGAGGCGGGAGCTGTGGCTGTGGCGAGCAGCTTTGGCGGCTGGGCCCCCTCTTGCACCCCTGGTGTCCTGAACCCTGCTGCCGATTGCCTTCTGCAAGAAGTCTATTTGAAATTAAAATGCTATGTTTTGAGAAGGCTTGGCCTTCTAAAAAGATTTCAGGGTAGTCATACCAAAACAAAATCATGCTTTCTCTCAAACAAGCAAAAACCCTCTTACAAAATGTCTATTACTCATAACTGTGTATATCTGGTTAGAGGCCCAGATCTTTTGACATGAGGATTATGATACAGTCTTCTTGCTTGCAGTCTATCCCTTCAGCAAAGTCATTGCCCAGGGGCCAACAAATGTTCATTTTTGCCAAGATTCTGTTATTGATTATATTTACATTACTAAAACTATGCACATTTTTTTTTACATTCAGAGGACTGACCTCTCTCTTTTGCTAGTGCAGTTTTCCCCTGCAAAAACAATCTCTGCTTTGTAGGAATACAGGTGAATCCAGGGCTGAAACTGGAACATGAAAAACATTATAATTTAATAATTACCAGAGCAAGGGTGACTTTGGTGCAAAAATTTAACTTTTCTAGCATAATCCTTTCTACAGACTTGAAACTGAGAGCCTCCTTGTGCAAACTCATTTCTCCCCCCTCCTTCCTCAAGGAAAAGCTGATTTGATATTTTGTAAGAGCAAACCATATTGACAATCAGAGACCACAATCTTCTTTATTAATGACTGCAAGATTAGGTGTGAATATTTGACTCGGTCTTCAATGCTCCGCAAATGTATTCCTGCATGGCAAGCCTGGAACTGCAGTAATTCTGTTTTCCATTATGTTTTAAATTGACCTTCTACAATAAAAAGGGAGCCCAAGAGGACAGCCTGGATAATACTGCAGTTGCTTCTTGGATTTCTCAGGGACTTGATGATTCCCACCTTTGGACCTTGTGAATTTTGCAGCTAATAAAGAAATAATAAATACTTTGTGCAGCTAAAGTTCAGGGTAGTTTAGATCAAAACTAAAAAGGGACTGTGACAAACTGTAGCTGAATTTTAAATGAATATAAGACTATTATAACCGCTGATGTCTTGAATTCTAAGTTCTATATTAAGGTCATGATAATGGCTTAGTGTTTTATGAGGCTTTGTAGTCATAGCAGCACCATCTCTTTAATCTTAACTTCGCCTCAAGCCAAAATAAATCTCAATGTTGTAAACTGTATTGTAACATAACTGCCTTGTTCAGGAATGATCATTTTTTCTAAATGTCACTAATGTCTTGCTGTGGCAAAACGAGAATGGAAATCTTACTCTTTCTCTTGAAATGGCAAACCTGAAACTATTGTAGCATTTCTGTGTGAACTGAATCTTTATTTTTGAAAATTTTATCCCTGGCATTTTGAGCTGCTTTGATTATTTTCATCAGTGCATAACTCAGGTTAAAAATACTAAGAGAGCTTAGTGCCATCTTCAGTGGCATACTTTAAATGTATACAGCTTATTTGTTTAAACATCTGCCATATCCACAGATATAGTTGTATAAATCAAAATGGGACCTTAGGAGTGCCTGTCTGAATGTTTAAAAAGTTCTGTTCAGATTAGGTGGAGGGAGAGAAGGTAACAAGTTGGGTATGGATATTTTGTAGCAAACATGCCAGTCCTGTGGTTTTGCTGCTTGAGTAAAGAAGACACAAGACGGTGCCTATATACAACATATCATGTAAAGAGTTTGTCAGAGGAGCCCTTCTATAGGTGATATTGCCTCTCTAATTTTCCTCATCACTGTGCTCCTAAGGTTCTTTTCCACATCATTTTTTCTAGTTCATTATTAGTGGTTTTTTTTGCATTGACAGGTACATATTCAGCATCTGTTCCTTGTTTTCAGGATCTTAAAAATTAGAACACAATCTGGAAATGCAGATAAACTCCTTCACAGTTAACTGTGACTGAATTTATAATCTCATGCAGCATCCTGTGATGAGACATAGGGTCAGTCTTGGGTTAGCATGCACAGCAGCTGATTTGCATGTTGCCATCCGTTCCTGGAAAATGCCAGTAACAAAGTACAGGGATGGAAACAGCTGATGATTCTTTACCAAAATAAAACAAACAGCAAGTGATGCTCAACGGCAGTTTTAGTCTTTGGGAGGAGCACCATGGGGAGAATGAGTCTTTGGTCTCCCTGTTATTATAAATAATAATTTTATATTCACCCACTGTTATTTTATGGATGCTTTATTCAGCCAGTAAAATGACAATGATGGCAATAAAATAACCTCTAGCTGTATTGAATTTCTGCCTATTTTAACAATACAGGTGAAAAGAATGTGAATCTGAACAAACACGGCAAAAATTGCCATTTCTTTCTGATGAGAACTGTGGTGCATTAGCAGGAGGACTGACTGGGAGATGGGTTTCTAGCACCTGCAAGCAGACCTGCAGGTAAGAATAGCAATGAAAAACAGTGCACATGTTTCAGTTGGTGCTTGCTTGGCTGGCTAGCGTATGTTAAGGTCATGTCACTGCTTTTGCAGTACAAGGGCCCTAGAGAGAAAGGTTAAAGTGAGCATGTGTTTGCCTGTGCCTGTTGCAGCCACATCTCCTTGCAGTATCATGGTGGTGTGCAAGGGAAACATATCCAGTGCCTTTTCTGAAGGTCTGACTTCACGTCACTGGAACCACATAATTTCTGCATGAGATTCCTCTGCCATGCAGCATTTTATTGCTAGTCTTTTGGCTACTCCCACTTGCCCGAAGGACTGCTGGTGGTCAGCAGCAATAGCACAGACCCTGAATGGCCTCGCTTTGCTCTTCCATAACAGCGGGACTGTTGAGAAGAGCCAATTCAGATGGGACTGATTTTACTTTAGCTGCCTAGAAGTTATATGCCTATAGTCTTAGTCCTCTTGGCTCCCTTCATAACCAGTGGAGAGAGACACCTCTGGGGGATGATTCATTTTATCTCAAGAAAGTTTGTCTGAGATAGATGAGAGATGAATCGTCCTCTGGAAGCCCTTACTTCTCTTCATTGCCTAGAGAGGGGCCTTGTTTGGGTTAAAGCTGGGTATAGCATAACAGGAAGCATGACTGGCCTTTTTGTAAGACATCCTGGACTGAAAGGGCAAGCACTTTTTGTAATGCATTTATTACGGGAGCACTCACTGTTCTCACAGGTAAGGTGTGCTGGTGCGACACTAGCATAAAATATTCTGAACCAATTCACTGTTTTCTAAACCCTGGAGGAAGATCTTACCTCTTGTAATAACTTTCTTCTGTGGTACAGGGTAAACAAAGGTTGCTGTTTCGCCTGCATTTTTTGGCCTTTGACCACCACAATTAAATCAAGAGAAATGCTCCTTGCCGATTAACATTCAAAAGCTGAACAGGGACAGACTGTATCAGTCTGCCTTTTCTTTTTCTTGAAACTCTTTGCACTGCAAGTCTAAGTACAAATTACTAGCTTTTATTACCACTTCTCTGAAGCTCCAATCCTCTCTCTAAATGCTATAAAATGTTATTTAATACTTTCTCTGAAGTATATTTATATCTCCAGAATCTCTATGGGCTGGTGTTGGTCATCTATAGCAGCCACTTAGTGTTCTTCTTTCCAAGTGGTCTCTTTGTACCAAGGAGTGTGTTAGGATAAATTCCTCCTTTTCTCCTGCCGTGTTTTACCATCATTCAACAGTCCTGTGTCAAGGCAAAAGTGCCTATTGTTTTTGAATCATGCATATCTGTGCAAATTTTTCATGAGATATGAAAAATTCTCCTGGGGTGATATATTGGCAAAAGTTCTTCTTTTGGCTGAGATATTACTTAGTAAATTTAAAGATGACCTGTGTTTACTAACCCAGTTCATTCCTTTAAAGCAGTGACATCATTAAAGGCAATTAGATCTATAGCTAATAAAGGGTGAGTTTTTTTGTTATAACGACAGGTTCTTAAGGAACAAAGAATCAAAAAAATTTCATGGGCTGTAAAATGCTACCTTGTGGGCTGGAGTACAAAAAATTGTTCTTAGGAACACTCAACCTGTACCAAGCATCAAAGGTTATGGATTTTATTTTTTTATGATTTTTTAATGAAATCTTGAGTGCTTTTGGACAAGGATCTGGAATTCTGCCACTCCTCTACCCCTTGTCTTTCTAACCAATTTACGGCATAAGCTCTTCTGGGTGTAGAGTATCTTTCAAAATAAAATTATACAGTGTTAGGACAATAAGATTCCAGTCTTACTTGAGACATATTGGATTTACTGCATTACTAGTAATAATGCTCTGAAAAGGCCCTGTTAAAGCTTAACACCCTTGCAGACTTCACATTAATGATGTGAGCTATGCATTTTCAGCTTATGCTGAAGAGATTCTGATATGTATTCTTAAGGCAACCAGGATTCTTACTGCCATAGACATTTAAACTGCGTAATTTAAACCAAACTAATTTATGATGATGGAGAGAAATTCCTGCCCCGGGGAAAGCTGCTGTCAGAATACCCACCTGGGGAGCCACTGGCTTAACCAATTGCAACGGTTACTGTACTCCTCACTATAGCCAGTTGCAAAGGGAACTGTTTCTAAGCAAACCTTGTTTAAAGGGTGTCTGGTGGCAGAATTTAATCTCAGTAGACATAACCAAAATAAGTTGCTAGTAGCTCACAGTGAATAATGCATGGGACAAAACTAGCCCCCGCTGCTGAGCACAGGGTGTCAGCAGGTGGCTGCTGCTTTCTGCTGGGCAAAGCTGCTGTGTACCTCTCTGTGAGCATCCGTTTCTGTTACGTTATGCCCGGAAAACATTTTTTGGTGGTCATTCAGAACTGAGTCCCCTGGATACTCTCATGTGTTTGTGACTCGTCAAAAGTTGAGAGGAAAATTTCTCTTTCCTGCTTGGCTGGGCACAAAGAAAAACTTGAAAGAACAAGAATTGTGCAGCCTGTGATATGTCAATGTGAACACCTGCAAAAGCAAGTGTAAAACGTGCTTTCTGCCAATAGCTATGCAAATGAAACACGATTGTTCCAGCATTCAACTGAAGCAAATGTAAAGGGAACATAGATGTTCTGGCTCTTTTTCCCTGTGCAAAGTAAAATGTTTTTACTGTTTCTCATTTTACCTCTGTGAGTGTGCCCACTGATAACTTCAACATATATACTTTGACAGGTTTATCATTTCACTAAAATATTGGAAGAGGGTATAATTTATGTTCCTCTACCATGTGAGGAATCCAACTAATAAATTAGCTACTTCTTAACATTTTTAAATTTTAGAAATTGTTCGTCTCTTCCTTCCTGTGCCTAATTATTAAGTGTAACAATTTGGACTACTCTTTTTTTCTTACATGCAACACTGAACAAAACTGTTTTGCCAAAAGTCATTTGGTTTTAAGCAGCTTGAAATTTTTTAAATATTGTATCCCAGTAAGTAAGCCTATTTCTTTTACTGCAGCTATTTTTATGTTAAACAGGCCTTGGAATTTAATAGCTAATGCAAATCAATATTTTCTAAATAACTACTGTCTGTATTAGAGTGCTTATAATTGCTACCACAAGGTCATAAGGATATGAACCAGCCATTTTATGAAAGAATATTATTTTAAAGGACAGCATAGGCACACAGTCACTGGTGCTGAATTGACTGAGTGATAACTGTGTATTATTTCTCGAGTAGTCTTACATATTTACAGTGGAATAAAATAATAGCTGGTAAGAGTTTTTCAAGAAAAACCTTTCACTGGCCATTAAAAACAAAAATACCAGCAATGATTTGGGAAGACACTGAATTACAAATTGCTGGAGAGCATTTTAGGGAAGAATCATGTTATGTTTGCCCTGTTTTTATGTTCTTCCCTACAGAGGGAAGCAATCACCATTGGTCAACACAGGCTGGAGACAGTGCTCTGGGCCTGATGGGACCTGATGTGCCCATTCTTGTGATGTGCTGAATCGAGTTGTGCTGTGGAATAACAGTAGAACTGTGTAACACTCAATTATTTGCTAAGTGAATAAGGACATATGCAGAATATAAGAATGGCCATACTAGGTCAGGTCAAAGGTCCATTTATCCCCAAATCCAATCTCCAGGACCAGCTTATGGATGAGGAAGAACAGGGATATATGTACATATGATATCTCCCCTTAAAAGTCTCCCATATTCCAACTATTTCATTTCAGGAAGTTTCTTGATTCTGCTGTGTTTTGTCTGTTTAGTAAAACTCCTTCTTGCATCCACAGTATTCTTTGACAAGTATTTCTATCTGCTGCAGAAAGAACAATTTTCCTTTGTTTGTTTTGAACCTGGCTCCTACCACCTTCCTCTGGTGGCCCCTGGTCCTTGCATGAGAATGGACAGTGAGCAGCTGGTCCCTGTTTGCTCTCTCCATATCACTCATGCCTCTGCAGACCTCTACCATAAACTAAGATGTCTCTTTTTCAGGCTGAAGCAGCCTACACTAAATAGTAGTTCCTCATTCCTCATGGCAAAGCTGTCCCGTGTCTTTTAGCACTCTTGCTGCCCTCAGAGCCTTTTCCAGCTCATCTGTACCTTCTCTGAGATGAGGGGATCAGAACAGCTCACAGTATTCAAACTGTGGACAAGCCATAGGTATATAAGGTGGTCGAACTTCTGTTTTGCTCTTTATTCTTTCCCTAGTTACTCCTAGAATTTGATTCACTTTTTGTGCTGTACTGAGCATGTTGCCTATGTTTTTATGGAACTGTCTGGCACAACTTTGAGACCTCACTCCTGAAGGCATCTTAGAGTCCATCACTGTATATGTGAAGTTATGATATAATTTTCCCACAGATTCATAGCTTTGCATTTATCTTCATTGAATTTTACCTACCATTTTATTGCATAGTCAGTCTTGAAGTTCCTTCTATGACCAACCTCATTCTTACTCCCTTGCATAACCTCATATTAGCTGTAAACTCTCTCACTGCACTGCTCACACCCTTTTTCATATCATTTATAAATATGCTTAACACCACAGTAAATAGCAATAAGAATGACTGCAGTTGCTCTGGACAAGAAAAATAGGTCCTGAACAGCAAAAATGGTTTAACTTCTTCATGGTTTGTCTCCCTGTACTCAGTCTCTTCTTTCCCATTGAAATCCAAACAAATTCCACCTGTTTTTTGAATAGTAGTGAAAAATAAGAAGTAGAATAATAGGAGGTAAGAAGAGAGTGGGTCTTCTGCTGCCTGTAGGTTGAGACTCTAAACCAAAGAACTTGCTGGCTTCAGTTAAGATTAGTAAGTTGCTTGGATACAATCACGGTAGAAGAAAGAAGATATCCACTTATAAGATGAAAATCTATTAATGTAGAAATCAAAATGATATACCTTTAAAAGCTTTCAGGATAAAGAATGAATCTTTCCTCTGGCTCTTGTCCATCTTTCTGACCTCCATGGAGAATCAATATACTGTATTGTATTTTGGGTCAGCAGAAACTTTGCAGTTTAACATAACATGGAGTACTTCAGACAAAGCTTTCCATGTTACACTTTGTGAATGGCCAATGACAGAGCTAGAGAATGGCACGAGCTTTCCAAAAAGGTCTTACTTTGGGATCGTGGTTTCAGAGACATGACTTAACTAACTCTGTAGATGGAGTAAATCTCAGGGTGTTGATTCTCTCTGTCCCAGTTTCATTAGACTCTTTTTGTAATCACAATCACTTAATGATTCAATTCATCTGATTTCTTGTAATGGTCTATTTTAGAATGGGATGAACCAGGCCCCTTGGCCGACTGTAAAGGGGGAGGAGAGTGAGCACCCCATGGCAGGCATCCACACTGCACACATCCACAACCGATCAGCAAAATTCCTCCCAGCGCCCCCCCACTTTTTTTTCCTTTCTGAGGCTTAATATTATGAAACAGATAATTTGTTTCCTGAGTTATCACTAGCAGTCAGGCATGCTGCTCTCCTTCGTGGAGGCTGTAAATGGAAAAGAAATGCCCTCTTTCCATGGAGCTGTGAGCTCTCTCTGCAAAGTAAAAAGAAAAGCACCTTAGAGATGCTAAACCTTGCTTGTTTCATTTTGCAGAATAAAACAGTGGTTATGAAGTTTGTAAAAGAGAATATTGAAATCATTTGAAAATAATGTACAAAATGCTTTTGAAAATTATTTTGGTACATAGACATAAAATGGGTGATTATAAAAGTTATTAGAATAGGATAATGGTTAAAAACAATTGTTCATACTGGAATCCCAGACTACTCCCACTTCTACCTCAGTGCCTGTTTTAGGACCCCTGTTGCATTTGTGATGATTAAAAAATACTTTCCCAAGGGGTTATGAAATATAAAATTATGTTCTAGTGCACTCACAGCTTGCAGTGTCTCCTCCTTTCTCTTTAAGGAACCTACGGAAGATAGAGCACGTATGGCATGCTCAGTTGGTGCACTCTACTATGGGAAACGTATGCTAAGCTTCCTGTTCAAATTGCATATTAAGGAGTTTAGCTACCAAAGCTGCAACTGACAGTCCTAGTAATAAAACCAGGTAAGATTAATGACAGAAGATTGGGAAAATTTTCTGTGAAACTGAACTACTTTGTCTGGTGCTACTAATCATTGTAATTCACTACAGGATAGTCCTACCAGCACAACAAACACTGTTACCAAGCTTGCTAATTCCCCGAGCTTGTTTACCCACTCGCTTAAGAAGATTGCATGCTTTATCATTTTCTAGGGTTTGTTCTGATTTTCACATATTATTCTGTAGAGCAGGTGGCTATGTTACCTCTTTGCAGCTCTCAACAAGGCAAACCCTGCTAAGGTGATAGAGAGAAAAGTTTTAGAAATATATAAAGAAGTCCTCTCTCATGAACAAAAGAGCAACGCTGCAAGGTTGGGAATACCTTTTCAGCAATTGAACAGAAGCAATTATGCTCTGCTTAATTTGCAAAGCCACAGGTTTTTCTTTTAAATGTCCTGTTTTTTTTTTTGTTTTGTTTTTTTTTTACAAATGTACCTTTAGCAAATGAGTTTGTACTAGGTCCATATATACTGGAAAATTCACTATTGAAAGATAAATGATTGCTTTATGGTAAGCAAATAATATATTCATAATATAATTTCTGTTTTGTTTTTTTCTCTTCCTTCAAATCTTTTTTTAAACTATGGATGATTTCTGAAACTATAGAAGGATTTTGGAAATAAATTATATGAAAAATAAAGTTATGTCTAATCCCTCTAGCTTTCATTCTGTTAGGCTTTTAGACTAACCACTACATTTCCTCTTTATTATCACATCCCTTGCAATTCTCCTTTAAGGTCTCCACATCCTATTGCTATTCATATTTTCTGGTAACAGAAAAAGCATACTAGGAGGAAATGATCATAAAGTTCTAAGATAATAGCTGTCTTTTTACCTTACTATAGCATCCTGAGAGCCTAAGCAGAGCTTCTTTGCAAATATATTTTTAGCTTGTGTTGACTACTCAGAATTCAAGGATTTGATTTTGCGTTAATCAAAAATAAACAACAAAATGAGGTTATTTGAAAAGATGAAAAACATTCCTTTGAATGAGGTCTGTTTGATCTGAAATTTCATTTAGGAGTCAATCAATTTATGAGGATAAAAAAATTTTAAGGAATGAAATTTAGAGTCATGTACATTTTGAATAAAATACCTGTTTACAAACATACAAAAATGAAATATTTGACTTTAAATTATTTTCCAGGAATAATATGAGCATTGGCATCATCGAATCTCCTTTTTTTTCCTACCAGCCTTTTTTTTTTCAGGCAATATTTCTAGTCCTGCTAGGGAGCAAAATCCTGTTCTGGGTGATTCTGTAAAATCAGTGCAGGAAGTTATTTCTGAGCCTAAAAGTGAAATTATTTTCCATATTTTCTGTGGTGAAGCTGACTTAAGTTTGGCAGCTGTTGCTCTGTGCTCCTGCCTTTGAACTACAGCTGGGCCCTCTTCAGTTTTGCTGATATAACTGTTTCCAAATTGGTTCGTTATAATGTTCTGAGCAAAAAAAAGACCAAAAAGTCTTTCAGCAAAGCAAAAAGTCTTTCCATGCTTCTTTTAGGGCTATTTTTAGTCTGGATCAGCAAATGAGCCTGTTTACGAAACAGCCCAAGGAACAGTCGCTCTGCCATAACAGCAGACTATGGTTTCATGGTTTTTTGGGACAGCACAAAGAGGGACAGGGGAGTCATAGACTTAAATTATTTTCTTCTAAAGGAAAACACAGTGTGACTACCTAAATAAATGGTCACTAGATAATAACTGACACTGAATAGATGACAGAGAGAAAAAAGGAATTCTTTGCTTTGTTTTAAACCTAGAGATCTAAGTTGAAGTAATGTAAAGAAATCCTGTGAGCACCTGAGTGACTTTGGCATGTAGCTAACATCAAGTGTGTGGGTAATCCTATTGCTAAATCACATGTTAAATCACACAAGACTTTGGCAGTCTCCTCTTCTTCCTCCAGGGTATTTAGCATAGTTTCTCAGAATTTTAATAATAAAAGGTGGTGTCATACGTGATACTGAATGAAGGTCTCTTAGGATCTGTAAAATCATGTAATGTAATTTAATACTTGATGTGTTGGTGCTCAGAACTTAAAAATTAGTAATTATTTGAAATTTCCTTAATTTCTTTTTGTTGTTTTGGTGTTGTCTTTGATAATATTTGATCATCTTAATGTATTTGATAGTGAAGGAGCATTACAAACCTTCAATGTCCCTTCATGCTACCTATTTTCTAGCAATCACAGCAAAGGAATTGAGGCCTGAATGAGCAAAAGTAGTCTGAAGTAGTTCTCTTAGCCTTCAGCTCACCTCTTCATTTCCATGTTGGACAAGCCTAGGGAACAGCAGCTCCCAGGTCTGCAACAGTCTTGCTCAAAATGGACCTGCTTTGAACAGGAGTTTGGAGGACATGGCTTCTGGAGGTCCATTCCAACGTATGTGATTCTGTGATTCTTTATTTGTTTTCATGAAGCACTCTAGTTTCCCTAGTCCTACTCAATTTCTTTTTTGTTCAGAAAATGTGTCTGGAAAAAGAGGAAGGTTTTGAAAAAGAAAAGACAGATGGTAAGAAAGGCGAAAAGGGTGCAGCAGCAACTCAAAATACTCAAGAGTATATTCATACCACCCAAGTGTAAGTAATTAACATAACTGACTCGTATACCTATGATCCTTTGATTTTCAATGAGGAGGTTGACTCAAAAACCTAAATTAAACTCTTGCTCTGAATTGCCTTCTGGAGGAGTCTGTATTTCTCCACTGGCTTTAAAGGATGCCAATGGGACTAGAAAGATAAGGTAAGTGATATGAAGGTTATCCTCACTGGATGCTATTTTCCTTTAGGGTTTGCCTCTGTAAACTCTTCTGGAGAGGGACTTTGTATGTACTTGTATGATAATTGGCAGGATAACTTAAAGGATTCCCAGGAGGATCTCTTAGCTGCTATTGTAACACAAAGTAGTAATAAAGAGAGAATTTAACATGTGAGACAGGTCATTCAGACTAAGAAGAGCTATAAATAACATTTTATTTAAAAAAGATACAATGGAATCAACACATTAATTGTGAATGGCCCAAACCAAGCTCTTCTTATAATTCTGAAGGGAAACCACAAGAAAATTGCAAAGGGTCATGACCAAGCAGCCACTGGAAAGGAAAAAGAAATGAAATGTTGGAGCAGCAGTTAGGGTAACTAGGACATCTCTCCTTTCTTCATTTTCTGCTCGTGTCAATAAATTTGAAGTTCAGCATTTAATTCTGAGATGCTGGAAGAGTGGGGAAAATCAGAGAAAATCTGACGAAATCTCATCAACATATCTGAGCTACAATCTTGCCCTTAAATTGGATTCTAACACAGCATGCTGCTCAAATGACTCCTCCATAAAGAGACAGGCAAAAACTGCAGTAAGTGGAGACCTGTGCTGGCCTGTGCTTCCTCTAGGTAATATATACCCTAGAGAAAGGAAATAACTCACAGCATAATCAAGTAAGGTCTATAATTTCTAGGGCATTTCATGGTATCCTTTCAGATAATGTAAGGTCAGTAGATAAATCTCAAAAAGTAAAATGTCATAAGAAACATCAGCCTTATCTTTTATAGAAAGGGAGCCTGACATAATCCAAAACAAAGATATATAAGATCATGTCCTTGCTAATATTGTTACTGAGTTTTAAGAACAAAATATTCTGTAGGAGTTTAACTTGGATGACAATTTACTCAGTTATGTGCAAAACTGGTAGCAACTTAGAAGCTTTCTGTTTCCTCTCTGTCCCATGGGTTCAGCAGACACAGCTCAGGTAGCGATATCACTGTCTGCTGTTTTAGACCTGGATTATTTTTAAAAACATTTCCAAAATTGTTTTCTTTACTGACAAATAAGGTTTCTATCCCAATTTCTACTTCTGTTCACATCCTGGATAAGCTATTGGACAACGATGCTGAGGTAGATCTCTCTCTCCCACTTAGAGCTGAGTGATTGATTTTATCCTAAATCTGGCAAGTTGTTGTATTTTTTAGCACGAAGTTATTCCTCACTATATTGTTTTGCAAAAATGTAGTGTGAACAGGAAATTAGAAAGGTAAGAGTAATTCCTACCATAAGATAAAATGACCAGTGGAACTTGTTACAAGGACAGTCACAAATCTTTACAAAGCAAGGCTACGATTGGAGACTGGATTGCTTTGCTGAAAAATGTCTGTTCCTCAAGAATTCTTTCCACTCCATTCCATAATATTTTTGAGGATAAAATATTTTTTGTCGATTTTTATTTCTGTATGTGTTTTTGTTAGACAGGCATTAACTGAGAAGCCTGGATCTGTAGTTGTGTTGTAAGAATTGAGGTGCAGATTCAAGCCTTCTGAAAGTCATGGCTTACAAATGAGCTATACAAGTTACATGCCTACATAGCAGCATGTGTTTTAATGTATATATGTATGTTCATGCTAAAAAATAAAACTTCAAAGTTTTATCACCATTTAAATAGCTGTAATATTCATTAATTTCAAGATCTAGTTTCTATGCTTTTTTGAATTCAAGATGTGGTCTTCAGATGTGGTTTATAGTTCTTATATTAGATATGGAGAACACTAAGGTGAGACTGCTCCAGTTCATTGGCACTCGCAGGCTGTATGAATAAGTTCCTAAAATATTGATACGGCATGTGATATAGATGATATCACATAGGACTCTGTATCATGTGCTTAGAATGTGTTTTAGTTTGACGTGATAAGGCATAATTTTCAGTTAGTAGCACTTGCATAGAGTTGGTTGCCCTGTAGTCCACTTACTTACAAAATGTTCATGATCTTATACAACAAATCATGAGGATTCCTTTTTGAATGTAACAGGCCTCCTATTAAGACTAAGCTGCTTTTTCAGGCTCGCACAAAGAACACAGTCTTTTACAAGTGCATCTGAAAGTTTGGCTAGGGCTCTAATAAGAAACAAAACACTTTGAAGTTCATCAATCGCTATTTAGAATAACAGGAGTAAGAACTATTCTTTTCTTTTAATTAGCATTGGCTGGTGGATGAAACAGTAAGAGGTAAACTGTTTGTAGAAGCTTGAGAGTACACACAAAGTCTGAGTCTGTATTGTTACATGAATGCATGAATGAATAACAGTGAAAACCATATAATGAAAAGTTTTTCCTCTCATTTAATTCTAATATGCCATAATGCAAGCTTGTGTGGTATGGGAAGCTTTTTTGCATAAAATTATGCTTTTGAAAGCCCCCCCCCCCAAAAAAAAAGTAAACTCTGAAGGCCACGGAAGGACAGATAAATGAATGGCAAATTCCACTGAGCGTTTTATCAGCTTCCTGCCATTCTCTGAACAGTGCCAGATAAAAACCCCAGTGTTTAAAGGTCTTGTGAAAGGCTGTGCATATGCTTGTAAACCGTGTATTAATTATAGAAAGTATATTATTTTCACCTCAAACTTCCTTTAGTTTTCTCCAAATGCACAAACACCTCTGGCACTTTGCTATCTGGTCAAGATGGCTACATTTCACATTGAAATTACTGGACTGTATTAAAGTAAGTGGCTAATGAAGTTTATTATTTGAAAATAATCTTTGAATGTGTCTCTCCTGCTGTTTTCCATAACTCTTTCTCTCTGTTATGGGCAGAGCAGGTGGTGAGATGTGTGTTTAACTTTGTTCAGCACATACCACTAGAAGATCCTGATTTGAATAGCTTGGACCTCATTGCAGGCACTTGGGCTGAATATTTTCATGATGGCTACTCATCTCACTGATTTTTTTTTCCTCCTAGAAAGCATCAGCTAAAACAATTAATCTATTTCAGAATATGAGATTATGGAAACATGCTGTTCATGCATTTGTCATTAACTATGAATGGAGAAAAGCTACTTTCATTCCTATTCATGCTACTACTGCAAAAAATGGAGAATTGCTTTTTTTTTTTCTTCAACACTCCTTTGAACAGAGGACATATGCGCACAGTGGTTCATGAGCCTGGTAAAATCATAAAGTACCAAGAAGAAACAAAGTTTCTCCACATAAGTATCACCAAAAGAAAAACAAATTTTGTTGACATTCTTTAAATATTTGTGGGAATAGGAATGTGGTATGGATTTAAATTACTGTAACTATGTGAATGTTAAACTCATATTGCCTCCTAAAGCACAGAAGAATCTGCCAGTGATCCCAAAGATGATCTAATGAGCCTGTTAAATGTTAGAAATGCAGAATTTTTTTTTTCCATAATGACAAAAATCTGACTAGAAAAAATAAAGGGCCAACCAGTCACCCCTCATTCCAGGAAGCTACCATAGAGTGTTCAGAAAGAATTAAAGAAGACAAAATAAGCTTGCCTCAAGAACAGACAGACTCTAACTGAATCCTTTCAGTTCTGGGATCTGTTATAAGGCTTTCTCTAATAGTTAAATTCGATTCTTCTCAATTTTCTGTCCCATTCTGCTCAAATCTCCCATTTCCATCCATGCATCTAATACCACTTGTTCCACATTCTAGCTCATGCCCTATTTGTTTTCCTTCTCTCTCATAAATTCTGCTTCAGTTGTACATGCATTTCTTTCTTATCTCTGCTTACATTTTTGAGCTTTCTTTTCTATGTTGACATGTGAGACACATCTTGTTACTTTTGTCTTAATATTAAGATAAAACTTACACTTCCCCTTTGCATCAGTTGATGCCCTGATTAAGCCACGTAATGCAATCTCCTTAGCTCCATCGTCACAGAGCACTACTTGCCTTATTTCCATGGCACTTGTAGCTGCTCTGTTCACTCCCCACCACATTCAGGACTGTCCTATCTCTGGTACTGCACTTTGGGATTACGAACAGGATGATAAAAGCTTACAGCATGCAAAATCCGTGTAGGGAGCTCAAAGAGTGGATAGTCACACCTGCAGTACAATTACTCTAGGAAGCCTTCAAAGATGTGGGTGACCTAATGTGTTCTGCTTTTCTTGAGAGAAAGCCATTAGCTTTTCTCTGAAGTAGCACATTATGACTTATAATGGATTTTCTTAAGCTTTCACTTTTTTGTCTCACTTATTTTGCTATCAGCTTATCTAAGAAATATAAGAGAGAGTGAGGTCTTCAGCTGGCTTGCTTTATGTAGGACAATTAAATTTTCTTCTTAGCCTGTGGTCAGGCATATAGCGGGTCATACAAGCAGGATGGTGAATCATAATATGGGAAGTCAACTAACCACTCTGGCTGAGTGCGCTGGGCTTTTTGTCCGCATGTAGGCACTTAGCTGAATCAGGACCTGAGATAAAAGCCTCAGATCTCAGCAGGAGGAACAACTCTGTCTCTGTGCTTGGCTTTTAGGTGCTTTTTTCAGCAAAAGTTAATTTGGTTGTAAGTTAATATTCACACTTTTAAAATCAGATATTAGGGCTTGGATAGGACTGCTAATGTGTTTTATAAACTCCATTTGCACCTTGGAAATCTTGGTGGGAGTTCTGTATTCACTGTGAACAATAAAATGTTCACTCACAAATTTGTCAGAGGTACTTAAAACCAAAGCAATGCTCCAGAAAAATACACAAAGACTGATTTTATTCCTCTAACAGTGCTATTTTTCAGTGGCTCACCTGCTTCTCCCTAGAGAGTGGTGAACAGAAAAGAGGATGTGTATAATATTTTTCTTGTCCTTGACTGACCTTCAAGATCCTCTTTTTTGATTATCAACAGCAGGTAGATGAGCTCTTGGCTAGGTTTTGTATGGCTGAATGTAAATTGCAGACATGCTGTCAACTATATCAGATGCTTTGGGTGTTTATGGGAGGCTTAGAGGAAATTTCTAGTATCACAGTGATACTGTGCAGTTTGTTTCAATTAGGTTTAGATTTGTTCCAGAAACACTTGATTTAACTTGGATAAAAAACTTGCATAAATGTCTGTTGAGATTCTAGAGGGCGCAAAAACCTTTCTAATTCCTCATGAAGTACCTGATATTTTGTTTAGCAGATCTAAGACATGTATGATTTAGAGCATGCAGAGTGGTATGGAGAAAAGGGAAGAAATGGGAATCCTCCATTCACTTCCACGTGCTCAGGTACCCACAATGATGTGGTCACAGGGAAGAGCCATGTGGAAAACGTCTCCTGTGCTCGAGAGCACAAGTCTTCCCACTTTGCTATCCAGTGGAGATACTAAGGACTGACATGCAGATAGCAATGGACTGTATGTCTGTGTGGGTGTAGCTGTAGGCACCATCTCAGTGCAAGCTAGGCACAGTGGTGACTTCAAGCTTTACAGTGTCATTTACTTGCTCTTGTAGCTAGCAATAAGGAAATGAGACCTGGATTTTCAGAAACTCCTTTGCTTGCCTGGACATTGTTTTTAGCTGTATTTAAATCATAAAGTATCAGTTTGTATTAAAGCAACACTGAAGGCCATGGATGAGCTAGAGGAGTATCTGCTTGGAAGCTGCTGATCTGTCCTGCTCCCTGGGTTCTTCTGCTTGCAGCAGTTTTGATAAACAGTCTAGCAAAACTGCACCATCAGTACTAGAAGTAGAGTTGAAGCCAGGGAGATTGCTGGACTGCACCAGAGAGCCCCTGTTGGCTGTATTGATTGTTTTCTCAAGATCATGAGATGTTTTTGTCTTACCTCTGAATTAACCCCAGGGGCTACATGAGCAGCAAATGCTTCCCCACAAATTGGGCAACTCTTTCTGCGTTCATATACAGAGCTGCTGCTGTTAAGAGGAGCGAGGCTGGAGGTGCTGCTTCTCTGGCAGGATGTGACCTGTTAAGAGCTGCATCTGCCTCAGTGACTGACTCATCCTCCATGTTAGCTTACAAGTACCCTTGGCTGCCAAGGTTGGGTCACTCAAAGAACATTGCAAAGAACTGGAAATAGTGCCTATAATTAATCCTTATGAATTAATTCCCATTATTTTTTAAACACCAGCAAACATTAATTTTCAGCTATTAATTCCAAGAACAGGCCAATGCCATCATTTGCTTTTCAGAGGCCAGGTAGCAGCATGAGGATAATTTCACATTAATGTCTGACTGGCCTCCCTCACCTGATCACAGATGACTATGGGGAGACTGCTTTGCTGCTGTGCCAGCCTAAGCTCTCCAGCCCTTTTCCTTGCACACTAGGGATGGAGTTATCTGGTGCCAGGGTGAAGTTTCAGATCATTCATTCTCTCCTCCTCCTCCAGTGAGCTATTAACAGATAAAAAGCTATTCTTTGGGATGGCTTAATAAGGATTCTCTGGTGTGTATTGTGGAAAGGAGAAGCTGATGCCACTTATTGCTGAAGGAGGCTGTGCAGCTGCCTTTTGCGGTGCGGCTCACGTCACAACCTCTGTGGGCAGATGGGATTGTGCCAGACCTTGAATCTGCTCACTAACAAGAAGTCTTAGACCAAAAATCATGGATTTGAAATATGGTTTTGAGCTGACTCTTATAAAATGTAACTTCTACCACTGAGTGTTTTATACTAAATTAGCAGTGTGTGCATACATGTTGTTCTGATTCCTTTGGTTGTCCTAAAAACAGGGCATGGATTTGCCTTTAGACAAGAATTTTTATTGTTTTGCATAGCACAGGTTTCCATGAAATTAAAAAAGGAAATTTTGAAATGAATTTAAATCTTCTTCACACAGATTTATTAGGGATGCTGGATGAAATCACATGTTCTTGCATATAATGTTTCACTGCACTAACAATGGCCAAAAGATTATCAAGAAACTTCATGTTTATGTGGATTCTTGAACACAGACTAACTCCAGTTGCTGATGTCTAACCAAGTAATAGTTGCAAAGTCAAACTTCTGCTGAGTATTCTAGCACTTCTGTTTGGTTACTACTATAACTTAGATTATGCAGTGGTTCCTGCTGACATCCCTATTTTCAGGTAAGCATGATTTCATTTTACTGGTAGAAATTTTTCTGCATTTGTCTCAGGTCAGAAATGAGTTATTTTTTCTAGCTTGAACAAAAAACTATTCTGCAAGAGAATGAAAACATGTCTTAAATTAAAAGTAATATGCTCACAACATTTCCAGGCATCCTTCAGCTGAAATGACAGAAAGTTAAAAGCTAAAATTTGTCATGGAAAACTCCAATCTGTATTAATTTCTCAAACAGATTGTCACAAAGATTTAAAGCTTGTTTGCAGCAAGAAAGATCAACTCAATTAAATAAAACAGATTACTAGTCACATAAACTCAGCTAGGAATATTTTCTTGAAGCAGGGATGTTAATGAAATCCTTCAAATATCTTTTGATACTAAGCTGGCTTTCATACCCCTCCGCCTCACAGGATAGTTGCATTAACACAAATCTGAATGCTGGTATCATATTTGGCTTTGCAGAGAGACCATTTAATTACTGTCTGAGGATATTTACATCAGCTAAAGCTTTGTTCTTACAAAGGCAATTCTGTTTTAAGCTAGGCTTCACATGATTATATATAAAATTATCCAAAAGATCTAAGCGGCAACCACTTTCATAGCACAGATGGAGCGATTTCTTAATTTGTAGCTTATTTGTAATTTAGTTAAACACTGCTTATATGTATTGACATTAATCAGTTCCAGCTCAGATCTTCTTAGTTTATTAAAGGAGTTGCTAAATGTGACACAGATTGTACCAAGTGCCACACAGCATTGCCCATTTGGGCATGGGCAGCTTGTGAATGACAAGGAGCAGAGAAGACAAACCCAAGCCTTGGTGATGGGAGTGATGGTTCAAAGGAAAATACATGGGCTCTGCGTGCAAGCAGAATACGTGGTTATCCACTGTCCCTCTCTCCTAGTGTTTCTGGTGAACAGCACCTTGATCCTGCCTGTTGCTCATTTTTTCCGTAACCTGCTCAGATCTTTATCTATGTCCTAGCTTTTGAGTTATGTTTGCATCCCATAGCTTCGCTCCGTACAAAGCCTCTGAGGGATAAAGCCTTTCAAGTCCATCCACACATCTGTAATGCTGGTGCAGGTTGTCTTCACATCTTTATCCCTAGAATCTCCTTCTTTAATGGCTCACAATGTTGCTGCAAGGATAATTTCTCTACTCTATTAATTTGTAATCAACTATCTCTTTGGGTTCCTCAGCTGCATTTCCCTTCCTCTTTTCAGTACAGCCTAAGTCACTTGTCTTTATTTTCGAGGCCCTTTCTCATTCCTCTTATGATTTCTTATTTACTGCTGAAATGTCAGCTCAAATCTTTCACTGGTCATGACGCCCTGATGAACTGAAGATATCCATAGACAAGATAAGATTTTGGTGTTCTGAATCATCCTTTGACTTCCAGATATGTATATTACATGCTATTGGGAAATGGGCAGATTTGTGGGTGTTTTTCTCTTTCTCTCTCTCTCTTTCTAAGTCAGCAATTATCTCCAAGTTGCTGGTTCCCTTCCAAACAAAAAGTAGCAGACTTGCACTGAGGAAGTGTCAGGTGCTGAAATTTTAAAGGCACAAGCACTCTATTCTGAATATATTACAGAAAAGAAAATACACTTTTACTAAAACCATTTTGGGAACACCCTTTTCCACATTTTTTGGAAAACATGAGTAGAAAAGTTCCCTTTTAATCAGGATATAAATCTCAGCATTATAAAAATGACAATTTTTATATACATGGTTATCGTTTAAGTACATCTATCTGTATTTCTTTGTAAAACATTATTGATGGGATAATGATTTTTCCCCAGAATTTTCCACCAGAAGATTCTCTTTTTTTTTCTTCAGGAATTGAACAATCTATGGTCATACCGGTTTTTAAGCATAAATAGAATCATTCATCTTTGAATTTTAGATGTTATGGAAGTAGGAGACCCTCCATTGTAAGTAAACTGATACAGTTTTCCTCATTACATTGAAAAGACAAATTCAAAGACTGAGCCAGCTGGCACGAGGGAAAGGCTTGGATTAAGGAGTTTATGGTCTGGCCAAGATGTGATAACCTCAAGGGGGAGAACCTGTCCTCACCTTACCCCAGCCTGGTGGTCCCAGGGGCTGGACTATGCACGTGAAGAGCTTTTCTGGGCCCTGTATACAGCTGTGATGGGTCATAAACTTTCTCTTTTTTTTTTTTTTGCTTACTCTCCCTTCTACTCCTGTTTGAGGAGGAAACAGTCTGGCCCAAACGTTCACAAACCAGTGCCTTGACTTTCCAAACCAGTGGGAATGCACTTGCTAATTTACTCTTTTGAAATGATTTATTCTGCAGACCTGTCTATTTTAATTACTATTTGAGCATTCCAGAACCACAAGACTGGCTAATTATTTTCATTGCCTCCCTCTGGTTGCTTGTGCCATATAGATCTGCTGTTTAATGAGTCACTCAGAGGCCAGGAGGCACATTAAATTCTTGAAGTTTAGAGTGTCTAGACAAAAATGCACAAGCACGTATTTCCACTGCAAGCAATGAGATAGTATTTGTTTGTGACAAACTGGTTCTGAATCATTTATTTCCAAGCTGGAGGTATACGATTTTTTGCATAGGGATGAGAGAGAGGGGAAAAAGGAACACAGTAATGGGTGGGGGAGTTGATTTCATCCGTGCATTTAGTTATTGTTATTTATAATGCCCTGACTGAGAGCAGAGCCCCACTGTGTTAGATACTGCAAGCATATAATAAGAGGCAGTTACTGCAGTTTAGCTTCTAAGCAGGTCAGTAATGGCAAAGTTAACATTTAATCTGTGGCAAGAGTTGTACACCTCTGCACTGCCCTCACATAACCGTGCTTGGCGCAGCTTTTAGAACCAGCTATTGGCTGCAGCTTTTATTAAATGTTTATATTACAAGCTGATGATTACCACTTTCCCGTGCAAATACACAATTATCCATGCAGGATTTTCCTGGCTTATGGATTACTGCATGACACATGGGGCAACACACCAGCTAACTGTGTGCAGAGCCAACCATACTCTTTTTTTTTTTTTAATAACTCAAACATAATACTGCATGAACATAGCTGGGCTGCATGCAGGGCCAGCTGAGGAGCGGAGTGAGGGTAGCTGTGCCAGAGCCGCAGTTACGGGAGCCCAATGGCTTCCTGGAGCGGCGGCGGGTTGCCCCTGTGCTGGGCTCTGGCAGCAGCTGTTCCCTGAGCCCTTGCTTGCCTGCATACACCGAGCAAGCTCGCCCGGGTTCGCACGCAGGCTATTGAATATTCCCATAACTCACAGTGCTGGAAACACAATATATAGATAAAATGCAGAGACTGCCAACATAAGAAGAAGAAATCAGCATGGTTCCACCACAGCTAGGCCTGGGTCGATAATAATAAATTCTACCGGACATGAAAGACCCTGAGATGTTGCTGCACTGCATTCTCCAGAGCATTCCTTGAACCTATGATTTCTATCTTTTTTTCCATTTACCAGAATATTCCAACCATCTGTTCTCTTAGATAATGTTGAATTGGCTATAGGTCTGAATAGGAAATATTTTTCTTATTGTGTGGAAAATTTCCCTACTGTTTCTGTCTTATCTTTTTTGAATAGTTTGTTGAATGTTTCTGTCTCAATTTTTTGAAAGGTTGAACAATTATTCATTGTTTCCAAGTGTTAAGTTAGGGGAAAGTAGTTTATTTTATTGAAATTAAACACTTTTCCTGATTGTATTTCTTTGAAAAAAGTCATTACAATGGGTAGCTGTTGGCACCAATTGAAGGAAGATTTACCAAAGTAGTGATGACATGGTTAGAGATAAAATGAAGGTGCATTTCATACTTTTGGGTAAAAACAGAAGAGAGGGATTGAAACAGCCGGCCTGTGTCTTTTGTACAGGCTTGTGTATTCTGTATAAGTGCTATAGGAGAACTAAAGTTGTTGTAGTTACTGATCCTTGTACTGAGCAACAATATATATTAAAAGAAAAAGAAATAGTTTTGAATATGAAAAAAAAGTTTCTTATCCTCACTTCATCTATGGATGTTTTCCCCCTTGTTTTCTGAAGTGTGTCTCTTCTCCGGTAGTTAAAACCATCTCTTTTATCATATGTCATGAAATGATAGCTCATTGTCTTGCCTCTAAGCTATCAAACAGACTTAAAAAGAAACTCATCAATATAAATGTTTGTGTCTATGTCTGATTGGTTTCTCACGTTTAAAAGGAGGAAAAGGGAGATTGATTGCAGAGGCCATAAAAGTAATGATGCGTTTAATGAAAACATACATTTTATAGGCAAAACACGCTTAAAAATTACTAGGAGCTGCCTGTGTATGAGTTAATGAAATTAAATGACCTTCAAAATTTTGCTAATTTGACCTCAGGTTATCCTTTTGAGCCTTCAGCCTGCTTTACATTTATTTGCACGCATGGCTTTTGTTTTTGTGTATTTGGTCTTTCTCTAAAGCTTGTTTCAGCTCTCCCTGTTAAATACTGTAGCTACAGAGCTACATTGTAATGGTTATACAGCATGAAAACTGGGCTGCTGGCTGTGTTGCTGCCCCTGAAGAGACAGCTACCCTTCCTTCTCCTAATCCTTCCCTTTTAGGCGGTGCCACAGATTTATCTTGAGGAGATTGGCTGTTGCTAGGTGCTTCTTTTCATACCAAAACCAACCTATGATTGGGTTCAAATCGTAACGTGGCTGCATAGCATAGGTTGCTAGGGGAAATCATATCAGAAAGTCTATATGGAGGTGATTATGTAGTGTTGAATCACTCCGTCTCCTGTTTAGCTGAACAACAACTTTTTGGTCAAGATGACAAGTGTCAGGCCAGTCCATCTCTGTGAGGTGGTACTTGTTCATGGAATGGATTAGAGAGACAAAAGTGCAGGTGGTGATCATATCTATGTTATAGCTACAGTCATGCTGAAGGCATCCATCCTAATGGCTGATCTCTTGCCAAGTGATACTGCAGGACTCATGCACTGTTCAGGACTATTCCTCGCAGTGATGGACTGGTCACAGCGACACGACCTAGCATTTGGCCTGAGTTCATGCAGCCCCTTGGGCTTTAAGATATTATTTTTTCTGGATTTTTTGTTTGTTTATTTGTTTTCAGTTGTAGGTATAATAAGTAATGATAAGGCTGTGTTGCAACATGCCAGAATGTCTTTTTTATGATGTGATTTCACAGACATATGTTGTGTGCCCTCAGCTGTGGTATAAGGGTGGTGGGGTTGTTAGTGACTGAGAGTGGGCAGAGCTGGAGGACACTGTGAGGTGAAGCTGTGTGCATACTGTATAAAAAGCAGTCCCTAGAAAGAACCATCTCCTGAAACTCATCTGGGTTTCTAAGGGGAGCTACAGCCCAAGGGTGAGCTAACACACATATAATGCAAATAAGCAGGACCCAAGAGGGTACTGGGGAGCTGTCTAACAGGGTGGATGTAACTGCCGTATCTCAGACTGCTGCAAGAGCTTCTGCGAATCCAATCTTCCCCTGCTGGTACAAGTGGACGAGATTGTGTGCATTGGGGCATCGAGTAAACACAGGCTTTGGAGCGAGATGTACGTAATATGTGGCGCCACGCGAGGAGGGATAGTTGCCCCGCTGGAACAGGGACCATATTGTTGCTTTCCGCTTCGCTGCTGATCCGTTGCTGTGTGGCTGAAGAGCTGCTTAATTCAATTTTGCTTTGAAACACTCATATGAGTATTTTAAAATCAAATTAAATTTACAAGCAGCTGAAAACTTTCCAGATCATGCTGTTTTCATGCTTTTCAAATACAGATTTTTCTGCATTGGTGTGATGTAGCATATTTTTAAGTGACTCTGGTAACTCAAAATAGCATAGAAAGCATAGGTTGTTTTCTGTCAGTTACAGAACTGAACACTTGGTGTTAAGCATCTTTTCTGAGCAGCTGGAAAGACATTTTAGACCCCAAATCCCTGTTACCGTAAAAAAGGAGAGGTCTTGACCAAAGATTGGTTAATTGGATCACACCCCTCCCACCGTCATTTTGGGAAGGTAAATTTGCCTACTTACAGATGCATATGAGAAAAGCTACAGTCATCCTGAAGCCTCTGCACAGCTGTAGGAGCTGAGGAGCTGAGGTTTCCTGTGCTTTCTGCTGGCATTAGCAACCTCCCAAAATACCAGGCAGATTCCACGATGTCGCTGCTGCAGCTGGGAATAGTGCTGGGAATAGTGGAGAAAGAGCTCCCTCCGTCACCCCTCTCGCCTACCTGAGAGCAGATCCCTCTCTCAGATTTACAGAAAATGTGCAAAGGACCTGGAAAAGGAGAAGATGGCGGTTGTATTGTTTACCTCTCTCTCCTCACTATGGCACTATAGAGCAAAAAACATCAGTGTCCAGCTCTATACAGCCCTGTACATGGCATGCTGTAAGGAACCATCTTGGCTCCCAAATGGGAAAGAAATGCCATAAAAACTATCCTCAATCCACTCCCCTGGTCAGCTAAAAACTACTAACAGGAGGTTAATGGAAAGCATGAGAATGAAGCACATGTCCCATAATCCTTCTTTATTGTATTGTCCTGGCTTCGGACAACCAGCATATGTGAAGACAAGTTTAGTGCTGAGTTCTCTCTCTCTCTCTCTCTCTCTCTCTCTCTCTCTCCTTTTTTTTTTTTGAGATAGAGAAAATGGAGCAGACAACCTTGTCTCATTTAACCTCATTTTAATATCTTTGAGAAAAAAGGCAAACTACCATTCAGTGGTTTCTTCCTCTCTAAGTTTTCCTTATGGGGAAAAATACTAGACTATTTCTTTAAAGTGGGAATAACGATACCTATCCTCCTTTTAAGATACATTGTGATCTAGTGGGAGAGTGCTTTATAGCAGATCAATACTATTTTACATTGCTCTAAAATTATAGTAAGTAATAGGATCTGGGGTTTTTTTGGTATCACTTAAGCCAAACCTTTGCAAGAGTTATGGAGGGATCATAATATTTTATGTGTGGTTATAAACCATATGAAAGTCTTTAGATTTCTACCACAAATCTCAGCTTATTTTTTGTACTCGACTCTCCCCTGCACCGATAAAATAATTAAGGAATAATGGTGGAGACTGTTGCTCTGGCTGCAGCATGTTTCTTCATCTCCAGTTTGAGATGCACAGAGATGCCCTTTGTCCGGGAGGTTTGGGTACTGCCTCAGAGCCCAAGATCCCATCTGTACTACAAAAGACGCCAGTGGAGGAGATGCTGCTAAATTCAGTGCAGGATGAAATCAGGCCCCTTATCATTTGCAGTTCCACAGCTGCTTCCCACTGAGTGGTTTCCTCTCATTTTCCCCCTCTCCTGCCTCCCCCCAGCTCTCCGGACGCCTGCCTCCTCCCTGGCAATATTGCTTTCTGTCTCGCTTGCCGAGTGCTGCCGTCTCCGTGGCATTTGGGTTCCTCGAGTGCCTTAAGGTGAGCTGAGGGCTTCAGTTATTCATGATCAGTAAATTTCACTGTACAAACAAAACTATAAATCTGCCAAGTGTGGGTAAGGCTGGCACCTTTCAGAATGGAACTGCTTTTGTTCCTGAGGTGCCTATCGGAAAAGCAGCTTGGACTTTCCATTCTCTGAGCTCTTTCATCTTCCCAGAGTGAACTATGGACCCAGGTTATTTTATTCTGGCATCCACAGAATTTACAATGCCTGTTTTGAAGCAGTCTTCCTGATAAGACCTATTGAGAAAACAAGGAAATAAAAGTAGACAGGATACTTAGTTTAGGCATTTTTCTTCACAGGCTACAAGACTGATACATTTTCCAGCTCTCAGAATAGCACTATTATCCTTTTAGGAAACTTTAGAACAGAAAGAGACTGAGGCCCATCTAGGTCAATCCCCTCTAAATCATCAGACATTATGTGATTATTTTTAAAATATGCAAATTGCAACAAATAGTTTCAAAAGTATTAGAAATTTACCAGAAAGTGTTAGAGAAGAGCTTTTGAGAAGCTTCTGCTTCAAGTACACTTGTATCAGCCCTTAACAAATATGCTATTGGTGTCTTCTTTATGTTACTGGGTGCAGGCAAGCTACTATGTAAAAAGCTGTGTAATTATAGAGTAAAATTTGACCAGGAACCTACACAATAAATTCCATGTTGTTATAGAATAGCCACTAGACACTCATTTCTGTCTTTCGCACTACAATCTTCTTGTAATATCCTGACGTGCTGCAAATTATATAGTAATTACAGATAGAATAACATGGTATCTTCAACCATTAGTACTCTCCATTTTGCAAAAAAAAAAAGACTGGCCATGTTCTACCCTCATGTCAGTGGGACTTTTGTGCCTAGATCAAGTGGTCTGGACTGCATATTAGCAGGAAAGAGGGCTGTAATAACTTAGGCATGAGCAAATGCCAGAACTAGGAAAGAGGGTAGGAAGGGTCTTTGGTGTTTTGTGCATGTTTTGGTATTTTCCAAGATTTGTTTCAGGATATATTTTTAGGGTATTATAACTGCCTTTGTACCCCCATCTCCCATAGGCCACATGAAAACTGGATTTCTGTTATATTTAAAAGACCCCATCCGTTCCCACTGCCCACCGTGCATAGTCACATATTTTCTTTGGCAAAAACACATTTAAGAATTTTCTATTTTCTTTTGCCATTTTTCTTGCTTTTTGATTAAGAAGCTAACCATTTTCTTTCACGTGCTTGAACCCATGGACTTAGAAATTAGCCTCATTGGTACTACCAGATTTGTTCTGTCTCCTGCAGAATTGCGCAGCGCTTCTTTCCAGAGACCGCTGCATGGGGAACCTGCAGGAGATCCTCTCCAGTCTTGCCCACATCCTTTTCCTTCATTCTCTCTTTGGCACTTTTTACTTGCTCTTTAGCTTCTGAGCAGGCTGGTTCCAGTGATGCCTTCAGTGCAAGGGGAGTTTCCAAACAGAGGATGGAGGCTGGCAAATCTCAATGCAACACAAGGCACTATTATCTTTGTGTATATATGCTCACAGGGAGCAGAGAAAGTTTTAAATCCTTCCTTTCATACCCAGGAGTGCTTGCACAGAGAACACAGAGACCCTTTGCTTCTTCCAGACTGTTTCTTCCTGTGTGCTGGCGGCTCTCCTCTGAGCCCGGCTCCTCCGGGAGCCCTGGCTTCTCCGTAGCCTCCAAAGAGCCCTTGGGAACATGTGGGGCACTGCATTTTGGATAGGTTATTATGCTGTTAGACACACAGCAGGCTGGCTGCAAGGCAGCCAGGTGCACAGCAATTGGCAGGACGTAGAGTTTGGTATGTGTAGTGATGCTCCAGAGCCTGCGCTTTGGTAGCGGCACTGGCATCACCCCTGATCTATAGGAATAGATGTGATAGCTATTTCAAACTGATCAGCCTTGCATGTCTTTAGCATTTTGTTAAGATGGAGACAATTTTCTTTTTTTTTTCTTTAAAGTATGACAATTAGACTGATTTTCCCATAATGTAGTGCCTGCATATAAGCCGCTACTGTCATGAACGTGTGGCATTTTGGCCTGAATATGTAAAAAGGAAGAAATCTGAGTCACTGCTCTCTCTGATTACTTCACATTTACAGTCAGTCCTCTCTCTGAAGGTCTATGAACAGCTAAGTACTGTTCACAAAGAAAAAGCATAGAAAAAACACTGATGAAAGTAGAGATTATTAAGAAGCATTTAGATATAGCTGATGGACTCTAGTTTTGCTTTCTATTCCACCTATACACAATTAAACAGATAAAATCAGGCTGCGCTGAGCTCTGGGCTGCCACATGAGGCTGCTTCTGATATTCTAGCTGCTTGTTTAAAGTTACCTCTGCAGAAATCTCTGTATCCAACTGTAGTTTGCAGTCTGCAGCGCATTCCCATGGACTGATAACATTGTCCCTGTGAATAAAATCACATGCAATCCTTGCTCTTCACTACAGTGAGATTAGGAAGTGCTGTGCAGAGCACTGTGCAGAGAAGTGGAGCATGCATGTGATCAGCATTGCCATTTTCACAGCCTCACTGAAGCTGGCATGGTCAAGGCTAGGAGAGATTCAGTCCTAGATCCTCAATATCTCTATGCAAAGTGTTCTCTGAAAATGAAATAATGCTTCAGTATTTTTATTTCTGAAAAATAGAACTAAACTCTCTCAACAGCAATCCCTATGGTAGTTGTTACTGCCCTGGCTAAGTCCCCTGTCTGTGTCAGGTGCTAGGCTGGTGTATCGGTCCAGTCTGGGGAGTCCAGCACCTCTCTGGCATGAGCAGTCTCAAAATGGCCAAAAGACTGCTCCAGATGACTCAGTGATGCTCCTTTTCAGGGTATGGAAATGTTGTCAAAGATATCTTTCTGGGATGTGAGACCCAGCTGCATCCATGTGCCTGCCAAAGCTGACCCACCCAAACCCTTCGATAGCTTAGTTACACCTCACTTTCCATCTAATTTATAGTTTGAGTTTTTGGAGACTATGACAGATAAAGCAAATCATCATAGGCTTTTCAATGAAATCTCTGAGTAAGACTCACTCTCTGCTGCTGTAAAATACAGAGCAAGGAAAAAAGCTGCAAAGAGCATTATGCAAAATCCTTTCTTTCACTCATCCAAGATGATCCTGGTCCTTTGGCTATTTTCTTTCAGGAACCCAGAATTCTCAGGCCTCCTACACTTCCCCTTCAGTCTTTCTGGGATCCAAAAAAAAAAAAAAAAAAAAAAAAGAGGAGATTTCAGGTTTAAAGATGTGTCCCAGAAACTGAGTTACAGCTTCCTCCATTTTAAGGATGTTTGCTCTTCATTTCACTCTTGTCTCTGTCACTGGACCAAACTAATGAAGTCTCTTGTTATGCAGCCAGGACTCATTTAAATAGAGCAGAATCAAAATTGTATTTTCCATTCACAGTGTCTCTCCTACATGTAAATGTATATTCTAAAAACCTCCTGCATGCCCTCAATCAAAAATGAAAAAAAAGAAAGGATGAACTACTTACCGCATAGGCTGCAATCAAAATGGCAGCAGCTAGCCTGCTGACTGATACGGATGTGTGCAAGTAATATGTGTGTATACACACATTATTCTAGACCCATAGTAATTTTTTCCTTTTTCTAGTTTCAGACAGAGAGATGAAGAAAAGACACATAGAAAGAAGAAAGGATGTGGGACTTTAGAAAGAGTCTCTCATGATGAATATTTTCAAAACAAACTCATCTTTTTGGGCACCTCAGTGTCTCAGTGCTTTCTTTTCATTTTTCTTAGAAGCATCCAGTTTTCAGAGAGCACCTGTGTTCCCAGAATGGTGACTGCATGATTTGTCAGCGCCAGTGGTGCATCTGTCATTGCTAGTTACTTTGGATAGTTTAGGCCTCAAGTGTTTACACTTTACTAGAATATCCATCTCTCTGTAAGAGTTGGGGAAAGGTTTGAATTTGGATAGATTTTATTGTTATCTGAATGGCTTCCCCCTCCTCATTATCACCTTTTTTCCCAGTGCGAGATTGAAGCTTTGGTGTGGTGTGTCCATCCACATAGAAATGAGAGCTTGATGCATTTTAAGAGGAGGTGACTTTCTTTTAATCATTTGATGAGGATACAATATTCTGAGTAGGTCTTAAAAGTTGAAAGTCACACATGGTGTATTTTTTTTTCTTTCCAAGGTCTGTACAGCTAGACTCTTGATACTGCTTGATAGCTTAACTTATGGATAGAAGACACTTAAGAATAGCACCACTTAATTTTCTAACAGCTATAAAGTGTTTCTAAACACCTTTTTTCCTGTAAATATTGATGGTGTGCCTGCAATACAAGTTGGTGTTGGTTTGTATGGCCTGGCAAATCATTTGAATGTCAAACAGGAGAAATTTAAAAATATATGGCCCCTTTTTTAAAGGTGGATACAGTAGTCAAAGCATTTAAAGAAATATACCTCCCACTGAATGTTAAATGAGTGACAGTAGCTAAAAACACAATCCCTGTTGTCATAATGGTCATCTAGAAACTCGTACTATCATAGCAGACACTGAAGAGCTGATCTGATAGGGATATATTCCTCCTGTTGCTTTGATTTTACTAGAGAAATACAGACTTTGGATATACTGTATTGTTGCTGTCTTCTAATTTCAGCTTGTAGCAGCATCCTCTGTGTGTGTGTATAAATATTGTTATCTAAGATAGATGCTAAGTATGCATTAATGTTTGTTAATTCATACAGTTTTGTGGTATTATGTCTTGCAATTAGTTGGGCCATGTTTCAACCCTAAATCAATTTCCAAACAAAAAAATAATTGAGGGTACTTTAGGTGGAAGTGGATGATCAGACTCTTCAATTAATTAGCAAAAAATCAAAGAGATGATGGAACATGTGTTGCTCAGCCACAAGTAACTACACCAGATAAGTTCAAATCAACAAAAAGCTAATAAGAAATCACATAATTACCTATGATGCACTCTTGAAAGATAAGAGGAGCACAAAGTACCTACTACTTCCAAAACGGGGAACTGAAACAATGGAAGGTATTTGAATATTCCAGTGTTGTTCTTCATCAGCAATGAAACATCATCTACGTGGACATGAGGCCATAGTAAAATGTTTCATAAAAATATACATATTAGTTAGTTCAAATAAAGTATTTCATGTTAGTCCTCCTCTTGCACAAAAATCAAGTTGACCAAAGTAGCATCCAAATGGAGATGATACTTAAGTGCTTTTTTGCATGTAGAGGGATATGAAGGGGATTGTAGTCATGTCCAGCCTGGTGGCAAAATGTTAAATTTGTTGAATGTCAAG
Organism: Apteryx mantelli; assembly: GCF_036417845.1. NCBI lineage: Eukaryota > Metazoa > Chordata > Aves > Apterygiformes > Apterygidae > Apteryx > Apteryx mantelli. Next base: position 90,504,766 of record NC_089980.1, read on the forward strand.
ACTGACAGCAACTTTTAAGAAAGTTAGAGCCTTACTAGAGGGATTAAACTCCAGGGTCATCTGTATGGAGAACAAAAGAAGGAGCACAGTCTAACAAAGAATAAGTTGGCAAAGCTTTCAGGGAACAAGCAATGATCACCTGCATTTTAACAAACTGTCTATCCACTCATAAAAAATCTCTCTCATTTCTATTTGGCTGGTTAACAGCAATACATCAAGAAGCAATGGCTCCAAAATATAAAATGCAGATCTAGCTCCTATCTGAATGTCCTAGCCAATGCAATAGCCAAGTGGGGAGATAAAATTTCCACTGAAGCAAGGGGGAAGCAAGAAGAAATGCACCTCAGCTTCACTACATTACCAACACTGTGCCCCATTGCCTGTAAAGATTCCTGCTATGGTTAAATATCTCTGATTTTGAAAACCTCATCAGAAACAATCTTCTGAAATCTGAAAAACATGAAAGAGAGTAAAATTAATTATATACACACGTTATTTTTTTCCCTCACTGGTCTCTAACAGACAACATTTTTGGAGCAGAAGAAAAATGTTTTTGTTTCCATGGCAACAATATCCACTCTTTTCCTTTCTGTCACAAGGCATAGTTTCTAAGTGTATTTAGGAAAATTGAAATGTGGGTAACTCAGAATGATAAAGCCAAGTGCAGTAAATTTTCATCGGAATAAATATTTGTATTTGGTCTTGTATCCATAGGCTCTGAAAATTTTCAAGGTCAGGGTATTTGTTTGCAGTGCTGATGGTGTTCCCATTAAACACTTATGGCTGTTCACAATGAGACGTCTTATTTAAACATGTCTTGAATGCTGCTGATGTTAGCCTAAAATAATCGAAATAATTAAAACAGGAAGCAGCACCGCGTAGCATCTTTCAGAATGGCAAAGTATGCAGTTGCAGCACAGCAGGGCTTAAGACTAACTGGTGTATACAGCATGCAAGATTAAATGATGGAAGAGTCAGGTCATTAATTTATAAGCTACATGAGGGTCTCTCTTCTTCTGGGCAATGTTAAGTGTGCTGTCAAAGTTCAGCAACAGCCGGTTAGCACAGAAAACCATTGAGCTGATCTGTTAGGGCTCTGCTTTCTTTTCAGCTCCTTCTCAGCACAAACCTCTTGGCTATAGAGTCGATCTCTTTCTTGTCTGTTGGAGTTGTTTCTCTCTGAATAATTTTTTGCACTCACCGGGACAGACTTTCGAGTCTTTGCTTCAGAAATATTTATTTATAGAAAATGAAAGGGTTCAACAAAAGAAATTGAGACCTGCACTAGAATATACACTATGGTAGTACTGTATAAAGCTGTATGTAGTTCCTCAGCCTCAGCTTCGAAACAGAATTAAAGTGTTTTTACTGGAGTCATTCCAACCTGGAGCAAAATACAGTGTTTTTATTGTTTTAATGGAAAAAACTCCTCTCAGTTGTCAAATTTAAAGTATTCCTTACGGGAACTGATGTTCACTGACAGAAAATTCTCCAGTAGTTCTTTCTGTAACTTTGATAAAGTGGCTTGAATAGGCAAACTGTAAACTCTTGAAAGGGCTAAAACTTAGGCCACAAAAAATGATGCTTCTGATTTTGTTGCCCTCTCCCCTGTGTAATCATTTAAGTTTGTGCCAAATTGGGTGCAGTTTGCACACCCCAGGCCCTCGCACTGGTGCAAAAGCAGCCTGCATTTGGAGAACGCTCTGCTGAGGATGCAGTCAATGGATTAGTTTGGACATAGTTGCAAGGTGACAAAAAAAATCCATGTGTTTTTTTATAACTGTATCTGGCCCTGAAAGACTTGTGCTGAAGCATGGCACTTCTGGAAGCATCATGGGTGCTGCAGTTAAGCTAGTTAGACAGATATGCAATGGCAGGTAACAGGAGAGACAGAGGTTTTTCTCTTTCTCATTAGCCCTTTTCATCTAAGTTTTTTTTAAATCTTACTTGTTGCTATATAAAAGACATCTTAGTTATCAACTCTGACACTGACTTCTAATTAACCACCATCTAAGAACATTATGGTGTCTACTCAGACAATATAAAAGATCATCCAAGTTGAAATAAGAAAACAAAATTGTGCTGTTCCAGGTGGCTCCTCGCATCAGCCAGCTTTCTTCTGAGCAGCTGTTTTGCATGCTAAAAGAGCTAAACTCTCTCTGATGTTGGACACAAGGAAAAATGCTACAGTATGTCCATTCATTTTAATAGGGGCTGTGAACATTTTTGCATGCATGGCTCCTGATGTTGGATTATTAATGCATCTTTTGTAATAAACCTATTTCTAGCAGTTGGCGGGATTGGGGTCCTAGTTAGGGCTTGTCTTTATTACTGAAAAAGCTGTGTTTTACCTCAGGGTACTATGTATTTCAGGTAGCCTGAGGAAAAATTACAGTGAAGGAAATGCACAAGGTAACTTTGCACAAGGGTACAGATTTTGTTTCCACTGTGTTTTTAGCTTAGAATAGCTGATGCATGCTAGTTACCCCAAGGTGAAAAGTGAAGTTTTGGTAGCAGAAAGTTTCAGGTCTTATTCCCATTTGTTTTTTGGAACCTGAAATATCGTAGAAGTACTGCTTATTGTGCTTGCTGCAATTCTTTATGTGTGCCTGTTTTGTAATATTTTGTGTTTAGTACTGAAAATGAATCAGTAAGAAAAAAATACTGGGGTACAACATGATGGATGCAAAAACTTCACTGCTGAGCTGAGGCACTGAATGAAGAATTACAATTGGGTTTTATCTCAAGGCATAAAACCACCTGAAAAATGGGGGTTTGTAATGGAAAGGCTATTGCTGACACAACCTTAACTTGAACATTGCCAACGGTCATACTATCACTTTATATAGCAATTTAATGGCCAGCTTTTTACCTTGCCAGTGGGAACACAGCCAGTTGAGGTGATTGGGTTTGCACATTATAAAGCAGCTCAACCTTGGAATGCACTGATGTAAAAGCACTCGTTCTTCATTAGCCAAATTTAAAATAATGGTCTGAAAACAGAAGCATGTGACTCGCATGTTCTATTTGCACTTGTGTTGGATTCATGTAAGTCACCTCACCTTCTAAGTTTAATGAACTTAATGAACAGTTAAAGTGTTTTGGGCAGTCCATAATGGGTAACTGTGATGGCAGTCAACAGCTGAAACTGGCATTTCGTACTTCTTAGTACCCCACGTGCAGCAGAGCCTGGCCCACTGGAACATCTTCCGTTTATAGCTCAGAGACTGCTCTTCAGTTCATTTTATTTCACTGATCCAGCTGATCTAAACAACCTGTTTCCTTTTGAAAAGCAATAAATACAATAATAATCAAATTGTGTTTCTTTAGTCATTGATTTTCTCCCCTGTTCTAAAATTGTCAGAATTTGGAATTTCAAGTCTGTAGGCAATTTGGCTGTTTTCCATGTGCATTGGGACCATCAGCTTGTTTTGTTTTCAATATTTTCAATATTTGTTCATATTTTAAGACATGAAATATGTTGATATTATATCACATTATGAAATGATTAACATGTAACCCCCCAATGACTTACATAAGTGTATAAACAACATAAAATAGAACATTATAACATGTCTGTTATGTATATATATAACATGGGTGTAATATAACTAACTTGAGAGCACAAGTTTGTGTTTATTTTAGTAAAGAACTGTAATAGTGATAATATTTTGAGCTGATCTTTAAATCTAAATTAATTGAAATGACTAAACATTTCAGCCTTGTCAAAATGATTTTCACTTGACTTTATTCTTGATGAAAATCTCATTGAAATGGATAGATTTTCAAATTTCAATTTAACTGTGTTTTTTTGGCTGAAAAATATTCTTCAGTTCACTACAAATCTTCATGTTCTTTTCTTAGGCCTATCCTGATCAGATGCTGTACATTATGTCAAATGTTAAACTTTTTGCAGGGCATTCATTTGGTTTACCTGCCCCAGTGAGGCATCTGCGCCAGACTGGGGTGACCAAATTTGTCTATCAGCAGCCCTAAGGCCCTAATAGTCATATAGAGCTGTCGTATTCCCAGGCGAGGCGCTGTCAGTTGACACAACAAAATGATTGGCTTGGTGGATGAGGGGAGAACAGTGGATGATTTTCATATTGACTTTAGCAAGGCTTTCAACACTGTCTCCCATAATGTCCTCATAGACAAGCAAATGAAGTATGGGCTAAGTGAGCTGACAGTGAGGGGGATTGAAAACTGGCTGAACTGCTGAGCTCAGAGGGTTGTCATCAGTGGTGCAAAGTCCAGCAGGAGGCCAGTAATATGTTATCCCCCAGGGATTGATATTAGGGCCAATGCTGTTTAACCTCTTCATTAATGGCCTGGACAATGGGACAGATGCACCTTCAGCAAGTTTGCCGATGATACAAAACTGGGAGGAGTGGCTGATACACCAGAGGGCTGTGCTGCCATTCAGAGGGACCTTGACAGGCTGGAGAGGTGGGCAGAGAGGAACCTCATGAAGTTCAACAATGGGAAGTGAAGGGTCCTGCCCCTGGGGAGGAATAACCCCAGGCACCAGTACTGGGAGATGACCAGCTGCAAAGCAGCTTGGCAGAAAAGGCCCTGGGGGTCCCAGTGGACACTGAGTTGACCATAAGCCAACAATGTGCCCTTGTGGCAAAGAAGGCCAACAGACTCCTGGGCTGAGCCAGGAAGAGCATTGCCAGCAGGTCGAGGGAGGTGATCCTTTCCTTCTGCTCAGCCCTGGTGAGGCCACACCTGGAGTGCTGTGTCCAGTGCTGGGCTCCCCAGTACAAGAGAGACACGGAACTACTGGAGTGAGTCCAGCAAAGGGCTACAAAGACGATTAGGGGACTGGAGCATCTGTCATATGAGGAAAGGCTGAGAGAGCTGGGCCTGCTGAGCCTGGAGAAGAGAAGGCTGAGGGGGGATCTTATCAATGTTTGTAAATACCTGATGAGAGGGGAATAAAAAGACAGAGACTTTTTTAGAGAGGCTCTCTTTGATGGTACCCAGTGACAGGACAAGAGGCAATGGGCATAAATTAAAATAGAGAAAATTCCATCCAAACATAAGAAACAACTTTTTTTACTGTGAGGGTGGTCAAACACTGGAACTGGTTGCCCAGAGAATTTGTGGCATCTCCATCCTTGGAAATATTCAAAATGCGACTGGACATAGTCCTGGGCAACCTGCTGTAGTTGACCCTGCTTTGTGGAGAGCAGTTGGACTAGACGATCTCTAGAAGTCCCTTTCAACCAGAGCTATTCTGTGATATCATGTGATTCTGCGATCTGTGAGCAGTTCAGCATGGTACAGCACTCCTTAGGTAGTGGAAAGGACAGGAAAAGTCCAGGTATCCTTTTCCAGTCTCATTCGGACATCTGGGGAAGAGGAGTTCATGGAAAGAGGTGTTCATGGAAATAAACCGTACCCTTTCAAAACAGCTGCTGGTGTTGCTGTTGTAAGACTACCTCACACAAAGAATTCACTCTACCCCATTCCCTATTGTACTGCAAGGCAGGTCCCACTTCTGCTTATGTAGCTTAGGAAGCACAGTGCGTGTTTGTGGGTTGCAGGGACTGTAAGGAGAGGGAAGGACTCCATGAGTGACCAGTGGGTTTGCCAGCAATCGCTGTGGCTCTGCCTGTTCTCTTCCTTTAGACTGTGCTTGCTCCTCCTCTCTCCAAATCCTCTACAGACAGACAGGGTCACTGTTAGTAGCCCCTCAACTACCCTACATCAGGACCACTTGGGTTCACTATTGCTTAGGATATTTTACTGGAGAAAGAGAGAGAGAAGCTTATATACCCGCATCCCAAGCCAGGATCCTTGAAATAAATGCACTGAGGGACAACCTGGGGGCTTTGGCTCTTCTTTCTAGGATTAACTGCTTTCAAAGACTTTGAAAATGTCTGGGAAGACACCTGAGCATATTCAGCACAGACACATAGGATGAAGCCTCAGTATATCCAGGAATTCAAGGGTTTGAAACTGCCTGAAAGTCAGGTGGGCAGAAACAGACTTTTAAACCACTTATTAAGGACTGACTTAACCAAGGTTTTCCTTTCTAGGAGGAAGTCATTCTTCACATGTGATTTGTGGGAGTGCATGGGTAGAGAGGTGCAAGCAGGTGGTACAAGCTTAACCTCGTTGTGTACCAGAGGCTTTAACTATCTCCCTCAGGGAGCCTCTGCTCCCTTCTCCTGCGAGCCTTGCAAGCTGGGATGTTGGACTGTAACTCCTGGCAACAACGCACACCCACCGTGAGAAGCCAACACCCATTCCTTTCTCCTTCTCTTTCCCTCACAAGAATCCCAGTGTTGTTTAAGTTTGAAGAACTGTATTTAAAAGGGAAAATAAGAATGAAAATAATATGAAAGCAAATCTGTATTGATTTTTTTTCTGCCAAGCTTATGTAAGTGGAGATTTAACTGCATTTGTGTAAATGCAACTTGTAGCGCAGCTTTTCTCTTAGTCTTAATTATGAAAATCCTTTGAGTCTTTCAGTCCATAGTGAACTGTGTTGCTGTTTTTCATAAGTGAGACCATTTGAGTTATCTCAGAAATCCTGAGCTGACTTCTGCTTGATGCCCAGAAGACTTTGCTGAAGCTCTGCTCAGGGTCAATTGTTCCTTAAACTACTTTTAAACTCCGTTCAACATGACAAGCAAATCAATCTTTTCAATTCAGGAGCTGATGAAACTCAACATTTTATAAAGTGTTGCCATGAGAATATGAACTGAGTAGATGGCTTTCAGGCCTGTTCAATGTCACTTTACACTATTTTAGTAGGATTTCTATAAATGCAGAATACTAGTCTATTTGAAGCTGTTAAACACAAATAACCAGATCAAGCGAAAGACATCCCTTTTATAATGATATGGCTACACTAAGATACTCTGTCCTTCTCTCTCTCTTTTATCTGTTTGTGTATACATATACACACACATACAGTACATTTAAGAACTACCTTTTGTCTCTATATATACTACTGGCTGTAGTTAGTAGATTTTATATAGTGCACAGTATTGAGTGAGATCACATGATCAATAATTATTTACTGTTAGATGATTTAAAACAATATTATTTTATTTGATTCTCCAAATAATAGCATCTGATGGTGACATAAATTTATAACTTTATCTTAGTTTATGAGAATTTTATCACCTGCCTATCATTAATACTGAAACCTCTGTGCTGGTGAAGCAACTTATTATTATATTTTGCAAAAAATGTAACTGGGTTATCCTTTCGATAGTGATCCTTGATTCACTCTCTCTCCTGCTGATATTGAAGTGAGTGAAGTTTTGCTTCATTAGGTCTCCACACTTTGCAATGACTGCCAGCTTAAGCTTAAGATGTAGGACACAATTCAATCTCATGACAGCCTGTTTGAGCGGAGTATATAGGAGAAGATATTAAAAATGATTCTTGATTTTGAGTGTGTAGTTTTTGTGCATCCAACAAAGCAGGAAATTTTCTGAAAAAGAGACATTTGCAAGGCATCTCAAGTTGTGCACTGAAAGCACCCATTATATCATTAGTTACTCTGTAGTCTGTGGTGTAAAGCTGTAGTCTGAGGATTTGCACAGTTAGTTCTCTTTACACAGTTGGCCAAACACTATGGTCAGTTATGGACTGAGGATCTTTCAAGTGTCTGATGAGCAATAGAACTGAGTTCCTCAGCTGTGGAAATGCTTCCTGGAGAACAGCCGTGCATTTGAAAAAGCTGTTTTAAACCTTCCATATTTCATTTGAAATGGTTCTGGATTGCACCTTCTGGTGAGGTTGGAGATGAACTGAAAATAAATAATGACTGGAAATTCACATAGAGTTTTGAATCACAGGGCATTAAAATTTCAGCACAAAATATCTACATCCTACATCAGGGATCCTCTTCTCTGTCCTTCATCTGTTCCATTTACCCTGACAAGCTTCTGAGACTTATTATTTGGTTTTGGTATTTTTGGACAATTCTTATGCTCCTTTCATCTATGTTTACTGGCCGGTGCAAGGTGACACTGTCCCACCCCCATCCTATTTCTGTCCTTCAGACTGGCAAATGATGTTGATTTTGTATTTCTGAGAGTCGTGAGAGAGAAATGCCATGCTGGATGACTGTATTCTCAAGTCTCAAAGGTTTTGAGAGAGAGAGAGACTGAGAGAGAGAAACCAAGAGGCTTTTCCCTTGTATTACTGTGCAGCATAAAAAAGCAATAATCCTTTTACATTGCTTCAGCTTTCCTGTCCCTCTCACACCTGGCATTTGAATTTGTGTAACTCCTCTTCATTGCTCTTTCAATAAATATCTCTACTCTGCTTCATGAGACCTACATCACACTAGCTGGGATGTGCAGTTCTAGTCCTGGGGGTTAGGAGGAAGAGCAAAAGGTCTTGAGTCCCAATACTCCACCCTTAGGTTAGCAACAGAAATATGTAGATCATCATATTGTCAAATAATAGCTCAAAAATCAAGCTGAGTCTCCAATTATGAGTGATTGGCAATCTTTGAGTGAGTATAAATCATAATAAAATTAATTTTATTTTGCCTTGTTTCTAGGTTTTAATACCTGAGGAATTCTTTTATCCATTGACACTTGATTCAGATTTACTGTCTTTTCTCCCATAATGGTACGTTCCAGAAACATTATGCATGCACACACACACACACACACACAAACACATTTTAGGAAATAAGATTCTCGGTTCACCTACCAAAGGCCAATCTGTTAAAACAAACATAGGTTGAGGTGTGTAATAAACATATACAACTTGACAACATTGAGATCTGAATCTTATTGTGGAGAGAGTGATTGATTTTATTTTGGGACAACACTTGAAAGTTTACAAATTCTACCCGTTTTAAGAGTAAGAATACCCTCTTCCAAATTCATGAATCTAGTGAATCACAAATTCCATTTGACTGACAAATAGCTTTACGATCAGAAAGTCTCTCTGATGTACTATCAAATTTCAGATTTGATTTTTAATCCATTACCCCTTCAGTCAATATGAACTTCTGCTACCCTGTTTTTCATATCTGCTTGAAATTCTGATTAGCTGGTCTCACAATGGCTTGCAACCAAAATCATGGAAGCTGCTTGGTCCTGTCAGGGGTTAGTTCAAATGTCTTTTTTTTTAATATATTTAAAATGTTATTGGGTTTTTATGAAGAAAGAAGAAATATTAACAGGCACCACACATAATGTGTCATGTTTTGCCACATTATGCAGAGCTTTCAAGACTATTAATAGGTGCTTTTTCATATTGTGGGGAATAGGGAAGTTGACACCTGTCAGAAGTAACTCAACACCTGCTAGCACTGGATCTTAAATGAATCAGTAAATATGGGATATTTTTGATCTCCAAGAATGCAAGAACACAAAACTAAGCTAATGGCAATGATTTTGTCAAGAATAGTGCAATGCTGAACTTACTGTGTTAAGATTACAATTTAGCAAATCCTCTCAGATACTGAACGCTGCAGGTGATTAAAATATTGGTTCCTCTTAAATAAGTTATTGAAAGAGGTGAAGAGATTGTAACTTCATACTTGACAAAAAGACTTTTGAATGTACTTAGCTGTAGTAGTTACAGATTCTCAGGCTGTCATTACCCATATGCTTATAACCTCTGGCAAATATGTCAAACCCAATAATCCAACTCCCAAAGATGCTTATACTCAGTATATGTTTAAGTAGAGATATATCTGAAAATGGCATCAGCCTAATGCCTTACAGAGAGGTCACCAGGAGGTTTCAGTTTCTATCATAAAGTTCTGTTTTTATACTTTTGTTAATTCCTGTAACATTCACCTTTATGACATAGCTTTCCATGCTTGAGAAAGTATTTGGATTCAGCTGAATCCTTTCAGCTGCCTTTGAGTTATAAAAGAATCCTATTTAAATATATGAAGTAATAGGAGGTAAGTAGGAGGAAAGGGAAATATTTCACACCCAAACAAACTTTTACGCTTTAAATTGTTCATGTACAATAGCTCATAATGAGCAGCTGAATCAATTTGAAAGGATCATCTTGTCTTAGGCAGCAGATATAATCGAACCTATTACCCAAACTCTTCCTATTGTCAGGTTCTCCAAAGAGCTCTGATTTACACAGGCTGAATCATCCCCTCAGAGAGCCTGTTTCTCTCCCTATTAACCATTGCAAGAATGTAGAGAGAACAATTGGTTAAATTAGATGGCTAAAGTTGGATGCTATGAATACTCTCTTTAGTCACAGGACAGAGATATTTTCAGTCTCTATGAACATGCCCTAATATGTGCATGAGATGAAGTGGAACTAGTCATCCTTTCATAGGGGTTCACAGAGACCATGCAGCATGCCAGAGTGATGTGGAGGATGAAGAGCTTAACATTTAGACCGTGCTAGATTTAACAATATGCTGTGCTTACGTTGCATTAAAAAAAAAAAAAAAAGTTCATTTAGCTATTCTGACAGACTTATAAAGTAAATATGTCTTCTTTATTCTAGAGGAGTACCACCAGAGTGAAGGAAATGTACCCCCCCTTCCCTCATCATATTGCCTGTGGTTGCAGTGCTAACTTAGCATCACATCGTGGAGGAGCAGCTCTACAGCCTCCTCATTATTTTGAGGCTTTATCAAGCTCTTGTATCACACCTTTTTTTTTCTTTAGGCACTGTCCAGTGACTTCTCAGTCACTGAGTTGGCAACATTTATGGTGGGCTATTTAGTCTGCAGCAAACACACAGACATGCTATTAAGAATTTGCCTATTGGGCTCGATTTGAGCTGAAGAAACTTGCAAAGACTCAATATTGTTTCTTAAAAATAGTCTATATGGTATTACTGTAGGTGAGAATTGATAGGCTTAAGTTAAAGTGATTTTATCCATGACTTAAATCATGAGGCAAGAAATCTTGACTGAACTAATTACTCGTTTTAGTCTTGCTTCCTTTCTATACTTTCAAATTATTTTCTTAAAAAGACTTGATTTTTATTTGTAGTTATCTATAGAGACATGTTGATTTGCAACTAAATGCAAATCAAGCCCACACATTAAACCTACACACTGCTATTCCTTGATTTAACATTTTATCATTAAAATGTCAGATGACATTTCTTGTTTATTGTCTGGATACTTTTACTTATTTTTTCTGTCAAACTGCTTTAGATGGGAATTGGAATTATATTAAATTGGAATTCTATTTAATTGCATAAAATGCATCTATTAAAGCCTTTTATTAATGAAATAAATTTATTTTAAATAGACTTGTTACATAATTTTTAATTAAAACATTTTGTAGTTTGAGCTAACTGATTTATTAATCAAAAAGTATTCATTGTAGCTAGTGAATTAAACTGGTTGCTTATGGTTACAATCTCCTCAAGATTTGAAAATAATTAACTATTAGGCTTTCATAGCTTATTTTTGTTTGTAGATTGTATAAGAAATACAAACTATCATTTTTTAATCCCACTCAGTTTCCTTACTTTGAATGAACTAATTACAGCACTAAACTGCTAAACCAGAATGAAAGAAAAACAATTCTTTCAGCTCTTGAAGAAAACCTACTAAAATAGCTTAATACTTCAGCTGGAGTTTACCCCTGAACTCACCTGATGCTCCCCCCCCCCCCCCAACATGTTCCACCTGCATACTGTTTTTAATGAGTTAAAAATGGTTTTACTAGATTGTAACAGGCTTAGCCCTTACTCATTATTTCAAATTTAATTTCAGAAATCTTTATTTTTGAATGATTTCAATCCCTTTATTTGTTTAATAAACTCTCAGATTTTAATACCTGAGTAATACTGGCATGTTTCTAAAAATATAATCATTTTCTTTTTTTTGTCTCCAGACAGTATAGACCTAACTCGCATAGCTTACAGGGTGGGTTTGTGTTTAAGGTGTAAGAAAAACAACTCAGGAAGACCAAAGCAATTTTGCCACAATAGTCTAAGGCACAAACACAACTTCTCAAGCACATAATTGAAATTGATTTCATGTGAAATCAATTGAATAGAATTGGTACCTGCTGAAATCAAGACTACAGAGAAAAGAAAGACTTGCTTGTGTCAGGTTGCCAAATTGCGTGCAAATAGTTTATAGCCATATGAACAGAAAAATCTCCTGCTATATCATGAAAGAAAGTTCATGTATATTTTTCCTTTTCAAATGGTGAAATTCCTGCAGCAAAACAGCTTCTTTTGGATAAACTAAGACAAAAAAGTAGACTTTTGAACAATCAAGCTGCTAAGAAGCAGGTAAGGTAAAGCAGGCAATGCTTTCTTTTTCTTTCTTTCTTTTTTTTTTTTTTTTGAGTCTGAGTGTGTAAATTCAAGCTTTTTAAGGATTACACTCAAAAATAATGCATGTGCTGTAAAAGTATGTAAATAGTTCCCTAGACTGGCTAGGAGTAATGCCTCCTGCACTGTGTGTGTGGAAACCTGTAATAGTTAATTATCATCTTAACTCTGCTTTGCTTGCATTGCTCTAGAGTTTTGAGTGAGGGTGTGGAGCCAGGGTGCCACTAGATGTTGCTCTAAGACAGTGTCTAACAAAAGAAGAAACTTTAAAAACTATGCAGTCTTTGATATTTGCATCAATCAGCACAGTTCTCTTTAAAATAATTCACAGATTAAATCTAAAGCTTTTAAAATAGGTCTTTTTTTAAAAAAAGACCACCAAAAAAAAAAAAAGCATCATGAACTGCTATTAAATCACACAGTACTTGAGCTACTATATTGTTGGGACTAGAATATGGATAAGAATGCTGTTTTATCAAAACCCCTTGATTATATAAGACTGTTATTTATAATTCTAGAAGTGCTTTCTGTTAGGTAATTTCTATCCTTTAAAAAAGCAAAGCATGCATTCCTTAAGTCTTTCTGTTCCCAGATCTAAGGGTCAGGCCTACTGGAGGTCATTAGTTAAATGAGTTTGCTGGTCTTGGCTGATATATCATCGATGCTTCTTGGTGTTTAGCTAAGTTTATCTTGATTTAGGGGTGCTTAGAAGCTAATAGAAGAAATGCTAGTTTAGTCAATATGAAAACAAATCTGCAGAGGTGTAAGATTTTTGCAGGTTTTACTGAAACAGATCTATGTTTAGTCTAGATTTTAGTCTAGGCTTCCAGTATTTCACTTGTAGAAACGAATGGCCTAATAGAAGGGAAGGAAAAACCCTTGAAAAGTAAAGAGCTTGCTCTTATTGGAATTACTGAAGGTCCTTAGTATGGCAGTTCAAAACAGGAAAGGGTATATGTATAGAAGATTTTTTCAGGAAAAGAGCATAAAACAGGAGGAAAGCAAATGACACAGCTAGATACTCCCTAGAATGAATGTTCCGTTTTGCTTTGGCCACAGTGAACTTAACTGGTCATGTTGCTTACATTTTCAAATTTTCTCATTTATACTTGATTCACCTGGCTGAACAACTTAAGGATATGATCAACATCAGAGACAGAGGGTTATTTTGGGTGGAAAATGTTAGTAGCTCTTTGATTAAATATGAAGTGGGCATTGAGAGATCATTAACACTGTGAAATGGATTTCTGACATCTTTAGAAAAGCTGCATGTATCTTTGTCTTTAGCTCTGTGGTGGGTCTTAAATGAATAAAGTCTGTGCTGATCATTTTATTTTTGTATTTGAAGGTGATATATTTTACCTCCACAGGAAATGTTTGGATTTGGTTTTCATTAGTTCATTTATACTCTGCTTCTCTGCGAGATTGCAGCTTGACCTTGCTGTACTATCAGAAATGGCAAAAACTTTTTAAGCCAAGCATTTTAAATAAGTAACTTTTAAAAGAATTTCAGTAAAACAGCATTAAAATAATACAATATTTTAGGACCTTTACATATTGCTGTCCACATATAGAAAAATATTTTAAAATTATTCACATCTATTTCTACAGCAGTTTTTCAGTTACTTTACTGCCCATCTGTCTTTTCTTTCTTTTCCTTGTGACATAGGCAGGCACACACACATGCACATGACCATATACCATATTAGAAGCTAATAAAGATGTCAACCACTGCGCTCTGTTGTAAGTTGTGACATGAAACACAAAGCACCCTGCCTGCTCCTGATACTGTCATTTTCTGTAAGTGCTAGCCTCACTTCTGTTTTTATTAGCTGATGCATCAACACCCTGCACCCAGGAAGAGATTCAATAAAATCAGTTAATTAGGCTACCCTTTTAGGCAGCAAGTGAGACAGGAGGACAAGAGCTGTCTAAGACCACAATGCTGTGCAGCTTGCAGCTTTCCTCCTCTGTAAGCCTAAGCAGTAGGCTCGTTTTGGGGGTTAGCAGAGGCAGAGAGGGGGGTTCTTGGCTCCTTGCTGGGCTTTTGTACCAGGGTTAGTTTTGGTAATGTAGCCGAGCAGCAGGACATGTTAGCGTCTGCATGCTAACCGAGCTATGTGCCTCCTGAGCCTGCCACCAGCTACTACAGCGTGTGAGAGGAGGGAGGCAAGGACTGCCCGTGAGCAGACTGAGCCGAGGCATAGTCATGCCCCATTTTCCAGTGAAACAGTAAAAGCCACTAAGGAGACTTCTCCATCTGCACAGCTATTACATATCAAAAAGAATGTCTGCATTTTCAGTAGATATATAAAGCTACTATGCTTGAAATTTATTTCTGGCTCGTAAAAAATAGTTCTGTCTTCTTTTGGATGGAGTATGTTAGATGGCTTTTTTGTTTTAGCAGTTCAGTAACAGCTTCATTTTTTACAGACATAATGCACATATCACTGACATTGTTCCAAAAAATAAATGGTCCAGGGCCACCTTTGGGGAATTCTCTAAATGGAAGAATCAGAAATGATCATCTCATGCTGAGGGTTGAAGCACTCTGTCTGCATGCTGAGAGTACTGAAGGAGGATTTGGAGAAGTCCTCACGCACATATTTACACAACAGACTATAGCTGCTTTGAGTTGTCAGCCTGGTAGTTCAGGAACATTCACTCTTAAAAGCCTTCAGTGTATATTTAGATACTGGAGTTGGGATTGTAAAGGGCCTGTAGATATACACTGCTCACAGGGAGGAGGCCAGTGCCCGCTGGTTTTATTGCATGCGCAGGAATTCAGTTTTGCTTCCATCGACAATTTCCCCCTCACAGCAGTGGGAACAAAATTGGGATCCTGTTCTAGGGAAATGCTTTCTGCCCTAGAAAGTGAACAAAGCAGACGGAGAACATGTGGCAGCACATATTCTATGTACCTCATAACCGTTGGAGAATTTTTCCATTTTTCTTCTTCCAAAAGGAAAGAGTTTTACACAGCGTGGAGGCATAGGATGGATGAGGGTGCCATGGACTAGTCATATGAAAGCTACCATGAAATGACTTATGAAAATTATTCCATTCCGTTATCCCAAAGAGCAGCACATGAAGTTGTTTCCTTGTGGCAATTAACTCAAGACTAACAGTCATTTCCCAATGGCAGGCTTGACCCCTCACCAGAGGCACAGAAAAGGTCGAAAGGTCTGTTTTTGAGGAGTTACTTCTTGGGGGCAGTTGTTGTGGTGCTGGTGTTCATGTGCCTCCTCCACACGCATGTCTCGAGAGCAGCAGCAGGCTGGTGGGATCCATGGAAAAGCTGAGCTGCCTTTGGAAATCGTGCTTGTTTAAAGGTGCTGCGCATCTTACACTGGCTCCTGTGTACTCTGTCTGGGGCTGCACACCAGGGTCACTGCCTGTATGGATGGTGTAAGCAGTCTTAATGGGTGCCTTGTCTTGCCCCTTAAGGAAGAGGAAGGTGTGGTGGGATAGAGACCTTTTAGCTGCCTGGTGAATCTGTACTTCTGTGTAAGATCCAGAACTCGTGTGGTCCTGGGAGACAATTGTTGAGCTGGGGGAGATATAAGGTGTTTGAAGGGCAGATAAACAACCTGTCAAGGTCCAGAGGTTCTGCTGTCATACCTTCTCCATGACTCGAATTTACCCTTCAGGGCAAACCTGCATCAGGAGAAAGGGCTGCCACATTGGGATGGGATGCAAATAATATGTTATTTAAAAAATAGCCCTTAATTCTTTGCAATGCTTAATTAATGAAGGTGGTTTTTTCAACAGTACCAATGCTAGAAATTCAACTGCAGAATTTATGGTAAGATTTTATATTTATTTTTATGCTCTAAGAATGGCTAAGTGGCTATGCACAAAGCTAGATGGGAGATTAGGTAGTTCCTGTTCACTGCTCTGCCCTCACTAGTTTTTGTGTGGCCTTGGTGGAACAGGCTGTTCTCACAGGCACAATAATGCATCCATGGCATGTTGTAGTGAAATGTAACTAAAGCTGTTTGAATCTATGCCTAAATGGAGCTAGAGGAGCAGAGCATTTTTCTCTTAAAGTATTTTAGGAACTAAAGCTTAGAACTTCTTAGAAGTTTACCCATCACTAGTAGTTTGTATCATCTGTGAGAAGATATTCTGTGCAGCAGGCACTTGTCAGTTAAGAACTAAATAGGACCACCACATAAATAAAGTAAATCCATCTCATTTTACATGGGTGGTCAAATAGCCATCTTCTGATAACTCGCAATCACTCTCAGAGTGAATCAGCTTCAAACCATAGGAGAAAAAGGAAATTTCTCTTAGTTTCTTTTGATTTGTGTTGCAAACATCTGAAATCAGTTTGTAAATATGCTGTATTGCTGGATGCTGTAATCCTCAGCTCCGTTTATAATTATGCATGTCGTAAGTGTTGCTATAATTCCTGAGTACAGCGGGGATATGAAAGTTTGACTGGAGCCTTAGCTCTGACTTTACTGTCATTGTTGATTTTTACCACGATTGCAATGCAGATTTAAAAAAATGCCATATGCTTGGCAGTTAGTGTTTTCCTTCAGTCTTTTTTTTTTTTTTTTTTTTTTTTTTTTTTTACTGGTAGTAGAAATCCCTTCTTCAGTTTAAGTTAAAACAATACAAAAATGGTAAAATAAATAACCTGGGGATGTTTGGAGGGAAATGGAAGCTGTGTCTTTGTCCTAATACAGTCCTGCATTGTTACAGAGCTTTAAATGTATAGCAGCCTCAGGC
Organism: Apteryx mantelli; assembly: GCF_036417845.1. Lineage (NCBI taxonomy): Eukaryota > Metazoa > Chordata > Aves > Apterygiformes > Apterygidae > Apteryx > Apteryx mantelli. The sequence continues at coordinate 90,521,770 of NC_089980.1, forward strand.
AGAAAGTATTATAGCCAATCTGAATAGTACATCTAGGGTAGGGAGAACCTGTGAAGAGCACAACAGATGGGTTAAAAAAGGAGCCCAATAAATATGCATTTAGTTATTTATTACAAAATAAATTATGTATTGACACAAGAAATTACACTGTAATTTTCTGTTTGAAATGTTACAAAAGTAAATTAGTTTCCTTCTAAAGGGTAGCATGGAGTGCTGGTCTTGTGTTTCTGTCATGACATTTAACTCATTAGCATGCAGGTGCGCTCCCTGGGTTTCATGCAATAACTGTCTCCTTTCACTGTGTTTACAGATAATCCAGCAAGTTTGCAGGCCAAATGGCTCTCTAAATATAAGCCCACAAAGCGCTGAATGACACAGCACACTGCTCAGGGAGATTCCAGCACAGCTCACCAGAAGGTGAGTATCAGCAGTGGCATTAAAAAGAAAAATGGCTTGAAACTGTTTGTAATTGACCATCATGATAATTAATTGTAGTTAATGCTGCAGTCATTCATTACTCTTCCCTTTCCTTAAAATCAACTCTCTTGTTTTCAACAACTGATCCACAGTTAATAGTGATTAGCACAGTGCATCTGAGCTCCTGGTTTACTAAGCATAATGACTCATTCTGCTTGGTGGGGAACCAACGGCACATTTTGAAGAGAAGTATTTGGTGCATGAAATAGGAAATCTTTTGTGGAGAGCTGCAGACACGGTGGGAACCCTAGTGATTCCACTTTGGGACTGGACAGCAGGTGAAGTGCTGCAGAGAGAGGAGTCCTCCTGCAGCTTGGTGGAGCCACCACCTCTTCCAGCGCTGTAAGGCTGGGCAAGCTTTTGTGGAGGTGGTTCCTGAGGCTTTTGCAGCTGAAAGGATCTGGGCTTGTGTCTGGAACTGGCACATAATTCCTGGGCAGCTGACAGTGACCTCCCAGTGTCTCCCATTGGCTGGACAAGATTAATGTCCCCGTTTTATGCTTTTGCTGGGAGAGGCATCTTACCCAACCCTCAAGTGGCTAAAAGTAGGCATCTAGCTAGTTGCCTGGGCTCCCTCTGTAATGAGTGGGGAGTAGAGGTTCACCTCAGGTAAGAGGTATCTAAGACGGGTGGGAAAAATGCCCTTTCTATGTATCTAACTTTTTTTCTTCTGACTATGAAGGGAGCCTCCATAACTTCCTTAGGCTCTATCTACTTGAAATTAGTTGAGGTGAATTCCACCTGCTGCATCTGCCTCTTTTATTAAAATTGTCAGCTCATAAGACAGGGATTGCCTTCTACCACCATGGATACTGCTGTAATGTAACATGACAAAGTCATCATTGTAGATGGAGCCCCAACATGCAGCTGTAATACAAAGAATTGGTTAAAAAGACCTATAGAGCTTCTGATGTTTAGCAGCCTGACACCACCACCACTCTCCTATATAAACAGATGGGTAATGGAAAATGTCTGGGTATTGACCCAACACAGGCTATGCAGCCAGGCTTAGACAAAATTGTGCTTTGGCAGCTTAACAAGCTGCTGCATGTCCACTGACCAGTTCTTAATATCCCTGTGCTGATCTCATCCTCATCATCTTGTATATACTCATGTGAAAGGTGTGCACGCAGATGGCTAGCATGCCTGAGACTGATGCACAGTAACTTGGTAAGCCACTGTTATCATATGTCTCAGGCCAGAGTGAACCCAAACACTAGGTCTTTTTCAGTTGGGCCTCATACTGACACTGAGAATTTATCCCAGTTATCAAAATCTGTTATGCAGCTATAAAGATTTTTGCTAAATATGCAATAAATGTCAGTGTGTAGGATATAGAAAATGGAGCAGAATGGCTATTAGGAAAAAGAAAAAGTTTAACATCTGTTCGGTGAATTTTCATGCACGATTTGGTAGGTAAAGGTTATCAGAAAAGTCAATACAGTGTGTTCTGAAAACGTAATATCAGTCAAGCCTCTTGGCAGGTATGCCACAAAGCAGCGGAAGACCATTCTGAGCTGATCAGGAATATTCTGTTGTTCCTGAAGGCAGAAATGCCTCTTCATGCTCCAGGGCTGCTTTATGAACCTGCTGGCCTAGTAAGCTGAAAGCTGTCGTTCTGCTCCCAGATGGAATGGATTGCATTTGGAAATGCACACAGTGTCTCTCGTCCCCACAACGTGCCAGTTTGGCTCTCTGTGAAAGCAGGTGAATGAACATTGTTTTAAAAGAGGATTTTAATGCTTGTAAAGGATGCCAGCTTGAGACTACTGCAAACTCAAGTCCTTTGCTTGCTTGTGGAATAGGCGCAATGTGGACATTAACAATACACATGGCACCCACACAAATATTTCTCAGCTCTCTTTAGTTTGAAGCCAGAACAAGGGGTATCTCGAGATCCATTTCCATTCTCTTCAGCATGGGTATTGCAAAGGTATTAGCTCTCTCTGGTCTCAAGAGAAAATGCTACGTGATTGCTAAGCAGGGGAGTGCCCAGGGGAGGCCCCGTGTGAGTCCCAGCACGGCCGTTCCAGGCGCTCTGCTTTGTCTGAGGAGGCCACAGTGGTCTCTGTCCCTCATGCTCTGGTTGCCTCTTGCCAGCTGCATTCCCTGCTCACAGAAATGGGACCTTACAGCCTGCCATCCTTGGCCTCCATACCAATACAGATCTAGCTCGACTCCACAGTGCTCTTGCTTGTGAAGGTTTTGGGTTTTCAGCTCAGCTCTTGATGTATGCGTCCAACTGGAAAGATGAGGCACACAGACTTTGTCAGGTTTAGAAACATAATCATGCTGTGCCTTGTGTAAGAGAAATGGACGTCTACCTAAAACAATAAAAAGGCTCACGTGTATGAGCAGCAACGGATCCCTTCCTCGACTCCTAACCGAGAAGTTCTTCCCTCCCTACAGGGCAGTAGGTTTCTTCTTTCTGCTCTGGTCTTTCCTCTTCTTGCTTTAACATAGCCAGGAAGATACTCCTATCTCATACAAATGTCCTATTTCATACAAACCTTTAGACAAGTCAGTGTCTAATTAGGCCTGCCAAACAGTTAAAACACCAGATGATTTGTTCCTTACTGTCTTGAAGAGCAGTGCTGAAACACTGTTTTACTCTGAGCTTGAGCAATCCCCTTGTCCAGGGATACTCCATTTAAAGATGTGACCTGCTGCTGTTAGTCTTATGCCAACTGAAACCTTTTTTTCTTTTCTTTTCTTTCTTACTGCTTCTTTCTGAGTATAGAAGCCAAAGACAGGGAAGAAGGCAATAATGCCCCCTATTTAAACTGGAGTTCATGGATGGTACTCAGACAGGTTCTCCCAAACATTGCAGCCATGCTACTGGCCATTAAGCTGTCAGTGAAAAGATTTGTGTTCCTCCCCTTTCAATCCCTTTACAAGCCAAATTGCCAGATGTAAAAGTTTTTAATTAGATATTTAGAAATCTTTATAAACTGGTGGGATTAGTGAGCGGAAACCCAGCACAGTGAAGGCCATAAGGTCTGCTCAGGAAGGAAAAATCTTTATAAATAAACACGCACTGAAAGAAAGAGGAAAATAACAACTACCTCAAGCTACAAATCAGTGTGTTCCTGAGAGGTTAAGGCCCTGAATCAGTGAAGTCTTTAAGCATAGCCCTAACTTTAAGTATAACCCCATTGACTTCAGTGGTATATGTATCAGTAGCTTGCTTATTTGGGACTTTCTTTTATGGGATCAAATAAATTTGTTTTTATTTGTTTTTAGAGTCTGGAATTGTGGCCTCTATGCACTATGCAAACACAATGCCTGGAAAAGTATAAAATCTAAGTAAAAAAAATCAGAGATGAGAGAAAGGAAGTAATACTACCTCCATTTTTCAGTATGGGAAACTGAGGCTTAAAGACCCAGTGATTTATCTAGGGCCACACAAGCATTGTATGGCAAAGCCAGGAAACGGATTTCTGTCTCCCAGGTCCTGCTCTCTATACCTTACTCCTCAGGCATCTATCCTTTAGAAATTCCAACCTTCATATCTCCCTGTCAGACTATCTGCTAACATCTGCAAGTGGAAGAGAAAGCAAGGTTAGAGTTAGCTAATCCTTTACCTACTGAGAACTAGGTAATATATTGTCTTTCTGCCCTAGTGTTTATTTAGAAAGTTGAGTATGATACGCTAATAAAATAAAATGAATATTTTCACATAACAATCTTTGTATGAATTTTAAAGAAAAAGTAAAATAGTCTTTTTTTTTTTTTATCTTATTCATTTGGGTAATTGTAACTGATACATTCTTTCTGACTAAATGCATCAGCCAGGCTATTGCACCTCATTTCATATCACAGGAGTGTGAACAATAAGAAGCAGACTCACCAAATCCTGAGTAATTAAATGTAAGTAGAGCAGTGGTAATAAAGGGAAAGAAAACACTGGGTAAGTTTTCTGAAAAGGAAAAAGGTATAATTACTTCAGCCGAAGGGCAGCAGTAACACAGACACTGAAAAAAATATAAGGATTTTATGCACTTATTGACTCAGCCATTCACAAAAAAGTCATTATCTTAGCAAATGCCACATCACACGATAGTAATCAAGCTACTGTACTGTGCTTCTGAGATACAAAGCACCTTTTACTGAAAATCAAAGGCGCTTTTCTGAATAGTTAAGAAAAGAACTTTATGGTAGCGTGATGATATGGCCACATATTTTTCCTTTTGCTTTTATAGCATTTATAGTTGCTTTTTTACTGCCTTTCTTTTGTCACAAAATGTTCTTTAGTGTTTCCACTGGCTTTTGGCAAACTAGCTGCAGAGTTAGTAGAGAAACTTTTAGCATGCCCAGCTGAGGCACATCTGACCAGCTCAGCTCTGAATGGTAAGTTTGCAATGTAGAATGAAGGAAAAAGAAAAAAGTAAGCTTATCTGTAAACCTCAACTCACCCTTTTTCCATCCATCTATCCTCACAACTGGCAAGAAGTTTGCTGGACTGATGATAGGGATCCTTCATTTTAACACTAAAAGAATACCAGGATGTGGAATAAGAAGCTGATGAATGCTGAGAGGGTGGTCAGTTGTGGGTGATGACAACAGCATTGACTAGGCAGGGCAGAGAGAGACAGGACGGCTTTAGGGTAAGCAGCTCTAACCCCATTTTAGGAATCTATAATTGGACACTAATGACTCAAACTGCCCTTGTAAGTTATAGGCAGCCACTTCTGTTTCCAAAGTATAGATGTATGTTCATGGCAAGATATCCCTGTTTTGTATAGAGTGTATGAGCTTTTTTTTAAACTTTTGGAGTATTTTTAGGGAGAGATGAATATTGGAATAATTTAACTCAGGATGAGGCATTTTTGATCTCTGCTTATATATAGGGCACATCTCAGTTTCCTTGCCACAGGAAATTGAGAAACAACTATCCTGATCACTGTGAGGCTGGGGCATCTAAAATTGCCATTCAAATTCAGAACGTTATCTTCACTGGGAGGATAGATATTCCTTCACTCCTTTCGTACTGGTGTCTTTGTCCTAATGACTATAATCATCTCCATCTTAATTAGATAGGAAAAAACCCTTTCAAATTTGAGGAAAGAAAAAAATACCCTCCAGAGGCAAAAGGCTGATGTATCAATCTGGTGTGCTACCAGACTGTGAATTGCAGGTATCTGAGACTGGCTGCTTTAGCATTAGTATGTCCGTGATGCATTTAAAATCTTTTCTTGTATTATAAAAAAGCCTTATATACACTAGTTTACCCAAGACTATGGGGCATAAGAAAATAATGTTATCTCGTCTCTATATTTTCTATTATAAAGTCAGCTGCAAATATTTAAAGAGCTTTATTTGCTGAAGCACATTTCTTTCCCAGTTGATATGACTGAAGGAAATCACAATCTCTAAGCTCTTTGGGACAGCCATTGCGATTAAACTTCCTGACTTTAACTGTGCTGTATATTATGTGCATATAATTTTTATGGGTATATTTTATTTTGGATAGAATGATACTAATTAGCATCTAATATCATTTTTATCTTTTTCACTGAAAATAGCAGTCTGTTCACAAGGCTTTTTAAGGTGAAGAGAAGGCAGGAAACAGGTTCTTTTTCTGTATTGAATTTAACATCTGCTGTATCTGTGGATAACAGGTTCTGAGGTGAACTGCTGAGTATGTCACAGTAAGCCCGGTAGAGTTAAGTGTGGAAGGTCAATCTGAGCACATGCTGTAATGGATTTGACCTCGAAGAGCACTACAAAGAGAAATTGCAGATAACCATCTGAACTGACTTGAGAAACCTGTAGCCCCGACTCCCTGGGTACCGAAAGAAAAGAGAAGGACTAAATAGATTGGAGTGAACAATCAGAAATACAGGAGTGAATATATGCTTAATAATTGAAGTGCTGACAGTAGAAGAAAAAAATGTAGAAGAGTACATTTCCCTACTTGATTCCAACCATACATTAAGAAATTAAAATTCCTTAAAAAACAGTTCTATAAAAGTAAGAAATATATTGAATAGAAGTGAGACATGAAAGTAATGTTGGAACAATAAATGCATACAGCTGAGAAGATCCTAGGCACCTTGCCATGGTGAGCAATTAATGATAAAGAATACAATTTTTGAAGCAAGTAGAAGAAACTATTCACATGGAGAATGAGAGCTGCATTCTTCTGATCCAGTATGTTGTAAGTTCTTAATCAGTGTGAATCAGAAATTCAGATAGGAGCATATCAGAAGGTGACACAGATATAGGCTACTCTGCTTGTCACAAAGCAGGGTTTCCTGCTTTAATTTTGGCCAGAAATATCAGAAATTCCCCATAAGCTGCAAATTCTGCAGGAGTTTCTTCTCCTGGAAGTACTATGCTTCTCATTCCAGATATGCTTCCTGGGCCCGAGTTATTCAGAAAAACCTATATTTTTTGTCCTGCCCAGCAGATGGCTCCAGACCCATGAACCTTAGAAATACGAGGCTCCAGCCTTAAAGGCAGCAATGGTGAATCTGACTGGACTCTGCCACGGATACCTCAAAAGGTCATCAAATGGTGAAGCATCTGGGCTATTAGAACAGCCCTTTCTGGATTACGTTTTTTTTATGGTGGAGCAGCGTACATTTTGGAGTGTCTCAAATTCAGAGGCTCCATTTAAAATAACTGTTTGTACATGCTAGTTCCCAACAGGCAAAGTGTGAGCAGAGATTATCTCAAGCACAAGAGGGGTATGCAGAGATGGAAGCAGCGGATGAAAGCACAAATACCTGATTTATTGAACAATGTAAAAGGGTGATACCTGGAAGTGATATAATTTCATCAGCTTGATATCCCTGAAGTTACCTTGATAGTGAGAAAATTTCTTCACTGGAGAGCTGGTGGTCTAAAATGAGAAGATAAGACAGAAGATAGAAAAGAAAATGGAGGCTGAGTCAAAAGGACTTTGGTGCTGGTAGCCACAGAAAACATTGGGGCAGAATACAGCCCAGCTCACTTTATATCCACTGTTTGTTTTAAAGGAAGGGCTTTTTCCTTGTTTTTTCTTCAGATTACTTTTATTATCAAAAAAAAAAAAAAAAAAGAGAGAGATTAGAAGGAGCTTTGAGGATCCTCTGGGACTGCAGCCTGCTGTGATCCAGTGCTACTTGTTTTCTGCCTATTGTGTTTAAAAAGAGAAGAAGAGAAAGAAGATAGAATGAGTGCACATGTACACTGCCATATCTGCTCTACAAAACCCTGAGCCAGTCAAAATATGCCTTTAAAGAGAATATAGGCAGCAGTGTATTTAGTTTTGATTTATTAAAATAGTTTTCAGACTGCAGTCTTATTTGTCCTGTGAGAACTGCACTTGCTGGTAATGGGAGCATTGAATTTTCATGTGAAACATTTTAGAGAGCATATTTTTTTCCACCTACAAAAATGTGACAGGAATTTGTTCTTGTATGATGATGTCCAAGTTATTATAGCTGCTATGCTAAACATGTATTTATGATCACTGCTGGCATGGCTGCTGTGCATTTTGTTTGTGTTGTTACAAACCTGGTTGCGACACATTATAAAAAATACATTCTTTTGTGATAGCCTACCACTGAGGCAGAATTAATCATGCCTCTTACCTCTGCTCTGGCTTTTCGGATATTATCCTTTTGCTTTTGCTTACCCTGGAGGAAAGAGCACCTGTGTGATTCGAGGTCCCATATCAGATGATGTTGGAGACATCATGAAAGGGCAAAAATAGATGCCCTAGAGCAGCTGTCAGAGCAGCAAGCCATAAACCACAGCATGCAGCAGTTACTGTCCTTCAGTCAGCATAACTTGCTTTCAATAAAAGCCAGAATGGGAACAGTCTAGAAAACTCTTATGCATGCGAGGAATAACATAACAAAAGAAATTCAAAGTGGAGAAAACAAAGAAAATGGAAACAGAGCTTCTGAAATGCACAAGAACTAGCCAGATCCAGCACTAGACAAATACTCCTCTGAAGTCTTTTGTTTTCCCTGCTCTTTCATATTAGCATGGACAAAAGACATGACTACTATTTCTGCATGCCTTTATCACAGACTTCTCTTTGTGATTTTTTTTTTTAATGAAAGCATTGTCAAGCCAGTGCATCACAATTTTGAAAGCTCAAAATTTGATATTTTTGAATTAGATTTCTTTGTTTCTTTTCAGTTTCCAAAACAGAATGTTTCATTATTGATTCATCAGCAGCATTTGAAGAGCGGTTTTGGTGGCCTGTGTATCACTGGTATATAAATGTTCTTTATAGGCTTCCTTCTGTTTGCCTGTCCATGTTCCCATTGACCTCAGTGGTGCAAGATCAAATTCTATTGTTTTAAGAACAGATCTCGCAAAAGCTGAGCTATGAGTTTCATACCTAGATTAACCCATACGCTGTTGTAGGCATTTAAAGGATATGAGTTTATGCAATGCCTGTAGAGAAAATGCATTTTATTTTTTATTTCTAATTTATTCATAAGTAATAAATGATTTGGAAATTTAATCTATTTCTTCTTTAGAAATTGTTATGCCATGCAGTAGATGTTTCACTTCATAATTCTTAAAAAAACCAAATACTATATATTTTATGTTTATAAATATTCCAGGACTTGACATTCATTGACAAAATATTATAATTTTTGTATTGGAACATGAGAAAATATGAAAATATAAAATTGTTATTTTATTCATATTTAGTGTGTGAAAAGGATAGTGGGGAGTAAAAAAAGTGTCAGAATTTTTTCAACAGCTTTGGGTCCAAAGGCTGGAAACATACTGTATACACATGCTTAACTTCATGTCCATTGGCAGTCTTGCCATGAACAAGGGCAAGGTGAGTGAGATTTATGAAGAAGTGTGTTTGCAAGACTGGTGTCTTAGTTTTAATCTGCTTTTATATAGGAAGAGACTGTTATGTGAAAGCAGTTTCAAAGTTAATGTATTTTGGATATTCAATTGACTTCCCCAATAGCTGATGTTGCTGGGACTGAATCCAAAACAACTATTAAAGAACCCCAAGAAAGAACTGATGGGAATTTTAGTGGGTATCATAGTCAGGTCAACATTTACTACCTGTTATCATAGGTGTATTTAAACTTTTGTCTTTATTCAGAAGAGAAATAGCACCCATATGTTATGTACCACTGGGCTGTAATTTTTGGTTGACGCTGAGCTTTTAATGGCATGTTGTATATACCCACTGACTCTTCAGAAAAAAAAAATGGTTATGGTGCATTTTGTTTAATTATGCTTTGTTGTTTTGACTCTCCTGTAGCGTTTATCATCCTGAGGGATATGGCTGAAACTATAGGTCAGTGACCCTTTATATATTATAGTCCGACACACTGTCCCATGGGGGATTAGCTATGTAAGCTGAAATTTTCCTTATTGTGTCTTCTGTCTAGCTACTCTGAATCACTTCTTTATAAGGCTACAGTAGTAAAAGACTAAGGTCAGCAAAATTTTGCTTGGTCAGGTCCTAGTAAATTAATCCTTGCAGTCTAATAAAAGGATGCTTTTCATACCATGCAGAATATAAGAATTCAGTAAAGATAAACTAAGGGGAAGAAAGAAACATAAAAAAAAAAAGATGTGTGAGAGCAGGAGAGCTGTTGAACATTCTCAAATTTCTTTTGACACTTCACAGTGACAGAAAACGTCGTGCTAAATATGTTTGTGTTGATCTGCTGTGAAAATTCCCTGTTCAATAGCTTCCAGAGTTTCTCATCTCCTACCTACAGTGAGGAAGCTTAGTGGCTGACCACTGGGCTTCCTTACAGAGTGTGAATGGCTACTGCGTGTCTCAAAGACATTCAAAGGATATTTTAAACTCTATTTCCAAGGTTTATGTCTACTTTTAATCTTCTCATGATGGGAAATTGTCAATTCATCTTACTACCTGTGAGAACCAAAGTTACTGAACTCTCTGAATTGGCAAAAGAGTGAACTAATGCTTAAGACTAACAGTAACCATAGGATCATAGAAATAAATGATTCTGTATAACATGCTTTATTTTGACAAATACGATTCCATTGTAATTTGAAGCAGCAACATTTGACAGTGTGGCGATTGCATGTAATGCTTTACAAAGCCGTGCAGTCAAGGAGGGCTGGGGGGGTTGGAGAGGCACATAGAAGGGGTCCCGACTCAGCAGGGCTGGTTCTGCGTCTCCTCTTGCAGCCCCTGGTGCAGCCAGGGCCATGACCAGATTTGTCTGTGCTGTGGCAAGCTGTCTTTGGGCTCGTGGCTCCTGGGGGAGTGAAGAACCTCTCTTTTACAGCAGCCCTGAGCTTGTTCTAAACTGCCATAATATATATTTTGAAAGAGAATCAAATTGGTTAAAATGAAATGCTGCTACAGCATTCTTCTGTTAGATTACTGTACATTGGATGTGCGATCCTCGGTTCCTGTATTTATATTCTGAATAATGAATCAGTGTTTCTGTATATTCATACTCTAGTTACATTTAGGACATAATGATGTGGCAGATTTTAGGGCAATAGTCACAGGGGCTATCTTTGGCTTAGGGAGGTTGGGAAACCTCTGGGTAGCTCGGAGCAGTAGCTGAACCCGTCGCTCTCCATATTCTTGTTAGGTTAAAGCTGAAATCTAGGAAAGCCTCTCTGAGACATGCATGGCTCTGCATACCAGCACAACTCTGTTTTGCTAATTTTTAGTTTAAAAGACAAACAAAGTGTTTTTTCTGTCAAATCTAGGAATATAAATCTGTCAAGACATACCAGTAAAGACTGGGTCATGGACAATGCAGTCTGAGCAAATTGAAGCTGTCTGAAACTGCTGGGGTCACAGAAGATTAAAAAGAGCTGCAATACCTCATCAACCTGCAAATTCTACTTGACTGTAGATGCCCTATAGTGCCTCTCAGATACACATGGAAGTATGAAACTTGGTGTTCCAGCAGCATGTTGGTTAGGTTTAGCTAGTTGCTCAACCCTTGTTTGCTGTAGATGAATCAGAGGTTCACTCTGCTAAAGCATCCAAAAATCAAACATTGCTCATTGAAGCTGCACTAAATTGTCATCTAGCTCCCATCCAAGTAAAAATGCTGATTAGTTCCCTACAGCGCATTTAGCCATACAAAAGCTAGGTGGAAAGGCATTTTTCCTTTTGAAAATGGATCATGGAAAAAAGGCCAATGGGGCTCCCAGGTTGCTCTCCTGGGGCCTTGTCAGACTGCTCCTCAGAGCTGTTGACAACTTGAAGTGAAACTCCTCTCTTCCAACCTCTGCAGGGTGAGCAAACAATGCTTGCAACAGAGCAAACAGCTCTGCTTCTCACCAATGTATCTCCTGCCCATTGCAAACAAACAAAAACCACAGGCGTTTTATTGCAGAATTTTGGCATAAGGACAAAGTGCAAGGCGGGAGGGTGGTACCTCCCTTTAGCATCATTAATCAAAGTTATTTAACAATGAATACAATAGCATGTCAATAAATATGCTTAGAAATAGAATTACAATTACCAATCTTGTTTTTCTAAGTTGTTTTCCATAAGTGAAATCAAGTATAGGGGAAGTGAAAAATGTGGTAACTATGAGCTGAATGCATTTGTATAGTTTTCAGATGTCTTTCTGAGTTTCCCAGAAGAGATTTTCCACTGTATTTCCTCTTGACACTGCTACAGACCCCCTGTGTAAAATTTCATACTATTTTTTTCCTTCTTTCTTGGCTAAAACTTTCTGCTAGACTACTGGAACTTGGCACTATGAAAATCTGCAGACAATGAAGCTGATTTTTCTTCTCCTATCCATATGCCAATTCAAAATGTGAACCAAATTCTTGACTATTTACCCTGCATATAAATCAAACTTGTTGGACTGTGTATGACCTCATCTGAAAGGCAACATGGTAGAGGTGGTTACCTGTCCGTTGGCTGTGTGGGAGCTGGACACAGCGCATTGAAGTCTGTTGAGGTTGGGGATCAGTGCCCTTCCCAGCTGTAATCTCCACACAGCTTTTATAATGACTAATATACACCTTTCTTAAATCATCAAGGAATGCTTCAGCAATTTATGTACAAACACTGGGTCACCAGTGGCCATCATGTGTTAGCGGATACCATTACTACTTACATACGTAGTATGTATATACGTAGCAAAGTAATCCTTTGTGCCATGCTATCCTTGTGATGGCATCGCACTAGTTCTGAGGTCTACCAGAACACGCATTGACTCTGAGAGAAAGACTGAATTGTTAAAGCCATTTCTTGCAAATCTAGGTTTTTCTCAAAGTTGTATTTTTTCTAGATGATCACAGTAATAGGATATGTAATTCTTTTCTAGGAAGAACAGATTATGCCATCTGGCCTGGGAGCTACAAAATTCTTTAGCTATTGTATATATCTAAGAACAATTTTTACTCCTCTCTGGAGGAGATGTGTTTCATTCTCTTAACACCCATTAATATTGAAAACTGATAATCGTAGTATATAGAAACTTTTTTCCTGGGCCTGTCACGTAAAACTGTCCCAAGAGGGAAAAATGCTTTCTTCTCTGTCTTAGGGGTGGATTTTAAATTCTTGGAAAAAATCTCATTGAAGTTCAGTGGAATTCCAGTTGCATAAACAACATACAGAATGGCCACAATTCTGCAACTGGATCGATCTGTGCAAGACTGATTTTTTTGGTATCTTTAAAATCAATGGACCCTCTCGCTGATCTTCCTGGCTTCTACTACCCTGGACATGAAAATCAGTGGAAATGTAACCAGTGACTTCTCTGGCTTTAGAATGATGCTCAGCAAAGAAAACAGAGGGTTGACTTAGCAAAATGTGGAATGGATTTGTTACAGGAGAGTGGGAACTTTTGCCTTAAAATGAGCAAACTGCATGTTCAGAGTCTTATGCTCAAACACAGATATTTAGAAACTAAATCTATTACATATGTATTTTCTGGCATATTGGGATAAAAATTTTACCCTTTGTTGCCTTTCATCCAGGGAAAAAGAGGGGTGGGAAATTGCTTGAAAAAATGTGACATATAAGAAGCAGAGAAAATGGGCTTAGCAAAGATGATGGTGTAAACCCGGGAGGCATATCATTGAGTCATGCTGTGCCAAAATTAGATCTTAAAATGGTTTCTGTCATCTTATGAAAACCCACAACACTTTGTTCTGAAAATCCTAAAGCTCTTATAACTTCTGCTCAAAAAAGAAAGTTGGCTATCCTCATCCCTGTTTCTCCAGACATTGCTACATGCTAAGAAGTTGATATAATTTTGACACATTTCATTTGAATAAATAAATGTCTTTTCTCCTCACCTGCCAGAAGAGTCTTCTAAGTCTGGGAGCAGTGAGCAGGGCCAATTGAAAAGTCTGACAGAATGCATAGGAACTGTATGAAGAAGCTGTTATCTGTTCATTTGGACTGATTTCTCCATCTGGTGCTGCCAATTAATTTGCCAAATTTAACCTTTTAAAATGTCATTCTTTGCCCCTTCTTAAAGATAACTAACTAATGCATTTTTTTTCCCCTCTCCTGACTTCTTAAAAGCTTCTACCCTTTCTGTGGCAGTAGGAATTTCTTAGGATGATTGTGAAAAAGAAAAAAAAATACAGTCCAAATGCTGCCTCATGGTAAGTAAATGATAATTTTACCCAGCTTAAAGTCATTGTAATGCAGTTAACATAGTGCTTTTAATCACCTCAAAATACAAAAATGCAAAGCACTGAAGACAGAATTGTTCAATTGCCCATTTAAACAGACTAATGCCTATCCACGGCATGGCAGTCCCACTGGCATTTTGTGTTAATGAGTATTATGAATTCCTCTCCAGTTTAGAAAAAAATAAAATCTATCACGCTGATGTATCTGTAGACCTTGTATTTTTCACAGTTATGAATCTTGCATTATGTTAGGAGTGTCTAGTTCTTTCTTCTTTCTAGTGACGTTCCACTCCTAACTGTGATGACCATTAGTATTTCATTCAGAGAACTATGAAAAATGATGATACTAAATGTTTTACAAATAGGCTTTTATTCATCCTATTTGCCATAATGTGAAGTGACATGATTAGTAATGATTTTTAACTGGCTTCTAAGAAGATGTCATGTATCAGTATTGTTATGTGGATTAGTTGTTATGGTAATGATATCATATCAATTATTCCTTGGAAGGTTGCATTAGAACAATCTATAATTAATCTGTCTTGTTTCTTTACTTATTTATTTTTCTAGTAATTATGAGAATACTGCTATTACTATATGAAGCTAATACTTATTTTTTCTGATCTACTTGCACAGATTATTTTGCAATAATATTCTTTCAGGTATTTTTATGCTTTTCTTTTTTGTGCTGAAAATGGGATCATTTTACCCAGTCACTCCTAAGAATACTCTTAAGTATTCTTTTGTATTTTTGCATAAATTGTTTGCACTTTGTTGTTTTCATTAGAGAAAAACACAAGTTTGTCAGTTACAATGTTTTTTTTTTTCCTAGCACAGTAAATCATATCTGAACTGAAGGTATTTACTGAGGGAAATTTCAGAGCTGTGGGGTCTCCTGTTTTAACTGTGATCCCTAACCATCAGGTGTCAGGTTGCTTTTCTGCCTGTTACTCTTTCATTCTTGGCCGTACAGTGTCCTAACTTCAAGGAGGAATGGAGATTGGATCTTGTTTTAAAGCCATGGTTTGCTTCATACTTTGGTATGATGTCCAGCTCCAGCCAGCTCTTCTATGCTCTAGAAGAGTATTTTCTCTACTAAATTGCCACCTGACTGATGGAAATCATTACACCTTTTATCTCAGTCATTATAGTCAAGGATAAAAGGACCTTTTCTGCCTTTGATTTGGGCAATGTAAATTTGCATGCTTATTACTGCCAGCATGGAATAACAGACTAACTGAGAGTCAGCTTTGCCCATTTCTATATTTCACTGTACAATACATCATTGTGCTGCCTTCTCTCTGCTTTTGAACGAATGTGACTGTGGCTACTTTGCTCCCTGCCGGGCTCCTCACTGTCATGTGTGTGAAGTGTGCTGCAGTATTGCTTAGCAGATTGAACACTTCCAGGATTAGGGTTAATTTAGGTGTCTCCTTGCCTTGCCCTGACTCTGAATTAGGATTCAGTCTGGAGTGAAGTGCTTCACAGCCCTCCTGGGGACCCTTCTGCACTTAAGCCTATGATGCAATGTTTGGTGGTCCAGGACTTAGTCACCATCCAAATTTGGTCCTGTCCAGGCTTGACTGTGTTGAAGAGTAAATGTTCTCCACCATTCCTCATAATTTGCCTACACTGATTTTAAACAACACAGGCAGATGATCTGAATCTTCCTGAAAAGTTGTATAACTGAGTTATCTGTATACATATAGGGCAACTATTGCTATATAATTTATTCCAAGACAAATCCTATCTTGAATTTTTTTTTTCCACAGCAGAACACTTTTCTGCTCACTTTTCTCAAAATGACATGATTTGATTGAAAGTATGTTTCTTTAGAATTTTAGGAAAAAAACCCTCTGAAAATCCTTGGAGAAGGTTTAATTTATAAAATATACAGCCTCTATAGGACTCTGTTGGCCCTATGTGTTCAGAACAACTGGCTTTCCCCTGAGGTTTAGGCAATGATTTTTTGCAGCAAACCTACCTGCTAAGTGATAATTCTGTTAAGTCTGTTATCATCTATTGAGATAGATGTTCGTAACTATACGACAGGTAATGGAAGGCAATATTGTATTGGTTTAGTGGAGATCATCACTAGGAAAAAGCAAATAGCTTCCGGCACAGAAAACACTAATACACCCCTATACGGTAGAGGGGAAAATCAGTGTGAAGCGTCTTAGATCAGGTCTCCAGTGAGCTACAAGTCATGTTTTGCTACCTTAGTAAAACATGGCTGTGGACACTGGAAAGTGACATAATCTTGTGAATCAGGGTTGTCAACAAATAGGTCTACACTCTCATTTTTGTGGAAAGCTGAGTTCAATCTCAAGCCCAAATGTGTCTGCCAGGCCCAGTATTCATTTGTAAACTTGTACCTGTGAACCGATTTTGGCCGAGTTTCAGTGTTTTCTGGAGTGGGACCATTCAGCCCAGCAGAACAGCTCTGAGCCTGCGTTCAGAGCAGATTTGGCAGAGCTAGCCGTAAGGCATCTCAAGCCACCAGTAGCTGTTTGAAGCATACAGTGAATGTTTTAAGCCATAGAATTGGGCCCTCGAGGTGAGTGAATAGTGCATGGGTCGCAGAGTCCACTGTGCTTTAACTTGCTTTTAACTTTATGAGTAGGAGCAGCTGAAAAGACCAAACAGCTTTCAAAGGATACAAGTGTTTTGGGGAAGCAAAGGGAGAGATTATGCCATCCAGTCCTTCAGACATCTGGTCTAGAAGAAACTTAAATTCCTCAGATTAACCAACTGGTAAATAGACAAATACTAGTCTGTGTTGATATCTAATAACTTTTCCCTCTGAAATCCTTTAGACCTGAATATAATCAGTTGTTTGGAAGACTGCTTGTTTCTTGTATTAATCACTGGCTACAATTTTGCAAGATAAGATCTGGCAGTGTTGACCTACACTATATCTGCATGGGTAATTGTGGCTAATACCTGGCTGAATGTACCATTGGGCTCCCTCTTACCATGCCAGAGTCATCTCACTTCACACAGAGAGAAGTGATAGCTGAGACATGAGGTCTTAGAGAAAAGATTAGAAAAACATTTACCTCTGTGGCAGCATTTATAAGGTTCTTCAAAATAATAAATGACAGAATACAATGACAGACTTCAGCAAGTGTTGCGCTCAGCCAGGCCAGATTTGATAATTACCAGCACCTTGTTATTGTGTCTGAACACCATTATAATAAGTTTTAAAGATGATCAGCTTTGGCCTGACGATGAATTGTGCGTATTCAATTGCCATTATCTCAATGTTATTCCTAATATGAAATTGTTTTAAAATCGTGAAGTTGTGAGAAGTGTTCATGGATGTTGCTTTACGCTAATAGTTTCTTCAGTATTGGTGCCATATGTCTAATAATAAATATTTAGACCCTCTACATGATTTCTCATCAGGACACGAATAGAAAGTGGATGTCATTAATTCCTTTTTGAAGATGGGAAAGCTGAGGTCCGGAGGAGTAATGTGTCTTATGAGGATTCAGTAGTGGAGCCCAGAACAGAAGCTGGATTTCTCAGCTCCTAACTCTGAACCAGGTTATGTTGCCATGATTTAGAGTCTGCTTGAAAGTGGTACTGATGTAACTGTTATGTATCTTTCCAAAGGAAGGCACAATATATGAGCAAATATATTATCAAAGGAGTACAAAATGAAATATTTTATGATTGTATCATGGCAAATAAACAGGTGAGAGACAGTCTTTACTTCCAATGGCTTGCTTTTATTTTATTTTTTTGTTCTGTGTAGAAAAATGATCACTGCTTTCAAAAAGGAGATGTGGTCAAAGCCATCTTCTTCCCTTTAGAAATACTATTGAAACATAAATGGAACAAAACCTGAATGAATTACAGCTGCACCTGGGATTCTCGACAGTCCTGCAGAAAAACTGCTGTAAAACTTTTCTTCTCAGGGTATAAAAATCTCTTTCCCCCTCTCTTTTTCCTGTCTCAAAAATATCTGAGGTATTGGAGTTCAAATGTATGTTTGCCTTCAGGCAGAGAAAAAGCTGAAAAGCTCAGCCCAAAGCTGAGAAAATACTTTAGGAATTTACAGGCATCAAGGGTACATGGAAAATTTTTTTGCAATCATAAGGGCGGCAGTTAGTCTTCTTGTGATAAGATATCATTGTAGGCCCACCACAGAGCAGGGAGTTAATATTTCTGACAAATCGCCCTGGGTGAAGTCATTGTGATATGGGTACCTGCCAAAACGTTCTCATTACTACTTTCTTAGCAATTAAAAATTACCATTCCAGCCCTCAGGCAACATTAGCTGGCAAACATAGGGCTGAAACTGGCAGCCCATTTACTACTACTTCTTCAGTAAGCAGCGGAGTAGCTTCATACAAATCTGTCACTAAAACTGTTAGGAGTTTTACTTATTTGCATGTAGGTATGTATAGTCAGCCTGAACTAACCATGAAACAAGGGGAAAAATACATTCTGGCTTAATATTTGTCTTATCAGAGTACAGTAATCAAATGTGAAATTTTAGTTTCTTGCATAAAAATTTTACAGATTGCTGTGCTGACAACTCTTAAACCTATTGCTTGTTTTTAACATATTTTTGTTGATATTTTTCTCCAATAAACAAAAGAATGTTTTTCTTTGGTTTTGCATTTGTTGACAATTTAATTTCCTCATATATTTGCTTGCTGTATGAGAGTCTGCTAGGTTCTGGAATAGTTTCTTTGTCAAAGATTATTCTAGTCAAGACTTGATGTGAAGAAATGGCTTCTTAAAGTAAAAAAAAAGAAAAAAAGATATATTTTTTTTCTTATAAAGCAACTTTCAATCTCAATTGTCTCAACTAAAGGAAGAACCAGATCTCATCTATATGACGAATGAGCCTGATGTGTTTCCTACTATCCACATGGAAAAGGATGCTAAGAAAAAAATTGAAGTTAAATCCATCAGCTGCAAACAAATAGTTTCCACTTTAGACTTCAGAAATATTAGCTTGGGGGATCTGCAAAAGGATATGCAATCAGCAGTCCTCTTGAGCCACCTACAGCAGTAAAGATTAGCACCAGAGCATCTGCTTGTTTTCTTGTACTACAAAGTTAACCCTGTAGAAGCCAAAAGAGCGGAATATCCCATGGGAATCTTAAAGTTAATTTTGGAATGGTAACATTTAGCCCAGAATAATTATGACTGCCAAATAGAGCACACTGGATTTTTTAGATCATTTCACTGGTTACAAGCTACTGACAGATTTTTGTTGCCCTCTAATGAATGTTTGAAAGCAACGAGACATAACATTGATGGAAATATAAAAAGCCCCATTTTTCTTCTGACCTTCCCAAAGTCATATATCACTAGAAGTTTATAGACATGAAAACGTTATGATAAAAAAGAAGATTTTTATATCAATTTCCACATTTTATTCACACTTTACCATATTTGGAGCTACAGGAGCTTCTTCTACCATCTTCTGGTAAGCCACGTATTGGCTGCTGTCAGAAGCAGGCCACCAGATTAGGCGCACCTTGAGTTTAGCAAAATTCCTATGTTTTAGTCTTGTGTCTTCCAAAATTTGTCCTTTTGCACACATCACATTTTACTTGGATAAAACCAATAAAATCCTGTCACTTTAAAACTTTATTGGTTAAATCCAACATCAGCCACTTAGAAACAAAGGAGTAGACCATGAAGGACAAGCCAGCTCAAGGCTTCTCAGCAATACTGATAAAATTTGTTTTTGCAGGAGTAGACCATGAAGGACAAGCCAGCTCAAGGCTTCTCAGCAATACTGATAAAATTTGTTTTTGCAATTTAGCTGTTGAGTTCCTGTAGGCCTGAAGTCAATCATGGTGGCCTTCAATAGATGGCTATGCTCTTGCTGGCCTAGCTGGTGCTGTAGATGTGCCGGTACTGGAGGTCAGCCATGGAAGCTGAGGACCCCGGAACATATTGTCTGGCTGGGAAGGGCATTATGGCAGGGCCTCCTTGCAGCAGCACTGCAAGAGGCTGACAGGAGCCCCCGGCTGCAACCTCGCAAGCTGCATCCTGTTTAATGCTTTGCCTCTGTGAGAACAGCGCGGGCATCCAAAGGTGGGTCAGGCGTGATGGAGTCACAAAATACAGACTGCACATGACTGAAGAACAGGGCAAGTGCTTTAAAGCCACATGGGGCGTGCTGTGGGCTAGGGCCTGTACTTCATAGTGTGGGCAAAGATAGTCTGAAAAATGCACTATGGGTGCAGAGAAGGCTCTCCTTCTCAGGATGGTCCTCAGAACAATGAAGCAGAGCAGAGTAAGAGGCCATTTACCTTTTATAATGGCTATATGGGAATATGGAAAGTTTCTGAACCATCCTTCAAAGGCCAAATTTGGGGGATGCCCTATGAGAATATAGAGAAGGGGAAAAATATGGTTAGTCTGAATCCTAAAATTTGCAGGATTTTCTATCATCACAACCAAATTCATTTAGGGTGAAAGAAAAAAGTATTTGCCTTAAGGAGCTAACCTTTTTTTTTTTTTCTCTCAGTCTTAATAAAGTCAGAAATAGAAAATTTACACAATCTCTGAAAAAGGACAGCTTATCTAGGTCAATGAAGACCCATGTTCAGATTTCAGCAAATTCAGATTGGAACTGGAACTGGAACTGGAACTCAGGCCTCCTGTGGGGGTAACTAACCAAATTTCCTATAGCATTTTTCTTACATTTTTCTCTATTCCTCCAAATTATGCTACTCAGTTTTGTACAAAACAAATGCACGGAGGCTCTTTGCTCAAAATTAATTTTTTAATAAAAATCTTAAATCATCTTTAAGGTTCATTATCCATATTTAATTTGAAATCTATGAATGAAGATTCTACTTTCTTCTAGATAACATCAATGTAAGTACCTCTCTGTGATTTTTTAGGTTCTAAGGATCAGTCAGTAAGTGTATTGTAAGCAGCTGTAGTACTAAATACATCCAGGCAAAACCAATCAAGACAAAATACCCTTAAGGAGCCTCTATTCACAAAATGTCACATCCCTTGCTCTGTGTCAAGTGGGCTTGCCCGCATTTCCCTTGCAGCTGAACTAGTTTCTCTCCATTAAAGACAATGCCAGATACTTTCTGTTGCTCATGCAATGTAATGCTCATTTTCCTCTGCCCTTGGAAGTAAGCAGGGTTTTGAATATGAGCTCTGCAGTTTTCTTTTAAGTAACGTTTCTGAAGTTGTTACCAGTAAACAATACAAAAATCATGTAACAGCCTTCAAATGTTTTCTGCGGTGTGAAGTGGATGTAAAACTGCTCTATAGGGCACAGTTGAGGATTTCTTAGGTATAGCAATAAAGCTGGTTTAGCTCCTCTCTGCTCCTTCACATAAGGAGTATTTCAAAGGTACAAGAGGCAAAAAAGATCACAAGCCATTTTACTAGGTCCTGGCAAAGGTCTGCTTGGCAGCCTTCACTTATGATATTCAGGTAATTTTAAGGCTTTTCTGCACACTGTTTGGAACCATTTTGGCTCTCTGCTAAATTAGAGGGCCAAGCAGTAGTGGGAATATTGTAACCAATGCCCAAAATGTTAACACCTATCCCTATTCTTGTCAAAGAGACAAATCATTATCTAGACTTCTTAGTACTCAGTATTTTAGGAACCAAGCTGAAACTTTCAAGGTTCTTATCTAAAACTTTCTTGGCTTCCTGTTTCTGGGAATATCATGCTAATTTCTCAGTGGCTATTGCAGCATTTTCACTTCTAGACTGCTTTAGTAGCTGTATAAACAGAAAAAAAGAGTGAAAGAATTTCTTAGTCTGAAGGTTTTGGACATAATAAAAAATTTGAACTGAGTTTGTGTATTCAAAATTTTAATGGAAAGCGTGTGTTGGTTCTTATTCTAAATAGGTAAACCACCCTTACAAGATTCCTAGCCTAACCTTTGTCTTAGTATTGCTTTAGTTGTTAATTCAAGATTTTGTTGGTGTTCTGAGACAAAACAGAATAGCATAGCAAATATTGCACAAAGTTAAATGTCCTGGTCTTTAAGGTGCAGTTTGGTAATATCAGAATGCTTTCCATTTTTGTTTTCAGTATTAAGTTAGTGTTTTGGTGTATAATTTATGTTTCAGCTCTTTCCATTTATCTTTCCAGTTCTTTCACATGCTGTTTGCACTGATTCTCAGTGTTTTTTTCAAGACATCTTGGCTATTCCCTTGGTAAAAGATTGTTTAATCCTTGACTAGTCTTGCTGCACTAAATCTAGGAGTCTTTGGAGCCATGAATCTGAAGGCTGATGCAACCCCTAGACAGTTCCATTTATATTAGGAGTGTGCACATTGCTAATCTTAGCTCTCTCTATCTAGGCTGAGGCAGTTTGCACATGTTACTTGTTCAGCTTCACAAATAAGCTTTTACAGACTGGAAAATAATAGGATATGCTATTTGTGACCAGTTGCTGGGGATTTCACCATGCTAAAACCTGGACTGACTGCTGGAGGTATGGTCTAGCAGTTGCAGCTGAAGGTTAGAGGTTGAGAGATCTGGCATTTTTGCCATGGATTTATCTTTAGCAAAAAGAGATTTTGTGATGCTTAATTAAAATACTTGTATATGCATCTCTGAAAAAAAAAATGCTCTAGTATTATTAAAGTATTCAAAGGGGAAAAATGTGCAAGCATGACAGCTTGTACTGTCCTTGCCACAAATTCTCTAGTGGCTCTTCAGAAAAGAAAGATTTTTAATCTGCAAATTGTAATCAATAGTATGTATATATTACAGTGCCTTGGTTGTCCTATCTAAATCCCATTAAATTTTTATTCTTACTTTTTCTCTGATGACTTATTGACTTTTCACTCCCAGTTGCATCTAGTAAATGCTTGAATACTAAAGCAGCACAAACAACATTTTAGTTTTTAAAAAGCTCATATGGCTCTAATTTTTAAAAACCTAAATATTCCTATAATTACTTTTGTTGTCTGCAATTCGTGGCAACAGGTTGTCATATTAAATATTATCGAGACCTGTCTTGAGATTTGCTGCCTTACTTTGTTCAACAGCCTTTCTCAATAGCTTTCATTGTAACGTGGAGATTGACATCAGAGTTAGATTGATCATGGCATGTAAACAATTAACTAGCAGCTAGGTTCTTCCTTCTAAATGGAATATATCAGGCCACCAAGATACTTCCAACTGTTGTTCAAAAAAGTCATTGATTTATTCACCAAAACAATAACTTTCAGTGACAGTAATTTCTGCTAGCTGTCTTCCCCGTAATGACTTACTAGACAAAACAAAATGTATTTGATTTAACTGCACTCTGAAGGCCAGATGTATTCTCCTGTCCCTTTGTGAAAAACAATGCAGTTGCTCTTGAATAGAGATTCTCCACTTGGGAGGGCATGCTTGTAATGCCACCCTTCCTTGGAGATTTAAAGACTGGCTGGAAATTTTGAAAGGGAAGCCATGTGTCAAGGCCCACCCTAAGCAATTATCCCTACTCCTCAGGCCAGGCTTGCATGGTGTTTTCCTTTCAGGATACCTCTGTAGTCTATGTCAGAGCAGTTCTACAGCTCAGAGATAGGGAATAAGAGCCAAAGACTTAATCCAGGACAGGGTTGTAGAAGCTCTATAGACATAAATAAATAGAGCTATTTCTAGTAGATTTGGTTTGACAGAAATCTCTCAATATACCCTTTATAATTTCCTTGAGGGGACATAATTCTGGTATTGATAAAAAGAAGTACTCGCTAGTGTCCATTGAACAATGCATCTCTTTAACCTGTTTGTATAAATACTTGATTAAATGAGCTTCCACCTTAATAATACTGATTTGAGAACAGCCTGTGATGTTCTCTTTTCTGTTGAATTATGATTAAGACTTTGAAATAATTGCACTTATCTTCAGTTATCTGGGTATTGTATCTTGCTGATATGAGCTTTAGATGCTTCTGTATTAAAATGTGAAAAGCTGTTTCTAGACCTACAGTCATGTCTGTGTAAACCAAAAATCTACAAATATCGATCAGAGGTCAGATTTCCAAGTTTACTTAAAAAATCATAGGTTGAATGGGACTTCTGGAGATCATCTAATCTAACCTCAGTGGAAGGAAGTATCAGTGGAAATATACACTATCCTCTTGATATTGACTAAGGATTGACTAAGGAAAGCTGCTATTTTCTGTAAAACTGCAGAACTAGATTTGTCTAGTTATGAGCAGCTGGTCAGATAGTTAAAAAGTTTTGATATGCATTTAAGCATAGTGAATGTTATAAATATTCTTGGATTTTTTTCTTGTGTTAATGGTCTTTAATTGTAGATCATTTCCAATAGTGGAGCTGCTTTCATTTCCTCCTTTTTTTCTGATTCTTCTTCTTCAAATATGCTCAGGTAAAGTTATTGTACTAATTCTCACTGAAATTAAGGTTCTGCACTGTGAATGATACAGAGCTCTTCAGTAATACTTTGAGAATAACAGCCCACTGTCAGTGGTTGGAAGGAAAATATCTGGAACCTGCTGTCTTCTAAAATGGTGGTTCCAGTCAGTCATCTGTATTAATCAGTATAGCTTTCTTTACAGTACAGCTGCTTCCAACCATACAGAGTGATTTTAATGAGGTATGCTCTGATGTGGACCAGATGATGGGACAAAGCTGATTCAGTCAGTAGCTTTGTCTGCCTATCCATTCTCTGCAAATGTGACAATTTAGTTTCTTAAACACTGAGGAAAAGCAACGCTCACTTTGTCTGAACCATTTTTGAACACTTGTCGAATTCACTGAGGATGTACTTCTTGGTTAGTTTATATGCTAGGGTAGGAACAGACTAGGTGTGTGTAAAACCTTATGTGCAAACAAAAATTAAATGCCATAAAATTAAGGAACTGTCACCAATGCTGACTCTTTTTCCTGCAACTCTCTCTTTCAGCTAGTACAAAGTGTACTTCTCAGATCTCTTGCCAGGTGTAAAATTGCTATACCTATCCTTTTCCATATGGGATTAACTCCTTTTTTCTGCAAGGACTCATTATAATGTGTGTATAAATTTGAGGGGAAAATAGATAGATGTGAAATGACCTGTGAATGACCTCAGAATTCATTGAAAAAAAGTATTTTTGTTGTTTTTTTTCTTCCTCTCCTTCCATAATTGAATAGAAAAAAAATCCTGAAATATAGATATTAGAAGCTTTCTACAAAAGGCAGGAAATGGTTTTGGTTTCTAATTAATAGGTAACTGAATATATTTTTCATTAAAGAAAAATAATTTTATTCAAGAGAAATAATCATAGAAAATGTTTTACTCTCACCATTGCTAGCTGCCGTGCACATAGTTCCATTCAGCTGCGCTCATGTTAAAAGAATTTCTGGAGCAATTCCACCAGAGAATGGAAAACTATCAAACACTTATCCAAAAGGGAAAAGTTCATAATTAGGAATGGCTAAGTTGGGATGAGACCTTCGATGAGTCGCTTATCATGGTGTTCCAGTTATATAGTCATCTATGGCATCTTACATCATGTTGGTTAATCTGAAAAGTTCAAAACTTTTTTAAGGCAAACTCTTCGTATTTTGTTAAGAACCATGGCCTTTTCATGATAAAACAGTTTTTATGTTCCTTCCTAAACAGGTGAAAAAAAAAATCCTTTCCTTCCCAAGGCACACATTTACAAGCAAAATGCTTTTATTGGGACTGTAGATGGAGGAGAAATGGGTTTGAAAGCTTCCTGGATTGGCCTGAACAGAAAAGCAAATCTTTTCATTGATTGCTTAAAGTGTTTGAATAAACTCATACTTTTTTAATGCATTTATCTAAGAGTTTGCATTCTAAAAACTGAATCCTGAAAACATGTATCATCTTGCTAAATCCCCAAGAATAGGATTTTTATAATGGATTTTGTCCATTAGCTTTTTATCTGATTTCACTATAAAAAAAGCTTAGCCTAATGAAACGGAGGCTTACTGCTCATTCATGAATCATACTCTATGAGTTTGTTTACTTATATATTTTTATTAGTTAGAACTCAAACTTCAAAATCAAAAAGAAAAGATTTTCAAAAGTTGTCTCTGAACTTCACAAACCAGTCTTGAGAGGGTCAGTAGTACTGGGATTCAGGCAGAGGGGCACTGGCTCCAGAAGCAGGCGTTGTTTACTCTTTTATCTGCCAAAAGTCATAAGTCATCATGCAGCTAATAATTAAGCAAATGTATAGCACACAAGCTTCTAGAACAAAACAATATTCTGAAGTGGGTGTTGTTGATTACTCTCCTCTATGGACTATTTATATTTGAGTCAGCCTGATGGGTGGTTGCACAGATTCTGAGAGGAGGTGGGACACAATTATGGTTGCTAAATCCTATATTTGTTTACAGTGGTGCTAACCAGTGCTCTCCAGCACGAATGCCCTGTGACTGTTCTCAGGACAACAGGTTTGTACACATAGCCAAATCACATGAAGTTACTGTTCTGAAAAGCACAGCTTTCAAAGTAAAATCCAGCAGAGATGCAGATTGTGACACTAAAAAAGACGTTTTTATAGGCTTTCAGTGATATTGCATAAAGACAGAATTATAGGAAAGAGGTCCTTATCAGTCAGACTTGAAAGCTGGGCTGAGGCTTTAGAGCTTCTGATGTTATCACTCAGATTTTTTGGGGGGTCCTTTATAATTTTCATATCAAACCCAATCCTTCCCCTTCTAGTTATCTGACAAAATGCCTTAGTAAAAAGTGGGGCATATCTGTAGTGCCACAGGACCAGCGAGGGAACAAATAATGGCTGTGAAAATGACCATTTTCTAATTTTTTTAACTATTTTTTATTTTCCCCCATC
Organism: Apteryx mantelli; assembly: GCF_036417845.1. NCBI lineage: Eukaryota > Metazoa > Chordata > Aves > Apterygiformes > Apterygidae > Apteryx > Apteryx mantelli. The sequence goes on from NC_089980.1 coordinate 90,548,611, forward strand.
CTTGCACAGGAATAACAGGTTACACCAGATAGGGGCAAAGCCAAGGCTCCGACCATTTACTGGCAAAGCCAGCCTATGTCCTTGCTATCTGGTACAATGACTCACACTGTGCGCAGGCCGTGCTGAGAAATGAAGCGTTCCTTTTGTTCTGATTCATGCTTCCCTTCTGTTTTAGTGTCATGAAGGCAATTTTCTCCTCATATAACATTCAACATAATTCTTCTCTAACATTAGAAAATGCAATTTTGCTTCCGCTCGTGATGAATGCCTGGGCAAACAGAAACCATCAAACTCGGTTTTCGTCAGAGTAGACGTGGGAAGGTAGATCCCTTTTGTGCTACCAGTAATGTTTCAGACAGGGTAACCATGTAAAGAGTTAATCTCATCAGTCAGAAAAGGCATAGGAGAAAGACAGAAATGAAGTCAGGCCCTGCCGCTGGTGTGGAGGCGCAGGGGGAAGGACGGCAGAAGCCTGCATGCTGCCTAGCGAGTTCCTATTTGTGGGGACTCTTTGCTCTGCTGGTTAATTTGACAATGACATGGAAAGTCACTGTAGCAGGGCCAAGGAGCTGCCTCTTTGTATGGAAACAATGTCCTTTCATACAGCACTGAGTGTGCCAGTTCTTATTACGTAGAGCAGAGTTTTAGTAAAGATAATGAAAAACAGGCATGGGGGAGGTTGATGCCAGACATGGTCAATGGGAGATCAGTGTAACAATTTCTACGTCTACGTTCATTATTTTTGTCAAACGCAAGCTGGCTTTTTATGTAAAGAGATGCTAATGCTTCTTTTTAACAATCGAGCTAGCTGTGTCCTTTGTGATGATATCAAATGCTTGTGCTTTCAGCAGAGGTGTTGTACCATTGTGATCCAGAAATCAGTCACGCTGCAAAAGTAACGGCAACTGGGCAGCTTTCTATCTCTAAACATCCCTAATCAGACATGAATGTAGCCTGCTGCATAGACTAGATTTAAGACTTCCTTTTATTTAGCTGTATACTGTGTCCAGTCTGCAGGGCTGATAAAACAGAAGCTGTTCAGATGGCAAAGCAGAATGGCATGTTGTTCTGAACACAACCAAAATCACTGCAACTTTCTCCAACATTGCTGAAATGTAATCCCCTTTGAAAGGACTTGAAGAATAAACCCAGTACTGGACCTGTATTATCTTTTACAAAAATATAATATCCTGCTTCATGAGATTAACCAGGCATAGGGCATATTTTACCAGGTGACCCATCATATGATCATCTACTACTTTTTTCTTATACCCAAGTATAATTTTTCTCCTTTTTCCCTTTTCTCTCATGCTGTTTTGGAGACAATTTCAACTCTTTCCAGCTGCAATTCATAACTCGTGCACATAGAACACTATGTTTAATTTCAAGAGATCAGTTTTGCTTTGGCTTCAGATTAAATCTGAATTTGAGGTTCACCTGCAAACCCAACCTTTCTATCCTTTCTTGATTAATTTAGCTTATGTTCTTGCTTAGCAGCAGGAGATTAATTCAGGTGTCTGCTCCTACTCAAGAGAAGGTACAGTTCAGCCCTGCTTTTGCTCTTCTTTCTTCGCTCCCTTGAGTCTACATTTATATTCCAAAGCTGTTTTAGGCTGAGAATTCTGTGAAGCTTTTCTATCAGTCCAAGGGTAAATGAGCCTGAAAATAAATCTCTCTCAGCACAGATATAGGAAGCTCTATTATTGGGTTTGACTTCATACAAATAACAATGCTGTTTTGCTAAGCATGCATTCAATAATGCTTTTGCAATGATAATGGTTTACAAGTAAAATTCCAAGCTTTATAAAGTTTGAAGAGACTTTTGTTTTACTGATTCTTATAAGAAGCTGTTCTGAATAAATGGAGGTGAACTGCTTTGTCTTTGCAACATAAAATATGAAGACTCTCAAAAAACTGTGATCTTTGTTATTTGAGGAAAGAATGTTTTGCATTCAACTCTTTGATTTTCTGTATGTGTTGCTGCATAATCATTTTAATGTATGGTGTGTGTATGATTCTTATTTAGGTTCAGCAGTGCTGACAGAGAAGCAGGCGCACAGCAGGTGAGGAGGTTCAAGTAAAAAATTTCTTATAGTATAAAATTTCCTGATGTCTAAGGGGAGACTGAGAGAGCTGGGTTTCTTTAACATGGAGAAGAAAAGGCTAAGAGTTCTTGTTCTAGTTCTTGTCTTCAACTACTTAAGGGGGGGCAGAACACAGAGCTGGGCTCTTCTCTTCCAGCAAAAGGATGAGAGGCAACAGCCACAAGATGCAGCAAGGGAAATTCCAGAAAGATCTATAGAAAAAGGTTTCACCATTTGGATGGTCGAACACTGGAATAGGTTGCCAAGAGGCATTGTGGGATCTGCATCCTTGGAGGCTTGACTAGATACGGCCTATCTAGTCGATAGGAAAATCTTCTGGCTAGATACTTGCATCATGCTTGTCACAGCTGAAAGTGATGTGACAATAGTCTGTCCCTTGAAGAATTCTGAAACATCAAGGGTCCAAACACTGGGGCTCTCACTAATGTGTCCTGCCTCCTAGATTCAGGCTCTTTCTTGCCCGTTCTTCTCAGAGTCACACATTTTCAGGCCTTGCTGCACACTGGTCCAGTTCCAGTAGGAGGAATGGCCATTGCTTTAGTCAGATGCGTAGCTTGGTGCTGAGGACACCCTTCAAGACATGAGTATGAAAGTTCAAACCCTTTCTCCTTTGACTGAGGTATAAAAGAATGGTGGACTACATGTTGGTGCAGACTTTTTTATTGAGGAGAAATAAACTCATTTTGTGTATGGATTATTGTGGCATCTTAAACAACAACTTTTTTTTTTAATGTCTAAAATGTCACAAGGCAGTGTATATTATTTTGCAAATATAACCTCCAAAAGGCAAGCAGAAAACATCAGATTTCAGTCCTTTTTAGGAAAGGAGTATTGCAAGTTGCCAAATTGTCTTCACCAGGTAGTAGCAAACACTGTCTATTTCAAATATGAATGGGGCAAATACAGCAAGCTGAGGCTCTGCAGTGCAATAGCAGATAACATTCAAGCTGCATTTGACACTCATTGTTTGTAAACTATTTCAAAATAACTTACAGAACAGAGACAGATGTTATCATCACAATTTACCTTCAAACTCTCTTACTCACTCTTAAAACAGAGGAAATTATGTGTGTTTTTTTGACTACAGAGAAGTTTGGATTAACTTTTGCTCTTCAATATTCAAAGAGCACTTCTCATTACTTTCAATATAATGAGTTGTTTCTGTGAGGCTGAGGGGAACTGTGTGTACTCTAAGGATGCTCAGTACCTCTGGTTCAAGAGGTAGAAGGAAAAGGTGTAGAAAGAAAATGTGGACGTTTGGAAAGGATTGTATCTTCTAGATACAGGAGTTGTAAGAATGAATGTATCTTGAACTGCCAGGCTTACTTGGTTGTACATGGTTATTTGTGAAGACAGACATTTAAGAAGACATAGATTTTTCTTGTAGAGCAAAATATGAAGAATACATAATTTATTCCAATAAAATTTCAACTTTTTGACATTTTGTAGTCATATTTTTTAGGCAGTATAAAGATTAGTTGAATGCTGGTCATGAGGAGTTCTTTTTTGAGACACATCTTTTTGCAAAAGTTTAATATCAAGATCGGTATGAGAATTTTGATATGTGACTTACATAAGTGTTTCATAGCTAAAGACTTTTTAGCAATTCATTCACTGGTACTTAGTCTACTGAACTGAACTGAGCCAGTGTATTTGTAAAGTAAAAGTGTTTTGGACTATATTGGGTTTCGTATTTTTCTCATTTGACATTAGTAGTTAATAACGTATCATAATGTATGTTTGCACACATTCATATACAAAGGCTTTTTCTCCTTCCTGTCAAGAGACTACATGAAAGGGTAGCAGACAAAGATCTTACCAACTCCTTCGAGGATGCTTCAGGGGTAGTTTGTGTTGCATTTTGTGCAATATTCTGTCAAGGTGATTTCTATGGTAACCTCTATTTGCATTCTTTCAAATGATGGTAAATTCTGACACATTCTATTAAATATTGATAGCAGTGTTTCATCTGCTGTAAACCCACATGGGAATATTTAATTTTATCTACTGTCTGGGACTATTCTCTTGTGGTATCAAAGCAGCAAGCTTTTTATAGTTAAAATGTTAATTAGATTTTTATAACCATTTTTATCGTTCTGCTCTTCATTTAGATTGCTCCAAACATGTTTATTTACAATTCCAAAATGTTTCCATTAATATTCCATGTCTTCTTACTCAGAGATTAGCTTAATAACAAACCTCAAAAATGTACTTAAAGGCATGTGAAACATCTACAGAATCATAATGCTGCAAAAATGCCAGCAAATGGGCTAATAACCAAGTGATTTGTAAGATCAGCTTTTAAAGAAAAGAGACAAGCCTGTAAGAGCAGATGTCATAATCTGTTTCAGTATTGCATTGGTTCCTGAAAATAAAGCAATACTGAAATTGTTTACCAAAAGGATTTGATTGGTGAGGTAGGAGGGAGGAGAAGAAAGCTAAGAACGGGGTGTAAGTAGCAGAGTTTCAACTTCATGGGTGGCATGTGAAAAATCTCCAAAAAATTAAGAAATTTCTTTACTGCCAATATAACCTCCCATTACACTAAGAAATATGTGTTCATCTCTTACAAAACAGTGGTCAGGGATCTGGCTGGTGACTGTTTTCTTATAAAGAAATTAGCAAGTATGAATTTCTGGCAGAGGCTAGGGCTACTGTTTTACGTTTTGCATCACTGCTTGCACATTTCAACAGTAAATACACACTGGATTTAAAGCACCATTAAGTAAAGAGGATACCACTGAGACTGACTAGTGTGTACTTGAAAAATGTGCCAGCATTTGAACAAGTGGCAACAACACAAATTTAAATTGCAATGACCTTTTCTTATTTGATATGCTGGTCTACAGGTGGAAAATGGTGCTCATTAATGTGGAACTTCTGACCTGTTTTGCACTTCTGGGTAGGTTCTGTGCAGCAGTGCCATTATGAGAGACTCTTTTGGAAAATCGATGCTAATATCAAGATTCTCTGAGTTCCAATAAGCCTTGGAAGTTAAAAATCCTGGCTCTGAGGCACTCAAATGAAAATATTTGACACTAAAATCAGCTTTGTGAAGAGAAGCAACATGGTACGTGATTCTAGGCTGTGAAATTGCATTTCTTTTAGAGTGTTTACTTTTTGCATACCCAATTCCCAAATCATCTCAATTACAGATGCAGAGCTAATGGGAACTAATCTGTTCCTAGATCTTATACAACGCAGTACAATGCAGAGATCATGTACTGTTATTTTTGAGATATATTGTATTATCACCAAGAATTCTCAAGCTCAGACTAAGCAGTTTAAGTCACATGTTACATCCCTTTTTTTCCTTTTTTTTTCAATAGCAACTTCCCAGAGAGATCAATAGGGAATCTGTTGAAAAATCATTGACACGGTACAGCTATCTTATACTATGCTCTTAGAAAAATCCTTGAAAGCCGTGAAATGATGTAACCTGTGTTCTGTTAGGTCTTGAGTCTGCTTTCAGTGCTATTTGAACTGAAATAATTCAACTGTAGTTGTTGGGTTTATGATAGCGCGTAACTAATCTAGGCAAGGAGAGAATTAGACCTGCTGAATTTCAGGGCTGTGGGAACTGATCACCACCTGAAACATTAGGAGTGGTAGACGGATACTAGAAAGGGCAGAGGAAACACCTAGCAAGAAGAGGGTCAAACAGCCCATGGCTCTGTAGTGGAGTTGACACCTGCATCATCCTAAATGCCATCTGAATTACTCTTACAGGGCCATGATTTTTACCAGTCACTTGTTCAAAGGCCAGACCAGTACAACAGGGTGGCTACATAGTCTGCTTTCCAGTTATCTGGGACGATTAGAGGGGGAGTGAGGAAAAGGAAGGAGAGGGTAAAGGGGTGGGAAGCAGCTCAAATAATGCAAATGGCCCCCCAACCCCAAATTTCCTGGGAAGCACAGAGCCAAATGTCTGACCTTGGGGCTTATTAACTCTCGCGTAGTGATAGCTACTGAGGTGTCTACAACACATGCAGAGCATGACTGCCTGGCTGGCCGGTTGGGATCGGCTGACTCTTGGATGCTAAAACAAATTAGGCATAATATAATAGGAGAGGTGGGGAGGTAAAGGGGGTGGCACTGGTGTAGGGGAATTGAAAGGAAAGACAGGAAACCTAGAGGTGGAGAGGTGTAATAGAAAAGGAAGGAAGAGATAAAATGTGAATACAGGTATGGATTGGCAAAGCTGATTAATGCAGAAGAAGTGGCATGTTTCCAGAGAGAGTTCAGATTAAGTTCAGTTAAGTACTACAGTAAGGCTCTGAATCAGATCTTATAAGCCCTGTGGCCTGGAGCCAGTCAAATGCTATGACCACAGGCTTCTGTAATTACAGGGAAGGTAGTGCGGAAAATGCCTTTGAATTATGCTCTGTATTCTGTGAAGGTTATTACTTCAGGAAGAACACCAAATCCAAGATAATTTCATGCTATACAGAGCTCAAGCAAAAAACCTGTGCACTGTAGAGTGCAATACCGAGTACCCATCACTGTGCAGGAGCCAGCATGGTCCAGCAGGACCAGGACTGCCCTGGGTGCCATAGCCTGGAAGGTGAAGGAGCACTGGAGGAATCTCCCTGAATCAGCTTGGCTTGGACGTGCTACGCTGGCCCAGGGCACTATTACTTTCCTCAGCAGTCATGAGTTTGTGCTTTGTCACAGAGTTGGCTCAGGGTTTATTACCTTAGGCCCTGTGCTAAAGACTGTAAGTATGACTCTGAACACAAATCATAGCAAATCATATTTGGACAGTGCTGCCCCTGCACTGATAAACTCTGGTAGATCTGAGCTGGCTCTGCACCACATACCTCTGCTGTGATGTCCTTGGCTTGATGCTCACCAAGAGGCACCCACATACTGAGCTGTGGTCACCCAGTCAGACAAGATGTGTGCGCGTGCTGTTTGGCTAGCCAGCCAAACCAAGGGGCAGATAAAGGTATCTTGCAAGCTAATCCAATCTTCAGATCTTAAGTTAGTCATTCCTCATGTAACTTATTGATAACTGATATATACCGAACAACCATTTTTGTCATGGCTAAATTATACTTTCCCAGAGCTGGACCCCAAACTTTTGAAGACAATGACAAAAATACCAGTAATTTCAATAGAAGCATGATTTATGTGATGTCTTTTCAAAACAAGAAGAAACTTTTTTACACACTGCACTCCCAAATATCTGAAGGGCCTTGGCATATTATGATTGAGAATTATAATGAATGTAAATACATTTTTATTTTATATGGATTTGTTTTATAAATGAGACATGAAATGTAGTGACTCTGTGAAATCATGTCCTATCGGCAGGCATAAATAACATTTCTGGCTTTGGATTTAGAAAAAAATTGCAATTCACAGTGAAAAGATACAACATATTTAAACTACAAGGTCTAGAAGCCATGTTTTTCCTGTATATAATTCTATCAATATTTCACTTATTTAAAATTGCTTCTTCTTTACATCATGAGTGTCCTTTTAATTTAAAGAATGTAACTCTGTAGAGTGGGAACCATTTTTTTTTCCTGTGCACTGAGGAAGATGGTGATGCTCAGCATATAAGCAATAATTGTAACAATGTTCTAGGCAGCTGCAAAACAGTGGAGAAGTTTTGGGCTGAAACCCCATAAAAGCGATGGTGCTCTGACCCTCACGATGGTATTCCAGTGTGGTAACCCAAAGAACACAGGCTATGTTGGCTTAATCAAATACAGAATTGGAGACTAAAGTAGTATGGACCAGACTGCAAATTTAATAGTGTGACAGTTCCACCTGCTCTGGGCAAGACATGTAACACCTATTAGCTCTTTTTCATGAAAGGAAAACCTGAATATGGGGGCAAGAGGGAAGCTAAGGAATATTCAGCCACATTTCTACAAGTGAACCAGAACTTCAGGGTCTCTCAGTTTAGCCACAGCCCAAGAGGACTCAGCATTTAGCACTGAAATCAGTCATACATTATATCTATGTGTATGTGCACCTAATGAGTAGGTTCTCCCAACACACACACGCACACACCATACACAAATCACCATGTGCTTGCCAGCCATCCATTTGCACATATGTGCTATTTGATCCTCTTTCTCTGAAACACTGCGCTGTTTCCAAGGCCAGATCTAACAACTCCTTTTTACTGTCTCTTCTTCTTGTCACTTTGAGGAACTCCCTTTCAGGCCTATCTGCTGCATTAATTTTCCAGACCTTCAGGATAGATGCGCTTTCAGTCATGACCATATCACAAAGCTCCCATTAATTAGTTACATAGACATAGATGTCTAGTGAACTTAAGACACTCCAGGGTCTCTGAGACACCCACGTGGGACTGCTACCTAGGGCATGGGATTAAGGAAGCCCTATACTGACTTCAGTGGAGGCCAAGCAGGCTTCCCTATAGGGCCTGAAATGATACTAGATGCCTATGTTTGTGCAACTGAACCCTTTCTTAGATGTCTAGCTCAGATGAGTCCCTTCTGAAGTCCTACCTTGTACCTACTAGCAGCCAAGAGTGAAGTTTTTCCTCAGGCAAAACAGTTCACAAAGGAAGTGAATAGCACTTTCCTCCCCATATTGTTGCTTTTAGACTCATGTAAACAACATCTTTAGTGCTGTGATGAGAATGAATGAAGGGAGTTTATGGGGCAATAAGAGATAGGAGATGGAGAGCTAGTATGTGTGCTAAACATCAATGTGTGTCATTGGTGGGACTGGTAAAAGGTGACCTGTTTCCCTATTGTTATTTTCATGATTGATTTCTTTGTCATCAATAGAGCATAGCCAGGCAAAAGAATTGATTCAGTGTTCAGAACACTTTGGCTGGTCAGACCCTCTGATGGGGTGAAGAAGAGGGAGGGAAAAGTGAAGGAATGGAGAGAAAGAGCAGAAGAAGGGGTGGGAAGGCTCTTTCTAAAGCAGGACTGCCAGCAGCAGAATAAGTGCATTCTCCTTTAGCAGGATATCTGCTCTTGATGCAGCCATTCATTCCTGAACCTCTGTTGTCCCAAAAGTAAAATGAAGCATTTGCGGAGATCTGCTCCAGCTGAGGAGCTGGAAGCCTCAGGTAGGAAAGATAATGAATTTCTTTGCTTTTCTTTCTCTCTCCCTCAGCCCCCAGCTGATTATAGCTTGTACTTATAAGCCAAAACTAACAGCTCTGCTGCAACTCCTGTTACTAATGAGGAAAGGCAAGAACCATGTAATACCAATTTGCTGTTTCTCTGTACAGTTCTCACTGACCAGGGGAATGTTAGATTCTACCAGGATGGACACCCTGAGCTACAAAGGGGAATTTCATATATGCCTCTGAAGAGCTGTCAGATTGAATTACAGTCAGTAACTGCTCCACTATCGCTGAGTGTCCAGATATAAACTGTGTTCCTTTATTGGCCCTTTATGCTATCATTTCCCTAAAGGTACTTTTTGTTACTGCTGAAATATGGTGAGGTTTCCACGTTGCCCTTCTGCTATCTTCTGGAAATTGTAGTGTCTTCTTTCTCTTTCTCTTTCTCTCTTTCTCTTTCTCTTTCTCTCTCGTTCTCTCTCTCTCTTCCTTCCTTCCCTCACTCTCTCTCATTCTCTTTCTTTCTCTCTTTCTCTCTTTCCCATCCTTCCTTCCTTCCATCCTTTGCCCTCCCTTTCTTGTTTCCTCCCTCCCTCCCTTTCATTCTTTTTACTTTTCTTTCTTCCCCTCTTTCTTTTTAGAGGAAGATTTGTAGATGTTTCAGAAGTAGTCCCATGGCATTCCTAAGCACTGATTATAGTCCATTATATGACTTTAATGCTATTAATATAAGAAACACATATATGTGACACAACTGTACTTGCCTCCTAAAATGTCTCATCTCCTAAGAGGTGTTATTTAGAAATCTTACCCCCAGGTGGCCTCTATGCCCTGAGAACAGTTACCTACTATGAGCCTGACAAGGAGATAAATGGCAGTCAAAAATCAAAAGTTAAGAAGATTTTAAAGGAGATCAGGTTATGCTATTTATAACTCAAACATCAAACTTCAGATTAGCGTTTCTTTTCCTTTGTGTGAACTAAAGAGCCACTGAAATATTTAGTTATAAAATCCTAAAAAACTCCCAGAGATGAAATATTGTTTTAAGTTTTATCTTATTGTTTAAGTTTAAAATGAGTAGCTGAAACTGAGATTCAGTATTTTTGCAGTGTATACAGTGGTGACTTTATAGGTTAGATGAAGAGGAAGGTTATTTCTTGACATGGACAGATAGAAGGACTTTTTGTTCAAATCTTTAAGCTGCTACCACTAGAAAAACAGGCTAATGAACTATAGTAACATGTGGAGGATAGGCAAGTAAAAAAAAAAAATCTTAAGCAGAAATGGGAAGGGGAGTTAAGAAAATTGTTAAAACAATTTTAAGCTAGTTTCAAGCAATTTAAAGCAAACTCTGGGGCCCTTCCTAGTAAAAGCCCTTTCATGAACATCAGGTGCCCTTTTTTGGGCACTTCTAGTAATTACTAGAGATATAAAGTTTCTTTGAACATCCAAGTTTAGTCAAAAGCTCTAAAAGCCTGAGGAAAAAAGGTGACATTTTCAATGTTAGGATGTATAGCAATACAGTGAGTTGGAGTCCTCAAAATAAGAAGCTGTCTGTGTAGTGGGCAATCTATTTAATCACACAGACAGAACCACACACAGAACACCTGAGGTTGGAAGGGACCTCTGAAGATCGTCTAGTCCAACCCCCCCTGCTCAAGCAGGGTCATTTAGAGCACACTGCCCAGGATTGTGTCCAGGCGGCTTTTGAATATGTCCAAGGATGGAGACTCCACAACCTCTCTGGGCAACCTGTTCCAGTGCTGTTACCCTCACAGTAAAGAAGTTTTTCTTCATGTTCAGATGGGATTTCCTGTCTTTCAGTTTGTGCCCATTGCCTCTTGTCCTGTCGCTGGGCACCACTGAGAAGAATCTGGCCCCATCCTCTTGACACCCTCCCTTCAGATGTTGGAAAATCTTTCCGCCTAGAGTAGAGAGGGATTGTGCTTCAACTACAACCCCCCTCACTGTTCTCCAGTAGGTATTCTTATCACTGCTTCTGATTTTGTATACATGTACCTTTTAGCTAAGTAAATGAAAGTGTACTTAAAAATCACTGCAGAAAGTAGGAAAGCTTCCACTTAAATAGTCTCTAAATGTACCTTATTGTGTAGGGGATTAGGCTATGATGATTTAATCATTTGCGGGGACATTTGTATGGGAAGACAGCTGCTAAGATAGAGCTTATCAGAGATCTGAATGCAGGGACTGCTATTTTGCTATTTTTTGAGTTGGAAGGATGAAAAAGGGGAAGAGAGGCTCCTGTCTCTTCCCCTTGCTCCATCCAATACAAGTGCTACCTAGCCCTAACTAACCTACAAAGTACTCATATTTATTCTTATTACAAACTAAAGAACCTCATACACAGCAAGTGACCTGCATGAAGCAGCATGAGGCAATGTGTTAACTGTCACTTGAGCATGCAATAAAAATGTTTACCATAAGCAAAATCAGAAAATGGACAAAACTTAGATATTGTTGATCCCATATATGCAATATCTTTGTTCCCATTGCAGGGACAGATGACCTGCATTCCCAGGAGGTGATGAAGTCTCCTGGGAAGCAGTGAGTTCAAGCAGGACACCACAGCTGTCTCCATACCAGGACATGGTGTGGTGCTGGGACAAGGGCACAGGCACAAGAATTCAGTCTTTTTTACACTGAATTCAGCCATTTACACAACCCAGTTAACCTAGACCGTCAGGCACTCTCTGGGGCACAGTTTATGCCTATTTTCAATAGGCTTGACAAATCAGATGTTACTACCCTGTTTTGGAGGCAGAGAGAATCTTTTCTATGGGTAGTGCTGGCTTTGCTAGTTGGCATCCTGGTCAGGGAACAAGCCATGCCACTAGTTAGTTTACCAGTATAAATGTAGCTTGAGATTTCAGCACAGTCCTGACATTGACTTGCCTTGTGCCCTCATTTGCCCATTTGCCTAAGAAACCATATAAATCCCTGGAAGTCTGATTCTAAATTATGTCAACAGGTGTTCAAAGTCAGTATATTTCTGATTCACCTGGAGTATGTAGTTATGTAATTTTAACTATATTTTTGAAAATAATGTTTCTGTTTTTTAAAAACACCAGTGTCTGCTCGGGAGGCAATATTCCAGATGAGGTTGTATCCAGTTCCCTGGCATATCCAGGCATTTTTGAACTGTCTGGTATGGCCATGAACAGGCCAAATGAGTACACTCCTGCACTCCTCTGTATAATAAAGTCTGCATTCTCCATTGCACATTTGTAATATATTTTAATGAGCATAGCAGCCTCTCTTTACATTGGAAACATGTAGATAAGTTCAAACATGTAGGCCATATGTTTTTGTATTCTAGCTATAGGCCCCACTATTCAAAAACACAGCTGTACAACTGAAAGACAGCACATGCAAAGCCACACCAGGAGAAATGGACAAATTTGAAGAGAGGAGATTCATTTCTGACAGGAATCCAATGGCTCAAATCATGCCAGAAACAGATTCTACTATATGTTTTGAAAGTGGCCTCATTTAAATGCTTTTGTAACAGAACATTGTGCACTTGGCTGTAATTGCAACTAATATCTGCAATGCACCAGGGCAGTATGTTAATTCTGTACAGTTGGTTAAATTCTGGGAAAGAAATCAAATTCTGTAAATGTTATGAGGGATTTTCTCCCGTGAACACCAAAAACCAGTGCTCCTGCTCGTGATCCATCTACAATACAGACTTAGTGTCATTTAGGGATACTATCATCTTTCTGTCAAGTTCTCTGCCTAGACTGTCTTTTCCTTTTGCTAGCCTTGACGCTGACCTATTATCTGTTTCCTACTTTATGACTGTTATAGAGCCTGAACAGGAAATCAAAGGCAAGAAAGGTGTTATTGTCAAGGCACTGCTGTTTTTCAACTTTTCTTTTGTTTTTCCCTGCAGACAACAAGGTACCAAAAAGGTTCATTTGCTAGACGCTAAAACATGAAGAGCAGACATCTCATCTACATTTTACAAATAGTAAACAAGTTGGACATTTATGTAAAATGGGTATTAAACCTCCCACTCCTTTCATCTCCTTTGCACACATTCTTTACTATTGTAGCTTTGTAAGGGAGGAAGGGTTTTGACTTTTTTTTCTTGATGTCTGATTTTTTTTTTTTATAAACAGTTAACTCTTCGGAAGTCTGAGTTTCTGTAATTTCCTTCTACTTCAGCAGAAGGTAAAGCCTCTGAGGTGTCTATCTTGAAAAAGTATAGTGGAAGCGATAGAGACAAAGAAGAGATGTGGCTTTACATTACAGACGTGGCTGCCTGGAAACTTCCTGGGGCTGGGGCTGGGGTGAACCACAGCTGAAAACTCTGGAGTCTGTTTTACGGTTGCCTTACCTTGTGGCATGTGCTTTGCAGTACAGGTATGAATGCCCCAAGCCATCAGCCAGCCTTCCTGCTCTTTAGCTATGCACTTAGAGTATTACTTTACCCAGGGGTTCCCCTAGTATTGAATCCTTGCTACTGACCCTTCTCTGGCCCAGTTCTTATAGGAAGTGCTCCCTTCTGCCTAGCAGCATATTTATAGATCTCAAGAAGCCAGGGCAGAGGCCAGAATCAGTCTTGCAGTGTGTAAAAAGAAAAAAAAAAAGATCATTCTGCAGAATATTATATAAATTCAACTTTTTTGCAACAATTCCACTTGGTGCATGCTTGAGAGAGTCTGAGCCAGAAAATGGAATAAGCTGCTGCAGCCATGGCAGGTATATTTGGTGCAATAGAGGTAGCATGACAGGGCTCTATTACAGTAAGTAATACAATTCCAGAAATAACCTGTGCGGAACATATTGCTTCTGCTGCACATGTCAGGAAACAGACTTTGATCGATGTTGTTGCAACGCAAAACCACATACTAAAACTTTTTAATTATGATGACAATGTAAAAGTAGAGAGGGTGCTCACTGGCAGTGTTCATTGCCTTTATAATTAACAAATGGACAGCACAGATTAATTCTGCATGCTGTTCATGTTTAACAATTCTTTCTAGTTGCTGCCATCAGCAAATATATAAGCAATAAGGCATGACAGGGGGCCTGGTTATCATCACCTCTGGGGTGTTAAGAGGCATCCTCTAGGGGAGTGATTATCTCATGATAACCGCACCACTTGGAGTTACCATATTGCTGCTATAAAAATTCATTAATGTAAGAGAAAAATGTGTTCATTTGTGCTAGAGGATGAAGTTAGGAGTTTAGAATGCTAAACAACACTATCAGGAGCTCTGGTTTGCATCTCTTCAACTCCATATGTGAATATTCACTAGGCTATTGTAATGCTTTCTCAGTTTTGTAAACTAGAATACCACTTCAGCAATATTTTTGCAGCAGCTTAATATGATAGTCAAGAATGAAACAGAGATGGCACAGACATCAGAGGACAGACAGTGAGTTGGCCACAGACCTTAAACGACCTTCTCAAGGGGAATACCTCCATTGGCACAAGACCTCCTAACACAGTTTTTCAAAGGAAAAGAAAGCTCAGGGAAATCACAATCAAATTAGATAGGAGTGTCTATAATTTTAAATTTTAAATAGGCTAATTTCTACTCTGCAATGCATTTAGAGTATATTTAATTTGAATTTATCAGAAAAGTGTGGAATGAAGTACATGGGAATACAATAACTCATTGTCTGCTGTTCTCTACGATAATGTAACAAACTGTTATCTCATACTCTAATGACTGTGATGTTAATGGAGTCATATGCTTTTCCTGACCTCTTCAGCACTGGATGGATGTCTGTGTGCTTTCACTGTCCTTCAGGTTTTCTGCTTCACTCTCAACTTTCCTACTAACCTTATTATCTTTGCTTCTTTTCATTTTCTCTTTAGTAGAAGGGGAGATTATATTTAAATGAAGAGTTTTAGTTCTACATTTGTAAGGATGATTTCTTGGTTTTTTTTATCAGTAAATTCTGAAGAAACTGGCCACTTGCTGATATTGTGACTCTCCCTCCCCAAGAGCATTGCCTGCTCTTTCACAGGGGGTTATCCCTCTGATTAAACTCTGTTGGCCTGTCACCCAAAGCCAATAAGAGAGATCCAAAAATCTTCTACTCTGCTCTTGCTTACTCCTCTGTCTGTTGCCTTTGCAGAGCATGTATAGCAAAGGTGGACTTCCCTCAGGCTCTGTAGATGGCAGTGGGAACCACATACCCAGTCAGGAGAATGTGGTCCAGCAAAGTGGCTACAAAACACAGAATGGTTTCATTTTGCAACCATGTTCTGCTCACCACGTGTTCATTGTGGTTAATGACCACACAAGGGCTAAGGCTAGCTCATCCTTGCACTCAGGGAGATTGTGAGGATCATTTACTTGTGCAGTAGCTCCTAGGTACTTGGAGTCCAGCTTTAGTGCATAAAGAATAGGAGGCCAAGTTCAGTTTTTTCATGAGTCTATGAGGCAGTGTGAAATGCTGCCTTCCCTATATAGATACAAAGTATCTGAGCTTTGTGTGAGCAAAATACACAAGTGGTTAGGTGGTGATACCAACTCTTGTCAAGCATCAGCTTATAGCACAATCCAAAAGGTAGTTATTACCTTAGGCTTTTTATTTATATCATAGTTATGCAGCAGCAGAATAACATATTTTTGGTGACTTATTAATAGAGATTCTTAAATGATTATTACTCTATACCCATAAAATATTAGTGATGAATGTAAATGATGTTGTTAAAAACTATTGATAGCTATTTTTGATATGGATTAAGGATGATTTTATTTCTATAAAGGCATAGAAAATTTGAATTTTTAAAACTAAAGGTCCTCTCTGTACTAAGAAACTGGACTGTTAAGACTGCAAATTCTGCTGGATCTGTGGATTTCCCTTTGCACTGTCTTGCTCATCTAAGGGACAGAATGATTTGTTTGATCATGGTGACCCAGAAGGCTTCCTTTCTGTGGTACAAGAAATGCCTGAAACAGAAAACTCGTCTGGTAGGGACACTGAGACTTACGTTTTGTAAATAGAATTGTATACTGTTCTACAGATTTATAAATTGTCATGAAATTGTGTAGTACTAAACTGCTACATAACATCCTGTGAGTGCAGGAGACCGTGGTACAGAGGAAAATCAAAAAGACGAACACATCTTTTGCAGCAGCTCAGGTGCTTCTGTAGAAAGTTCTAGGAAGAAAAACTCATGAAGATGGATTTTTGCAGAATTCAGGTACTGGAAGAATTTGTTGGGATGTTTTCTGTTGCTGTTAGAAGCTAGTGCAAAAGAGAGTAACTGACTCTATTAGCTTGCCCTGGCGACTGTGACTGTCATTTATAGCATTTGGCATATGGAAGTCAAAACTCCTGTATTTATGGGTTGATCTGATTCACGATTCTGGCTTAAAGAGTGAAAAGTAGCTATATAAAGCACTACACCAGAGTAGTTCTTCCAAGAATTTGCATTACAGTAGATGATAGGGTTTAGGAACATCAGCAGCTCCTTGTCTTTTGCTGACCTCACCGGTTTCCCTGTTGGAAATCTAATCAAAAGTAAATGCTGTTCAAGATCTTCATTCAACTTCTACTACTACAACTAGAATTGAAAAAAGGACTAAACTAAAGACACTAGAGCTCCCATAAGGTTGGTGCTGATAGGCATTAAATGAACCTGCAGTGCTATATAGTGGGCCAGGCATCCACAGTGGTGTGTCCACCTGTTTGGTTTCTCAAGATCATTATAGAGCAGCTGTGTTTGTCACTCATGTCCAAAGGAATAGTTTCTTAAAAATTCTGGATGTTAATAGCCAGGAGAATGTACGCTTTTCTGCTCTTTTCCTGGATATTTATGCATAAATTCTATTAGATTGCAATGCAGTTGCTTAATTTTGGCCCTTGTTTTCCACAATTTCCAGCTTCTAACTGCACAAGGAACTTTGCAACTTGGAAATATGACATTAACTGCTTGCCTAAGGAGTAGTGTAATGGTAGCACCCAGCAACCAAATGTGGTAAACTACTAATGCCAGACAATCATCATAGGTTTGATTCACTTTTTTTTTCTGTGTAAGATAGTCTAGACATGCAAACTATGTTGCCATTAAATGGCATTGCATGGACAAAAGAAGTCAGATAATTTAATACTATGACATGTTTGCCCTTCCCCGTTTTTTAGCCTGACTGATGCTGTTAGTTTCAGTGACTTTTCCTTCTCAAGAAGCGTTCAAACTCAGACTTGTCCTGTGAAGTGCCATTTTGTTCAAAATCTGGCCCTTTCAGCTTTCACATGCAAGATTATATGGTTCATGAGTTCTGCCTGGTGAGTTTTTCTTTGTTGTATACTGTAGCTCATGGTGAGCTTCACAGATCTTGAACAGTTCTGTCTTTGATGGATGTTAGTACATTTTCTCAGTGGCTGACTTTTACTAGTTTCAAAAGATAACAGTCTATGTAGCCACACACTCAGGTGTGTATGTGTGAAGGGCATCATAAGGAAAAATTAGATTTCTCCTCCTCCTCTTGGTCAGATAAAGTCCTTCAGAATGCTTAGATCTGCTTATTGTTATGATATTAAATGCAATAGTGAAGCTATAGGAAGTCATATGTGCTTCCTTTTCTTTCCTTCCTCCCTGACATTGGGATAGCACCTGCTGATGTTGGGTTCATTCAAGCTCTGTGAACCTCAGTGCCCCACTCTGCAAAATGAGGATAATAGTGTATTTAACCCCGAAGAAGAGTTTTCAGATTAATAACTCCTTAGAAAACTACCAGGAAGGTCACTTTAACAGAAGGTCTGAATTGCTTTGTATGCCTGAGCATGGGCTGTTTGGAGGCTGGAGAAGCCCTTTCAAATGGCATATGCTGCATACCTCTGTTCCTGGTTCAGCAGAGTTTCAAAATACCATCAGGGTGTGCTTCTTGAGACTGAAGGCTGTACATTAAACTGTGGAATAGAAGCCATTTAATGTGTACAAGAATATTGCTTCATATTCTTGAGCACCATCTGCTGGCATTTTCTCATTTAGCCAGCTACTTACACAAAGGGAGGTATATCTATATATAGAATGTTCCTGAAAGAAACCGGAGCTGAAGTCCTCAAGAAAATAAAGTCTAGGCATGTTTCTTAGGAATACTTGGAAAAAGGCAATATTGACAGAAGTTGTTGCATGAAAAAACAGACTTAGTTAAAGCCTTAAATGCAGCGTAAGTGATTTGACTGGTGAGACGGGCAATGCCTGGAATAAGGATTTTGGCATTGCCAGGGCCAGAGCTCTCCTTGTTCTGCAGCAGGTGAAATTCCATACGGCATCTCTAGGTGTAATGGTCCACGCCCAGAAAGGGTGGGTAAGGGTTTTTGGTATGAATAACTTACAAGTAGGGGTGCCTTCCTGTGAGAGGGCTATAGGAAAACCTTTCCTGAGGAAAGTTTTCAGAAAAACATTGAAGGGGGAGGGCAGGAATAAGACATGAATATTGACCTGTTTTGTCTCTTTAATGCCAATACTAAATTGGCTCTTTAATGAATACTGTCACGCTACGAAGGTTTGGTAGTAACGACTGAGACAGTAACGTAATAAATAACTTCTTCTAAATAAATAACCACTTCTGTCCTCTTTCAAGGCCTGGAAATTCAGCAGAGTGTCCAAGACAGGTCTGAAGATTGTCTATGACAGAACCAAAATAAAGCATGTAAACACATCTGAACTAGCATTAAAATACGTAGCCCAAGTACAGACATGTGTATAGCTCTGTGAAGTCTTCAAACCCCTTCCAAGAATTTGGCTGTTTAGCCTTACCAGAATTCAGTGCTGGCTAGTTCCCTATACGCCTCAGCAATGACCAGACTAGAGTTGAATTTCATGAATGTAGTGCTCCTACATACAACACATTCTTAACAACAGCTTATATGAAGGTCTTCTCAAAGGGATGTTGTTGTGCCTTATTCTGGGGATGTCTCCTCTGGCTGCTTCCTGTATTTCGTGTAGAGGCATTTGTGAGTGGGAAGGATTTTATTGTTTAGTTTTTGTGGATTCATGTGTGTTTTGGTCTTTCGAAAAATGAGTTTGGGCTTATTTGTTTGCTTGTCTGAAAAAATAAACAGCAACTCATAAAGGATAGGCAGGGAAGCCCAGACAAGGGTTACCTTTACATTTCAGAAAACTAAGCCACTGATACATATTGGTGTATATTTTTACTATTTTAGCCCCTTTAATATCTCCAAATGTTGTCAATGTTACTCTGAGTGATATGGTGATATAAAAACTTGGGAATAACACCTGCTGTATTCTTTACCTAAGATGTATAGAGATGACAGGAAAATGAAGTAGGAAACCCAACACGCTGAGTGCTGTGTCCCACAGAAGCCACAATTTTTACTGATGTATCCTAGAGATCAGTGAAGTGGAAGACATGTTTCCTCCTCCTGCCCTGTCCCTTGGTAATTTTTTCACACAGCTAGAAAATGGAAATGTTAGAATTAGTCTAAGATAGCAAAGGTTACAAGATTTGAAGCAATCACAGCTCGAATATATTTTTCAGAGATCTCTGGAGAAGTTAATCTCTAATAGAACATATATACATCAGGGAAAACATTAAATATTTACAAAGCAAAAGAAGAAATCACTATCAATGATTTTAGCCCACCCTTCCTTTTATTAGATGTAGCTACTTATTTCAACGTTAGTAGATATCTACCTCTTCTCAGGAGTTTGGTGCCTTTCCTGAAATCAGTGTGAGCACTGGCATTCAATACCATTGGATATTCAAATGATAATTCAAATGAATATTCAAATGAATTCAAATGAAATTCAAATGATAATGTAACTACATTCAACTACATTTAGAAAATTATTTATTGAACCAAAAGGATGTCCAGATCCATGTACCATATTCTTATTTGTCCAGATATGTCATATTTCAATTCAGATGTGTCTTACAAGATGTGTGCTTGCGCATTTTTTTACGAAACTGATGCAGCTAACCATAGCAATGCATTTTCTTTTGATAGGGAGAATAAGAGAATAGCACATTGAGTGAAAGCTTTTTAATTTCCTTTAACTTCAGCATAAAATGCTTATAATAAGTACATTCAGCATATTGCCTTGGCTATCAGAAACAAAATTATAACTGGAATTCAGCCCAATTCTCAAGACACAGTACTTCCACAATGCTTTTCACCTACAAATTCTCCATATTTTTTGTATCAGTCAGTCCTTTTACTTTCCAGTATAACACATCACTGTGGAGAACAGTGACAGTCTAACTGGTGATTAAGTTTAAGCTAAATCTTTAATTTAAATTCAAATCCTTCACAGACCTCTAGTTTTCTGTACCTCTTTAGGTGAGTAATCTTTTCATCAGTTCTGAGAGGAAGGAAAAGTATTTATACATTACTATTTCTGTGTGTGTGGAGAAGTGTGGAATGTTACGGACAGCCTCAATATTGTTTATAATCCTTATCAGTTGTAACTAAGGAATATTAAGCTCTGATGTCTTTAGCCTTGAGATAAAACCACCTTCAAAAAACACTTTATAATATCTTGTCCTGGGAGATTTATGTAGAGATGGTAATGTAATAAAATAAAAAGGAAAGTAGATTAATGATCCTTTACTCCTGAACTTAGTCTTGCTATGCACTTATTGTCTTCTTTACCCACTTTTGCCTAACCAACGTAGAACAGCTGAGGGTATTTGTATCATTGTGTGTTTGTATCAATTTTCTTGCTGTTGAAGGAACACTCATGGATTATTACAAATGTGGATTTTCTGTGAAGAAAAGGAAGAGTTTGCTAAATGGTACTGATGGATGATAACTGCTTAAGTGGATATAATTAACCACTTGATGTGCAATATAACGTATGCATCCAAGATGTAAGAAATTGCAGTAAATTAATGAGCTTGAAAACAGAACAAACAAAAAACAGAGGTAAGAGAGCAATCAGATTTCCATTAAAAGGTTCAAATTAGTGAGGCTGTGATACAAAACTAATATGAGCCAATCTAGAAATGCGATTTTCTGCAACTGGCAAAATGAAGTGTGTGCACTATGTTAGCTCTTAAGCACTGAGAACAGAGGTTAAGCAGGACTTAGGTAGACCAGATCCTGGCATATACATGTCCTATACACTGCTCAGACTGACGCTTTTTTACAGGTGAACCAATGGGTCCAAAATCCACTTTTTCTTCTTATTTGAACAGGCTTATAATATTACGTCAACTTCAAAGACATTTTGCAAGCACAGGACAGCTTCTCTGCTGCCATTTGAGGTAAGGTAGTAAAAGCTTTTCCTGACTTGACAGTCCTAAGGCTTACCAACCTTTTAATTTCCACTCACTTGAGAGGAGTTCTAGAGAAGTCGAATGTTTCCTAACCAGTTTAAAACCTCTTTTCCTTATTGCAAACAACAGACAATTAGACAAAATTAAACGACCTAATGCTAGACAAAACACACTTAAAAAAGAGATTAAAAACTAGGAAATTTTGGCAACTAGTACTGCTGAGTATTGTCAGCACTATAAAACAAATCTTAAAGCAGTTAAAAGTTACATTATGTAGCTCATTATAGTTCTGGCCTGATTGAAATCCATTGGAATTAATGAAAAGCCTTCTAGTGTGTGCCTATGCCATGTGAAGCAAAGACCTGACTTAAATTCAGGATTACATCCACTGAGCTTGTCACACTCCTTTCTATTCTCGTAGCTGGCTATTTCCCCAGCTCAGTCTCCAAAACTACATCCATGCTATTAAAAAGAAGGTAGTCTTAAGCCAGCTGGCATAGACTGGTTGTGTCCACCTTACACAGCAGTCAGTCCTAAGGGTCTGAGGTCTCCTCCAGCTGCATGTGGTGTCCTGTGTGGTCCTAAAGCATATTTGGTATTTGTGTGTGTACCTGTGGGGATGTCTGACTGGTTGTTTTTTTAGTTCAAATTGTGTAAAATATAGTAGGACAGCCGTGTCTTCACAATGTGGAACTGAGTGTGTGTGTTGCATTCCCTGAGCTGTGGCAAATCTTTAAGCAGAGGACCTACTTGTTCATCTGTGAAAAAAAGTGCCAGTTTTGGTTAGAGTGGCTGGTGTAGAAGGTAGGCTAGGGAATGGGGACACTGCTTGTGGGGAATAAAAGGAGGCTGGCTGCAGTGGGGTGACAGTGAACTGTGGCTTCTGGAGAGGTGGAGGGGTCTGTGGAGGTGGAGGTCTCGACCTTGGGTGGATGGAGCTCCCAAGAGACTGGCAGGCTGGGAAAGAGAGTCACAGAGCCTGAAGTCAGCCTGGCTAGTGAGATGGAAGGCTTGCAAGGGGGGAGGGAAAGACCTCTGCCTGCACCCACAGCACCCAAAACTTCCCCTTTCATTTCAGAGTCCTTATTGGTCCTTCCTGGCACTCACTCCTCAACCTAAGGCTGCTGCTTAACTTCCTCTCCACCTGCCATCCCATCCCCAGAGCTTGCTCCATCTCCACTGCAAAATTAAAGTTTGCTGCTGTCCTCTCTCCTCACACTGGAACAAGGACCAAATGACCTCCTTTGTCCTTAGCCTTGGAGTAACAAATTCAGTTATGCCTATTCTACTGAAGGACATTGAACTAGCTCTAGAAAAAAATACTGGTGACATCATAGCTAAGCGCAAAGGCAGAAGTAAGCATGGTATATGCATAGCACAGTAGCAAGGAGCCATTGCCACCAGGCTGGGCTGGGGGAGGTTTGGACTGGCAGATATGGCAATGAACCTCACTGTTTTTTAAAATAAGAAGGTTCTTGTCATGGCAACAGCCTGTCTTTGTGTCCTTACCTGTTAGATAAGGGTCTTTAAACTTAATTTGAACATGAATGACAAATTCTTGTCCCAAAGAGAGAATGGGATGATGTGTATGATCTCCATCTCTATCCCTAGATAATCTATTCTGAATTCCAGTTAAAGCAAGTTACAAGTGTCTGTGGTCTCCTCCAGGAAATCAAAGGTTTATTTATTACTCAATTTTGATAGTAATTCCCTTCATTTTCTGGCCTGTAGATGTCCTGGACAGTGGCTGGGGAGGAAAGACAACTTTTCTAGCTTCTCTCCCAGGATCTGGCACACATGTTCACACTCCCGATCTACCCTTCCGCAGCCCTGCTAGGAACTAGTAAATGCCATACTCTGCTGGGCCCTCTCTCCTCTTTTGGGAGGCAGTGAGAAGGCAGTGTCTCGCAGAGCTCCGCAAGTCCCATCATTACAGGGAGGGGCAATATTCCCTTCTTACGGTCTTGGTTCAATGTTTTAATTTAAAAGTCATTGTGGATTGATCAGGGAGTACATTTTCAGAACACAACTGGTGACATACTTCCCTCTGAATTTAACAGGCCTGGAAAGCCACCACTGCTCTTTAGGTTATGATGAGATGCTACTGGTAGAATTGGATTCCTTGGATTCCTTCAGAAGAAATCCTTCCCACACCCCCAACAGCAACTCATGAAGTGAGAAAGACGGAAACTTTTTATGCTGCTGCTGGTTTAATGTTAGTGCAAAGCCTTTCTAGCAAAGATGCATTACTGTGGAAATCTGGGATTTAGTGGGTTGTTGGAAGACAAAGTAACCATCAGAAAGTGCTTCAGTTTAGCATCACAAAAGTAGCACAGTACCTAGCTAGTAGGCCTCAATCTGTGAGGCCTAATCTTGCGTGCAGTGATCCATGGGTAGTCCATAAAAGGAAAGCAGCTCTGCCACAGTGAAGTAAGTTCAAGGCTGCTGCAAAGAGGGAAAGACTAATCTTGGTGGATGAGAGAAGAGCGAGGAGCTTGCATCAAGGAAAATTCAGGTTGGATTTAGAAAAACCTTTCTAATGGTAAAAGTGGTGAAGCACTATAATAGATTTTCTGGGAAAGATATGTAATCTGCAGAGCTGGAAATCTTTAAGAACTGATGAGGCAAAAATCTATCAGTTATGACATAACTGAAGCTGATCCTGCCTTGGCAAAAGATGAGCTAGATGACCCCTTGAATTTCCTCTAGCCTATTTTTATCTGACACTGTAGAATTTATTGCCTGGCTCTTGACATTTTATGCTTTGCTTTTAGTACTACATTCTGGAAACACAAACTGGAGCTATCACTTAGCAAGAAAAGAAAGTTTCTAACCATTGTGCCTGTGAAGATGAATTCCAAACTGTGGCCAAACAAAAGAGGAAATTAAAAGAAGTCCAAACTGAGAGAGAGATATTTTATATCTCATGAATTTTAAGTGAGGCCTGTGATTTTTGAATACTTTGTATTGATAAAACTGGAGAAGTCTAAAAGACAGGGTAGAAGGACTTCTCACTGATGAGCATTATGTACTGTCATGAAACTTAAATCTCAGTAAGAATTAAATTCTGCTAGAGCTTGAGACTTTTAAGGCTTCCCTCTGCCTGAAAAACATGGAAGTTGTTTTCTTTGCATGTTTATTTGTTCCTTTGCAACAGGAAAATACTTTTACAGTCATTACAGAAGTGCTTTAGAAAATTTAATATAATTGAAATGCTGTAGGCAGGGGAAAAAAATCATGTTTTGGAGGTGGAGTTCCCAAAGGAAACTGAGTTCTGGCTCCAGCTACATTTTCTTGCTAGAATCCTACTTTTTAGATAAATGTCAGACAGGAGTTTTGAAGCTGAAGATAGAAGCAGATGATGAAAATAATTCTAATCACTAAAGCAAGATATAGAAACAGCAGAACAGGAAGTGATCCTCTGTGTCACAAGCAGGTAAAGCTAATAAATCTATGTCTGACAGCCAGATACACTGGAGTGTACAAATTATATGCTTTTATCCAGGGAGAATTTTTGAGCAAGATTAAGGTTTTAATGTGACTGCCTTCTTGTGACAATTACCAGTTGGAAGGAACTGCATTATTCGTTGCAGTGAGAGGGTACTGAGCTAAGGTCACTGAGTTGTTCATTCTTCCACACCGCACTTGAATCACCTTAGGCAGCAAATTGCATGCTTTACTTTAAACAAGAAAATGGAGGCAAATCACAATAGCTGGGAAAGAACGGAGGTGAACACAGGCTCTTCTGACTTTAGAGGTACATTGAATGTCATGCTAAGGGAAAGAATGGCTAAAAGACAGAAAGAAATAAAAATGACATGTCCTATTTACATTTGTTTGTATGCTTTAAAATATAATTGCTTTATTCTTGGGTTATTGCTGAAGTACACGGATCTTTAAGTCGCAAAAAAAATAACAACATAGGAAATGCAACCCCTCCCTCCTCCCACCCGTACCCGCCGTATCAGCAATTTAAGTACTTTGAGTACTTTGATGTTTTAAATTCTCATTCCTTTGTTGTGATTTTTATGGTGGCTTTGAAGGTTACTTTGCAGCTTTTTTGTATTTTCTTTCTTAATAGTTTTATCAGGACATGCTTCTATTACAGCTTAGGCACTTAAAGGAAATACATTATTTAAATGTGAAATGGAAAAAGAAAATGTAAGGCTAGGGTGCATTTTTCTTTATCATTCGGAGACATAATAGAACAACTTAGAAGACATAAAAATAAAATTAATATGGGAAACTGCGTTCTCTCCTGGCTTATCTGCTGGCCAGATCCAGACGTGGTCCTTCCATCTTTAACTAGAACTGGCATTGTTTTCAGAATAAAAACAAGTAAGTAGCTTATACGTATGTATTCTAAAGGGGAAAATAGTGAGGCACAGATATCAAAAATGTCTGAAAGAGCATTCTGCTCCTGACAGTGGAAAAGGGTCTTCCTTTTTAACTGTCTGCATTCCAGGCATTTATACTATGCCAACTATTCTTGACCAATTCACTTTATTATGATAATAATCGTTCTTTATTACGGTAACATCTAAGGATCCCAGATGGGGTTCAGGACCCTATTATTCTAGGCACCATCCGTGTGCATAATAAAACCATCTCTGCTGCAAAGAGCTTACGGTCTTGACATATGACAAGGAACAACAGTAAAAGAGAACAAATAATTGCGGAGGGGGGAGGATGGAGGGGAAGTTATCAAGAAAGCCAATACACAGGGTGTGCTAAGCGGCCCTGTCCGAACACTAACTGATTAGCTATTGCCAAGGGCTTTGTATAATCTAGAGGAATAGTTTTCATTGTGCCTTCTATATCACTTAGTTTTCACTTTTTAAAATGCAAATGTGCTTGTTACACCTCTTGAATAAACTGTCCGGAGGGAGGAAAGAAACTGGAAGCTGGAATAAATGTAGGATCTCTAAGGGTAAGACATTGAAACCTTTGTGACAGTCAGAAGTAGGTTGTTTCCATAGGTGAATCTGGCTGTGATTGACACCTGAGTACATTCAGAGAAATTACCACTACTTCAGCCTTAAAAAGGTACAAAGGAGTTTGGAATTACTTTTGCTACTAATACTGTTACTGTATATCTACTACAGGTTAAACAAGTCTGAGAAAATAATGCATGCATGCATAGTTGAATATATTTGTGAGTAATTTCTGTTATTTTCTTCTTAGTGCAATTGCTCTTAAATAGTGAACAAGGTAATTTGCATGAATACTAACAGGGGGATGAATTAGTTTCTTGACTGAATTGCAAGGGTCTCAGGTTTCTTTTTCTGTTCTTGAACTACAAAACCATAACATCCCTTCCAGAATGAGGCTTGTATGGATTTTCTATAATAATCACATGGGTGCTAGCTTCCTGCAAATTTCCTGCTGGTCAATTGTTATGTGAGCATATTAATGGGAATAGATCGCCACAGAACACAGGAAAATATAAGTAAAGATAGTTGCATTTTTTTCTGAGCAAAATGTTAAGAGAAACTATGTAAGTGTTGGCAATTCCTCAGTTTAGGCTGCTAAATAATGTGATGTTTTGGAGATATTATTATTTGATTCTTTGAAGGGAAAACAAGTGCGGAAAAAAAATTTGTGTAGCCAAGCTTGTTAATATGCCAAAAATAGGTATCATTTAACAGTATTTCTCCAGTTATTATTTATATAGAGACACAAAATCAGTATAAGACTATAAGGTCCAGACAGGGCCAGGACTAACTATTTTCACAAGAGCAGTCTGATTGATGCCTTGCAAGTTACTCGTGCCTAATTGTCTGCAGGATGGGTCAGAAAGGTCTGTGAACTTCACTGCAGTTTTCTTCTTTGCCAGGACAGCACTGTCTCTTCGTTGCCAGTACACGTGTTTAGTCCTCAGACTCCTGCAGGTAACCATGCAGAGAGCAGGGAGCAGGGCTCCTGGAACCAGTTTTTAGCAGCCAGTGCTGTTGACCTGGACAGAGCCACTTCCAGGGAAGTACTGAGCTTATTTAGGAAGTTAGTCTCCTAACTTGCCTGGAGGTGTACTTCTCCAGAGGGACATTCAGAGCAGACTCCTGGTACGGGCTCTCTGGCTTTAGGTTCTGCACAGGCAGTCTGAAGTTACACAGCCCTGTCTCTGGGGAGCAATTTCGCTGAAAAAAATAATAATAAAGCAATGCTTGTAGGTAGTTTTTTCCTTTAGGTAATGATTGCATGATCATGTTCTCTATTGGAGGAAACACGGCAGAGAAAAGCCATACTCAGGGTTATACACACTTGCAGTAACTACAGCTACCAAAAAGTTTTGACTCTAGTCCAGGGTAGCTGTCGCCTCCACAAGGCACTTGTCTTTGGGAAGTGCTTTTTTCTCTCCGCTGAAGCCAACGAGCCCTTTGACAACTTAATCTAGATATGCTTTAGACGGCTAAGATAAACTGTGATGAATCCCACCCCAGTTCTGCCTCCTTTGAAAGGATGGGGTGAGTCATCAGCAGAAACTTTGTGGTGAGGTTTACAGAAGAGCAAAGGAGGTGTGATGTGATGGCTGGTCCCTGCTCCTGCATTTGCCACCCACAGCTGTTTCTCTACCCTCTCCCCTTCTTCCCAAGGTGTAATCCTACCTGAGTGGTAAATGAACCAATTATGTTAGCAGGCCTTGTGCATGTGTGGGGCAAAGAGACAAGGCAACATGTAAGTCTTTTTGAAAGTTGGCCAAAGAAAGCCTAGCCAGGGATATTCCCTTGACTTCTCCATTTTGAAAAGCTCACCCCATTAGAAGAACACTTCTAAGAAGGATTTTGCAGCTGGAAAACTGAGAAGACTGGTGACTCCTCCTCTCTGTCTTCGCACACTTAAAAACATTACATGTATAAAGCTTAACTTCTGCCCTTTCCCTAGCATTTCATCTGGGCCAGCTCCAGTGGTGCCTTCTTTAATGGCATCAATGAATTGTTAGAAGTTTTACTCACAGATGACATGGGGAGCCTGGGTACCTGAATGCAGCGCGTATTGCACTAGACAATGGCATCTGTAGAGGTAGATGTTGCAATGATAAGTCTGGCCATCTTTTTCTTTTTTTCCAGATTTAACCCTTTATGCACACCTGTTTTGATACTGGATTTAAAATCGCCTCCATATAAAACACCCCCTCTCCCTACTCCACATGCATACACACACACATGCATACAGACAGACACCTGCACATGGACACACAGACACAGGCACACACAGACACACACACACTTTTGGCAGAGGTCTCCCTGAATCCAGGAAAAAAAGAAAATATCTGTTTTCCTGATAAGCTG
Source organism: Apteryx mantelli (assembly GCF_036417845.1). Lineage (NCBI taxonomy): Eukaryota > Metazoa > Chordata > Aves > Apterygiformes > Apterygidae > Apteryx > Apteryx mantelli. Next base: position 90,577,301 of record NC_089980.1, read on the forward strand.
AATTGTATTCTGCAGTCTGCTGCTGCTTTGCAAGGTGGATTTTAAGAATTAAGAGGAAAAAAATAAAACCTCTAGGAAAAAAAAAGAAAGAGCAAGATCTAGTCAGTGTCAATTAGAAGGGAGCTTCTGATGCAAATACCACATCAGCACCAATTTTGTCACTTAAGAACTTTAAGATCAGAAGCAATTACCTTCAATAGCACCTTGTTTTTATGTGTCTACCCTTTATAGCCTTGGCTAGTAACTCGGCCTACACCATAATTTACACTGACATCTAATTTCGGTAGATCTGCAAGCAATCTAACTGAAGATGGAGATACTGAAGAGTGAGGAGTCCTGCTTTATCACTGCAGACATAAAGATTCATTATTTTTTGCCAATTCAGAAAACGAATCTTATGGGAATGAAGGTTTTTTTTGTGTGTGTATGTGTCTGTTTTGCATTTTTCATTACTTGAATTATTTCTCAGTTTAGGCAAATGATTGCTGCCTTTAACTAGATGATTAAACACTGTAACATCTCACAAAGAAAAAAAAGACAGCCAAGTACTACTAGCATTTAGTAGATTTACCATTTCCAAGTGTCTCTGCAAAATGAGAGCAAAAGAAAAAGAGCATTCATTGCTAATCATATTCTTTGAAGTATGGTAGAGAACTGGCAATTTTATATTGTGCATGAAAGTCACAGTATTAGACTAAGATTATTTTAAGAAACACTTTTATAATTTTCTAACTGACAGAAAGGGCAAGTCTTCCAACCATGCAGCTTGATGTTTCCTCATGAAACAATAGAAGAACCCCACAATGATGTGATTAATGAATTGCATCCATTTTCTCTGATCCCCAAACTTGAATACAGAGCTGCAAAGATCTCTGCACTGTTATGCAGCCGTCTATTAGGCCAGACTAATACCAGCACAACTTCCTTTGAGAAGCATGTTTCTAAGTCAAGGAGTTTGCATATCACAGGGAATAAGGTTATGTAACATGGTTGTTGATTTTGAGGATACAAAGTGCTGTCAGGGTTGTTTTTGTCACAGATAGTGAGGTTTTAAAGTAATGCTTGCAGTTTTACAGTATATAAAACTGCTTAATTTTCTACATGTATAATTAGCAAGAGAAATGTTTGCAATTTGCATGTCAGTGTGTACCTTTTGAATTAGTGTTGTGCAGATCGTGAAACAAGGCAACTGTCACAAAAGACGACTCTCGCTGCTCTAGTGGGAAAAAGTCCCCCTCACTTGCAGTCTCTTTTTCCCAGACTGTTTTGAGCGTTGTAGGTCACTTTCATGCAAACTCTTGCAACATAGTTGCAAATGCAATAAATCAAAAGATTAGGTGACTTTTGCTTTTGGTTTACGTTCTTAAGAAAGTGATCCCTTTTGATTTGGGCCAAAAGACAGTAAATCTGAATTTTCAAGGATGGTTAAATCTGAGGAGCATTACTGAAATGCTGCGATGCTGAGGGCAGTTTGGGTGCCCAGCATCTGACTTACCACTTCTGTTCACTGAATGTGGGTAATTTACTCTCACACAAAATGATTGCCAAAGAGAGGAAGCAAAAAGCCCTGCTCTAAAGAGAGGGAAAAAAACAAATCATGGAAGGGAGAGGTTTCTCCGTTGCAAAAATAACTGGTTGCAGGTTCTTAAAATATAATCCAAATTGATGAAGGGATAAAAAAGGACAGTTTTACCACTTTAGTTTCTTGCCACTTTTCTGTGATGGGAATGGAAGCATTCCTAGGTGTAACCTGAGATACAGAAGTTATAGCAAACAAACAAATAAATATCAATTGTGATGAATATACAAAAATGTAGCAGTCAGATCCCTGAACTCTTAGTAGTTAATCTTCTGCTGTAACACAGCTGAATTGGCAGGAGTGGAAATGCATTTGAAAAGTTTTAGCATTTTGAATCTGATATATACATTGAGCTATTAAATCTAAATTGTAGGGAGAAAGCACTGATTTGATCAGAAGCAACATTTGCACTTTCCCTACAGAAAGCATTCCATCTAGTGTCAGTCAAAGCAGCTCTAGTTTGTTTAGTCAAGGGAGTAATAAAATTAACTCAGACAACAAGCGTTAAATGCCCCAAACCAAGGTCATTTGGGACCAAAAAATTCTTCAGTTTTCATGGTGTCTTTTGATACTCTAGGCATTATCTGGTAGTCAGGGTAAACACTGTAGGTACAAAAACCTAAATAGCATTAGTCCTGACCGGACTGCAGTCTTTCCTATGTACAAAAAGCTTTCTTTTGCCTTCTCTGAGGTCCAGGAAGTAACCAACAACAGTGCAAGTCATACTCGGAGGACTGCCTTGCACCGGTGTAGCTGGTAAAACATATTCCTCCTTCTCTACAGCACCTCCACGATCTCCACCAGTAGAAGTGTTTCACATGGTCTCACTAATCTAATCAGGCTTTATTAACCAGGCCCAAATGCTTTCAGCTTTCTTTAGTAGAAATGTCTTCTTGATGCAAGGTGGCATCCTCAGGACCAAGGCTATCAAAACAGAACAGATAGCAATGACCATTTCACCTTCCTTGATTGACTTTTTAATCAGTCACAGAAGTGGAGGTCCTGAAAGCTCTGAAGGATGGCAAAGTCTTTACATCATTCTCTGGTGAACAGTCAGTCAGCCTTCCCCTTTGCTTGTTAGCTCTCTGTTTACTTCTAAATAACCTTTCTGAGATGCCAATGTATTCTGTTAGAAGAGGAACTCTCCACACGAGATTTTCATGTTGCTTGGGAAACAAGTTTAAGAAAGCTTCATACTACTGATTTCAGAGGATTTGGACAGGGAGAGGAAAGATCTTTGAGCTCTTCAGCCAACCAGACTTCATCCACTAGCTCCCTTAAATTCTTAGTATTGATTATGATTATGATTATTGATTATTAATTATGATTTTGAAACTTCACTTACAGATTTCTTTTTGCATATACTTTTGTTTAATTTAATTGGAATCAACTATGATCACTTACTTCATAAATATTTTGTAGGATTAGTTCCTCACTACCAACCCAAAGATGGCCCAGCATTTTTGACTCCAAAGCTCATTGCTGAAGAAACTTGTCAAGTACCATAAGCAGAAACATCTGGACCTTTCTTCTAGACAAAATTCCAGATAGCTTTTATTCTCTACAAAAATAATGTGAAGTCTCCATCTGTATTCAAATCTGATTCGGGGGGGGGGGGGGGGTTAGAAAAGCCTGCCCTGACAGAACCTTTTCTGTAGTCTTTCCTCAGAATCATTTTTCATATAAGCTTGTTCCATTTTATCCATGTTATTACTTTCCTTTTTCTTTACAGCCTGTCACACTGTTAAAGTACAATGCTATTCCGCTGCCTTTATTTCTGGCTTTCTGACGAAGGATACCCTTCACTACCTATTTCCAATTAGGATTGCTATTCCACCATGTTTCTTTTATGGCTGTTACAGAAGTATAATGTCCTGCACCAGTAGCGCCAGTTCCTCCACTATGTTGTCCAGGCTTTTTGCTTTAATCCAGGAAAATTTAAATTATTTCTCTCAAAGTTTATCCAATTTCTTATCCGAATTAAGTGCAGTAACTTTCATTAGCTGTATTGACTTCTACTCTCATCTACTCTGGTTCTTTGGTGCGTGTGTGTGGGCGTGTGTGTGCGCACATGTGTTTGCTATTCATCCTCCTGCCTTCTGCGCCTCTTTATCTATTATTGTAGTCTTGTTTGCCTAATTTTTCTCTGTGTACTAAAAACAGATGTGGAGCTGTTAAGATTCTCTCCCAATCATATTCTTAATTTCAGTTTCATCTCATAAGACCTGTCTACACTGATTTTGGCATCTCAGTACTCCAAGGGTGTACAGAACCCTCTCTGATGAGAAGGTGCAGAGATGCCTTTTCTGTTGCCAAGACTGATAGACCTTCAGGGCTCAGGAACACTGCCCTTATCCTGTTGCATGCCCAAAAGCATCTGGCTGCTCATTGTGTTACCACTTGCTAAGCTGGTCTGTACATTTTTCTGCGGGATATTCCTTACCTCTTAAGTATCCTTAGTATTGCCTTGGTGGACTAGGCAGTAATCTGGTTTTAACAATTGCATGATATATGAAATGTCTTGCTTGCTAGTTCCCCACAGTTACCCTTATAGCCAACAAGAAAGAATGTATTTCTAAAAACCAAATATTAACAGCACAGTTACTATGTTTAGAGACAGGAGTATATAAATAAAAGAAAACCTGTACTTTAGATCATTTCTAAAGGATTTCCTTCTCTCTTTCATTGACCAAACAAACTGTCAGGATGCTTTGACAGCCTTGCAGCTGGCATACATTTATTAGATGAAATCTTCCTCCTACTTACTTTTACTGAAGAGGGTCCTTATTTTGGGGATACGTGTAACCTTATATGCACCAATTCTCTCCAAGTTTCTCTTCAGATCCAGATCTTCCTGAAGAATTCTTGTGGACCCTAACTTGACTGGGATGCTTGCCTGAACATACTGCTCAAGGATTACTGACTTTGCTACCTAACTTTCAGAAAGACTGATGTTCCTTAGAATAACTATTAAAGCCAGTGATTGTCTAGATGTTATGGTGACTATCCCTGTGCATAACTAATTATATACAAATCAGCAGAATAAAGTTCCTTCCTCCCAGATGGCTGCTGTCATTGTCATCATATCCCCAAATTTTCTTTCTAACACTAGTAATTACTTTCATTATTCCTTTTGTCCATTCCTGTCCTCTGCTAACAAGTAACAATGCCCCTAAAAATCACTTTAGATCCCACTGTGAATATCCACTCCAAACACATAATTATTGAATAATTGAGTTTGAAAGGGCTCTCTGGAGGTCATTTAGTCCCACTCAGAGCAGGTTTAACTTCAAAGTTTGATCAAATTAGTCAGGACCTTGTTGAACCAAATTTGAAAATCTCCAAAGATGGAGATCCCAGAACTTCTCCAGGAACCTGTTTTAGTCTTTAACCACTCTTACTATAAAAACAGTTTTCACTTGGTGCAGGCAAATTTCCTTTGCTACACCTTGAGACCATTATCTCTTATCCTTTTGCCCGGCACCTCTGAGAAAAGTCTGCTGCTGTCCACTCTGTAACTCACTTTTAAGTAGCTGAAGGCAGCCACCTGAGTCTCCATCTTAGCCTTCTTTTCTCCAGCCTGAAAAAAACCATTTCTCTTGGTCTCTCTTCGTATATCGTGTGCTCCAGTCCTTTAACCATCTTACTCATTCTCTGCTGGAGTCTCTCCAGTTGTTACTGGGGGCATCCAAAACTGGACGCTGTTTCAGATGCACCTTCAAACAGGTCAATCAGAGGGAAATAATCACTCCCCTGTACCTCCTGGCTACACTCTTGCTGATGCTGTCCAGTATGCTGTTAACCTTCATTGCCATAACGGTGCACTGCTGCCTCATGTTCAACTCGTTGTCCACCATGTCCTTTTCTGCAGAGCTGCTTTCTAACTAGCCACCCCAGCCTGTGTGCTTACCTGGGGTTAATTTCATCCCAAGGACTTTGCCTTTGCTTGACATTCATAGGTCAGCCGTTTTTTTCAGCTTGTCAAAGCCCCCTGCTCTGCCCCCAGTGTACCCACAGCTCCTCCCAGCATGGTGTTGTTTGATACTACCCTGTTGTCCAGCTCATTGATGAAGGCATTAAACAGGATCACCCCAGTACTAAGCCCTCAGGAATGCCACCTATAACTGGCTACCAGTTAGACTTTAAAGCATTGACTGCCACCTTTGAGTCCCATGGTACAGCCAGTTTTTCACTCGCCTTGAAGTTCACCCAATTTGTCTTGTCGCTCTTCAGTTAGCCTGCAGGAATGCTATGGGAGATAGTGTCAAAAGCCTTGCTAAAGTCAAGGTAAAAGACATGCACTGCTTTCTCTTTGTCTACAGAGCCAGTCATTACATCATGGAAGGCAATCAAGATTAATTAGGATAATTAAGAATAATTATAGATAAAGGATAATTATAGAATTTTCCCTACCTTCCATCAACTTCAGAAACACATTTTATATCATTCCTCTGGTGGTTAGTTTGTGATTCCAGTTTCTGGATCTGCACTGGTGACAGACTTATTAATTCCCCTTCATAATTAGTCCCTGGTTGCATAGATCTGACTTTTCTCATGAATCTCAGGTTCTCTCCTCTCTGTTTTATCACCTCTTTTCCCTTGCAAACTCTTGTATATCATTCTCATTTCTCTTTGGGCTTTAGTCTCTAACTATATCTATCTTATGCTTTTCTCTTGAGACTGGTTGCTTACTTCTTTACTTGCACTGCAACTTCTGCTTGGCTCTTTTCATTATACTTCGGTGCCTTTATTTAGAAATATATTCACAACTTGGTTGTATTTATATTTGAGTAGATTCTGGCACAAACACAACTTAATTTAACATGGAGTTATCCACTCGTTTAATCATGGCTACTATACACTTTGATTTACACCGACTAGAAACATGCTTTATATGGCTTATTAATAGATAGAATAACTCATTTAAAATTGGTGCCCAAATTTCATATATAAAAGATGGAACTGTGTATTTAAGCTGAAACACTCCATTGTTTTGTAGTAGTGGAAAAATGCCTGTTTACATTTACATTTTCATTTTCAGTTGGTGGATGCACAGTTTATACGCATGTGTTGCTAAAGTGGACTTTAATAGAAAAGAGCAGCTTAATGTATGTATATCTCGGAGATTTGGCAGGCTTTGATTTGCACCTAGGTAACTGTCTTGTACTGCAAACTTGCAGGATCATTTATAAAGCTTTTAGATAGTGACCATGGCAATATTTAAGTGTTAAAGAGATTACTGTAGTAAATGAATCTTGTCTAGAAACTAACAGAAGAAAATCTGTTTGGCTTTCTCTTAAAAACACAATGACTTTATCATTTATCCTGCCTCAAAATTTTGTCTGTAACCCTTCTGGTTCACACAGTTGCAAAAGGAAAAAGGATACATGCTCCTCTTCCTCTCTATTTCTTATCTAGAACCAAGCAATTACATTTTAGAAGAAATCATTTAAAGGACAACCAATTTCACTGCAAGCATCTAGGCCTCCAGCAGTTTAGTGTGACTTTTACTGCAATGACATCTGTAAATTTGTATCTTTGCTGCAGTGTGCCTCCTAGTGTTTTCTATAATTCTGTGGCAGAAACCATATTACTTACTGCCTGCTGAATTCAATACTGTATTTCAGTAGTTCCTGCCATAATGGACCTATCATGCTCACCAAAATGGTATGTCTAGAAGTCTATGTAGACATCTCTGTGTGTGTGTGTGTGTGTGTGTTTAAAAACAAACCTGCTCAGACTTATATGTTTTTATATACATAAGAATATGTGAGAGAGAGAAGTGGATAGGTTTTTACAGACTATATATATATATTTTGAAACAGACTTAGAGACAAATATCTCATGGCATGTGCAATATTCTGATTGTCCAATGTGTTACTTTTGAAATAGGTACCTTCTTTTTTCCTGACTGAAGAATTATTTGAGTAAGATGGACTATTTCCCCACAAAAGTGGATTATGATAAATGAATAGAAAATGCTGCAGTTAGCTGATGGGTTACCTTTCAAGTGTCTTGATACTCCCATTGAATATTTCTGTCTTTAGAGTTGCTAGCATCTGAAAAGTGAGTGGCATCATCCTACTGGGGGTACCTAACACTCTCTCTTCTCTCTGTTGCAGCTAATATGTATGGGTCCAAACTCTTTGTACTGGGAAGAAGACATTCTAGCCCACAGTATCTATATGTGTCTGGCAGAGTGTTGCATTACAGCTGGCTTCCAAGAGATTTGTATGCAGGGCAAGAACCAAAGTCCATTGAACTCACTGAATGCTGAAAAAGACCTGCAATATTTGAAAAAAAGGCAATAGCTGAGTACAGCTAAAAGACAGATTAAACCTGCTGAAACATCCAAGAATCTGAAGTCATTATTTTTCTCATATGATAACAAAAAATGTTGCTGTCTTCACCTAGAACTAAATTTAAGACTAGAATCCCTATTTTTGTTTTGATTTCCCCCCCTTTTTTTTTCTTGGAGGTTTTATACCAGACTTTCTGAGTTGTCTCATGAGTACACCCTTCTTATGATTTAAGGACACCAATTTTTTGTAAGTTAATGTTTGAATGGAAATGTTGCATCAAGCTGAATCTACACAATGGAGAATGAAATAAAAAGTTTTCTATATTTTAAAACACACATTAATCATAAATATGGAAAGGAATATTAAAATTAAAGAATTTTAGCAGTCCTATTTATATTCAGCTTCAATTTAGCTCTCTCGTCTGTATATATGATGACACATTCTTTAATCACGTGACTGAATATTATTTTTTCCCCCACAGAGACCATTCTTCTTTCTTAAACTTGAACCCTTACACCTCTAATTGATCTAATTTATTTCTCTCACCTCATTTCTTGGCCCTTTTTCTGTGCTTTTACGCTGAAGAAAAACTGCATGATGCATGCTGCTTGGTTTTTCTTTTTAAGAAATGGAAGATGTCAGTCAGAACAGAATAATTTGGTCAAAGTTCTGAACAATTCAAAACAAGATTTATAATGCAAAATATTGAGCAGTTTTAACAGTAGGTCATGCTACCAGCACTGCTTACAGTGTATTTACTCAACAGCTGGAGAGGAAGAGAAATAGTTTAAAAAGCAAGCAAATCAAACTTAAGTAATGTCAGTCTTGAGAAACACACAGCATTAAATACACCAGGATCATTTATCTAGGTGCTATTAAATGCCACAGCTTTTTCTGCTAATGCAAGGATCACACTCAAGCTTAGCATGAGAGTCCAGTGGTTCTATGGGGTTGGTCACTAAGTTGTCACCAGAATGAAACCAAACGTATTAACTCTTTTTGACTCCTAGAAAAGGTAAAATAAAAATGCAGTTTGTGTTTTCTCCTCTATTGCAGTTGAATGGATGAATAGAAAATGTGCTAATGATGGAATCGAGTCTAGTCTCTGGGAGCAGAATCCCAAATAGGACCACCAAGGCATCTTGCTGTCCTTGTTGGAGATAATCTGATGCAACTCAGGAGTAATTTAGAGCTGTCTCAAATTTAGACAGAAAACTCAGATCATGCAACAAAACAGAGCACAACATGTATTTTCCCTTTAGGTTTTAGCTTCACTAAATAACTTCACAAAAGAAAGTTAACTATACAGGAATCTCAGCTGCACTTCACTTAACAGCTCAGTTCAAAACAGCATCTCTGAAACCTGCCCACCTGCAAGCAACCTGGAGGGCTCCAATTTTCAAAATGCAAACTCAGATTTGCCTCTCAAGGGCAGGGCTCATGCAGCGAGCTATGATCTAACATTCTGATTCAAGCTCGTTTCTGCTTCAAACACGCTGTAGTGCTGCGGTGGATTGCTGTATTCTGCTTGATACAACTGTTGGGTTATTGCTTGATTTCCTAATATTGAAAAGTTAAACATAAAGCATACTGTCATCATTGTCAGGAATCCTACTGACTCTGTGAAATGTTTATTTATGCTATTTATGTTATAGCTGAAGTATGATAGCATGTTTGTGTTTTATTCACCTTCAGAATTGCACGATATTGGAAGCCTGGGGGAGGAGTGACTTAGGAAACTTCATACTGGCTTATTACTTTCAGACAGTTTTCCTAAACGAGGGAGTGATCTTCACAGAGGGAGCTACTCTGGCATTTGGACATCTATGAAATGAAGGGAACACAGGGCAAAAACAGCCTGGTCCTATTAAATTGTGAACAAATAGGTACTACCTCGATACTTTGCAATCTTTGGGGCCTTTCTAGTTAATAGGATTTATACTTCCTTCTTTGTAAGTTTAGTGTTTCTCTTTTGGTAAAATATACCATATTTCAGCACTGTGAGATCTAGGATGATGTCCTACTGCAGCAATGAATCTGTGCACATGACTGTGAGAAGAGAAACGTAAAGTAGAGCGAACTAATTCATTTTGAGACCTTGATAGAATGTTACGTATCAACTTCAATCTGTACTTATTTAATAATAGCATTTGCCTTTACCATTTCATGAATGTGCTTCATCCTGTTGGCATTTAAAGTGATTTAAATGACAACAACCACATGAACAGATTTTTGAATCTCAGGCTCTCTGTGGCTTTTTCAATGCCTGTTTGCTTTTTATAGCTTTGCTTCTCTATCTTACAATGATTAAGAGGTGAGACCAACAAAAAGCAAAACAAAGTCTTGTCTGAATGTACTTAGGACTTGGTATGAAATGTAACTGGGGACACTTTCTTTCTGCCTGAATAATCCACAATGGGAAAAGACAAATTATAAATGACAATACTCCAGCAGACAGAATGCATGTAAGATTGATAAAAGTGGGACTGCTGATTGACTTGATAGCTCCCAGAATGATGATAATAAAAGTATGAACAAGTGGCAGTGATTTATATATTAAAATGCTTAGGAACATGATGTTGGTGTTTGGCCTTCTCTGTTGAATGCGCTTTCAGGGTTTAAACTCTGCAGCAGTACCCTTTTCAAGCAAGTATTCAGATAGCACTGTAGCTTTAAAGTGTACTTCTTCATAGAGTTGCTCTTGACAAGTAGGCTTAATTTTCTAAGATAAGAAAGTCGCAAATGTTGATGCATCATTATCTGAAGTGTACTGCACATTTAGTTTTTATGTGGAAGAACAGTGTTAAAGAACCATTTTGAGGAGCTGGATGAAACCGTGTCAGTAATAAATAGGGACTGTTTTCAATTGGAATTGGTTTTAAATTGGCTCCTTCAGTTTATTTTGTTATGAAAAAGTTGCTTATTTTAAGGAACAACTGCCATGTGCTATTGCTGTGCAAATTTAGAAGAGGAAGAGACCATTTAAAGTTTTTGTTATGGGTTACTATTAAATATTACATGTCTTACAATCTTCCAAACTACAAATCTGATCTGATATGTCAGCGTCACTAATTCACCTTGAAAGGGTCATGTTCTTGAGCTTTAAGTTAAGGAATTTATGTTCTTTTTTAACTTGGAAACAGCCAAATATTGGAAACCGCAAAAACACACAAATGACCTGAGTTTAATAAATACATAACGTTCAGAAAGGTTAGGCAGGTTTTAACCGTTATCATGTGTGATCAAAAGCTTACCCAGCCTTGTCTGAAATCTAACAAGTGCTCAGAAGACCCTGATCTCATAGGTCGTAGAAATATCAGCACTAGTACTTAACCTAATCCAGTGGATTCTTGCAGAATTGAAAGTTTTGAACCTAAATTTCAGTCCTGCTCTGTACAATCCTAATCTTAAATACAAGTGTTTTAGCCTTAAACTTCAAATCAAGTCAGATATCATCCATGATACCGAGAGAAGCATAAGCTCTTTTCTACTTTCCTCCTAAACAAGTGATTTTTCTAGGCTCTGTGAGTAAATGGGTCTCTTTAGGCCCTCTCACTTGCAGCTCTAGTGTTACATCCACACTGAACTCCATGCTCAGTGGAATTTTCTGCTGAGAGAAGAACAGTTTGTCATTAACACCAATTCTCAATGTAGTCCAGGGAGCTCTAAAGCCTCAACCTTTAAAATGAGTTTTTGAGAGTATCCTGATCCTACACTTATCCTAATCCAATCCTAACTGTAGTCAAAGACCTTTACCCAGAACAGGAAAATATACAAATTATTATTTTTTTGTGGAACAAGTCCTTATTCTGAACTATCAGGCCTTCTGAGATTTCACAGTAGTGTTCTTCTTTGGCTTTGATGTCCCAAGTCATAGGAATTAATAAAGTGAATTCTGATCAGAACAAAATAGGAGTGGTACAAGAGCTTTTCCCAACCAGGTCTTGCATTATCCAGTATCCTGGCTTTCTATAAACCTAAATTTATACCCAGACCTGACAGAATGAAAAAAATAATCTAGAAAACCTAACCTGAAGAAGGATAAATATAAGGCATTCTTCTCTTCAGGCACCAACCTGCTTCCAACCATACTGAAATACACCTAGTTTCTCAACCCTTGTGATTGTAACCTCTAACGCAAGTCTCAGCCCCTTAGATTTACTCTAAATCTTGTAGGTTTATCAATAGTCAGAATCACAGACCGGAAGAAAAAATGATGAAACTGTTTTTTTCATACAAGCAGTAGGTTTTATTCTTGGTAAACAGGTCTTGGAGAATACAGTAGTCAATGTAGCCCCCATGACTGTAGTCTCAGTCCTGGTCCTGACTCCTGTTGGATTCTCAGAAAAAAAGGATTCTCCTGCTGGCACAGACAGCTACCATAAGTCAGAGGGTCCTGCAAGTACTGTGTTATCACCTCCTGTGGTCAGCCAAAACATAGGTTTAACAACTGCAGCAGATTCTTCCTGGCCCAGAATGATCCATAGGTGTTATACCAAGTTATGGGCCTTCTAAAATACAACAGCTGGCTTTTTGGGCCTGGCTGTTCCAAATCCTTTTCATAACCCAGCTTCATAGTTGAAAATAGCTTGAGGGCTTTTACTCAGACTGAAAGAAATCATAAGGATTCTGCTCTTTTTGCATCAGCTGTCCACTGAGGTTGGTGCACTTAATCTCCAGGAGAAGAACCAGCTTCTGCCTAAACCTTTATTCTGCAACCTGGTCACTATGTTTACCGGTGGTCCAGTTATGGCATGAACTACAACAAATTAGAATGGACAATTTCCAGTTTTAGAACCAGTGTTCATCCTTATAGACTGGCACAACTGAACATTATGTTGCCTCTATTATTAATGCCTATCTATGAATGTTAAAACCATTATTCAGGACAGAGATTTAGTCCAAGGATCATTATACAGATCAAAATATATATAAACCATTGTCTATACCCATATTTAAAACAGCAGGCCCAGAAGGATCAAATATGTGTTCAACCCCTGCTGGCCACAGCTCTAACTGTAACTACACTGTAACTGTAGCCTATAACCTATCTATTCCATCAGAACAAAATAAAAATCACCTCTCATTTTACATTATCATCCAATAATAATCTAATCTTTTTCAGCTGCTGCCTTTCCAAACCATACTTGTGATACTTAACCTAAGCCTCAGTTAGTAGCCTAGAGGCTTCTCTGCAGGTCACAAAACAAATAAACAGACCCCGCAGATCTGCCGTTCTCTTTTTCTGGGTGATCTCTCAGGCTAAACTAGTAGGACTTTTATCTCCTAGCAAACTGTGTAGGTCTGCAGTTTCTGCGGTCTTTCTCTAACTGAACTCTTACTCAGAACTTATCTATTGGTAAATATTGGCCCAGAGAAACAACTCCCAGGGCAGCAGAGTATAAAGGTTTTGCCCCCTGTATCAGCCATCCTCTTTCTAATGGTGGGCCTTGTGGGAGGAGGCCTAAGCCTCCTGAACAGAGTGGTTCAGTCCCTGTCCTCCTAAATCCTAATTATAAATTTAACTAGAAGATTCCTATGTTCTAGATTAAAATATAAACTTTTCCCCTCTTCTGGCAACTGCTTTCTTCCTAGCCCAGAGTGTCTTTGAATGCATAAATCTGATGCTTTGGTCTCAACTACCCATAACTTGAGATCTGAGCTCTAGTCAGCATCCAGAATAAGAAAATAAAAAGACCATTTTTCTTTTCCGGAACTTTTATTCTAGACCATTGTCATTTGCAGGAACAAGTACTGAGACTAGCTTTTCAAGATCTACTGTTTGTATTAAGAATCACCAACTTAGTAAGGAATAAGCCTCCATCCAGCTCCTTAGATTGTCCAGTTCATGATCTTTGCTATAATTATAACCTCATTTTTAGATTCTAACATAGAATGGAGAGACATTGCCAGATAGATTAAAAAAAAACCCAAACCCCAAACCCCACAGTTTTTCTTTCTTTTTGACATTCAGTGACAAAAAGTGTCAGTGAATCCTGCAGGATACAGAAACATGAACTTACATTCATGGCTTCAGGCCTGGCTCCCAAAAGAGTTACACGAACCACAGTTCGACTCATATGCTAATAGCTTTGACATGTTTATAAGGATGGAACAAAAAAACAACAACAGAATTTCCATCATGAAAGAAGCCTTCTCCTGGCGGCAGTGAGTGTTCCAAGACCTGCTGTGGTGTTCTGTAAACCTAGGTAGAAATAGAATCTTAAATTTGTGCTTCACTGTAACAGACCCTTATCTGAAGAAGAGCAAAACATAATCCACTGATCTGTGAGTTGTGTTTTAGAGGATCCCTCAGTAAAAGCCCCTCTCCATGCTCTGCTCTCTGAACCTTAACCAGAACACAAACAGTAGAGTACAGTAGAGTTTTTCTCTACCTACTCCACCAGAAGAAAATAGAAGTCATTTCCCAAAATAGATGGCTGAACCTTTCAGGCTCAACCAAAAAGACTGGGTCTTAATCTTAAAATTTAAAGGACTAGAGGACAAAGTTCTTGCCCTTATACTTACTAGAGGTCAGTGAAGGTCCATTCCCTCTCTCTTCTCTTCCCCCTCTCCCTCCGCCCAGTTTAAAGTATTAGAAAGAGTATAAAGAGTATAAAATATCCCAAAGACCCTTGCCTGAGCTAGAAAAAATTGAGTCTTCTTTACTTCTGGCATCCTAGATCACAGAAGCCTTGTAGGCTGTAAACTTATAGCAACAGTTTCATCAGAGAACAACGAGGCATTAGAGAAACTGATGTCCTTAATTACTATACCCGTAATCCTAACCAGAACCATAATGCTATGTCTGCCAACACATAGGAAGCTTCTTGTCAGACTAGAACAAAATATCAGCCATTCTCTCAGAAATTTTGCCAGAGACCTGCACTGCATCTCCTAGCCTCTAAGGGAGTTTAAGAGAAAATATAAATTGAATTGCCTTTAGTTTTAGGTCTAGAGGCCACGCAGGAGCCAAGATAAAACAAATTTCTCAGATACTATTGCAAGGTAACACTAATTAATGATACTGCTAAGTTTAACCATATTCCACAGGCTTCTGCTCTTATGAGGAAAAAAAAAAAAAAGAGCTTTTTTCTTCTCTTTTAGAGCAAGCCTCAGTTAGAGGGGAAAGAACCTTGTCACACAGGCTTTGGTGAGCATGAGCCTCACTTCAATCCCAAGCCTAGACTGAGCAAAAAACCAGACAACCCAGAACTGGCTTCAGTAAAAATATTATTCTTTTCCCCGGCAGTGGTATGCAAGATTTCCAGATGCTGAAGAGAAAGAGTGCTTAATTCTGTCTTCTCTATAACCCCGACACTAACCATTCACCAACAGCTGTACAACTCTTCCCAATACTCTGTATCAATAACTGTAACCTCAGCTGTTATGCTTTGCTTAAGATGGAGATGATCCTGTATGCAGAGGCAAATGAAATAGGAATTACTTTTTCTCTGTGACACTATTTTACATTCCTGAACCTTGAAAGGTGCAGAAATAAAGTAGACACTTCATTCTTTCTCCTCTCTAGTCCTAAACATAGCTGTAAATTTAGTCAAGGGAGCCATCTTGGGACAATTGCTTACCCTGAGTCATACTTTACTCTAGGTTTACCAGTTATAGAGAAACACTGTACAAGGAAGAAATTGGAATAGGAGCTATTTTCTTGCTCTGACATCTGTCATCATTTTACATTGCTGCCAAGATCAGGGGGGGGAAAAACAGAAGACATCTTCTTATCTTCTTCCTGAATGATTCCTCATCACATTTGAGGAAGCCTTGCAGAATCAGCAAGCTCCTGCTGTCCCTGACCCCAACACTAACTGAACCTTAAACCAGGGCTTAACAGTAAGCCAGAAATCTCAAAGTAAACTACCATGCTTTGCCTTGTTTGAGGGGCTTTAGTCAGCAATAACTGTAGCTCCTAACACACAGTTATATTAAACCAAAACCCCCAAACCCCCAGATTTGCTCTACAATCGTCATTTTTGTAATGAACCGTTCTAATATCTGATGTAAGGGAGCTTTGAAGGATTCAGTAATAAATCAATGTCTTCCTTCTGTAATTTTGACCCAATCTTTACCCTGTTTTTAACAAAAGCCCTTAGTCACTATTGTGATTAGATTAGAAAAAAAAAAAAAATTAGAAACCGCTGTCCATTCCAGAATCATCCCTCATCAAAGACTGGTTAACCTTGTGGGATGCAGCAATAAACAGGACTTTTCAGGCCCTCCTCTGTAATCTCAATTTAGGCTTAATGAAAGATTCCTAGTCAGCTGTCACAACACATAAATTATTCTTCATTTATAAAATTAGCCTTGTGCAAGAGTTCTTGCAGGATACAGAAAGAAAAATAAACTATTACGGCCCTATAGTCCAGCAGCAATAGCTGAACACTAATATAAGGTTTAACATTAGTGGAGCACCTAAAATAAATTCTGTCTTTCTTCTATTATCAGGATTTGGTCTACCCCAGAATGAGAACCCGAACAGCTTCAGCAAAGGCCAGCCTTTTGACT
This sequence comes from Apteryx mantelli, assembly GCF_036417845.1. Classification (NCBI taxonomy): domain Eukaryota; kingdom Metazoa; phylum Chordata; class Aves; order Apterygiformes; family Apterygidae; genus Apteryx; species Apteryx mantelli. Next base: position 90,593,702 of record NC_089980.1, read on the forward strand.
ACTATCTTCCCTAACACTTGCTTTAACAATTCATTTACTCTTAAGAATAACTGAGAGAACGGTCTATAGGTGGGGACAAAACATTTACTATTTACTTAAAACTATTTACTTCTTCCATACTTGACTTTCTCTAAAGAAAAAGACCCATGAGAAAGGAAGATCTTATTTTCTGAAGTTTATGAGTGTAACCCTGACTGGGGCCTCAAGTATAGGCTTAGCAAGAGCAGACATTCCAGACTAATAGTCAGATCATAATGGAATAAGAGCCAGAAGAGTCATTCTTCTGGCACTAAGCCTCATTTTATAACAGCAAACTCTTTGGGCTGCAACAATGTATGGAATCAACTATGCAACCTCACTGTCAGGGCCTTGAGTGCATCAATTCCCCTGATCAGCCTCACCTGGATCCCCCACCCCCACCCTCTGCCAATGGGCCAGGAGCCCCATTTAAGCTCAGGTCAAGCTCCTGGGCTGAGAGGTAGATCTATTTTCAGTTTTGTTTCTGGTTCCTGCTGTTTTGACCTTTTGGCTGGGCTTCCTGGATGGGCTCTTGACCAGACTTGTTATCTCACACTGGCTGACGGTTGCTGTACTGTCAATGGAGCCTGTTACTGGCAACCCCCCTGTCTTGCTCAGATACCATGAGGCTGTGCCCTGGCATTGCAGTTGCTGCTCCTGGGTTCCTCCTGGCTCCTCTTCCCTTGAGAAGCAGTCCTGCTCTTGCTGCTGCCTGATACTCCTTACTCAGTAACCATAATCCCAATTCCAGTCAGTTCTCAGATGGTCCTTGTTGAAAGTCAATGAAGTATCTGGATACGCTGATAAGCCAAGCTTTCCTGCCTCTGCTGCTGTGGGCTATGAAATTTTTTCTGTAATCCAAGCTAAGACCTTTTATACTTAAATGTAACAATGTCCTCAAACTAAACCTAACTTTATTTATAGCTCCTAAATGTGGATTCTTCTGTCCTCTTGAACATGCCCTTGTTAAAGTCCAGCAGGCCTGGAAACAAAGCTCCTCACCACTTGCAGTCTATGCTTCCCACTGTAATTGCAAATGTAACTGTAGTCTCAGCAGTAACTCAATAAATGCACTTTGAGTGGAGCAAATGGTCATTTCCTCCTTCAGAAGCTGGTCCTCATGCTGGTTCAGGGCGCTGTGACTGCTCACTCAACTCCTGTTTGGGCTTTGGGCCTAATGCACAGCTCATGCTAAGGCCTGATGTATGCTGCAAGCAGCCCCGTTAGGCTAAAGCAAGAGCAACGCGTATGCCAGACACTCAAGGACAAAGAATAATGAGGTCTGCTACCCTTGCAGTTTTATAACTGCTTGTTAGCACCTGATAAGACCAAAACTCCTTGGAATTAAGTAAATCCTTGCCCAGTGACCAAAATGACCAACAGGGATGGTATAGACCAAACTTTCCCAGCTGGAAGGTACAAATATGTCAGCTCACCCAAACAGCCTTTGAAGTGGATGTACCAGCAGCTGGACTGTGAGGCTCTTGCGTTTCCCTGTGCAATTCAGGGGATGCCTGTATCATAACGGAGGAGGAAGGACGAGCACTCTCACTGGCAGTTACATAACTATATTTTGCTCAAAAGCATGTGATATTAACAAATTATCAAGTTAATAAATCAGCATCCTAATGAATTAAATAACTAGGGAACTGGCAATTTAGGCTAGTCTACAGTAAAGGGATTAAGCCCTTGTTTGCTTGTTTGTTTATTTTTTTTCATAATGAGCTTGTAAAAATAAAGCCTGTTTCACAGGAAATGCTGTCCTGTAATTTGAGAGATCACAACAAGCTGTGGCAGGAGCCTGATGCAGTTCTGCAAGGATCTCTCTGTCGTGGGCTGCCCTTCTGCCCAGTCTCTGTCTGCACTCTGCTCTCAGTTTACAGAAACCTAGTCTGACCAGAAAAACAGAAAATTTGTTATTACTTTTCAGCATTTGTTTAGATCTTGGCTGGATGTTATGCAATCTAGTACTTAGGCTAAGTGTGTAGACTCAGTTTTCCATAACTCTGTGTTTAACCACAGCACAAACCTAAAGTGTAATAATAGCCTCAAAGTATTTGTTTAGGCTAGAATAAAGCATATGATGTTCTCACCAACTAGAAGTCCTCATCCATGTCAGAAGGCGTTGCTGGATGAAAAAATATACTAATTGTTCCATTATTCTGTGTCTGAAAATGTATTCTTCATTCATACCCCAACACCTGGCTTCAAAATACAGGAGAGACTCCCGTCTGAAGAGTGAGAAAATATATGCTGTTTTTTCCTTCTGGCATCAGCCTTCATCATAGGTAACAGGACTACCCCCCTCAAATCTTTAGGTCACTTTTATTTGGGTACCTTTTACTGGATGTAAATACTTGAAGATAGGATCATATACAGAATTTATGAGTATACAACACTTTTTATTGCTAATACACGCAGTGATGGGCTGCAATACTCTTAAGCTAGGCACATACAAGTCCACTACTTCCAAAGCCATCACACAATGAATTCCTCCTGGCCAGGCAGTCATCTGTCAGGTGGAAAGGTTTCAGCCTCCGTGACTCCTTGGAAAGGTCTGATCTCCTGTTAGATGGCCAAGCTGCCATCCTCCTCCTCCTCTATCCTGCTTCTATGACCTTTTTTTTACCTTGCCATATTAGTGCTTTTTTTTGGCATATTTGATGATTTCACTTTGTTTTAAACTATTACTAACTAGTATTGGGTCCCCAGTCTCATGTTTCTGTACTTTATTTCTGCTTTTGTATCTTGCCTGGCTTGGCAGCCTGTGTACTCTTTTGCAGAGTAAGGTGATGATGATAGATACATCTCCTTGTTAACTTCTTTATGTAAAATTGGGCTGTCTCTTTCTATCTTAATCCCAACCATAACTCATATCCTAACCTTAAAAATAAGAATGATACAGGCAGGTAAGACCAAAAGTTTTCCCATTTCCTTCTCTGCTACTCTTCCTTGGACAGTGAACTTTACAGATTGCAGGGATGAGGCCAGCTCTTCAGGCCTTATGACCTAGCCTTGTGAAGCTCAGCTGTGTGTGACCCAGGTCCCACTAAGCTCTGCAAGGTAAGAAAAGCAAAAACAATCAGAAGTGAAATCACTTGAGCCAATAATAGTAAGAGCTCAGGAGGAATATAGTGGCCTGGAAAGATAAGAAAACCTGAGAGAAAATGTAGGGAGTAAGAGAATGGCAACTCAGCAAGATCAAGGATCATCCTGCTCCATGCAGTAACTAAAACTAACACTTCCCCACCTGGCTGATGACTGCTGGCCAGCAGAGACACACTGGGTGCCTGCACAGGGAAAGTGAGCATTACTGTTAGTCCCAATTATTTTCTGTATGTAGAAGATAATGGTACTCATCAGTTTTATGTAATTCTGCTTGCAAGTCGCCTTCTTTTGCAAAGCTAAAGGTGCCCAGATAGAAGCGATTCTCTACAGAAAGAGTTACACTAGTCTTCTAAATAATAAGCAGAACCCTAACTGCAGAAAAAGCCCGTACCAGAATATAATGTGAGCTATCCTCTCCTTAAAGTGCCAGGGACCTTCTGTCGGTGGGCCTTGCAATAAAGCAGGTTATAGCCTTTCTGTCTGTAACTCTAATGCTAACTGACAGACCAAGTGAACCTGCCTGGCATTAGAAGAAAATAATAGCCATTCTCCCAATTATCTATCTTAGGGACATTGCATGGGCAAGTAATAAACATGGTTCTTTAGCCCCTGCTTCCCCAAATGCTGATACTAATCCTAACTCTAGGTGTAGCCAAACTTTAGGTATTCTTCTCTGCTAGAACCAGCTCTTTGCTTATCCCTAAGACATTGCAGGATACAGCATTAAAACTAGTATTTCAATGCATGGTGAGTGACTCACTCTCTCAGGACTCACAGACGTGCCCCAGGGTTATGACTTTCTGGTATGGCAGCCAGAAGATGCCACAGGGCTTCTAAAATGCCTGTATTTATTCATGTGAACTCCACCCCTCCTGTCTTTATTCTTAATCCAGACCCCAACCTAATTTATGTCTAGCTTCAGCCTGGAATACTTGACTGAAAAACTGAAGATTTTTCCCCCCAGCAAGATAGCAGGTGGGTCTCCTGGGTCTTTGAGAAGCTCTTCAGATATGTGGAAATACTTAGTGGTATGGAAAAGAGTTGCTACCTCTGGAAGAGCAGACATACTGATGCTTACTGACAAAAGCTGGCAAATTCAAAGCTGGGCCACAAATACCAGTCAAACTGTAAGTTTCCTATTGGTGACTGTATGGGAAAGTGCGGAAGAATGTCGAGGAGATAGGCGATGGAAGCTAGCCAGACTGTTCCGTGGGAAAAGGAGCATCAACAGGACATGTTGACCCATAGCCATGTAGCTGGGCCTATGCCAGTGTGGTGTGCACCTGGGCTTTGACTCAATATTAGCGATGAGCTCAATGTGCCCACTGCGCATGTGTGTAGTACACAAAACCCACGTATAGTGCCCCCCCGGTGTTCCTCGCCATGGACCGACGCTCAGCGGTGCCAGGGACTCTCCCGCTCCTTTATTGCCTCGATCGGGAAATCGCTGGGGAACCCCCGCTCAGACGCAGAGGTAATAAACGCTCAGCATTGACCTTAGTGTGCCTTGTGTTTGTGTATCTGTTCCTGCCGGGAGTCCAGGCGTCGCCCCCGCCGGACCCTTACAGTGACAGTAAAAAGGAAGAATACTTGATTAGCTTTGAATGTCCTGCCTTTTGAAATTCTTTTTACATTTCTTTTGTAGTTCTGTTGGGTTCATCAGATCAAATAGCGACATAGAAGCCTTATCACATCAGTCAAACTCACAAAATTCATACTTGTGAAGTCTTTTCGCTGTCCTTATATCACAGCTATACTGGCATTGGGCTCTTCATGAAATAATTGTGTATGTCTGTCTAATACGGAATTATCCTGACATTTTGTTGTGATTTAAAAAAGAAGCTATTTTGTATACAGGGTATGGCTCAGACTGATGTTTTTAAAGACTTCTTCTCCTTGGATGATACTAACAAAAGGCATTTCCCATTTATAAGTATAAAAGCCGAGCTCAGAGCAAACAGTCTAAAGAAGGAAATGCAATGACACTTAGTGCAGAGTGCCAAAAGAGTATCATTACAATTTCAGTGCCTTCTCTAGGCTCTGGATATTATTATATTGCTTAAAGTATTTTTGGTTCAGAAGAGATTGGACTAAGAAATATCCAATAGGATGGAAAATGTGAATGTTTTAACCATTAGGCTCTCAAAAGTTGATGAGGATATAGCCACACAATATATTGTGGTTTCTGTGTTTTTTTGTTGAACTCATTGTTTGCAAGAAAGTATTTGAATATGGTACTGATGTGTTCCCTTTTTGATAACTCTATTTATTTCCAGTTCAGAAACATTTGTGCAAATGTATTTTTCTTTGTACAAATGCTAGGAGAATAACATCTTTTTGGCATACCAATAACTACATTTATTCTAAACAAATGTAGCTGTTTGTAAATAGGTTTATTTCCTATTTTTCCTACTTCTTTAAAAAGAAGTTTAAGTCCTCAAAACTGAGGAGTACAAGCATTAAAATGTGACTGTAATGTTAAATGTTACCCATCACAAATAGTAAATAGTTGAGGTGAGCATTTCATGGACACCTTGAATTCCTTAGTGCTTAGAGAATAGGCATGGGGTTAGAATTTAGATTGACTATAATTATAATTAATTTTAGTGTTCAACAGTAGAATTAAAAGGTTTTTTAGGGCAGGAACCATCCTTTTTTTTCTCTGCTAGTACGGTATCTAGTATAATGACATGTACATGCTTAGAGCTCTGAGGTGCTTTTACATTATAAATGATAATCATAATAATCTTCCAATAGCTGTAGTAGATTTAATAAAGCATTCTCAATTCAAACTCTAATTTAGGGATGCCATTATTGCATATGCTGTTAAAAGTCTATTGAGGTAATGTGGAGTGTGACTAACTCTAGGCAAAAACCTAAATGTTTAATTAAATTTTACTGGCTTCTCATACTTGACAGTGACTTCTAAGGCAATGCAATAGCAAAGAAGAGGTTGACATATACCCCAAAAGTATACCAGTGAATTTTATGTATCAGCAAAGAGTTCTTTGAAAGGGTTAATAGAAATAGCTCTGAGGAATGGAAAGTTCCTTTTAATTGAAATAGGGCAGTCTTCTGGGAGTGTGGTTGAAACAATCAGTTCTGCAGTAAGAACTTTAATTCTGTAATGATGTCCCTACGCCACAGAGGTTAGATATTGCAATATTAATGAATTCTGATGAATGATGGGAAAATCAATAATGAAAAACTAAAACCTTAATCCTCTACTAGAAAAATCTTTTCCTTGGGAAACAAACAGCAATGGATACATATTATTGTATATATAATATCGTCCTATTGGATCAGTCCAATATACTGTGGCAGTAGCTGTAAGGAGATAGTGTTTAGGGAGCAGGTGAGCCTGGCCACTGTATGGACAATCCCATTTAACTGTCCCTCCAGCCATGAATGTCACACAGGATGCTGTTACCAGCTGCATCCCTGCTTACTCCCTGTTGATACTATCTGCCTTCACAATCTTCTATGGCAACAGATTCAAAAGTTCAGCATCTGCTGTACAAAGATTACTTTTATATTTTATTCCTGGGAAGCTGTGAGTTACTTGTTTCTGCAAAAACCTAGGCCCTAGACTCTTTTTGGCTTTTTTATATGGGATGACTACAAAGGATTCTGGAGGTCCTGGTAAACTGCTGAAACTTCTGTTGTCTACTCTTGACTCAGTGTTGAGAGGGAGGGAATACTATGCCTTGCACAATCTTTGGGGCGCTGAGCATTTTGGTTAGGCCAGTTTCAGCTGCACCATGGTATTAAAGAAATTATGCAAAAAATTAAGATACAGTTAGATCATAAATTCACATATAACCTATGAGCTGTGAATAAGTAACGTTTGTGCAGTTTAAATCTTGACATTCTTAGACTGAAAAGCAAAATTCCCATTGACATTTGAGGTCTGCTTTTTGCTAGAAAACATCTGTTAAATTCTTAGGGTGAACTCCTGGTCATATTGAAATCAAAACTAAGCTCTCATTGATTGCAATAAAAGGAAACTTTCTATTTGTTTCTATATTTGATTAGAACTTCATGATTTTTAATGTTAGTTTCTTCATGTGTATTATTAAGTATTAGTACACTTGTTTAGGCTTTTGATTTTCTTCAAATCTTAAAGAATGATCTTGTTCTGTGACAAATGTACTGGACACAATGAGCTATAAAAATCTCAGGAAAAGTAGCCTTTTATTAATGGTGTGAAATGAGACTGCTATTTTGCAGCCTGAGAAGAAGAAACAGTAATCAGAGAGAACCAAGGAGATTGCAAATTATCCTGTGTGATTCCTCAGAGAAAAGATGGATAAAGCAGTCAGTAAAGAAAGAGCTAATCAGAGGTTGTATTTCTGGGAGTATGTATAACTACAGAGTGATAATAATAAAAACCCAAATGAGCAAACTCTTTAGGAATATAGAGCCAAATTCTAAGCAGTATAAGATACAACTTTGAGGTAGCAGACTTGTAATAACATTAGGAGTCACATCACTGGTATTGTTACCAAAAGCAAGGTGTGCTTTCTAAAAGATAATTCCATCTCATAAAAAGGATAATATAGTTGAAGTGAAGTTAATCTCGAACTGTGTCTATCCACCTATCCACAGCTGGCTAAAATATCAATGTAGTGGTGTTTCATCACAGGCTTGGCTTATAAAAATGATGATTGATTTCAGGTCTTCCTAACTCTTCACAACTTCTGGCTAATAGAAACTGTATTGAGAAATGCCTCTTATCTCCTGGATGAGCCAGAAGACTGTGAATCTTTTTCCTGGATATGGTCTTGTTGTAGAAACTGAGTATTCTAGTCCAGCAGGAGTAAATTGGTTTCTGTGTGTAGTGAATATCTATCTATATGGCAAGAATCTGGAAACTTCTCTTCAGTGCACCAGCGCTTATTCACCTTAGTAAACTGACTGGAGTCAATGGAAATATGTGTAAAATTGCCTGCATGAAGACAGACTTTCAACTTGGACCTGTTACCATTTACAAATGGAGAAATTTGTTCACAAATGGAAAACATAACGTAATGGGAATTCAAGAATCTTGCTTTAATAAGCTAATGTAGATAATATGCAGAAGAAAGCTAATAAAAAAATGCAGTAATGAAATATTAGAGCATATTTAACAACTTAAGAAGTAGAGATAGTTAAATAACAATGACTAAGGAAGGAAAAGACAACACTTCACTGCAGGGGAGCATTTACTGATCCACAAAAATCACTTCAGTAACTTTTTATATCACATAGAAGGAACAACAAATAATTAAGTTTCTAATTTAACTCAGCTGGTTGTCTTCCTGGTGTTTAATAGTTTGCAAAAAATAGAAGAAAATAAACAAAATCAGGATAAAACAGGGGAGACAACATAGGGTATCTGACACATCTTTTAAAACATTAGTTGTAAAAATAACACAGTGCATAGTGCATATTGGAGCAGTACAGGCAATAAGATTGTTTTTTATTATTTGACCTCTGCTTTGAAACTGGTGATAAACATTGTTAAAGGTAAAGCACGTAAATTCCCTAAGAGTCACCTCTGAATCATTTTCCAGCTCTATTATGCAAATAATAGTTTCTGCTCATTACAGTTTGTATCTGGGATATATGCTAGCTGAAGAACATCAGGGCTGAGTCATCTGCTTAAGAGGATCACAGTATAAATGTGATGGATTGTAACATTTTGCAGAGTACAAAAGGTAATTGAGTGAAGTCAATTAGGAAGGTAAGAGGGCTTACTGGAGAAGAAGAGAGCAATCTGTAAACTACTGTCACATCTTTTTTTGGCCAGGCTTTCCAAAAAAGCTTAGTAGGCCATTTAGCCTGAGAATTTAAAGGCTAATGGGAAGTAGGTTCTTTGAAAATTCTGGCCTTTGTGTCTATGAAGCCATTGAAGGTCTGTTACTGCAGAGGAAGGCAGGCAGTTTTCAGAACAATGTAGGTTATAAACAAATGTATTCCTTATAAATGTGTTATGTTTTAAATGCTATTAAAAACAAGAGTTTATTGAATGTAATGCCATTTATTACAACAGTCACTGTACTTGGAAATTAGAAACATTACATCTTGCCTTGTTAAAATGTACCTAAAAAGCAGCTCTTCATAATAAGTTACTTCCCCTCAGTTAGGTCAGGCGGTCACTACATTATTGCTGGTTTCTTCATTTTCTTGTCCAAAGTGGTACTCTAATTGCTTAAGCAGCCCTAGTTTTTCTCAACCTGCTTATAATTAATTGAGGAGACATGGCCTGGATCACCAAAGGAAAATCATTGCTTGAATTCCATAAAACTTTCCTTAAGGATATTCTTAGCATGTTCCTAATTAGAGAAAAAAGATATGATAACATGTGACACACTCCTACTTTCATCTTACATTTTAGATATATTGCTTAACACCAGCTGATTCTCCAAGTTCTAGTTTTGAAAAGCACCATCTTTTTCATTTCAGGTAAAGGCACCATTTACCATTTCAGGTAAAACCTTTGGACATATAGGTCATAATCTAACAAAAAAAAGGTCTGTAGTGGATAGTTATTACTGACTGGTAATTGCCCCCCTGTACTTCTATGTTTTACAGAGCACACAGGACTCACTTGTCCCAATGGCAAGTGCTCCAGCAGGAAACCATAAGACAGTTCTACTGAGGCAAACATCAATGTTTAAGTTTAAACTGAAGGCTAATTTTATTCTAAGAACTAGAGGCATCCTTTTTCAAAGGAATTTTAGACAAGTAACAGTGTCAGCAACAGAAATGAGGTACCTTGTCTTTCCATTTATATAGGGAAATCTTACTTGGTTCTTTTTTGCAGGACACCTGAACTAATGAGAAAATTAATTCTTAATTCTTCACTTAAAAAGATTCCTAAAGATAACGTTAATTTTAAGCAGAGGAATAGTCTGCACTGATGTTTAACTTTTGATATATATTTGGGGATTTTGAGTTGGACTTACACTGGAGAAAACATTCCTTGTTTTTTGATTTCTTATTAAAATGTTGATCTTGCTAACTGGAAAAAAATAGAGCCCTGATTCTGAGCACATTTCATCCTGGCACAGCAGAGGAAGTTTTATTCTGCTTCAGTAAAGGTTATTTGCAAACCACAGAACCCATATTAGGAAAAATGAATACTAAACAAAAAGACTAGCTGTACTTATTTATCAATAACGATATCTTGATTGAAAAGTTCCTATACCAGCTCTACTTCTGGCTGTAAAGATTAGGTATGTTGTTAAATAGGATTAGATCTGAGAATAATGATCAGCCCATGCATAAGAATTTTTGCTTTTTTTTCCTGTGGAAATTGCACATTTTTGAGAATAAAATTTGACTGCATTCTCTGCTGCTCCAGTACCACTTTTATTTAATAAATAGATACCACAAGTGATTTAGGCCCCCTTTTCTTTTTCCATTATATACTTCAACATTTAGTCCTGGATAATTTTAATATTTGAATGGTAAAGCATTCATCTGCATTACTATTATCATTGCTGCTGCTATTATTATTATTACTTATTGACACTTCATTCTTTTTTGTTAGTATTTATACATTGTGACCTATTTCAGTAAACTAATTACAGCTACAATTCTCTCAAGTAGTTAAAAGTAACTGAGTGCAGAAGCCACATATTTAAAGCTGGATGCTTAGTAAGATTTTTCAAGATTTCAGCACAGAACCCTCACTGAATTCAGTGGAGCTTTCTGTAATTCCCATAAAGCTCACCCTGAAAAGAAAAAAGACTCTGTAAATGACTTACTGCCAAATCCACATCTTTACTATGTATTTAACTGTCTTTATAAGTTTGTGATAAAATACATTAGGCCCATATTCTTTTACTTTCTGTGCAGCTGAGATCTCAAGTAGTTCTTATGGGCAAAAATTATCAATCTTTGTACAGACTGAACTTCCACTGATATTATTTGATCTATATACAGACAACAGGATTTAATCTCTTGTACTGAATATTCATTAATAAAAGCATGTAATATTTTCCTTAACATTACCTACCAAAGAAAGAGAAGAGGTGAGGAGATAATATAAAACAGCATCTTCTCATTGAAGTCAAAGTAGCTTTACTTCCCCATAGAAACTGGCCTCTGGACTTCCATATAACTTGCTATACAAACAAAATGAACCAAAATTTATGTCTCAGAACTAAAGTATGAAATAATATTGTCTAGAAAATAGCTAGTGGATTTTTATATTAGCTGTGTAATGACATAGAATATGACCTGTACACATGTATAAGAAGACACAGTTGTTCAAAAAAATCTCAAACACAAGACAGCACAATCTTCTACAGTCCCCTTCTCTTATATTTTCTTAATATAATAGTATGATCTGCTGTAATTTTATTTTAAATTAAATCATGTCAGTGCAATAATTTCTGTAGTCGTTGGGCTTTGTGAGATGTATCACTATTGTCCTGTCAAACAACTCTTTCTATGACTCCTTCTTTCCATCCCTCCTCCCAGCCCAAAGGAAATGTAGCTAAGGAGAAATCATCATATGGTGGGTGCACAGCTGGGTTTGTCCTTGGCCAATTCTGTTCAATTTTTTCGCTAATGACTTGGATGTTGGAAAAGATGGTACATTATATGTTATGTCTGACACCAAACTGGGAAGATTACCACCTCTTTCAAGGGCTGGCTCAGAATTCAATTACCCCTTGACAAAAGGCAAGTAGAAAGGGCTATACTTCATCAAGGATAAATCAAATTCACAAATGGGGAATGACTGGCTAAGCCGATATGGGGGGGCAAAAGGTTTCTCACAAGCTACATATGAGTTAGGGTCATGGGCTCAGAGTGACACCTTGGTCTCGAACCTTCTTCCCCACTTATTGAATAAGGCCCATCTCTCTCAAACTGTGATGACTATTCAGCTTGCTCAACTACTTTGTCTAGCTGAAAGAACCATGGAGATAATCCTAAAGTTAAGGCGACGTATTTGAGAAGTAATAAGGTGAGGTGTTGGGCTTATCTCTTTGTGTCTGTCACCATATCCTAACTGTGCTTTTCATTTGAATGAACTTGTTTTTATTTTGTTCTCAAATCTTTTCTCAGCACTAGGAAGGACTTCAGGATAAATACTAGTGAATAGTGGCTGTTTCTGTTATAGTGAATCCAATGTACCCTCGAGCTTTCCTGGACAGTGAGGTCTACATTTGTGCTTCTGAACTTCCTTACCCCCAGAGCAGTGTAGCTCCACCAAAACTAAGAGTGATCCTGGCCTGTCCCAAGCCATGTCCAGGAACTGCATGGCAGAGTGGGAGGTAGTATGGGCCTAAACTGGGATGATGCAAGCTGTGTAACGGTATAGACAATTTTGTCCCAGTGCCTATCAACGTTCCTGGGAACTGTTTAATGTACTGAAATAAACTGCTCCTATTCAATTCAGTTTCCCATGCTGTGGAGGTGGGGTAGGATGAGGTGGGGTAGAAAACATAATTAGGGTTTATTAACTACTCTCAGAATATCACCAGCTCTTTGTAGGCTTAGGAGTCCCCAGGAGTCTGCAGAGTACTCTTCTACTAAACTGAAAGGTGAATAATTCAAGTTGCCAAGTGAGCAGAAAAAGTGTCCTTTTTGAGATGTTAGTCAGATCCTACTGAAAAACATCCTAATAATGCAAAAAGGATCACAGAATGTGCATCACCTTGAATTTGTTACAGTGAACAGTATTATGTTATTGTAAAATATGTGAACCCTAGTAATTTTGGTAAATTGTAGGAATATTGTATGAAAGGCATGTGAGTAACTTCTACATTGCTCAGGCTGGGTAAGGCCTGATATGGAATACCTTTTCCACTGCTGGGTCAATGGTTTTAAAACAAGGTGTGAACAAAATGCATCACAGTCAAGAACAGAGCCCCCAAACAGTACAGGGATTTAAAAAATATGACCTATGAGGAAAGCTTGAAATAACAATTTTTTGCTCAGCCAGAAAGGAGAAGACCGAGTCGTGAAATGAGCTCCTGTTTAAAGGTTGTTATAATGAGCAACCGTTCTCAGTCTTTACTGAGCAAGGACAAGATAGAATTAACTGAATTTGGATCAAGGAATATTTAACTGAATATTAGGAAATTACTGTTATTAGGATGGTAAAACACTCAAACAGGCTTCATATCCTAAAGGGACATTTATTCTCTGCAAATTGCAACTGATTCAGAGGAACCCTACTGCAACCACTGGACACTGTAATAACAAGGGCAGCACTTGAATCCCCAGATAAACTCAGCTGAATTGCAGTTTAAGTGTTGAGGTTATTATTGGCAGTTTTTTACTGCTAATTCAGAAAGTATAAACTCTTTTGGAGCCTGACATTACCTAAGGTAAAATTCAGGCTAAACTATCTTCCAGAAGAGATATGGTGCTTGAGGTTTAACTGGATCCTAAGTCCTGTAAATACAGGGAATGGTGTATGTGGCTTTGATTCAGCTGAAGAGAGTTAGGCTTAAGATTGTCTTACTGTGACCAACAGGACCTGCCATTTAACTTCAATTATGCCATGCTGCTCAGTTTTATGCCTTCAGGTTGCCAATATTAACAGCCAAATATTATTCCACTTCACAGGAACTATTGCTCAGTTATATGCTTTTGTGGATGTAAAGGAAGGGGACCACCTGCCACATTAGTTTGTCAGACATAACAGGACTTTATTCATTGAGGCACTACATTCATATGAAGAATTATTCTACTGAACTATTTCAAAACTTCAGCAAAAGTTGCTGGCATTTTTAGGGCTCCTACAAAATAGCAAGCTAGGATTTTTGAAAGCTTCTACCCAAAGGTACTACAGACTTCATAATTAGACAGTGTCTTTCTGGCTAACAAATTTCTCTTACCAGACCTTCATATTCTGAAGCCAAAGGAAATGGCTTTACCTTGACCTTGTCAAATGACAGGCAACTGAGACCTGCAACAGATTGCTGTACTGATCATCTGTACTGGCTTGTGTTTGGGAAGGCTGCAGCAAAAGAAAACCTCTGGAGTAATGGCTTCTCCTTTTTTTTTTTTTTTTGGTTCAGATGGGCTTCCATTCTCATGCCAGGTAAATTGGGCCAGGAACTGTTTGTTCTGAGATAACTTACTGCCTCAGCTGAATTATCAAGCCACTGTTCTGACTGAGAGTTTTCAACCATCCAAAGTGCCCTCTAACAAGCTCTACCCTTTCATACTTATCCCTAGCTTAAAGAAAAGGGTGTGAGGAAACTCAGAAGTCTGACATTCTTCACAAAGTTCAGTAAATATTTAATATCTATAGGAAAACACCACATAACATGCATATCAGTTATGAAAAATGTTAAAAGAAATAAAATTCAAATTGGAAATCAAATTCAAAATTGGAAGAATGACTCTCCTGAGTTTTTCAGGAAGAAAAACACATCATTAGGGAACTTGTTATGCCTTAAGTCTTTATAAAACCTGTGTTAAGAACACCCTGAACTCATATGTTTATTTTGTCTCTCCATAGAGTCCCCTATCAGGCACAAAGAAGAAGAACAGAAGATATGTGGGTTGCTCTCTGCTTGGGAATGTGATCTACTGGGAATGAGGTACACTGTACAGGAGCCAATATACATCTGAGACTTCATATTGATATATATAACTCTTTTTCCCAAATCAGTAGTCTGTCCAGCTACCAGTGATACTATATATTTATCAGGGAGGGCACCCTGTTATGGAGTTCATTCCTGGTCATCTTGTGGGAGAGCATCTCCACTCAGAGGAAGTGAGTAGTGCATTGAACATGTCATCTTTGGCAGTTAAGCTGTATCTCTCTAAAATATGGCCTTATAGTTTTTCCCAGCAGATAGGCCACCTGTAACTGAGGCAAGGCTTAGAATACACTTAGGCTTAGAATATCTTCTAATAGTAAAAAAATCATTATGTGCTCAAAACCTGTATATTTTTTTTAGTACTCAGCTATAGTGGCATGGTGGTAGATGAATACAGGTTTTCACAGAACTGAACAAAAGCTGAGATTATTTTAGTTTAAGTTCCTCTAACCTCAGTATTATTTCCTGTTTGCTTTTTCACTGCTTAAAACAGAAGCTCTTCAGGTAACGTACTTCTTTGTATTTATACAGTTACTGTCACACTGTGAGTGCTAGCAGAAACAAACAATAATATATAACATTGCACAGAAACACATATGCAATAATTCAGCAAAGGCAGCGGAGATATGTTACCCACAAATTAATGCCTCTATATCTACAAAAATCTTCCTAGAACTACACTGATGTCTTTTGAAGGTTATAAAGTTTTTCCCATGGCAAACAGTTAAACAGTTCTGCTCTACAGCCAGTCTGGTGACCCATTAAAATGTACTTTATGAAATGTCAGCTCACAAATAATAAAAAAGGGACTAAAAACCAATATAGGAAGATACTTTGGTTGTGTTCTTTGAAGGATTTCCTAGTTTCTCTCTTCCTGAGATTCTCTGTCAAACTATTCTTATTAATATACTGAGACTATGAGTTATGATGGTATAATCATTGATCCTACACTGAGAGATGTGCTTGCATCCTGACTATCTATTTCCTTGAATCTGACGTAGAGAAATAGCTTTATGACATACTGTAATACAATACTGAAATAATAAGGAAAAAGGATAATGTGGATGTTCATTGCCTTAATTATTTTAGAATAACAGTGGGACATGGGCGATGCCAATATCTATTGGCTGTGTCAGGGCTGACTGATTTAGCCCTGTGTTCCTGCAGTCCACACAAAGGGACCAGTTGGCACAGTTGGGTATGGAGAACCCCGGCACCTGCTGATTACACAAGTGTTTCTATTCTCACCCAATCTCACCCTGTTCTTCAAATCAAAGTACTTTAATTGCACCTAGCTCAAAGATTTGGCAACAGCCTAAGCACAGGCATCAAGGGACTCACAAAAGCAGCAACAAAAGAAGCTCAAATCCTTGAAAATATACATCCTAAGTATAATCATTTTTTTAAAAACTTTTTCTCGTTGCTGACTTATCTTAGCTCTTCACTATGTATCCATGCTCATTTCCTATACAGATAAACACAGGCAACTTTTTTTCCTTTCAACTTAATGATTCAAATCTGCCTCTTTCAGATTTATATATTTTTTCAAAATTTTACTTCATCTTTAAGTTACTTGCAGGCCCATTTATTTCCTTGTTATTTTATTTTATTAAGCAAAATAGAACCAGAAGAATGCCTTTCCTCTTTTAAATGAGCGTGTTCATCTTTGACTTAAAACATGGTGCTGAAAGTCAAGGGGCACTTACCTTATCTTTTTTCTATATGAAGAAATACAAAGTAATTAAAATTAATATTATACTTGTTTCTTACTTAAAATAGCTATCAAGAAAAAAGAAATCATTTTGCTTAGAGTGTATACTTTGCATTCTCCTATAGGGTCATTACTGGCTCCGAGGGTGGCCTGGGTGGCAAGAGCATGTGGTAGCAACAGCATTCACCAGCTCACTGCATGGTAGCTGGGAAGCCTCCTGGTGGGCTCATTTGGGGATGCTTTCCCTTGGGTGGTCAGGGGGCTGAAGCACATGATGGTGAGGAGAGGCTGAGAGAAAGCTGGGTTTGCTCAGCCTGGAGAAGAAAAGGTCCAGAGAGGACCTAATTGCTGTCTACAACTACCTAACCAGAAGTACAGATACAGACAAGACAGAGTCAAACTTTTCTCAGAGGTGCACAGTGTTAGGACAAGTGGCAACGGACACAAGCTGGAACATGGGAAATTCTGATTAGGTATTAGGAATTTTTTTTTATTATTATTTTTTTTACCACAGGGGCCATTAAATACTGACCAGACTGCCCAGAGAAGTTGTTCTGTTCCATGGTTCTACGATTACCATCGACTTTAGACATACGGTTTTTGAGACCCCTATTTCCACAGGTCTTGAACATATGTCGGTGAATGTAGTCACTTTATGGACTTGTGTGCATTTAATATTTCTTAAAATCAGTTTCTAAATACATATGTACATATATATGAAAAGACAAACTTTATGCATCTTCTCATAAAATATTGCTGAAAAAGATAGAACAGCCCAAGAGGCATTACAAATAGGTAAACATTTTCCTGGGTTTATGGGGGAATACAGAGAATTTTTGTAAGGTTAAACATCACTATTTCTTACAGAGAGATACAGTTGCAAATAGCATCTTTTTCTGAGAAGGTCATAAATTTTATTGCAAGTAGAAAGAGTCTGGACGACTTGCATTTTTCAGCCAGTGTTTCTAAACCTAATGAGCTACGTCAAGGGACAATAGAGAGTTGTGATATGACTTTTCTGACTGAATAGAACCTCATTAAGCAGTTAAATCATTTTTGTATTATAATGTGTTTTGAAACTGAGGATGAATATGCTGTATCAGGAGAGTGCAGGGACCGCCTTCCCTTATCAAGAATTGTCTAAATGAAATCCACATGTTTCTGCAGGCCAGAAAGTGTCTGGCAGGTTGTTACTTCACTAGTTTCTACCATCTGAATCTAAACCAGCAGCACCCGCTCTCAAATCAGGCCTGGCGTGGGACTACGCTGTTCAGTTCTGGCTCTTTACAGGGAGTAAGCGGAGGTCAGATAGTGCTAATTTTTGCTCTCTGCTCCCTACCTGTTTGTGCTGGTTAATGCACTGAGGTTGGACTGCTTGCATGGGGAAGGGAAGGACCAGTTCCCCTTATCTGGGGAACCAGCCTTTCTTCCTAGACATGGATGGTTTTGGATAGTTAGATGGAGTATTGGATTGGGCCTTACAGTTTTGTAATCAAGGCTCATGATCCAGCCTTTTGTGTGTTACTTAATTTGAAATCTGTGATTGTTACAGGCATTTGTACTTGTATAAATCACTTTTTTGGATTTGTTTACTTTAAGTGATTCCACTCCTGATTTTGATTTCTGCTGTTCATCTATTAGAAATTGTTTTGGGTGAAGTTACTCTGCAAGGAACTCAAATAGTGTATATGTTGCAGTCCATGTTTGTCAGGAATCATCTGGGACTAAAGAAAGGTTTTGCATCTGAAAATGCTGCCTGAGAAGATGAGAAGGCTTCTGACTCACAGAAGAATTTTCTGTCAAAGTTGTTAGATTGGATTTATTTCTCCAATGTGGATGGAGCCTGTGGACCTGCACCCATCGGAGAGGGCTCTGCCTGTGCTGGGGTCACCCTTGGCTCCAGGCTTGTCCCCCTCCGAGGGCAGTCCTGCTCTTGCTGCTCCCTGACAAGAGTTTTCAATGTTCCCAAGTTTCTTCTCTCAGCAAAAACCTGCGAACAAACTACGGATTAGCTGACCTGACAGTCTTTAATTTGTACAGTCTTTAATTTGTACAATTCTGTGTTTGTGTAATGTGTCCCTGATCTATACAATTCTCCTAATTAGAGTTACATTCACAGTCCCTGTTAGAATTTGAATCAGTCTGTGGATTTTCTTATTTGAACTGCTCTTCAGTGAATTGTTAGATTGTGAAGGATTGCTGGTGTGTCTGGGTATTAAAGGCATATAGAGAAATAAGCGTTCCTTTGTCTAAAATCCCTCACTGCTACTGAAAATATGGATCCTGGCCTTCCAGAGATATAGGAAAGCGAAGGAATTTGTTCAGGAGCTTAAATACACAGTTCTTGTTTTATCCACCAGTTTGTTTACTTACACGCTCATGTACATGTGGTCAAATTTATCAGCTATTTCAGAATATTCCTATTTTATATTTTGTCAGCTGTGACCTCTTTCTTATTTAGTAAGGCTACACTAAATGATTGAGGGAAAGATTTTAAACTTTGCCACAGGGATTTTGTCCTTATGAGAAATAGAAGCAAATTCTGTGTCTCCTGTTCTTCGGCTTTGCTCACCACTTCTTGTTACTCAGGTGTCAGACTGCTACATTGGGCCTATTGAGTCACATGAAAGATAAAGGTATATTTCTGCCAAGGATACAGGAGACAAAGCTAACCAATACCGTTTTTTATAAATGCATGTATTAATAATGTTATTACGAAGGGTGGTGTTTTAGTGGACACACTGCATATTCTATTTTTTTCGTTACAAGTTGCTACCAATTAATTTAGTGCTGACCAGAGGAAAGTTCTTCCCAGAAGAGGAATGTATCTCATGTTGCTCCATAATAGAATGTTCCCAGGCATCTCAAGAGTGAAGAACTACAATAACCTGAAAACAGAACAGCACTGCGAGGAGTATAAACTGCAAGAAGATGAAGCTTGGTAAACCTCGGGAAGAGATTACATGACAAATTGCAGCATTCCAACATATAGAAAATTCAGCTTGTAATGTGTCCTTGGGTACCCATTACTCTGCTTTCTCCAAAGATGTTGAAGGGAGATTGAACTGCTGTTTGTTTGTACCTTATCTGTGTTACATTAATCGCACACTTCAGGACACTGGTGGGGACAAGAAGATTTTTTTTTCTCTTTGTTTTACTTGTACTCAGCTTTTCTTCTTTGTCCTCCCTTTTTCCTCTGATGTACTATTGGTTGTTGCATCTGTAGACAGTACACTGTCTGGGATGCATGGGTGTCACTAAAATGTAAAAAGTCTGAAGTGCTTGGCTGGTAAATCCTGCTCAGATTATGAGAGTTAAGACTATTGCAGATTTTAATTCATAAAAGATTTCTCTTCAGGTGAGAATGTGGGCATGTTTTGGGGAGAGCAGATAGGGTCGTCTTTTAAGAAACATCTTGCCTTATTTAATAATTTCCCTGCTATTGGAGGCAATTATGAAATTCACAATACCCATCATGCACTTGCTATGTCATTATTTACTTACGGCTTTTGGTCTTTTCATTCTGGTATATTAGTTATAGGGTGTTTTTGAGTGTTTTGTGTTGTGGGTTGGGTAGTAAAGTGGAGTAGGCATTTTGGGGATCATTCTGAATGTCACTGGCTATATTACAGGCAGATATGATTAAGTCATATAAGTGGCACTTCTCCAGGCCTCTGTTTCAAGTCGAGGGGCTTCTTGGGGGAAAAAAAAAAAAGTAAATTTTCAGTAAAGAAGGATTTCTTTTTTTTGATATGTCTATTTGGGTATCAACAACACAAAGACTGTAAATCTTTTAAATGAAAAATGTGACAATTGAATCTATATCATCATAAAAGAGAATACATATGAGGAGTCAAGAAGCCCAGAAAAGTGCAGATTATCTGCTTATGCATATAATGGTTGTATATCTTTTACTCTGAAATATGAACAGCGTGACTTCTACTGCCTTGTTCACCAGTGTCCTATCAATGTAAGGATCTATGTGTTTTGAGGAGCAAGGGGCATGCTTGAACATATTTAATTCTATAATTATCATTCTTAAGTAGTATAAATTATAGTTACCCTTTAAAGAATAAGTCCATCTGTGAATAAAAAGAAACACTGGGTCAGTTGCAGGGGTTCTTATAATTTTAACAGAGTAAAAATAACTGATGTTGCTAGAAATATTTTGCTAAATAACATAGCATGATGAATTGAATAATACACCTCACAGAGGGAAATGAGGGAAATTATAACCTTAGAATTAATGCTGTTTCCCATTTCGTACATCATGGAAATAGTTTTGCTTGGCAGAAGCTTGCAGCCATTAACAAACACATGAAATAGAATTCACATTTGCAAAAGTCTCTATCAGAAATTGAAAACAAAAAGGAAATTACTATATAATTTCCCCCCCCCCCCCCCCAGGCCCCCAAACATCAATTCACTCTAATTTTTTGAACAGAGATAGAAGGTAACCTTTTCTGCCTGGTCAAACATACACACAGCTAAACATCTATCTATAGCCAATGGAAATAATCTAGAAGCTTCAGCAGCATTTCTCTTGGAACAACACCTGCTTCACTCTGCTGCTTTTTTGTCAGAGTAGTGAAGTAAAGAATTTATTTTTGCCAATTGGTTGTATAGAGATTAAGTATCAGAGCACACTTCTGTGCAAGTTTTTTAATGTATGTTTTTAAACACCTGCTATTAATTAGGAAAGAGATTCTCTCTGTGCAATAGGCAAGCTTGAGTGCTATGAATCATGTAGAAATACGAAGGAGTATAAGCTTAGCGAATGCAGAGCCTTCTTGCAGCAGGAAAGAACCTCTGTCCTGTGGACTGGGGGCACCGGGTTCTCTGCTTATATTCCAGTAATTAAGCTGCTGTAGCAGCCTGAAACAGTAATACCTTCTTTTATTTCCCCCAATGACTTTCCAACACACATGTAATTCATTAAAACTAGGTTCAGAGGAACAGGTGTTAGTCTGTAAGATTCACCTCAGGGACACCTTGCAGTGGAACACAATTTTCACCTCCAGGAATGCCTAAGGATACACAATACCTTTGTTAAGACACTGTGTATATATATATATATCAAGAAAACATTGTCAGGATCAGTATGATGCTTAACACTGAAAGGTATTGCAAGTATTTTTATATTTTAAAGATGAGGAAAAAAGAGTTAGGAGTGAGAAAAACAGTGTGTTGTATGACACTAGCTCATGATTCCTTATTCAAAAAGCTAAGCCTTCTTGTTTCTTATTAGTATTTGCTAACTGGAAAGTATATGCAGTTTGCCCAATAAGTGATATTTTTAGATAAAAAGCTTTTGCCTGTTAACCACATTTCTATTCTTCCAATTCACCATTCCTCATGACACCTAGGTACCATTCATAACCATGAGTAGTTCAGTGTTAAAAACCTAGTGAGAAGGAAAAGGAGAGATGTACTGCCAGAGAGAAGAAGGCTTCGTTTGCATTTGCTATCTAGGCATAATCAAACAGTTGTGTGATTAAGAAATTTTGCAAGGTGACACTTGCAAAAAAACCTGTATACCTCTGCAGGAGCTTCAGGACTCACATCAGAGTGCTCTTGTTTTCCCCTGTGAGGAAGATGCATTGCTGTGCGCATGGCTGAATGTTGTGCTCTATGATAATATAGACCATGCAGAGAACTGACTATGTCTGCTGAGGACTACCTGTCTGCTCTGCCAATATGGATGAGGTTGCCCTTGCTAGAAGGCTCTTGAAGAGGGTATTTTTAATTTTCTCAGATATTGAATATGAGCCTGTGTTTGGGTCAAGAGGAAATTCTTGATGAAATTCTTGATTGTGAACCTTTTGGCTGATGTCAAACATGTGGCAGGAAGGTTAGGCTAGTATGTATCATTAAATCCCTCAGGACTCAGACAACTTAATGCTTGGGGTAAGCACTAGTATGAATTCAAACTAATGCATTGCTCTACCTCACTGTGTGGGGACATAACTTTCATAGGGTTTAATTCATAACATTTTATGCTCCATTTACTTTTCTTTTTCCCACAATTAGTAGATATCATATATTTTTTAAGGGGAATACATGGTTTTCATATGCATTAAAATACCCATTGTCCTGTCTGGGTAGGCTGATATGCCATGGCATTTTGGAGCAGTCTGGAGAAATTAAGGGAGAAATAAGGTCAGCAAAAACATCATACAGTACGAAAAATTAACAATTACTCTGTCAGTCTCCTTGCCTAGCCATTATATAAAGTCTTTTCTCACCCAGTGAACCCATGAAAATCTGAAGAATCAGCATATTAGAAATCTTGTAAAAAACATTGTGTATATTGCTTGATCCTTTTTTGTGTTTTGATGACCTCATTAAAGTAGCTACAGAACTACAAACTGGAAAGTGACCTGTAGATCCATGGATCCATTACAGGGGATGTCTATTATTGCAGCTCATTTATTCATGGGGACCAAGGAAAATTAGCTTGGCAAACAGCTCTACTGCAGTGTAGCTTTTTCTAGTTTGCTCACACCTTCTATTTTCATTGCAAAATATAGATGCTGATTACCTATCCAATGGCACTCATGCTGTTAGGATATGTCTAAATATTTCCAAGAATGTAGCATCCCTCCATGAAAGAAAGCCCTGGCCAGGTCCATGGGCTGCCTATAAGAATTATTTCTTTATGGCTCCCCGCCTAAGGGAGACAGTGGTACATCAGGAATTAGGGGCACTCGATGCACATGGTACACACAGACCATCACAGCCTGTTTTTACTGCCTTTATTACCACTGGGTGCCTCTACCATGCAGTCACCTAGATGCTGCAAATTTCCAGAGCAGAAAGGATAAAAAAGATACATTAGAAAAAAAAAGAGACAAAAAAAGGAGGAAGAATTCTCCAGATTCAAATGAAGAGAAGACAGATGAAGCGGAGAGACTTACATACCTAGGATGAAGGTAGTAGAAAAGGATTTGACATATTTAGGGTGCTGATAAGTGGGGCAAGTGAGGACTAAGACATCTTAAAAAAAAATGATGATGAGGTACATGAACTTGAATAAATAAAGACAGTTGGCAGGCCAGCACATGCCTAACACAGTTGTTGCTGGAAAAAGGCAGTTGTTGCGGAGTGCTGCTTTTGTGACTGCAGGCTACTTACCTGAAACACTGCTAACCTTTTTGAGGCCTTGAAAAATTAGTTACTTATATTAAACTTATATAGAGTTCCCCAGAATATATACCACTGCTCTCTTCCCTTGGGCATCCAGCAGTCTCTAAATTACTTCTCAGAGCTGTGCCAGGAAATGCTTTTAAATGTTGGAAAGTATGCCATATATTTCATAAAACCTTTTCTGCTTATTTAACTTCTGTTTCAGCCATGTTAGCTACAGAAGAAAGATTGCAATTTTATAATTTTGCTGTGACATATGCAGAAAAGACATTTTAATAATATTGATTAACATGAATTGATTTAGAGCTTCATTTGAAGACTGCTTTTTTTAATTGCTAGTTTTTATTAATATAAGAATCTTTGTAAATCTCCTCCCTAAATTATCTAATTACCATATGCCAACAGAAATGGCATTTATACAAACAATTTTCTCAGGAAAGGAAGAACAAGCCAAGTACAATAAACAACAACAAAAAATTTGTTCAAGGTCACAGATTATCTTTTTCATCTAGAACATGGGCAATTATGAGATACTGTACTCATGTTTTTTTTTTCTGGATATATTATGTTGCTAGTATATGCACAAAAAATTTAAAATAAGTATGGAAAGTACAGGAATCTTGTGTGAAACAGAAGCTTGCTAATCATTAATTAGCACTGCTAAAGGCAGAAAGTGCTAAAGCTTCTGTCAGAATCAGATTCATTGTTGCCAGCTCTCTTGGTTTTAATGCAATAAATATTTTTTCTTGAAGGCCTACCATAAGTTCAGTGATTATGCAAGAATTTCAACTTTCATTAAAAAAAATTACAGGTTTAGGTGTCCTGTAGTTAGGCAAAGAAGCTTGCAAATGTGAATCAAATATAAATTCATACAAAATCAAAGCATCCTGATCTTTAATACATGCTCTTTTTCTGAATATACAGGAGCAAAACATCATTGATAGGGGAAGGGAAGCTTTTGTTTGTCATGAAAGGACTTCAGAGTGTCCTTCTTGTGCCAAATTTGAGTTCTTATTCACTGGTCTTTGTGCTGTCTTAGCCATTTTCATATCTTAGTTCACCTTTAACTGCCAATAAGTCAGATAGCAGTTTCTCTTTCTTCAGTACAGAACTCATTTCCCCTATGAACAAACTGGGCAGCGTATCAGGGTAACATTTTTATTGGCTAGCGAGCGTGGTTCATAACACGAATGCATGGGAGGAACATTTATTTTCCCTAGATAGACGCCTTCCTTTTCTCCTTTCCACTGCAATTCTGCAATGATTTCTTCTTTATACAGTGGGAAAATTACCTTTCTGTATTCTTCACATGTTTTCTTCTGTTAATTAAACATAAAAAGATTAGAAGGGAAAAAGTGATAGATCTTGGGAACACCTGTAGGAAAATGCTTCTTTTTTCCCCATTGCTCTGTGTGTTGCTTTAGGACCACTATGAAACTGGAGTCCTCCAGAGCATTCTGTATAACGATTTTGTGAAGCTGTTTCCCCGACATTTTCTGTGAGTAGAATCAATATCCTCACACCAAACAAAACCACGCTCT
Organism: Apteryx mantelli; assembly: GCF_036417845.1. Taxonomy (NCBI): domain Eukaryota; kingdom Metazoa; phylum Chordata; class Aves; order Apterygiformes; family Apterygidae; genus Apteryx; species Apteryx mantelli. The sequence continues at coordinate 90,618,784 of NC_089980.1, forward strand.
CATGCTTATTTACACAAGTGAAAATAAGGGTCAGCTTTGGCCATGCTTGTTCGCCTTGTGTAGTGCTTAGAGCTGTACAAGCAAGTTGTCTCACCCAAGCTGTCATGGTTGCAGTGCAGGGTCAAAATGGTGCTGTGGAAAAGGCAGCAGGTTCTGTGTTAGAGTAGTGCCCTCAGTCTATTCAGCCCCCGACTCAGCAAACCCGTCAATTTGGGTGGGGAGGGCCATAACACAGCGTGTGGGGAAGTCAAAGGGCTTCCTCAAGTTCTGTTTAGCTGCACCACATTTGGACTCCCTGTCTAGACCCATCTCTGTACCTCGAGAGCCTGTGTCACCGTTGTATGTCCCTTGTTTAGATGGTTCCCAGGAGCCAGTTATATACTACATACTAGTGGGAACCATCATATATTATACGGCATATGAGTTTTAAATCTGTGGAGGCTGAAATACTGAAGTGTTATTTCACTCAAAAGCATTTCTTTTTGAAAAGAGTAAAGGAATTGTTTTTCACTGAAATCAGTTTAGTGCTGAAAAGTCCAAGGAGAGATTTCCCAAGATGCTTAAGTGGAATAGGTATGCCATAATAAGCATGATTTAAATATATTTGTCTGTGTATATCAGAGTACAGTACACCAATATATCAATACAATAGCAATAGACTAAATATCCTGATCAGCACTATGGTTTCCTATTTCAGTGCATTGCATTGCTATTGTTTTGTTAGCGATTATTTTTACTACCAGCTCTACTCACAGACCGGAAAATTAGTATGCAGACACAAACAAAAAGACACTTGTTCCCCAAAGACTTTACGCTGTAAAGTATAAGATCTATCAGCTCTGTGCTCTCAGTATCCTCAGCAGGATAAGTTAAGATCCAAGAATGTCTGAGACACCCCTACTACGTTGCTCCAGAGTGAGAATGTTTTCCTTTCAGAATAGTGGTGGAAAAATTCTATTTTGGGAAGCAATGTGTGAGTTGTTATACACAAAGTTGCATTCAAATAGTTAGGTTTCATTTCCATTTATCTCTTTGAAGACTGATTGCTTTGTCAGAAGGCATCTACTCAGACTTCACCCAGGGAGCTCTGGGCAGCCATCAGCTCGCACCTTGACATGGTTGTGATTTGGCAAGTGGGCAGCTGGGGTACTTCAGTGACGACTGATGAATAATAATGCAATTACTCTTTAATGATGAACTTCTTATCATTAACATTGACATTGCACTGACTTTGATACATTGTTGTAGCAAACACTACACCAGGATAGAGAAGGTCAGAATACCTGACCCAAACATACCAGGAGGGAAAGTGAGGTAAAACATAATGCCATCTTCTCCTTTGTGCTTGAGAACCAAATTCACCTTATTTTATGTCTCTTCATGACAAACGGTTGAGGATTGTTAACTGTAGTATAATCTGTGGAGGGAAGCTGGAGGCTTTGGTATCTGGCCAGGACAAAATGCGGATCTGTGCATTAAGAAGGGAGTGGGTGACTGAAGCTGTGGCATAAACAAACTTGTAGGGTCTGTCTCTTAAAACTGTAGTCTGTGAAACAGTTAACGTTGGGAATGACAACTGTTAGGTTTTAGTGTTGCTGTAGTCATTTTATGTAGTCCAAAGGCTACTTATTTAGGTGCCTAGATAGAGATGCAGATATTTATTTAAATAGGTATTTTTAATATTTTACCTTCAGATTTTCTTGGAATGGAAAGAACCAGAATCACCCATAAATTGTGTAAGTCTGAGCTACTGACTTCTGTGGCTGAGAGTAAAGGAGTATGTGATGATAATCTTCCAACCTTTTTTTTTGGTTCAAAATATATTTGAAAATAGGTTTTTTTAATCTTTCAAAAATATTAATGTTTATGCGTAAATAATAATGTTATGCAGTAATGCATATTAGACAAAATTGGTCTTATATGTTGCACTGGAATATAAGTATTTTTTTTCTTTTTGCTTCAGATTCTGTGTTTCTTAACACTTCTTAATTGTTTTTGCCTTGGGTTAGCCCATCTTCTTAAGCTGATGCAATATGTAGAACAAAACGGGTACGACAATGCAATTGGTAGGAACTGGAAACCTTCTCAACATTTATCAGAGACTTCGTACATGTAGCTGGTCTTCAAAACATATGCGTTTATTCCACTCATTTTGATCAAGGTATAAATCACAGAAGAGAATTCTGCCCACTGAACATTTTAAAAAGGCAGACAGAGCTGCAGATGGGTTCAGTAAAACAGGAGGCTGTGAATCAAAATTTGAAATGAAAAATAGATGAAAATGCCTTGCCTCAGACAGTTTAAATATTAATACCAACATATCTTGGATGAAAAAGACCAATATTTTGTGGTTGTGACATTTCCCACAGTTACAAAATAAGCAGATTTCTTAGGGATATTTTGGAACAACATGGAAAGTTTTTCTATTTTGTAAATGGCAGTATGATTTTGGACTCAATTCAGCCTGAAACATTAAGTTCAATTACCTGTCAATCTTTTTTAGATTTAAAAATAAAGAAAAAGAAACAACTCCTCATGGCTTTAATAGTAAATGTCTGTTATGCAATGCTCAGATTCTGCAATAACTGTTAAGTAGACCTACATGTTTCCGTTGTTCATGTAAATCTTTCTCAGAGCAAACATTTTGTAGAGTTGGAGATAATGAATTACTTCTTTATCTTAGATAGCAACCACCCTATTTCTAATAGAATTGGATCACAGAATCACACACAACGGTTGAGGTTGGAGGGGATCTCTGGAAATCATCGTCCATCCCCCCTGCTCAAGCAGGGTCACCTAGAGCAGGTTGCCCAGGACCCTATCCAGATGGCTTTTGAACGTCTCCAAGGATGGAGACTCCACAGCCTCTCTGGGCAACCTGTTCCAGTGCTCTGTCACCCTCACAAAAGATGACAGGAAAGAATTTTTTCCTCATCTTCAGATGGAACTTTTTGTGCTTAAATTTGTTGCCTCTCATCCTATCATTGGTCACCATAGAGAAGAGTCTGGCCCCATCCTCTTTATACCTTCCCTTCAGGTATTTATACACATTGATAAGATCCCCCTCAGTCTTTTTTCCAGGCTGAAGAGTCCCAGGTCTCTCAGCCTTGCTTCATATGACAGATTCTCCAGTCCCTTCATCAGCTTAGTAGCCCTTTGCTGGAATTGCTCCAGTGGGTCCAAGGTCTGATTTGGAAATCCTGACTCAAACTCAGATGTTCTGTGCTTTGGGTGTTTGATCTTAAAATGAACAGTAGATGGCTTCCAAGAACATCCCCATCAGTGAATGAGAGTTGCAGATAAAGATTGAAGAAACAGCCACAGACGGTACAGAAGAATGCCAAAGATCTGTTGTGGGAAGATCAGGTTTTCTTATTTCCACTGCTTTTAAAAAAATAATCCAAAACGGAGGCTGTTTGACACTGCCAAATTCCACACCTAATATCATTTAAAACTGTACTAATAGCTGTACTGGGTTGCACTAAAAGTCTGCAGAGTCTAGTATCTCCTGTGAGAGAGGCTGGTAGCACAAATGTAGGAAAAGGTTTTCAGAAGAGGGCAAGTATATAGTGAAGCTTCCCCCCATATGCCTTCCCAGCTTCCAGCAATCTGTTACATCCACAGTGTTGCCGTTAATAATAATTGATGGATCTTTTTTCTGCCAGTCTAGCTAATCTATATTTGAACACATAATGCTGGATTCAACAGTGTCATGGCAATGATTTCATAGTTTAGGTATGCACAGTGTGGTGAAGTCATTTTTGTCTTTAACTTGATGAGTGTTTATTTCACAGAATAATCATTCACTGTTACCCCTTCTGTGACAGTCACAGCTTCACAGACCTCTATCGTATCTTCCCCCACCCCAAATTTTTTTCATCTAGCTGAGAGCTCTGACCAGTTTTATCTCTCTTCATACAGACACCATTCAGTAACTTTGTTCATTTTTGCCACCTTCTCTGAGCTTTTCTAATTCCACTAGCTCTTTATTGAGCTAGTATGATGGCTGGGTTTACACAATACCATAATGGCATTTTATATTTTTCTCTTTTGTTCCTTGTCTAAAGGAGAAAAACACAAATATCATACTGTCTTCTTCATCACTGCTAAGCATTGAGCTGATGAAATGTGCTGTTTATTGAGGTTATGTCTACACTGTAGTCACAACACATTGTGTAGTTTAGGCATGTTAAAGACTACATTAATTTAGTGTCATCATGACAGCAAGGAGCTTAAACCAGGCAACAAGCCACACCCCAGGAGTAGCCATTAAACAAGCCTGTCTTGAGCTCTGTGCAGCCATGGGTAATTTGAGTTCTGCAGAGGTGTTACGTAGCCAGTCAGTCTCAAGCCTCCACAGCTGTGTGCGGTTATTTCATCCCAGGTATTCAGTCTGATTTGTCTTTGCAGATCTTCAGGATATACCAGCCAGCCCTTTCCTTCAGCTTACTAAGGTCTCTCTAGTTGACAGCCGTGACCTCCAGCATATCCCCTCCAATCACCTGCAAACTGATGAATGTGATGTTTGTCCCACTCTCCAGGTTGCTGGTAAAGATGTTGAACAGCGCTGGTCCCATTGCTGGCCCTTGAGGACTGTCATTGATAACCATCCTGGGCTTGACAGTCCTACCATTTTTTCACTCACCATCCATCTGGTCCATATATCTGTAGTTTGGTGGCAAAGATGCTGTGGGAGTCAGTGCTGAAACCCTTGCTGAAATCAAGGTAAATGGCACCCTCTGCTCTTTATTGGTTCCATTGTGCGTTTGTTGAAAACTGAGACATTTTGGTTTGTCAGTGTTAAGTGTGGAACAGCATAGAGGGAAAAGCAGTTAAAACCACAGTGAACACCTGCAGTAAATGCTGGAGAGGCTTGAGCCTTAAAGACTTTAGAATGTTTTTAGGTATGAAGATGTGCTTTGTCCCAGATCTTCTTGACAAACTCCAGCTTAGTATTTATATAGGCTGACATAAATATCCTTTGCTTTTGCATGAAAAGGAAATGTCTAAATTTTCTCTAACCTGTGGGATTTTTCCAGTGTTTAGTGACAGTATTGTACTTTTTGTAAGATTAAATTATTTTCATATCTATACATAGGTATGCATGTACATAAATATGTGAGACAGTCTTCATATTCTTCATGATTCAAAAATAAATGTAAATGCTATTTCAGAAAAAAAAAAACAGTGCTCAAAATAAACCCTATTTTGATACATTAATACATTTAATACATTTTCGTCTTAAAATATTAGACATACTTAGTCTTCTGGCCTGTCCTTAGCAATGTTGTTTCTCTCAAACCTTTAGACAAAGTGAGGACATTCAGATCTCCTGTGTTACAATCAAGTAACTTTGTAATATTTAATTCATAAAAAGTTTTGGTAGGTATCCTTGCTGTTGGGTTTTATAAGCTGAAAATGATGAAGTTAACAGTAGAATGGGAGACTAGTTTTCCCTATAGTCCAGAATGGTATAGAACAGAATAATCACTTGTTTACCACTAATTGGCTGATACCATATTGTTCCACATATTTTTTCTCCTTTTCCTACTTGACAGTTCTTCAACAGTCAATTATATCTTTGATAAGGCATTATTATTTTCTGCTCTGTAACATCCCATACAGAACAACAGAATTCGCTGCTATGTAAACATGTAAGAATTATGCAGATAATTTCAAATGATATGCTTTTAAAGGAAAAAAAAGAAGAAAATGAAATTTGATGAATTTTTATCTTATACTACACTGTCTCTTTTCCTCTCTTTTGCATACATCCACATATGTACATGGATACACTCACATACATCAGTTTCCTTGTCTAGCCACAGAGAGCAATAAATTTTATTACCTGGAAATTCAGGTAATAAAAAGCCGGTGAATTAGTTACATCAGATAGATGGAACGATGCCATTTATGAATGCCCCAAGTCTCCTTAAAAAAAAAAAGCAATCCTTATGCAGGGCATTAACTCTGTGCACAGGAGCAGCCTCCTTGGAGTTTGTTTGCATGTTTGAGAAGACCCATCATGCTTACACATGCTCACTGTCAAACCAGTGCCACCAGGGGCTAGTGGGTTTGCTGAATCAGAGCGACACGCTGCCTGGCTAATGTCTCCCTAGCTCCTGTGGTGATAGGTATTGGCAGCAAGGAAGCTGCCTGTTTTTGTTGCTAATTTGTTTTCTGATTTATAGCTCTTTTGTGTGTGTGTCACTTTTATGTACGATATATTTCCACTGTTGATGCTGTCTTCCTTCTGCTCACGATGGTGTTCCTATGTCCCAACAGATTCATGTGTTTGTGGCAATGAGAGAGACAGAAGTGACAGCTCTCCTCCTAGGGTGCAGCTCATAAATTATCCCTTACAACCAAAGCATAACACAAAACCGTTTTTTCAAGTGGTCACAGATGAGCAATGTCTAAAGGAATTTTCTTTTTCAGATGCTTCATTAATTCATCTGTTTACTGATCTTAAGTATGCAAACTGCAAAAAGGTGAAAACAGGTGAAAATGCACTCACTAAAGCCTTTTGGAGAATGGCTTGATTCTGCTATTGGTGAACACTAGGTAAACCTAAGTTCTTAACAATATATTTTTTACTGCTCTTTCTTATTGAAATGTTATATTGCTTTGAGTGCAAAATTTTATTTCCAGCAGGAAGAAAGCACAAAAATAAAAGATGAGAGAGAAATGGAGGCAGAAATTTGGGCAATTAATACTACCAGCTATGAATAAAGTGGCTATGAATATGGTGAGCTCAGAACATTTAACATTTATACCAAAAGATGTCTTAGATATCTGTAATTATGTAGTGACATGACTTCCCATATAAAATTGTATCACATATAGAATTAAAGGTAACTACATTCCATACAGTAAAATAAAGATAAAGCTAAGAGGTGAACAAAACCTGGCATGTTCTTCCTGAAAAAATTCTGAAGAGTGAAAAGCTAAACCAAAATGTCTCTCTCCTAAAGCCTCTGCATATATATATACATATATATGCTCCTAGGAAGTAGCAAGGCTTCCTAGTCACAGGAGTTAACCATGGAAAAGCCAGTATTCTTTTAAAAGGTGTTTTCTGTTTCTTAAGGAGGAACTGTGAAGAACTGACGGAGATATCACTATTCAGAATCACACATAATATAACCCAGGACATTACTTTCTAGTTTTATAAATGGAAGTTATGTGTCAAGCTTTTGCTTGTTCTGGACACTAATTGTAAGAAACCAATGGAATGACCTTGCCCTACCTCCTTTAATGAAAGAATATGCAATAAAGCCAAGTGAATAATATTTTGTATATTTTATAAGACTAAATCAAATGACTTTTTTTTTTTAACATTTTTGCCTCATATAAAACAGGATTACAAAACCTTTAAGATTACTGAAATGGCTGAATTGGGTTTAATCTCTACTATGGACGTATAGGTGTCAATGTGTTGGTGAGATGAAGGAAAATTAGACTCCCCTAGGTCCATCTATGAGGAAGTATTTGTGGAGAGAGAGAGAAAGGGAGAGTGTGTGTGCACTCTTACAGATCCCTTATCCAGACCTATTGGTACCTGCCCCCTTCAGGTAGGTTTTGCTCCATCCCGAGGACTGTGGAAGTAAAAACCTGTGAAACTAAGTGACTGAAGCAGAGAATAGCATTCAAACCTTGAGACATTGAACTGGAAAGATCTTTTTGCTACTTTTTCATGACACATAACCTCAATTTTAAATCAATACTTTTTTTTCAGTAAAAAGAGAGGAGGAGGGTTGTCAATATACATATTTCAGCTAAGCAAAGTTTGGGCAGCCCTCTTTTAAAGGTCTGTGTCAGTTTACTGCTTGTCCTTTTACTTGTCATTTTCAGTGGCTTTTGGTACCTTTCTTATTGCTTTATTTAACCTTTGTTCTCTGGGTTCTGTTTGTTCTGATCAATGATAAGTGCACACCTTTTTATTCTGGACTCTCTGGGGACTATAACATGGTTTTGTTCAGTTGATTGAATTGTTCCATTATTGCTATTTCTGTTTTCTCTCTTAAAGCTTGCTTTCTTTAATTCAGTTAAACCAACATCTGAATAGCTCTAAAAGGCTGATGATACCAATGCTGTCAAGATCCCATTGGTCTTCCAGCTGAAGCTGCTGGAAGGCAATCTGGCTGGTTTCTCTCAGTATTTTTTCTCTCAGTATTTTGGTTTTTAATTTTCTGATTATTTTGATAGCTCAGTAGTTTCTGTAGCAATGAAGGTGAAATCATCCTTGCTTTTCATGTACATTTTTTTTGGTGTTAGTCCCAGCCAATATGGCACTGTCAGAAAGTGTTAGATACAGCTTTTTATGTTGTCTGAAACAGTTTTTCAACTGCAAGCTGGAAATAAGAATTTGAAAGCCTGTGTCCAGGACTGTGTTTAGCGTATTGTGTTAACACTTATCATCATTATGGTTATTTCTACCAAATGTTTTCTGCTTTTCAGATAGTGCCAATTTTCCTGATGGGAAAGATCACTTGAACATCAGCTGTGGAGGTAAATAATTGGTGGTGAAGAATGTAAGAGCTGAACTGAACTGGATTAACGTTGAATGGATTGCATTTAGGCATACAGAAATTTCTGACATATTGGCTCAGGTACAGGTAGCTGTGTTTTATACTTTAATATTGCATCCCTTAGTATGAATTTCAGATTGTAAATTTTAAAAAATGACAGCACTTTTCTAGGATAAAGAACTGTGATGACCTGAGGGTGGGTCTGCACTGCTGAGTGGAGATGCTGTAGAGATTGCAGAATCACAGAATGGTGAGATCATCTAGTTCAACCAGGCTACCCAGGACCATGTCGAGATGGCTTTTGAATGTCTCCAAGGAAGGAGACTCCACAACCTCTCGGGGCAACCTGTTCCAGTGCTCAGTCACCCTCACAGTAAAGAAGTATTTCCTCATGTTCAGATGGAATTGTCTGTGTTTCAGTTTGTGCCTGTTGCCTCGTGTCCTGTCGCTGGGCACCACTGAGAAGAATCTGGCCCCATCCTCTTGACACCCTCCCTTCAGATACTTGTACACATTGATAAGATCTCCTCTCAGCCTTCTCTTCTGCAGGCCAAACAGGCCAAGCTCTCTCAGTCTTTCCTCATAAGAGAGATGCTCCAGTCCCCTAATCATCTTTGTGGCCCTTCTCTGGACTTGCTCCAGCATGTCCCTGTTTCTCTTGTACTGGGGAGCCCAGAACCGGACACAGCACTCCAGATGTGGCTTCACCAGGGCTGAGTAGAGGGGAAGGATCGCCTCCCTTGACCTCCTGGCAACGCTCTTCCTGGTGCAACCCAGGAGGCTGTTGGCCACCTTTGCCACAAGGGCACATTGTTGGCTCATGGTCAACTTGTTTTCCACTAAGACCCCCAGGTCCCTCGCTGCAGAGCTGCTTTCCAGCAGGTCAGCCCCCAGCCTGTCCTGGTGCTTGGGGTTATTCCTCCCTAGGTGCAGGACCCTGCACTTGTCTTTGTTGGACTTCATGAGGTTCCTCTCTGTCCATCTCCCCAGCCTGTCCAGGTCCCTCTGAATGGCAGCACAGCCCTCTGGTGTATCAGCCCCTCGTCCTCATCTTGTATCACCTGCAAACTTGCTAAGGGTGCATTCTGTCCCATCATCCAGGTCTTTAATGTAGATGTTAAACAGTATAGGCCCCAGTATTGACTCTGGGGAACACCACTAGTCACTGGCCTCCAGCTGGACTTTGCACCACTGCTGACAACCCACTGACCCAGCAGTTCAAAGAGTTTTCAGTCCACCTCTCTGACTATTTATGTAGCCCATACTTCATCAGCTTGTCTATGAGGATGTTATCAGAGTGTTAAAAGCCTTAGTCAAGGTAAGTCATGGTAAACAACATTCACTGCTCTCCCCTCACCGACCAAGCAAGTCATCTCATCATACAAGACTATTAGGTTGTTTAAGCATGATTTCCCCTTCGTAAATCCATGCTGACTACTCTCAGTCACCTTCTTGTCCTTTGCGTGCCTGGAAATAGTGTTCAGGATTAGTTACTTTATCACCTTCCCAGGGATCAAGGTGAGGTTGACTATCTGTTCCCTGGATCGTCCTTCTTGCCCTTCTTGAAGATAGGGGTGCCATTTGCTCTCTTCCAGTCCTCAGGCACCTCTCCTGATCGCAGTGATCTGCCAAAGGTAATCAAGAGTATGTCAAGTCTGTTTAAATGTTCCCTAACCCAATCTTCCTCCATGAAGGGTAAGTCTTCATTGCTCCAGACTTCCCCCTTCAATGCCAGAAGCTTGACATGCCTGAGGGTCAGTGTTATCAGTAAAGACAGAGGCAAAAGAAGGCATTCAGTACCTCTGCCTTTTCTGTGTCCTTTGTCACTAGGGCTTCTGCCCGATATAGCCGCTGGCCCACATTTTCGCTAGACTTCCTTCTGCTGCTTATACTTAGAGAAGCCCTTCTTGCTACCTTTCATGTGACTTGTCAGTATCAACTCCAGATTGGCTTTACCTCACCTAACCCCATCCCTGCATGCTTGGATGGTGTCTCTATATTCCTCCTGGATCACCTGTCCCTGCTTCCACCTCTTGTATGCTTCCTTTTTATGTTTGAGTTTTGTCAGGAGCTCCTTGTCCATCCATGCAGACCTCCTTCCATCTTTGCTTGATTTCCTGCTTGCTGGGATGAACCATTCTTGAGGTTGGAGGAAGTGATCCTTGAATATCAGCCAGTTCTCTTGGACCCCTGTTCCCTCCATGGCTGTATCCCATGAGATTCTTCCAGGCAGATCCCTGAAGAGGCCAAAGTCTGCTCTCCTGAATCCAGGGCTGTGGTCCTGCATTTTGCCCTGCTCCCTCCTCTCAGAATCCTGAATTCCACCATCTTGTGGTTGCTGCAGCAAAGGCTGTCCTCAGCTTTCATGTCTCTGACCAGACCCCTGAAGTGTTGGAGCTGAGCACCACTAAGTCTTCACAGCACAGCAGTAGTTTCAGGGTTGTATATAAGTCATGCTCACCAAAGCTCCTGCTTCCAGTGTGAGCACAAGCAGGGCCATTTCAAGTGTCTGTGTGCCTGATGTGTGAGGCACTCTGTGTACTTGTCAGGTTCTTTCAGCTGTGCCAAAAATCAGAAATTTAAATGTTTGTTTATTATAGCAACATGCTGATCTGATTAAGGAGGTTTATTGGCTTTCTTACAAAAAATAAAATAAATATTATTCTCTTTGTCTGAAGCAGGATAGGAGAATAACGAAATGGCTCTATCAGGCTTGGCAGATTGGGAGTCCAGAAGGAATTTTCCTCTGTCAAATTAGTAGAGATTTTTTTTTTGTTGTTGTTGCCTAATAGTATTGTGAGATCTACTTTGCAGAATCATTTGGCAATTTATCTAACCAAGCACATGGGAACAGCAGTCTCCAGGAGTGCATCCAGGTGATGTTTTATCTCTTGCCTTATTATGTGGTGATTCTCTTGGTCTTTTCCTCTCCCTTCTTCTGACTTTTTGAGACCCTCAAAGCAAAGAGTGGGTCAAATCTGAATTCACCTAAAAATCTCTGTGGACCTTGAACATAATGCCTAGGATAATATATTAGTACAGCAGAAAAGGGACTTAAAACTCATGTCTGCATATTATCCTAAAGCATCTGATACAATTGTCCTACTTTGAGGAAAAGCCAACCCAGTAAATGTAAATAACCTCTTAGACCAAACAAAACAGAAATGTAATAATATTCCAAAATAAAAAAATTATTAGTCTAAAAGATCAAAAAAAAATTAAATAAAAAAACCAGAAAAAAATAGCATAAAATACTCTGGGGCCTTGATCCTGCTGGTTTATTTTACTTCAATTTTTTTCTAATATTATGATACTGTAATTGCCTATGATATATTTCAGGCCAAGAGCCCAAAAAATCTGTCACTGACATCTTTAACTCTTCCAAAGACAAATTATTTTAAAGATTTGGTTTTGACAGTTTAACTCTTCCAAAGACAAATGATTTTAAACTGCCAAAACCACCATGATTAGCTGTAGAAATGCATATGCCTGCATAAATGAGAGCTGCTGATTGCAAAAGGAATTCTGAATCCAAAATTTATAGCAGATATATAGATAATATACTTCTTACTGTCTATATTTTTCTGTAGAAAACACAGTTACGGTGAAGTATGCAAGCACATGTATAGTGCTAATGGTATGATAAGCATTGAGATGTACAAAAAAAGGAAGTAGAATTTTTAAATTATCAAAACAATAAAATTAATATTGTGTAAAACCAGAAATATTTGTGAATATTAGAATATATTAATCTTTATGTGTTTGTGTACATGTGTATGTATGAGTGTGTGCATATATATTCTTTCCCTCTCTTTATCTCACTGCTTTGTTTTGGGTCTATGCAATAGCTGAATCTCCTAATAACATTCTAATAGTAATGTGACCACAGATATCCATGTCATGTCCAAAGTCTTAGTCTTTAAAAGGTAACCGTCACTATCCAAGCCTACTGCCTCCAAGTAAAGGTTCAAATGTCCTCACTCAGAACTGATATCATAGCATTAATGTTCAGATTTAAGACGTACATTGCTAAACAAATATTTAGCTATATAGGAAATAAGGAGGTCAGGAATATATTCTGAATTGGATACTACATCCTGGAAAGCAGTGTTGGAGGGCAATTTGGGGCTATAGTGGACAAACAACTACATCTGAGCTTGTGTTATGCAGCAGAGCACTGGCAGATCCTTTGATGTATAAACAGGGGAGCAATAAATGGGAGCAGGAAAGTGATTTTCATCCTTATATATGGCAGTGCTGAGCCTGGTACAGGAGTACCATGTACTGTTCTGGTATCAACATTTTTTAAAAGGATGTTGGAACAGTGGTACAGAAAAGAACCATAAAATGCCCTACAGAGATTGCACAATCTCTAAGAGATAATTTGATTATAGTGTGTAAGTATCTTCAGGGGAAAAATATAGAACAGTGAACCAATGACTGGGAGCTGCAGACAGACAAGTTAAAATTAAAATGAGGCACAATATTCTTAGAAGTGAGATTGATTAACCATTGGAACAAAAGAGGTGCTTGAATTCTCTTGTATCATGGTCGTCTAATCAAGGCTAGATGTCCTTCTGAAAGTCAAACACAACTTACTGGGCTCAGAGAGAAGTAACTGGGGGAGTCTGAATGACCTGTTAAATACTGTCTGACAGAACAACTGAATTATTTAGTCCTTTCACTAGGGAACTCTCTTATAATGTGAAGCCGTGTATCCATTCTGGACTTCCGTCAGGTAGGCTGATTTCTGGGCCACATCTCTCAGTGCCCCCCACATCAGACAGGAAATTCAGAAGCGTTCCACTCGTGTTATCTGCTGAAAATGACACCAAATTTCTCTTTGATTAATCTTGTTGATATCAGAATTAGAACATTCTTTGTATAAGAAATATCCCCCAAATTTGGATATTTCTTACCTTCCCTCAAGGCTGAATATTAGTGATGTTTAATGCATGTAATATGATATAAGGGCTATCTGTCATCCGTACGTTCCTCACAGACAGGACAAAATCTTAGAAACCATGAAATCTTTCATGTGAAAACTGGTTGTTCAAAGTTGGGGTACTCCTAGATGATATACCAGCATAGGCTAGCTCTAAAGAAAACCTTTTGGACTCTGATGGGAGTTGGGAAAGCCCTATTTTCCTATCTGGGTTGTGGCCTATGATGTCTAGTTTAGGAGCCCTATCATAGGCTAGGCAGCACTGTGCCACTTACTGTACAAACACAGAGAAAGGTCAGTCCATCCTGAAGAGATCTTATATATTATTAAGTAAGGCACCATATAAAGCCTTGGTGCATCATCACATAAAGGGCTTACACTTTTGCATGTGACCAATTTACTGGAGAGGACAAGTTATCACCCATTAGCCAGTCGGTATGAACTGTCTGTCTGCACACACAGTCCTCTTGAGGGCTAAGCTAATTTCACTTTATCCGGCCCTTTCTGTGGGCTAAGAGCATGTATATGGACAGTTACCATGGACCAGCTGATGTCTGGTGACTTGTGTCCCCATAAGTGATGTGTCTGAGCCTATTTTAAATCTGCGTCTCTCCCTCTAGCTCAACACACATAATAGAGTTACTCAGCCCAAGAAGTATACATTTACCCATGTTGAAGAGAAACAGTAAAATGAAACAGTGGATGACAGCAAAAACTGCTGTGTTTTTTTGCCTTGTCTATCCTGCATATATGTATAAGAGATACAGATGAAAAGAAAACCTGTTTATTACTAGCTAATGGTAGACATAGAAAAGATTGTAATTCAGAATAATTCTTACTCTATGTGGAGCCAACTTTTCTGTTTAATTAGCTAAGAAATATATTAAATACCCAGTTTTTTTATTGTTTTTTCCTTTAAAAATAAGTAAAACATTTAGCAAGTTTACTGAACTGTTGCTACAGCATACCTTGGGGGAGGAGGAGGCAGCTGTCAATGGTTGACTGAACTGAGATGCTTAAAAAATAGTGATGAATAACATGTACAGTTACGGCTGAAAGTGTACATCACCTTAGAGTTATCAGCAATGGCAAAGAAAACAATGTTACTAGCATCTATAGCCATCTGTAAGAGAGAATGGACAGAGTGTTTTTTGTTTGTTTGTTTGTTTGTTTGTTAACCAAAGCCTTAGCAACAAGACCTTCTGAAGACAGGAAGCACTTCCATTATTTCCTGTGAAAATTCAGTCAGATCCTGTACTTTTTCTGTTCCACGTAGGATGGAAGAACACCCCCTGCCCTGCGAATTAGTGGGTTGTATTTTTTTTAATCTGATACTGTTCCAGTCTCATCTTTTTTATATGCAGTGCCTAAAATACTCTTTTGTGCATTACTTCTGATTCCTGGTCCTGTTCTTTTAATCCTCATAGGCTTATTTTCAAAATCAGACCTATTTTTGCTGCCTTATTTAAGATATCATTCTACTATCTTATTAAATTACTTAGCACACACTTTGCAAAAAACTCACTGGAGGTACTAGTGGACTATGTTATATCAAGTATGCTTACTGCTATATTTTCGAAGCACCACGATTTGGAATTTGACTTCATGACTCCACTTGGCATCAATAGGAAGCACATGTGGTTGTTTCTCTAGTTTACTATTTGAAAATGAATGGATACTTTCCTAAATTATTTTAAGAAAAAGCCTCAGTAGTTGATCCTGCAGGACTGGATCTTAAATTTCAGTATGTGAATCAAAGATGAGAGGAAAATCAGTTATGGCAATGGGGGAATGGAGTTTGGGTTATTTACAGAGTTATAAATCTCTTTCATTCCCAATACGATACATCTTTACCTGTTGTCACATGAGTATAGTGACTCAGCAAGGCCAATGTGAGAACTGTGCTGTGCTCTGGGTCAAAAGGCGGAAGAGATTTGCTGACCTAAATGAGACTGGGGTCTTTCAGGTTTGGTTCCACCTCTTGAAGAGGCCAAAACATCGTGATTTAAAAGACTTTAATACTCCCTGTCTGGCCAATTGGGTAGAGGGGTTGGAAAGACAAGTGTTAAGAGTGACTGATGTACTTTCCTTATTATAGTGTTTATTTTTTCAATTTCAAAAGAAAGTCCGTGTTGCAGAAAATGCTATTAATTAAATGAAATGGACTCAGCTGCATCATTTGGAATCAACTCATTCCTCTCTGAAAACCCAGAAATCACAAAACTCATTCTATTTAATATACATCATTCCATAAGACTTTAAGACATTTTCCAAATAAGAAACAACTGGAACTTTCTATCCTTAGAAATAATAAACTGAAATTAATATTGAAGAATATTTGATTTTGGTTCTTAGATATTTTTGAGGAAGTATTGTAATTTCATGATCAATGCCAGGCCAGTTTTGCTACTAATTTTTAAGATAATTATCATCCTGGGAGATATCTGGTCTATTACACCCTCTCATAAATAAAGACACTGGCTTGTGTCAGATATGGTCACAATGAATGGGAATGGGTGAAAGTGATTTATACCAAAATATGCTCCATCTGCTTGCTTTGGAATACTCATTGCATTTCAGTTTCATATTTCTCTTGACCAGAGACTGTTAACATCATTGAAGTACTCTGATTTCCACAAATAGAGGCCAAAACGAGAAGATCAAACTCATTTTCTTTTACGAGCCAAGCCTGGATTTGAGTTTAGGTCTCAGGAAAGACAAGGATGTAAAGCTGATATTCTCTTTCATCCTATTCTTCTATTGCTCTTTTTGTTTCAGCTTAGCTATCCTGTGTCTTACTCATAGACTTATGTTACAGATTTAGGTCACTTCCAGAGTTTTACATCTGGAAATAAAATTCTGCTATTAAGCGGCAGCAGTCATAGGAAGGCCTATTTTAATGTGACAACATAAAAGCTGCATATATTATTTTAGATTCAGAGATAAAATGAAGGCTAGTGTTGTGAATCTGTGCTACAGTACAAGAGCAAATCAAGAAGTTACAGCTTGTTCTGGTGTCAAATGAAACAACAAAATAGACAGCTGAGCTGAGGATTTCCATTTCAATTCCGATGAAGCTTTTCCATTTCAATATATATGGAAAATTCATGGCTTTCCTTGCTTCAGCCTGACTGCAGTCTAACCTAAATGATTAAAGGCATTGTAAGAATTAAAATAATAGAGTATTTATTCATTCATTTCTGTGATAATTTTATTAAGCTAATGTGCAGACAGCACTAAGAAATACTCTTCAGACCTTTCTGCATCCTTATCTACTATTTTATATTAAATACACCTGCCCACCATATTCAGGTTGGTGTGAAGGGGGATTCACCTCAGTAGATATACAGCTGAATCTCCAGGCTACTATACTGGAAATGGAAAGCTGCTTTACTAAACTTGTTTATCTGTCTAAAACAGGATTTGTTGAATCATCACCAGCACATTACAAGACTCTAACAAAGACTGAGATAGATTATATCACCTATGAATAGGACCATGTGTCGAATCTAATGTACGCAATTGTTTGAAAATAAAACCTTTCATTTCATAATCATTAAAATGTTCTGTCTATACTGACATAAATAATAAATGGATTCTTCTTGAAGTAAACCACATGTGTGCTGACCAGTGAATGTGCCATATAATTGCAGTACTTTTATGTTCAGATGGCAGAATACATACTTTGTTTAAAAATATTGGTTTAGTAAATATTTTACAAGATAGTTATGAGTAAATGTGGTAAGAGGAGGACAGACCAATATAATTCAGTTTGCCACAGCCATAGACTTTGAAGTAACTTAAATGTATTTTTGACACATATAATTTTCCTTGATACTTAAATACAGTTTAACATTTACATCTGCTACATTTATGTAAGCTAGAGCTTACATTAAAGGTAAGAATCTTCAAAAAAGCTTTCACCTTTCCAAAGAAGAAGAGCAGACCTTTTCTTCTTTGAAAGATGTAGAAAAATGTAATATTTAAATTATGATTTATTGATAATGGTCCATTGCACATCCTGAGTGATACGTATTTTGTACATTCTAGTTATTAGAGTGACCATAAGTGACTTCTTAAAAATATGTTTACGAAAGCTTTTGTAGATAAACATGAAATGGTATAGCACTAAAGAAGAAGCACCAAAACTATTGTGTGAGATGAACATCCTGTTTTCTGTATTTCTCGACTCATGTGCCCACGGAAAAGATTTTCTTCAAAGACTTTATCGTAGCCATAGCCATAAGCATATACACTCACTGCACAGCTGTGTGGTGTGATCTGAGAAATGAATTTATATTGTGGAGTGAAATGTATGAAATGATTCCCTCGGGTTTGTGGCTTCCTTTGAGCCAACATTTAAAGAAAATGAACCAAAACAAACCTAAACAAAACAGTTCCCTCTGTGGCTAACCCCACAGTTTACAAGTAGTAATAATTAAAAAACAACTGAATAAACCTACTTTCAGTCCAGCCCCACTTCTAGATGTGCTGATGTGTTACCCTAAAAACCCAAAGTGCCCTGACATCACCTGACTACTTTTGTGTTTCCCATCTCACAGAACAAATACAGAGAGAGACAAGCCCTGCTCCACTCCCAAAATAGGGGCCTCTGGATTTCTATTATGGCAATTAAGATGCTAATACAACTGAAGATCACACAGAGGCTTGCACAGACCTTTAGGCGTATCATTTTAAGCTGAGGTGAAGGTGTTATGAGCTGGCACAACGAGGCAATTCAATGATTAAAATGATTCTAGAGCAGGTGGCACTCAGCAGCACATAAAATCCTGCACCTCAATCATTCAGGAATGGGAATCAATTAAACCACTTAGTAAAAGACAGAATATTAAAGTTTTAAAGATATGACTAGAGACCCTCTCTCAGATTTTTGGTAGCAAAATTAAAAAAGTGGAGAGAGTTGAGAGGCAAATTACAGAAGATTTACTGTGAAGCCTGGGTCTTTATAGGGAAGTTAGTGATCCCAAGTACTTTGTGGACTGTGCTCATTAAAGTCCTATCTAAATGAAACAGTTTTTTTTCAAATAACAACTGAAAAGTTGATGGCTAAATATTATGTACTGAATTTATATTAAAAAGGATTGTATTAAAAAGGACTGTTTAACTCCACCTAATCCATGCAATTAAAATCTCTTAGGTATTTAAAATAAGTCAGAAAACTGACATCATTGGTATTTCCTGCTTTCTGTCATATTTAAAGAATTAAGAAATGTTTCTTTTTGCATTTCAGCTCTTCTTCAGCTGTGATCAGAATGAACGTTGGAAAGAAAGAGAAAGTAAGGTAAACTACTTTTATATTTTAAGAAAGACTATGTTTGAAATTCAAATGGAAACCTGCACTTGCTTTTTCTGTTTGAAAACTGATGACTTCATTGTTTCCTGTCATTTAGACTGTGGCCCTATAAATCTTTTTACCCTTAATTAACAGTGAGAGTCTTGGTGATGGTAGCCTACAGAAGGAACACTAACCAACACTAGTAACTATTCCTGAAGCACAAGAATAATTGGCACTCTTGTGGTGTTACTTGTGCCCATGTAATTCTTTATTTGGACTAAAACATCACTCATTCTGCTCCTTCTTTTCCTTCCCTCCCTTTTAACAGTCATTAAAGGAGCATCTCATAGCATAGTTATTTGTAGACATAATAAATAAAAGATGCTTGGCAGACTGACAATAACGTCACTGCAAAGAACATTGTTCTCAGTGCTGTATCAATAGCACACCAGCAATTTTTTGATGGGAATGATGTTCAGGACTGTGCTACTGACAGTATATGAAAATGCTATGGTTAACCACCATGGAAAATTGTAGAAGCCACCTTTTGCTCGATAAGTGGTCTTGTTTGTAATGCCTGCCTTTGCTTTAGTGATCAGCTTTTCCCTTGTATGGTATTGCAGGGGCCAAACTCAAATTATAAGTCTTAGTACAAAAGGGAAGTGGGTCAGGGCCAATATATTCTCAGTTTCAGCACCAAACTTAATCTCCTTGACTTCTTTAATACTACAAAATCTATCTAGTTAAATGCAATATGTGTGGAACAAGAATATTTGTTTTTGCAATCTTTGAGAGAACTCTGGAGGACCTTTGATTTATATTTCTCCCTCTGTTGTTGTTCTGGCCTTAATATCATATTTTATTATATTTTTAGCTTACTACATATGTTAAATGATTTGCAGTTCATGTCTGGAGAAAACATACATACAGCTGTTCCTGCTTCTTTCTTAGAATTTCCTTTTTTTTTCTTTTGTGTATTTAGAGCATACTTTCTTTGCATGCGGTGCAGCTGTGCCTACTGCTGTTGTGGGAGTGGTTTTTCACTTCACACTATAGGGGCTTCCATACATCAGCAAGCCAGGGACTGCACCCAGATACTGAGTGTCAGCTTCATGTCACAGTAAACAGTGGCAGCCTGTGACCTTAGATTCTTTGCTAATACTTCTTGACATCTTCCAGATTCACAGGCTAACCTGTAAGGAAAATAAATAAATAATGTGCTGTGCAAAAGCACTTTAAGACCAAAGAAACAAATAAATGGTTAGCTCTTCAAGTTATGGAATCTTTTTTTTCAGTTTAACCAGGAAAAATTAGCATAGCAAATGCTGTTCTGCAAGAGAACTATTCTTCTTTCTAATAAATATTCTGGGAATAGTGTTATACACTTAGCAAGCTTGAATTCCCGCAGTTATAAATCATCAATGTTCCATATGGCACAGGCACTTTTTGAACTGTGTATCCATTGGAAAAATCTTTATATTGTTTTTTGGAATGCTTTTCCTTTGCCCCTACATTTATAAATCACACTGTCACCTTCAGAATTTGTTTATTTTCCAAATGCTTGTCTGCAGCGAGGAGGGTAAAACAACAACAACAGAACTGTCTTTTCCTATACTTGTACTATTTCAGCTGGTACAATTGATGGAAGGCTTACATTGTATTAATGATTCAGCTCTGCTTTCAGACAGTCTGTGTTGCTATTGAACGCCTTTCCTTAAAACAAGTGCAAAGAGTGTTTGAACCCCTACCTAAAAATAGGGGCTTTTAATGGAAGGTATAAGATGCTAACTTACAAGGGAGAGAGTGTAGGAAGCTGGTGGGGCTGCACTGGCCTACGTGCAGCCACAGAGGATGCTATCAATAGCAACCTGGGTAGATTTGGTCCAACCCCAGGTGAATAGGCACTTATGTCAGTTGCAACCCCTGCCGGGTTTAAGCAAATGACCTTCAGGACACTGTATAATAGAAAGCCTTTCATGCTACTTCTGAAAAAAGAAAAGTTTGCATTAATTATTATTTTAATCCAATGGTTTTACAGTTAATAAAATGCTCAGATGGCAGATTAACTCTTGCTGTAATTATCATTTCTCCTTGCTTAGAAATGGATACATGGACTGAAAGGTCAATTCTATCATAGTTTCTGCTCGCAGCTCAATATATGCTTCACTGAAGTACCATGCAGCTACTACGGCATTACCTGTACAGGGGAACTTACTTTATCATATGTGCTCTCTCCAGCTCTCCCTGCTGCACTAGACACTTCCCCCCCCCCACAATTTCTCAGCATGAGTCACAACTCATACAACTCTTCGTTGATTTGCTCCTGTTCTCAAGTATAACATACCTCACTGCTGAAAGTGGCACAAGGGCTAGACTTAATGATTTTATTACCCCTCATTCATGCATGTGAATCATCTAAAGAAATATATGCTATTTAAATGATAAATAGCAAGAAAATTAAAAAAAAAAAACTTATTACACTAGTCAGAGATTCCTCAGGCAGAGAGGACCGTCTGCCTGATGCAAGTCATAGATATCAAAGTACTCTGTAGTATATAAAGAAATCAAAATCATATTGATATCCAGTGAGATCCAGCTTCAGGTTACATTTCTGAATACCCAAAATGACTGCAGGTGCTTTACATCTTTCCCCCAATGATTTACCATGATGAGCATAAGAATGTGAACTCAGTTACTTTCTAGCAACTTCCTACCACCAGTAGTGAATGAATACTTGCATGAGCAGTCCCACTAAAGTTAATAGAGCTACCACTCACAAATAGGACTGGGAGTTCTGTGGTCCAGCCTTAAGGATGGTAAAGGGAGCAGAAGGTGAGATACATAAAAGCATATGGCCTGAAACAATGTAGGGAGTAGGTTGCCAATTGATTCCATGAATTAAAAGTAAATACTCTTTTCCTTGACCCTTTTGCTTGTGCGCCAAGATGTGGGAACTCTCACATTTCATGACTGTCATGAACAAGGATTATCTGCTTTTCGAGGAAAACCAAACATCCCAAAGCACCAAACCTTTGAAGCTTGAGTAGTTGAAGGAATCCTCACAATTCCACGAGAAAATCAGGAGAACAAAAACTCAGAAATCAGTGAGGAAGAAGTCAGGGTTTGATTCATGAACCTAACTATAATATCTGTAATATCGAGATGGGAGTGGTCACATGGAAGGCACATTCTTTTATTTTAATGTTTATAAAAAGTAACCGCTGTAGTAATAGAAGGTGGTGTCTGAGATCGACCACAAAAGTGCTGGAAGTTCAGGAGGAACTCTCTGGTCTGTAAGAAAAAAACAAAACAACCCCACAATATAACAGGCAGTGGAAAAATAACAAGTTACAGTAAAGAATTCATTGTCTGCCTAAAGGAGAATAAAGCTGAAGAGGAAGAACATTTCTTTCTAGGAAATAGAAAGAAATCTATGATGAAATTAAAACATAAAAAGGAGTACACCTTCTCTTAGGGAAAAGAACAAAAAATCTAAAGTTCAGGTGCTGCAAATGATATAAATGTCTCATGTTAGCAATTATTAGATGATCTGAAAACAAGAATCTCTTATTTTTAGGCAGCCACCAATCACTTTAAGGTTGTCACTAGATTTTTTTAGTATGTACTCTCCTGTTAATTATCTCCAAGTAAATGAATGCCTACAAGCAAAATGTGTAGGTCCTGAATCACTTCTCTGTAGCCAGACCTTTATTTTTGTGGATTTCAGCAGAACTCTAGTCAGATGTGTCTCTGGAAAATACCTTCTCCCTGAGTGGGAAGAAAAGAGGGTGACCAACCCATGAGCTTAAATGGGATCTGCAACTAACCAACTGAATAGCAAAGCAATACTGAAGATTTCCCCACACATCCACACCACTGTGTGGTGTCCCTAAGCCAACAGAGATAGATAAGTCTCTTTCTGATTAACCAGACATGCTCTCTATAGGCAAGCCCAGACAGGTACTGCAAATTGCCTGGGACGGTTTTGGTTTAGGGAGCTCTGACAGTGGCCGGATCCTATCAGTGCTCACGTACTTTTTTTATTAAAAAGGGTTATTTCAATGAGGAAGCCAAAGTTAAAGGGTTGATCTTCCTAGGTCTGGTAATCTGTAACTGGTGACCTTTCAATATTTCCTAATCAAATCAACAGCAGCAGCTTAGCTCAAGTTTAAGTGTTATTCCTGGAGGCTGCTCACTCTCACTGACTGATCCATCAGCCATATAGACCAGCACCCAGACTAGCTGCTGCTTAAACTCCTGACCTCAGCAAACTCCAGACTATGCCTGTAGCTTTACTTTCCAATTCTGGGTCTAATTTTTTCAGCTCTTGATGTTGCTTGTATTCTTGCTTTTATGGAGGCTCCTCTCCGCGTAGTATTTACTGGACACACAAATTTGAAAGAGTTTGTCTTTCTTCATATAAGATTTCATATACAATTTTAAAGCTTCCACACTGTTGGTGTTTCTTTACCCATATCCTGTTTAGCAGATCTCCTTTATATTCTTGCTTTATTTTTTTGTTGGGTGGTTGCATTAGAGTCAGAGTAAGTGAAAAAAAGATGATGACTCTCTTGATGGTATGGAGAATATATGGAGATGTGTATACCAATAATCGGAAATATGGATTATAATTTTGATTCAAAGGTTGCATGACCTATCTGAGATGCAGCAATTTTCATCTGCATCCTGTAGATTTACCTTGCTTAAAATGATGCAGTAATACTATGACACTCTCAGTTATAGATAGTGTCTGTATGAATAATTCAGAGGATGAAGGTTCTGTGACTCTTCATCTACTTCCTTCCCTGAAATATGCTGTGAATATGGTGTGCCATTGTTTTAGGTAATCTGATCCATAGTTGCTTGAGATTAGCTGGCATTGATTTACAAATGGCAAGAGAAATCGTACTTATAGTACACCCTGGCGCTTGTATGATATAGCCTTCCTTCTGAATCAGAGAATAGGTTCTTCTTTTTATTAAACAGTTTCTCTTGTGGTTAGAAAATTACTCTCTGCAGAACACCATCACAGCTGTGAGTCCATCTGCAGTTGGATAGAAGTCTGTTCTGCCAGATAAATGGCTAGGTCTGAATAGCCCTTTTGTGTTCAAGAACTCTTCTGGGTAGAATATGGAACAGATTTTGAACAGGAAAGGAAAGTATTTCAGGCCAGATGGTTAATCTGATAGAGCTATATTCTGACAGAAGGAAAGAGTAGTATTGTGTAGTTTTGCAGTCATATCAGGAACAGAAAAAAAACCCTCCACTAAGTTAATGGAGATCCGTGATTGTGCTGGACTCTAGGGTAATAGGACAGTTCCTAATATTATATAATGTAAAATTGCTAATGTAGTATGATAAAATTTTCATGCTGTTCCATTGTTTCAGCATTTCCTGAGTGGAAAGAATGTCTCAGATCCATATTCTTGCAAACAATTCTTCATTAACTGAATAAAGTTTGTATGTGTATCTGCATATGTGTGATCTGGATTTGGTGAACTTAATCTGTTTTTGTGTTTCTTTGTAAGATGAGTTTCATCTATATGAAATCCTGGGGAGGATCTTCCATTTAAATTGTAGGGCTAGAAAGGATTGATTCATTCCATGGAAAAGGTGAAACTGAGACTATCAGCTAATATGATAGTGTGTCTAAACTTGTGACCAAATGCCACCATTTATAATATTAGACCAGGGGTCAGCAACTTAAAGAAGAGCAAAACCTAGTGTACGGGCCAATTTAGGGTGCCAGATAAAAGGTCCAAGGAAGCCACAGAATCTAGAGCAAGGCAGCTGTGAAAGGCAGCAACAGCTCACTCTCACCAAGTTCCACATTTCCTGGGATCTGGGCCTCTCAGAAGGGCTGATATACTGCCGATAAGACACTTGTGTTTTCTGAGAGGCAGTGTCTTTTGTTTCTCACTGAGTTTCCGCTGGCCTATTTAATGTTTTAGTTGAGAAAGAAAAATGCAGTCTGGCATACTGTCCTCAAAAGATTGCCAACTTCTGCATCAGAGAGTGGTCCTTGAGAAACCTGGACCAAGTTTATGTGTTGGTGTTTTATTAGTTTAGAAAGTGAATGTAAACTTGAAAATGAAATGCATGAATAACTGGTTTCATTATAGCATAATAAAAGAAACTTGGTGAGATCTTTACAGATTGTGTTCGGAATACACCTGTGCTGAGTACCCAAGAAAGGGATTTATTTACAGTGTATTTAGGCAGTTTATGGAAGTTCTAATTAATCTCTTCATCTTTAACTGTGATCTATGATCTAGAAGGCAGAAGTCATTTGACATACACTATGGTGGCACTCATTAAAAAAATTAATTTCAGAGCCTCCTTTCAGGGTCTTACACCTAAGCGTGCATGTCTTATTTTTTTGATGTGTAATGTCAATCATCTGAATAAGAATTGGATAAGAAACTGTGATGAAGGGACAGAAGTTTGTGCAGATACAATTTAAAAATGTGAGAAGAAGTAGAGGTAAAGAAACCTGGAAATCTAGACATTATGTTTCTAAAGCATCTGCAGTCCTCAGCCTTTGAGTATGTACTTATCAAAAGAAATAGGGATAGGTGAGTTAATGTTAGCTCTTCTTTCAGATCATACTTCAAACTTGTCAGAGTATTTAACTTTGATGGAAATAAACAGGGATTTTCTTTTCCAAGTCTCATAGATAGATAGATTACACATTAACATAGTTATTCGCAGACTTGTAAGATAATTCAGGTTGGGAGGGACCTCAGGAGGTCTCTAGTACAACCTCCTATTCAAAGTATGGTGAGCTATGAGATCAGACCAGGTTGCTCATGGCTTTATCCAGTCAGATCTTGAAGACCTCCAAGGATGCAGATTGTGCAACCTCTCTGGGCAACCTGCCCCACTGCTTGATCATCCTCGTGGAGAAAATGCTTTTCTTTATATTCAGCATGAACCTCTCTTTCTTTCAGTTTTTGCTTGTCACTTCTTATCCTCCTGCCATGCACCACTGTGAAGATCTTGGCTCCACCTTCTTGTTAACATCCCCATAGACACTGGCAGGCTGCCTTTAGGTCTCCCTGAAGCTGCCTCTTTCTCAGGCTGACCAAGCCTGGTTTGCTCAGCCTCTCCCTGCAGGGCAAGTGCTCTCACCCCTGACTGTTGTGGTGGCCCTATGCTGAACTTGCTCCAGTTTGGCAACCTCTGTCTCATATTGGGAAGGCCAAAATGACACAGTATCTAGATGCGCTTTCACAAGCACACTGAGGAAAACAGTGTCAAAAGCCTTGCTACAGTAAAGGTAAATGACATCTGCCCCTCTCCCCTCATCCACAAATGCTGTGTGCCTTTGTGAGGGCATAAGTATTTCTTCAGGTAAACACTCTTGCATGATCATTTACAGAAATTGCTCTGCTGATTCTGGAAGAGTAACTCCCCTGAGATGTTATCCAGCAGCAACATCCTGCAATCAGGGGACAAATCAGAGTTATTAAACAGCTAAATTTATATGCAACTTGCAGTTCTTAAACTGTCAGTCATAAAAACCCCTTTCACTGGGAAGATCCAATAAGAATTGAATATGGAAGAATACAAACATAATATAGCCCAGATGATAAACATTGGTTTTGTGATCTTCCTTCCACAAACATATCTTAGAGCTTAGGAGGGACTGGCCACAATAAAGGTTGTATTCTAATATGAATGAGATGAAAGTTCAGATGTCTTTGTATTTGGTTAGGGCTCATCTACAGTGCCAACTTGATGAGCTGTAGGTGTATGCAATGACTCAAAGGCCTTACTCAAAGGCCTTTAAGCATTCTATAGATGTTTGAGTCACCACAGAAATTTTAATGAAAAGGATATCCTTAGACATTTATAAGATCCTACAAGATGCTTTTGTCTTCTTAGATGCACACTGACAGTTTATTATTTTCTTCTAGCTGTGCAGGTTTCAGAGTAGCTTCTTTAAAACATGCTATTATATCCATGGGACTTTCTCAGTAAGACTGGTTTGCAATAGATTTAACCCATATTTGTGGTTTGAAAACACAGAGTAACTTCAGGCTGGCATTGTTTATAGAGCATATTAATTATATTATTAATGATTTATATTTGAGGCAATATTACTTCTAGAAGCCATTTTATGAAGTCCCTATAACCTTGTAGCATGATCTTCAAAGAGGAAAAAATTGCAATATATCTAATGTAATTATGGGTAAAAATCCTTTAAGTACTGCTTGGTTTACCAGGTAAAAGTTTATGGTACTATTGGAGCCTTGGGGAACTGGAGATAACTGCATGGTCAAAATGGTTCTGATCTTGGATAAGCTGTTAATTTGTTATTAGAAGTTAATTTATTAAACACTAGCAGTTGTTTAGTGAGCTGTCTAAAGAAGGGAGATGAATGCAACTGGCAGCAAAATATTAATAAATCCTCTGTACAGGAAGGATTTTACACTGTTATTGAGACCTTCCTCTTCTGGGTAAGGGTTTTTATTTTCTCATGTGAATTTCTGTCGCTGCATACTTCCTTTCAAACACAAGACATGAATAGTACTTAAGTCACAAAGAGCAATAGTACATTGAGTTTTACACATTTATGTGACAAGGCTCTCAGACTGCTTCAGTACTGAGGTTTTTGACACTAATCGGATCAAGTATATCAGCACAGTGCCTATGTCTCTGCTGCAAAAAGGCAGCTTTAGAACTGTTTAAAAATATAGGAAAACTCCAGCATCTTTACAAAATACTTTACTTATATTTATCTATCTTCAGGTAGAGGAAGCATAAGTTTTGCCAGACACTGACAGATGCAGATTCAGAATGGAGGTGTGTTATCTTGTTTATGGCAGGGGTCAGTATGGCCTCTTTAAGAGAAAACAAAAGAAGATGACAGTGGCTTTTTGGAAAAATTCTTCTTCCCTGGTAGTCTGATACTTCTTTCTATCCCAGCAGAAAGCCTGGTTATTAGAGGCTGAGCTGTTTGTTGCCACTGCTTCCAGATGATAGTGGAATGCAATATATGGGGGTTAAAAGATGAGAGGGAACCTGTGGTCTTTGAGGAGGTCCTGCAACTGGAATTTAACCTGTAACTGCAGCGTAAAAGATTGAACTATTTTGAGAGAGGATAGTTCATGCTTTGGTATATGAGAATATATCTAGTAAAACTCTTGGGTATGCTTTAATTCTACTATAACTTATGTCATTATCTTGATATTTTTTGCAGGTTTGATCCTTTTCTGGAACCTGACTGTTCCATTACCAACAGCAATAACTTGCAGCAGAAAGCTCCATAATTTAATTGCTGTTGGGTGAAAAGGTTTTTCTGTTATCTGATTGATGTTTCAGCCTTTCATTTTTATACAGTTCTCTTGCGTTCTCTGTCATGAAAAAGGGAATATAGCAACACCCCATGTAATTTCTCTTAACTAGTCATTTCATTTGCTTTCATTATGTCATATTTCTGCTTGTCTCTTTTAGAGGAAAATTGTCTCAGTTTTTCCTTCTCCTATATTTCTTCATTGTCTTTTTCTTTATACAACCTTTATATTTATTGTTGTTGTTTTGTGATATATGAGGACCAGAGATATTAATATGATAATCACCTTTGACATTTTTATTAGTAAAAAAACAAGTGTTACATACTGTTAAGTGAATGAGCAAGCTGAATGAAGGGACTTAACCTGCGTTCCTCCAGATAGATATAATGGCAAGTAGATCTGAGATTACAAGAAAAGCCAGCAGTTTTGCCTGATACTTTCTAAGCCTAAAATCCCATCCATCAGTGACCAGGATTTCTCACAGTCCACGTGCTCTGATCTATGATCACGTAAAGATATTGGGGTTTTAAGGTGTCACTGGTTTTGGAGCCTTTGGTAAAATTTGTGAAATGTTGTTATCAAAATATTGATAGCAAAACTTGGTATTGTCAGAAGGAAGATATTTATTTTTATTATTCACATTTCAATAGCACCCATTTGTACGGTAAATGCTTTCCAAGTGTCTGAAAGCACACTCTCCTCCAAACAGATGTGTGATGTATATCACCAGTCCTGGAAAGACTTCCATGTGTTTTTCACATGGGAGTTACACTAAAGGATTAGATCAATGTGGAAAATTAAATGTGTGTGTATATTTATAATATGGAGGCCTGAGATTTAGCCAGTTAAACTGTTTTATTTCAGAAGATATTTACATAAAATTTTATTCTTTGCATTCATTAGTCTGTTCCATGCCAGTTTCAGTCTTGTATCTTGGTCTATTTCAGTTTATTCATATCAGCCTA
This sequence comes from Apteryx mantelli, assembly GCF_036417845.1. Lineage (NCBI taxonomy): Eukaryota > Metazoa > Chordata > Aves > Apterygiformes > Apterygidae > Apteryx > Apteryx mantelli. The sequence goes on from NC_089980.1 coordinate 90,647,820, forward strand.
ATTTTTCTATGGTTATGCAGTTACTTAAATATTAAGTATGAACAAAATAAAAGGGATAAGTGATATTAAACTGAAATCCATTGGCCATTAAAGTAATTGGTGCAGTGCTGAAATATTTAAATTGTTGCAGCATTAATACATGGTTAAGCACAGAAACATATTTATTAAAAATTGATTTTATTTATCTATCTATCTATAAAATAACAGATAGCTTTTTTGTAACATAAATGATATAAAAATCACATAAATTCCATTTTATACAATTTTATCTTACATAGTCAGTACATAGTAACACAAAATGCATCCTCAGCAGTTTTCCTGTATGCCTTTTTCTTTCTAGGGTATCACAGAATGGTTGAGGTTGGAAGGGGCCTCTGGAGATTATCTAGTCTAACATGTCTAGTAAAATATGTCTTTGAATCTTTTTCAGGGCTAATTATATTGCTATGAATAAGTGAGATTTTTCATGGTTAGGATATCAAAACATTTTGTTCACTCATCTTACCTTACATGAACATGTGGATAAGGTATTTGTAATTTATTAAATGCTTTCTATTTGTCTGCATCATTGTAAGGCTTCAGTGAATTGTTGTCAAACCCCAGCCTTGAGATCCAAAAGCATTTACCCCCAATCCTTTCCAGATAAACAAAGGCAGCCATCATAGCCAAACTGGAAAGTGCTGCAAGTATTTAGACAACTATATATAACCCCACAACCACCGGTCTGGGAGATGGGAGTGTATTATGGCTTTAATCATGAGGATGTACCCATTTCAACTTCAGCCAAAACCAATAATGCAGAATATTTTGTCAAAATTTTTGGTGGGTTGCATATTTTAATGGGGAAAAAAAGGAGACCTGAGACCACACTACCCTTCACATTGAAAATTTTACTTTTGATACAATTTTCAAGTTTGGAGTTAGCATTATACAGACACTGGTTAGCACAGAGTTCTATTTTTATTTGTATTTGGAATACTGACTGGTATTCCAAAAAAAAATTGACTCCTGAAAGTTAAATGAATTTTAACATGAGTTTATATTCATCTGAGAGACTGTGAAATTGACAGGGAGCAGAAATCTCAGGAAACAAATGCAATGTTTATGTGACGCAGGCAACCAGTGAAATAGCAGAGCACTACCCAACCGCCAGAGAAAGCTGCTTTAAATAATGGTTAGGGTGAAGATAAACTCTCAGTGAAGATGCAGTAAATCAGAATGTAAGTGGATAGATTTGATGATATATCATGATATCAAAAAAACCCATGCTCTTAGGTCCCAGATAGGCAGCTGATAGTACCCTATATAACATTGCCAGTAATTATAAAGTATGAGACTCTATATTGTGGCCATGTGGGACTGACCATTGATCTAATGCTTGTGATGGCAGTGATATTATCACTGCGTATACCGGATGGTGGCATGTTCAGTGTTTGGAGTAAGGTCAGGAGTCTTAGTGAAAATGCTAGGTCAGCAGTAGTAGTTTTAGGATTCACTTTCCTTTTACAGCTTCATTAGCTACCCCATATTTAATCATTGCAATTTGTAAAGCTCTTTTCTCCATTCATTACTCATTTCTAATTTTGGCTAAAATATTTTCACCTGCATTTTTTATCATTAAAAATATAGTTTTGTCAAAAGCAAAAAAAAATAGGGAAATTTATGTATTGGATTTGATTTAATATTTTACTTTTTTATTTTGGCAAGTATTTTCCAAAATTCTTCCATTCAATATTTTCCCTGAATGATATTGAAAGATTATTTTGATACTACACAAAATACTTTACAATATAATTGTTACATTGTGAAAGATTAATTATTCAAAGTCTTAATATAAAACAGAATTTTGCTTCCAAAAAAGACCTGTCCATCTTGTGGGCTGTTACCAGAACTCTGTGTTTAGAATTGTCCTTTACAAAAAAAAAGGAATTTTTTTTTATTCAGTGCTGTTAGCATCCCCAGTAACCCTGATGGTTTGTACAGAACAGTAGTAATAGGATGACACCTACCTCCGATTTTGTCTGGCATCTTTATAACAATGTGTCACTTGTCACATCTGTTTGATCATGCAGACCTACAAGTGTATCAACAATGTGGCTGAAGACAAAAGGTTTCAGTTTAAGAAATAATTTGTCTTCACTGCCAGACTTGCTTCAGTCTATGGATGTTATAGTGAAGATTGCATGATAGTTGAATTGTAATTAATGAAATGAGAATAGGACTAGTACATACACTTTTGTACTGATATTTCAGAAGCTTTGAAGTATATTACCTTACTGCTTTCTGACCTGACTGGTCTAAACCTAACTAACTCCTTTTTTCAAAAATGGTTTTGGCTGTGGACAGCCACATTTTTAAAGGTACAGAAGGGCTTGAAGATGCAGAATAACACTCTCTGAGAATGCCATTTATAGACACTTTAGTTTTACTGATCTACTGCTTCCATACTTTCAAAGCACTTGAAAAATCTTGCTTGTATTAGGGATACGGCTGTGAGGGCACGAGAGTGCAATATAACTCTTACAGGCACAATTAACAGCTTCCATTTTCCTGTGTCCCTGCATGACAACATCCTTGGGATGATCCAATGCTCCAACTGAAACATAAGCGCCAATGCTCCATTCTGTCATACATAGGATTATTTTTCTTCTTCTATATTGTGCAGTTTTTTCTTAATATGAGCTGACATATTTATGAAAGGAAACAGCCCTCTGGCTAAGCTACTGGCCAGAGAAGGTGACTGTGAGTGTCTGCAGCCAAGTCCCTTCCCTCAAGCCTCTATCTTGCCAAAAACAAGGCAGCCCAAAAATATGAAGGCATCCTGATTTGCCCTTCAGAATGCCTTTACAACCTTCATCAACCTTTTATACCAAGCTCAGGATATCACGTTATTGCTGAGGTAAAAGCCACAGCTCAGGGTTTGCAAGACAGAACATTTCAATTACTTTTAGACGTCAAGCCATGTAGCATTCACAAGCCCAAGTGAAACGCCTGGGCTCTCCGTACATTATATAAAGGGAGTTGAGTGCATAAGAATGAAACTGGCAGTTGCTAGCAAGTGTTAAGTGGTTGCTGGAAAATGCTGAAGGGATAGGGCACAGCCTTATCCTAACCACGCAAACATTTAGGAATATACCTCATGATCCGAGCGCCTCACGGCTGCCAACCCTGCCAACGCTACAGCTGGGTGTCTAATTCAGGTCAGACATTTATTTCAAAAAGAAGGCGAAAAAGTGAAGAAGAATATATTTACCTAGAAAAAATCTTTAAAGTAATACATTACCCAGGAACCAGAGCAACCGGAGAGTTGTAGGTTCAAATTCTGCATAGGAATGAGAGACTGGCACCAGTGATTTTTCTCTGCTTTCCTTTTTCTAGGAAGTGAAATTACATGCTTGGATTGCCATTTTTGACCTCACTCCCCTGAATCATATTCTCTAGATGATGAGGACAGTGAGTTTCAGAATAGGCTAAAAATGGAGCTGCCACAAGTAGAAAAGCAGCATAATTCTCTCTGGATATTTCAGAGAGTAATGTAAGCTGTTGATTATTACCTAATTAGAGGAGAAGATGGAAAGGAAAAAGAAGTCTGCCTGGATTACGTGTTTGACGTACTTAAATTATTCCTGATCTGAACTGCAGGTTTGTGTTCCACACCAAAATTTGGAGTACAATATTAGAGCCTGAATTCTGGTTTTATAATCTCCTTGTAGCAGCTGCCACTCAGTCTTTCAAATCACACACATCTTTGATGTCAGGCTATTGTTCCATTAAGGTGCAGCTCACTGCTTCTTTCAGCTCAATCTCTTTTAATCTTGCAAATCAAATAAAGCTCAGTAATGCAGATAATATGTCAAAAATGTCCTTACCTCATTGACACTCCCAGTGGAAGTCTACTTTTGAAATCATTTCTCAGCCAAGTTCAGATATGTTCTGCAAACCATGAAACATCATTGAGAAGTGCTTAGTGCACATCAATAAAGGGAAAAAGATAGCCAACAGGTATCGTAATAATAGTTAACTGCAGGGTTTTTGTGCAGTGGAATTTAGAGGTGCATAAAAATAAAATCAGATTCCATGTGCATGCTATTATTACTAAATATCACTTCTTTATGAAAAATAATATCAGATTGTATTTCTAGTGATATATCAGTGGGCAGAATAATAATTGGCTAAGCCTGCTAGGAAAGTTTTGATACTACAAATAAATGGTTGTTGCAGGGCTTTAAGCAATGTAGCCTGTTATGAAATTTTTTCTCGGTGGTAAATATTTTCTCTGGCAGTTTGAAGACATAAAAAAGATGTCATCTTGATGTAAAATCAGGGGCATATTTGAGGTACCGGCATTTTTTCTGAATGTATCTCTATGAAGCCAAATTCAGATATGAGGAACGTTATAGCCTCTGACTGCATACAGAGGTATCTGAGCTTAGTGGGTGAGGAAGCAGATGAGCAACCTAGAGCTCTCTTACTGAGCAGTCCTATAATGAGGCTTTGACTGTGTTTGTGCCACAGAATATTCATTGTGTTTTTACATATTTAGAGTGACATATTCAATATGAAAAGTGAATATATAAAAGTGACATGTAAAGTGACAGAATATATTCCTGATATGGTTTTTGTTCTTTTTAGGATGCAGGAAAGGTTAGGTTGGCAGACACAAGGCAGGCTGCACCTAATCCTGGTGCAAAATCAGTGTCAGTGTGAATACAGGTATTAGAGCTGTGCTAGGTATTCTGTCCCATGCCATCACACTGCACGATGAATGACAGTGCTGGGAGTCTCAGCTGGAGCCATACATCCGCCCTGATCACAGAATGCAAGTTTTAACAGTCTTTACTGTCACAAACCTGCCCTCTGTACTTGGGACTGAAATACATGTAGTTGCATTTTTAAAAACTTCAAGGAAACAGGAAGAAAATAGACTGTGGGTTATAAAGGCTGGAGAAGGAAAAGACTCATTAGCCATTTAAGTCTTCTTGATAGCGTGAGATTATTAAAAATAGTATATTCTTTAGTGTTTAGTCCTGCCTAATCCATTGCTGATTTCAGCATGCAGATTTCTATCATTTACTCTGGGAAAGTTGTCAACAGCCTCACCTTTCTCCTTGTTAGAAATCCTCTTCTTGAGATTAGCTAGGATTTTCATGGAATCAAAAGAAACTAATTGCCTATAAGCCTCATTCCCTAAATTTCCTTTTAGAAACCCAGCTATTAATTTTTTGTTTTCTTTAAATAACTGAACACATTTCACACAGCTCCTGTTATATGTGCTGATCTTGCAACTGCTGTTAGCTCTTTTTGGTTCATCAAAGCTACTGGCCAGTAATATCATGCTCTGATGAACCACTGACAACAACTGTTGGTACAGTAGCCCTGGAAAAAAAAATCTTTAAATTTCTCTATATATGTATTTTTAGGAGAATGAAATTGTATCCTCTTCTAGCAAAGAAATTCAAGCAGACATGGTGTTTTTATTTCATTCAGTTATTGTTTAAAATCAGCTTGAAATGATAAATATGCGCTCAGCATCTGGTGATCCATCAGCCGGTGGCATATACTGCAGTAAAATGTACTTCTAAGAGGCACATAGAAGAACAAAAGCAGGAGTGTAGGGAGGTTTAGCTCAGTGGTAGTAAATCACTTGTAAGCTGTCTCCAGTGGTGTTGCAAATCTGGTGGGGCAAATATAAATGTGCCATGTGAAATCCTTTCTTCTGATTTTCCATGCAGAAATTTCAGCCATGCTATTTGTTATATTTGTGCTCTGAGTCTACGCAGGTATATTGACATACACTACTTCAGGTATAATTAATGAATTATGATCGTTATAAAAGCAGTATTTTCGATTCTATTTTTCTTCTTTTGGATTCTTCTTCTATTCTTAGAAGTCAGCACAACTCTGAGAAAGAATAAAGCCTTTAATTTTAAATAGGCCGATAGCCAGTAACTCAAAATTTTAATCACTGGCCATTTTTTTTTCTACCTGATATTATTATAAGGTGGATTTACCATTAAAGTGGAGAAGTATAAGGTGGTTAAAGACTATGCATTAGGTAATGTAATACTAATCTTTCTAGAGAGCAGAGATCATCTCCTGTCACACTCTGTGGCTGCCTCCAGCTCTGTTTAACAAAATGGTGAGTAGGTGAAACACTGAAGAATTTGTCAGAAGCCTCATTCGGGAACCTTAATATGCTGATGAAGGGGAGGATCTTTAAACTGTCTTAAGCCTTCTTAAATGGTAGTTCCAGTTAAGATCACAAATATCAGAAATCTTTTGAAACTGTGGGAGTGTCAAAATCAATGGCCTATGATTGCTAGGATGAAAAGATTCTTACCAAAAAGGGCACTCTGTTTTTGTTTGATTTATTCCCCAAACCTTATAATTTTCTGTTTGTGTGCAAGTATGTGATTTACAAATTTATGGCATTTTTGATGAACGCAGGGGGAAGAGGATTGCAAAAATCACTACTGAAGCATTTGTGCTCTGAAATAGTTGTTAAAAAGCTGTGAAAATATACTTGATGTATTTATGACCAGTTGTACTGGTGCTAACTGGACCACACTGAAATATATTGTATGTTGGTATAATTCTAGCTTTCATTTAAAAGATTTTGTTTATTTTTTTAAATTGCTTTTAGATCGCCGTTATTAACTTTTTTCCCATTTGCCTTTCAAAATTATCACTGTACTATTCTTTGTGTTATAATAATAAGGCCTTTTTTCTCTTATGCCATTATTAGCAACTAAAATAATTTGACTCAGGCCAAAAAAACCCCCTGTCTAAAAACTAAAGATTATTGGAGGATTTATCAAGAAGTTGTAAGGGAAATATAGTTGTATTAAAAAGTTCTTATTCTAGACCTTATCCATTTTTCAGAAAAACAGGACTTAAATTTTTAAATATATCTTCATGTTCCTCTGCTAACAAGAGAGAAGGACTGTGTGAAATACAGGTGTATCATCCATGTGGCAAGAATAATAATTATTACTTAATAGATCTGGGCAAATACTGCAAGAAACTGCTGATGATAACTTTTTTTTCAATTAGCATACTTGTTTTGACTGTATTAAATTCTCTTTTATGGTCACTTTCTGAACATAAGAGTGAGAGATTGATTAAACTTGATTGTTTTTGCAAATATTCCAAAAAGCGAATTTCAATGTATGTGAATTGGCATATATTTAACTTACAATTATAAACTCTTACAATAAAAATTCTTGGAGTCATCTAAGTGGCAATCACAGCTGAGAAAGTCTTTCCAATTTTGAATATATCAAACTCCTTAACAAAGAAAGAAAAAGACATTATTTAAATAAATCTGTCGGACTTGGAATCTGGGCTTGTAAACATTTGTAAGTAGAAAGAGGATAAAGATTGTTCAAATATAGTATTCATTTTTTTCTTGTTCTGGTGATCAGTCAATGTTTAAAGATTAGAAGAAAGGTTAGTGAAATCAGAAAAGCATTCTTAGAATACTTCTTTAGGAAAATTAACTTGATCTGTAAAAGTCTGAAAAACTTTCAGGCAAATTTCTAATTTACCATCTTGATTAAGAATGAATTTTCTTTCATGGTTATTGTGTGCTCATAAAGACAGGTTTGTGGTACAACTGTGTGTTGAATGGGTGAGGACTCTGCAAGTAGACTAGATATTGATGATATTTGCCATCAGTTTATTTTCAGTTGTGAATCCTGGGATTTCTGATACACATTGGAAAGTTTCATACATGTAAAGTGAGTGATAAGAAAATAATTGAATGGTATACATAATACTGATGGCATTACTGTCATAATATTTGTGGAGAGAGATGACGTTACATTAATGAAATGGAACATAGCATATTTTTTGGAATTAGTATTTAGGATTATTGCTGAATAGCTATTTGCAACACTGAACATTAAAGACAATCATTCCTCCCTGCATTTATGTAGTATCTGGCAGAACAATGAACACTGGAACTTCCAGGTGCACTATTAGAAAGTGAATAATAAATAACGTGTCAGCTAGGAGAAACATTCAAAGAAAATGGGATTAGGTATGAGCAGGTGCAATCGCTATGACTTCCATGCAAATTCATCCAATTACATCAATGGTTATTGTTGATTTCCTGCTCCAGCTTTGCTTCAGTTTCATCAGTTTAGCTTTGACTGAGTAGACTTCCGTCATTTTCCACCAGCACTTTTCTCCCAGGCTCCTTTTCTTCCTTTGTGTCAGTTTTCACAGACACTGATTCCCCTAGGGGGTATTTTGTTGCGTGGCCTATTTAGCGAGACTCACTTGGTAGTTGCTGGGGAAATAAACCAGACCATGTCTTGTGTACTTTATAAATTTGTGATAGAAGATCTCTGAGTCACAGTGACTATGTTTATGCAAAAGGACACTGGTGCTTTTAGTGCACACCGAGGACGAGGGAGAAGCCTGGAAGAGAGCTGGATATACTGGAGGGGTTGGGTTTTTCTGCCCTTAGCACCAGCGTGCTTTCGTAATCCCTTTGTGCAGTGGGCTGCTGGAGGATCGTGCCTAATAGACAAAGCCTGGCTCTGAGAACATTATGCTGCTACGTACAGTTCAGCTCTTTTTGATACATTTTCCTCTGGGGAGTGAATATGGCTGCTTCAAGAGTCAGTGATTCCAGGAGGGCACACGAAGGTTGCTTTCAGCTGAGATGCCATACTTCATAAACCAGGGATTTCAAGGCCAGATGGGGCTGTTATGGCCATTGCAGTCTATACAATACCGGCCAGATGAGTCTGTCTCATAATCTCTGTGCGTTGAAGGAGCATGTTGAAGTACAGCACAAGTTTTAGGAGGATGTCCAGTCTTAAGTTAAAGATTTCAAGTGACAGGGAAATCACTTCCTGTGGTAGATCATTTCCATGGTTAATTATCTCCATTCCTGAAACTATTGTGTATCTTTTTCCAGTTTGAATTTATACAGATTTGTCTAGCCACTGGGTCTGTTCTTTGTTTCACCCCACCATGACCATTACATCTCTGCCTTTCAGGATATGGCTCTCTATCTTTTAAATTTGTTCTTCTTAGGCAAATGTCATGTCATAGTCTATACAAAGAAGCATAGAAGATGTGAATGGTTTGTTTTTATTCAGTTGTTAGGAGACATCACCGAGAACGATTAATTATGTAGGTAGTAACTACCAGTTTAATCAGCTGACTTTACAAAGTTTCAAGACATTTCTGCATAAACACAGAGAATACCCAATATTCTGAAATTTTCATTCATGGGTGGTTATTGAATACCATTGGCTAGCTCTGGTTTTGTTTCAATTTTGAACATCAGTTAAATGGTACAGCAAATGTCAATGGTCCTGCTGGGTTTTGAAGAATCAAATTTATTTTATTAAATGAAAAATGGTTGGGGAATTTTATGATAATCAGCGTAAAGATTGTAATGTGCTGTCTCAGTAACCGGAGTAGAACATTTGGAGTTTATGCAAGTGGATATCACTGACAGTGATTTGCTCATGGTGTCTGCTTTTATTTATGTGAGAAACAGGTGGAGTGTAGAGGGTCATTTCACTATAACCTTTGTAATTGTGGAGCTTCAAGTAGTTGGCAGCAGGTCCTGCAGTTGCATATCCAAAAGGTATATTTGGCAGTGATGTTGATCTGTAATAGATAGCAGAAAGTTTAATATTACCTGCGTGCTGAAGGTTGTATGTAGAGCTTAAATAAACTCAAATCCCCAGCATTTTTCCATCTGGAAAAAAAGCAGAATTTGAAATATGAAATGTTTCGCAGATCAGCCTATGTATATTTATATGCTAAATTCCATAACATCTTCAAGGTCAAATTAAAGACACTGTGATTCATAGCTCATCTGAACTTCATACACTTTGGATTTACTTTTTAAAATAGTCCAGTGCTTTGGGGTATTGAATAACTTGCACTACTTGATAAAGAATATTATTTTTGTCATATTTTAGGTTCAGCAGATTCTGAAATGATGATCTCCTGTTTAAGGGATGTAGTTCATTTATTTCACACAACTGGGACCAGAGAAATACTGAATGTTCTCTAGACTTAGCTTATTTTGCAGTACAGTATGGCCCAGGGCACAACAAGTATAACCAGATTTCACTAGATGAAAACTGTTGCCATTCATGTATGTAGATTACTATAATAGGCATCTGGTACAATAGTGTTGTGTCTCATTGTTATAATTAAGTTTAAGTGTCAGCTATAAATTTATAATTTTATGAATTTAAGCAGAAAACTGATACTGTGTAAACTGATACGATGTTGCTCTTTACAAAGGGAAGATAGACATTTGGTGCTATAAAGAGGTAGTACATCCCCTGAGAGAATGCTGTTTTTGCAAACCTCTTATGTATCCTTGATTCTGGCTTTCAAATTTTCCTTCCACACACACTTCTAGAATTTTTACTCAGCATTTCATCAAATAAAATTCTGACAGGAGTTGGACTAAAGGTTATATAGCGCTCATGGGAATTTTTCAAATGATTTTTTCCTTCATAAAAATAGGTGTCTTCCAGGCAATTAAAAATAGAAGAAATTATATTTCAATTGAATTCTAAATTTAACAAAAGTTTGTTTTTTTTCTGCAACTGAATTTTTTTCTTGTCAAAATCATTATTACATTTTTCAAAGAGTACCAAGACCCAGAAAGGACTTTAGATTTGGCTTATTCTTCAATATGCAAATAGGTGATCTGATCTTTCCATAAAAGCAATCACCACATTTAATTCACTGAGAAAAATCAGGAGCTGCTGAAGCAGGGAGCTGTGAAGGGGAGAACCTACCATGGCTTCTCTTGAAACCAGCACAGGGCTAGGGTGACCCCAGCCCATCCTCACTGCAACTAATCCCATGGCACTGCAGGGCTGCCAGTTTCTGGTGGAATAGAGACAGACTGTGCTGGACCAGCTTACTGCAATTATTTGTCTGGCCTTGTATATGCCTCAGGAGAACCCCTAACTCTTTGAAATCTAATGGATCCATTTTTCATCAATAGCTCCCTTCCTCCTGTAAACCAGTTCAGTAAAGTTGTAGTTCCAGGTCAGAAGTTTCAGAAATCAAATCCCCCAACAAAGTATTGTGAGCAAATTATTTCTCTGAGATAGAATGAAATGTCTTTGTTTCCACCTTAAAATACCACTGCCTTCTCCAAGAATCTAGGAAATTTCCGTACAAAATGCCTACAATAACAGAAAGATATTTCTTATTTTAGGTCAGATGATACCTGCTAATTAGGAGAGGGTAATTTTATTGTTGCCCAAACATTTTTAATAAGTAAATCACCTTGCACACCCATATTAATACAGTACCAATTTGTATGAAAAATAGCAGTGTCATAACATCTATACACATAATGGACATAAAAAGCAGATGATCAAAGATGCGATCTCAAATATAAATACATTTCTGAACATTTGGATATTAGTATATATGAATATATTGCTTTCTTACATTGCAATTCTTCTGAATGTGAGAGTTGAATAGCTTCTTTCCATCCAAGTTTTTTCATACAACTTCTTTCTAAATGCGTTAATCACAAATAAGTGTGTACATGTGCTGGGGGCTAAAGAATGAGGGATGCCCTCAAGAGTTTATTGATGCTTTCACTGAAGAATGAAAAGATTAATGTAATGTCAACAAGGCAGTCACCGAACATGGATGAAAAATGACCAGAATGATGTTTGGTGCTCAGGCTGTTTTTCCCGTTGTTTCTCTAGGAAGTCAGCACTCTCATTAATATGATTTAGTTAGAACTTCATCTGAGTCCTTAAGATATTCATCAACAAGAAAATGTACAAATAAACACTAGTTGCAATTAGGGACTGCCACTAATAGATTTACCATGAATTCACCCATCTATTTTAGTCCATAGGCGAAAAGAAAGAATTTTCAACACAGATTCTGTGATTTCAGATTGTGCAACATGCAGGAGCAGATCTTTAAAATATGATATGACTGGATCAATATTTGAGTGACAAAAGAAATGCACTTGATGCATTATTGAACGGGAAAATAATCTGATGTTGGAAAATCCTGGCCACCCTAGGAAGCAGTCATGCCAACTCGCAGGGACAGGTTCCTCATTCTTTGTTATGTTCTTTGTCTGACTTAGAACTTGCCTTGTAGAATTTTTTTTAATTAATGAGACTTTGCTAATAGTACAGTGTAAGTTCAGGGAGAGCAAAGTTCTCATCAGTATTTTTGGGGTTGAACTACAGTTTGCGGGGTACATCTTTAACATAACATACATTCAATTATATAGGTTAGCAGAACTCTTCACTCAGCCTTCTAATGATCTAGTGAAAGCCAGTCCTTAAGAGGTATGGGGCTACTCAACAGTCAGCAATTTACTGACTTTGGGGATGGAGAGGTAAGAGAGGAAAGATGCAGAAGGGTGTTTTCCTGCACAACAGCAGTGCTCAGGTTGGCATGCATTCCTGCCATCCTTCACTGGCATTTCTCCCTTGTCTTAGTCTGGTTCAACTCAGCTGGCTTGAGCCTTTCTTGAGATACAGCTGGTGTGCTGCTTTAATGCTATGACAATAAATATTGGCCCTTTCAAATTAATGGCAGCATTTCCAGTAATTTCAAGAGGCAGAAGATTTCTCCCTAGTACTTTAAAAAAAAATCTAGTCTTGATTTAAAGATTCAAAGTGATGACAAGCTACCGTGTCTCTCAAGAAGCTGTACCAATAATTAATTAATTTACCCTAAAAATAATTTTTTTAAAAACAGGTGTACCTTATTTTGAATAGGATTCCTCCTCGAATTCTAGTCATTGCACTGTGTTTTCCTTCCTCTATAGTTTGAAGTGTTCTTTTTCTGCCTATGTTTGGAGATCTGTCACTCCTTCCATTTCATTTATACAAGATAGATCTATTGAGCTCCTTAAAATGCTTATTCTCTGAACACACTTCTGTTTCTCAATATTCATTTTTGCAGTAAATAAACAAGAACTAGGCAGAATGGAATATGTCTGATAATACTAGGTACCTTTGGGCTAAAAGTTGATATAGTTGCCTTAAGTTCAGAAAGGTTACACAGCACTATTTCTCTCCTTCCAAGGAGAACCTATGAGTAGCCTCCCTCCAAGCCACCTTTAGGTAGAGAAGGAGGACTGTAAAATCATCAGCAAGGCAAACCTCCTTTTCCCATTTAAATCGCAGCAAAATGTAAGTCAGTTATCCTTTTCCCTCAGATACTAATATGATATTGTAAATGTAGCCCAGGTGTGAGAAAAGATGAGGTATTTATTAATGTGGCTAAGCATAGTTCAAAAATCTGATAAAAAATGGACATTTCTTTAAGATTAAACTTTTGAGATGCTTTCCTAAAATCTGGCAAGTAGATTTCTGCATTCTGTACTATTTTAATCAGTTGCAGACCCTGAAGACAAATATGATGAAGACTGAATTACTTAAACAACTGCATCAAAAGGGAAAAAAAAGTAAATGGATTGTCCGAAGGATATGATCATCCTTTAAGTATTCAAGTGCGGTATGTATTCACTATAATTAATGACTTAATTGAGCATCAACATTTAGGTGCTCTGTAACTGTTATCTGCTTATAAGTACTCTGAAATGCTTTGTTTTAGTTATCTAGAAAGTATTCAGTATATATGATTTCAAAATAATGAAAATGCTTTTTTAAAAAATATTCTTTATTAAGATTATAAAAGATGTATTTATTATTATATTAAGATTTTAAAATATCATGCAAGATGACTTAAAAAACTGCTTATTATGAGAATAGAAAAAGTATGCATAACATTAAAAAGGTAATACAACAATACATTACATGACAGATATTATTAGAAGATAACAAACAATTAACAGAGTTATTACAATAATTATAATAACACATTTTACTGATGTCATATCCACTGAAAAGAGATTATTCAGAAAATTTAAACTTCATTCCTAGAGAATATCCCTTTTAAATTATGTATCTCAATTCAAATTTGGATATACAAATCCTAATTACCTCATATTTTACCTTACATATTCATAGATGTCAATCTTGCTCATAAATATCAGCCTTACGCACTGGTTTATTGTGAAACTAAATAAAGGTTTGAAAGTATTAGAGGTCTCCAAATAAAAGGCACTATAAATATTAAATAATATAACAGCATTTTTATTATTTTGTATTTTCTATTACAAAACTCTCAGATATTATTTTCAGGTAACTATAATGACCTTCCTCCAAGATTAAATTTCTCAAAATAGTATTTGGAGAATTTGAGTCTATCTTATGTACAGCTGATGTGGAAGCATTCTTTTAAGGATGCTTCTCTGCCCCTTGCCTAACAACCATGCTTGTCTAGTCCTGTACCTTTCTTTTGTATTGTGCTATACCACAAGATTTTTCCTTGATCTTTATCAGTGAAGGACTTTTAGTCTATGAGTTTTTAAAGAATGGTTGTGAAAATATGCTTGTCTTTACATATGCCAAACGGATCTTCAGTAAGGTCCTGATTCAACAAATTCTTGCATAATTTTAAGTGTCTGAATATTCCCATGAAATGCACAATAAGCCATGTGCTTTCCTTAACCGTGATGGTCCTCCAAGTCTTCTTAGCCAGAGCATAGTCTAAACATTAAATGCAAAAATGGTAAGTTCAGTTGTTAAGCAAAACAGGTTAGCACCCTATTTCTAATGTGCCCCATTATGGGAGTCAGTAATGACACCCATGATCACTTTTCCTTTATTGAACGGCTCAGAGAAGATAAGTTTTACCTTCTGGCACCAGATGCCAGTGGAAGCTGGTACCACTGTCGAAAGAAGCTGTCTGGCCCTTCCGCCTCTGATGGCTGGTCGTTCTATGAAATCAGTTTTCTCTTGAGGCACCCTGCAAAATAACAGGAGCACAGCAGTATCGGACCCTCGGGATTTCCTGGATTCCTCTTTCATGCTTTCTTTGTTAAAGACTGATTCCTCAGAACTGTCTGATTCCTACCCTGGGAAATCTCTCTCTTTTATACAAAGGCATTTTATAGACATTGCTGCTGGTTAGTTAATTCGGATGAAACCAAGAGGCAAGTGTTTGATACGGCATGTCATAGACTACTTGCTACTGTCTCAGCTGATGCAGGAAAGCAGTGAAATTTGTCTAAAATAGCACCTTCCTTCTGTGACTTGCCAAACTATTCTCTGGGAAATTCTGCTCCTTGCTTCTGCATCCAGAGAAGTATATCATGATTCCTCCTTTCCCTTTTCCTTTTGTTTTAAAACTGCTTAATTTTTATTTTTAGCATAACTGTTTGGCTGCACAATCCACCTGGTTATCTACTGAATGACCTTTAAAATCAGCCCACAACATCTCTGTTTTCCACATGAAGATCTTGCCACAAAGCTGTATGAAAACACATCACCTGAAACATTTCAAAGACGACCTCCATCACAGTGAGGCTTCTGACCTCAAAGTAACACTCTTTATGAGAGAAGAGTGAAAGTTTATTCTTTAATATTCTCATCTGTAGAGACTTATGTGTGTCTGCATTTCTGCCTTTTTTTTTAATTTGTTTTTTTTGTCTTGTTATCTCAATGTTTAACCCAAATGAAAATAGAAAGGTCAGGAAAACTTCTTTAAGAAAAGTAATACCTTGTTTTCAGTAAATTAAACCTGTGAGGGAAACACTTTTTGTCTTTATTTTTATTAGAATCTGTGATGCAAAACTTCATAGCTCCTGAATGACTCTTCAGGTACTTTTCTCCTTTACAAATGCCCACACAATTTTTTTACCGGTCTACGGAGCTGCATTAGCCTAGGCATAATTAATCATAAAAATGCTTAAAGAATAATGAGTATGTGAATTCATTCCTGAGCTCACAAGCAGGAAAAAGAATATGAAATATATTAGGCAATACAAATTATGTTTTAGAAAGAGAAATTGCAAAGCTACTGCATCCTAAAGTAAACAGCAATTCGGATGAATGTTTTTCATTATATAGGTTTCAATTTTGCCATGTATAATACGTTGCCTCTGTCCAAATTAGCATTTTATATTGCATAAACACTTCTATTTACATTATTGCTGGGGAGAGATTTGTCCAACATCTCTTATGTTTCAAGTGGACTTGTTTTAGATCCAAAATGTAATTACAAATTAGGTTGGCATGTGTTGATTCTTCCTCATGCCTGTCAATTAGATGGGAAACCTACTGTAAAAAAAAAAAAAAAAAAAAAAAGTAATGGCCTAAGAAACATTAAAGTAAAGATCTTAAACAGCCTGAAGTAAATTGAACCTGCACCTTCTTCCACTTAAATTCCTAGTTTCCTTTGCTATATATTTGTTATGTTTTCTTTTCTAATCAATTTTTAGGTTTCATTAATCAATTGATTGCTCCTGCTTCAACTATTCAAGTAAATAGTGCCAGTACATTGCATGCCTGAAATAATCCTAACTCTTCAGGGTACATGAAAATAATCTTTACCCCAAAACCTGATATTACAAGTAAGGTGTGTGAGAAAACAGAATCTCTTCCTGTGTGAATACTTTATGGAATAGACACATAGTCTTAACAAGATATATTGGCCAGTGAATGTACATAATTCTTGCTTCCAAGCCTCCAAGACCATTTTTCTGACTGCCCATCACTGTTGATATGTAACAGGTGCTCTCTTATAAGGTACATACCCTTTGCATAAGGTAAAGGGATTACATGGAGCCCCATGTGATCTCTTCCACTCCGACCCCCAGAAGGGAACCAAAATAGGGTCTGCTGCTGTCATATTTGTTTCTCTGTTCTGGGTCACATAAGCTGGAAAGAATCGGTAAGAAACCAACCTTATGTGAGGTTGTATCCATATGAGACACTGGCCTTCAAGTCAGTGGGATGGCTGTTATCTGAGAATGGGAGGAATAAAAACAATCACTGCCCCAGATGCACATCAAACCCAGAGCCTTAGGGCTAGGTTGTTCAGGACTGAGTCCACATTCTGATAACTTTTGATGATTTTATTGGTGCTGGGTGATGTATGAGACACAGTTGAACACACTCCTTAATGAAGGGTATTTAAGATAGAAAAGATAATCAAGATTACAGTATTTTGCTCTGCATTTTCACCTGTGAGAATACATCTGAAATCTCAAATATCATATTTTTTCTTTTCCTTTCTGTTTTTAATGGAAGTGTACTTCATCTTTAAAGTCTGCCTGAAAACCAAAATTAAACCAAAAGCACAGAATGGCAGAGGAAAACCTGACATGATAAAGATATGAAGAATAAATGAATCACCCAAAAGTTTCTTCTGGAGGTCTTGTGTGTACCTTCCAGAAAAGGATCCTTTCTTTATGCAGGTCAAGATTAAGCTAAATATCAAATTAATGCACATTTTATTGCTGTGCTATGCTTCTCATTGACTCAGTTCCTTGCACACATGGTTTGTGGTGAGCTATAGGGAAGAAAGAGAAAAATGTGTTGGAGGCATAGTAAATGTCAGCAAATTGTGTTAAATTCAAGATCTTTATTACTGATGAATGCTGAATAGGTACGTGACCTGAAGTCTGCCACAAATATCATTGATAATGTACAATTGTAGAGGGAAGCAGGGCAAGCTGGTTAGATGGAGAGAGTTTTAGATACTGGTAAGGGGAAGAGGCTGTGTATAGATTCAGTGTGACCAAATGATTTACAGTAAAGGCAGGATCACTTTGCTGTAGAAGTATTGCTGTATTTGGTTTGTAACCAAATCTTGGGTTATTTGCTTTGGAGCATTAGTCTAACTGTTTGGAAACAGGGATTTGTACATCTGAGTCTCTCTGTTTTACATGTGGAGCTCAGTCTTGTGTTTTCTGTCCTAGAAGATTGGCCCTACAGGTGTCATGTGATTTATTCTCATCTTTCAGGCATCCCAGAGATTGTCATCATGCACAACAACAGCAAAAAAGAAATTTGCCACTACAAGATGAAATTACAATTTTCAAAAATAAATTGCATATGCATAATTTGCAAAAGGAGCTCAGAATGGGCACTGCCTGAAGTATGAATAACAATCCTCAGTACTCTAATCAGCATAGTCACTGAAATTTTATTAAGTTTTGGCTGCTGTGTGTCATATTTGGCTTCAAGCAAAAAAGGTATAAGAGCTTGTCATCTCTGTCTGCAGCTCCTTTTTTGTTTTGCTTTTTATTCTTGTCAAGGCTGTATATATCCTTATATGATTCTGTTTTCTTTTTTGAAACATTCCTCTTAAATCACACTATAAAAGAATCCATTTAGTGCCTACCACTGTTTCACACTGAATAACAGGAAAATAGTAATGGCTGAACCTCAGAAAGTCTACAATAGGAGGCCCTTTGAAATCGAAACCTCTGCATTTCATTCCAGCTGGAGATGATGAAAAAAGACTACCTCTGATAATAATCTGAAGGAAAAAGGAGAGGTAGGAGGTTTTCAGAGCATAAATGGCAGAACACTTTTATAGTGATTCAAAATACCTTGCCTACAGAGGATTTCCAGTAGGAAAAAGTGTAAGGCCAAACTTGGACTCTTGCATTTAACTAGGCAGAATTCATAAAAATTGTCACTTAAATGTATGCAGGTAATAATAATGTTTCTGGTAGAGAGAGAAATGAGAGAAAGATCATCTTGAAATCTATTTTAAAATATATTGTGAGCTGAAGGGTAGATAATGTTTCTAGAAAGAACAACCCCCCCAAAAATAAAACTCTTATAGCATGAATTTTAATCAGTATCATTTGATACTAGAGCTAGAATTTTAACCAGTCCTCACATTCTCTTGAGTGAATAATTTCTTTCTTTGTTATTTTTAAAGCATTTTTACAGTGCTTAATAATATATGATGGGATCCTATCTTAGAATGTTTTCAGTCTGACCCTACTTCTTAAAATACTGATGATTTTCCCCTCGAATTTCAAAGGTATGTATTGCAGTTTAAAATTTGCTTCATTTTGCAGGGTTTGTATCTAGGCTGATGTTTGTTCAGTAGTAACTTTTTCCCTTTATTCAGTTTATCTTTTTGCACTTTAAGCAAAAAATACGGTACTAAGTCAGTTGTTTTGTTGCCAGTGAGTTGTGGGACATGGGATATAGCTTCAGTAATTATGATCCTTTTGACTGGTAGAATTCATACACAGAAAGTTAAAGTTAAAATGAGATGAAAAAAAAATATTTATCAAAGGGAAATGACTGCTTGTGATTAGTAATTATTCTTTCTAGGATTATAGAAAACTGTAATTACGTGAAGGAAAATAAGCCTTGTGTCATGCCACACAGAGGTTTTACAGGTTTAACAGAGAATGATCCTAACCAGAATTCCTAATGTGCTAATTTAGTGTATGAACAGTAAGATTTTATTAAAAGTTTTAAAACAAAGGCCATGCATTTTTTTCTTATAGGTGTGTCTTTAGTTTGCATATATTCAAAGCAGTTCAGATATATTTTAGAATAGACAGTAATGTTACTTCCAGAAGGATTTTGCTTTTAATGAGTTTATTGAAGATATTAACATCTGTCATGCCATTAAGACTTGTATTCCTGATGAGTCTCATGATGCTGTTCCTGACATGTTGATTCTTTGTACCTTTTCCAAATCAAACCTTTGCAAGCACATGAGTATGTTAAAATCAAAAGTATGTAAAGCTGAACAGAAAAAAAACAGCTCTCCCATTGGCCTCAGATGGATGAGCTGCTTTGATTCCTGGAGTTCTGTTCATATTTCCTGGAACAAATATTTGTCTCTTTCTAGTTACCAAAATTACCAAGAATGGAAGCCAGATTCAAAAGCTTCCTTCAGGTACAATAAACTCTCACTGTTCAGAAAAACAGATCCAAAAATGGATCATGATCTGGGATCTAATTTTTATTCATGACTTCTCTCCCCAGATCATGATCCATTTTTGCCTTCCGCCTAATACTGTTGCATGGCTCTTCATCATTGTCCCTGGACAGATCAACCTGTCAGTCAGCTGAAAGTGCCCACTGCATCGTTAATAGTATGCTGATTTATGATGCTTGTAATATGAGCAGTCATCCATCTAAAAGAAATGTGGACAGAGCTTTTCATCTGTAAGTACATCTAGTAGTATTTATTTTGACTGTATTATAGTTTCAAATACCATACTTCAGTGTTTTCATGAGTTAGACATTGGTTTACATGGTTCTGATGGCTGTTTTTCTTTTCTTTTTTTAATAAACTGATTAGTATCTCTGGGATAAAGAGTAGGCTAAGAAAATCATGGCTGGTTAGCTGCTGTCAACATCTGTATGCTCTCATCTCCCTTAATGTAACTTTAGACTTGATTCATAATGCAGTTGGTTCCACAGAGACTCAAATTAAACTTTCATTTTCAATATAAATGTGTCTAACCAGTGTTAGGCGAGCATTAGTGGCATGAATTATATTGATCTTAGACTCATAATCACTCTGAACCTATCCCTGAAAAATCATCTGGCTATTTGTAGGGAATATCTTAGAAACTTTAGAAGACTTATTCAGCCATTAAATCCTCATCACACATTTAATAGGAATTTTTCTGTTGCTAATCTCAGCTCAACAGACTTAGTCCTTCCCTTGTTGCCATTGTAATTTATGCGTAATCATAATTTGACAACCTCAGTCTAACAGTGCACTCTGTCCTCTAAGGAAGTTTAATACATTGTGCTGCATACACTCTTAATGCAACATTTATCACTTGAACAATAGGTGTGTATGGCCCTGTTTAATTACCCTCCAATGCGTGCAATGGCTTGCCCAGTACAACCAGATTCCCAACAGTTCAGCTTCAGTTTGCCACTGTTGACATGCAGACAGGCTGCTGTTGTTCTTTTTAGATTGAGCTAATTTTTCAAAGAATTTGTATTATTTCAGCAGGTTTTCCTGTGTTATTTTTGGTGATATGCTACCATTAATAGGCAAAAGACAGATTTATACCAATTTTCTTTATACCACAATTTTTTTCAAGCTGCTATGTTTTAAATGTCTAAGGAAGTGCAAGCTAAAGCGTGTCCTGGAAAAGACACGCAGTGAGATATTTCTGATTAGCACGGTCAGAGACACCAAGATGGTGTTATGTATTCTTGGCCAGTTTCCCTCCTCTTCTCTCATTGACAAATGAAAATGATCTTAACAGTTTTGTAAAGGTTTCACTGTGAAGGGAGTATTGACAGCTGAGATGTACTGCAATTCCTGATTAAGTCTGGTCAGCATTGCCCTGTTAGAGCAGTTTAAGGATAGCTCTCATTTTTAGTAGCTTGTACATAATAAGAAGGCTGACTGAAAGTGCTGTCAGAGTCTTTCCCCTGTAGGAAGAGATCTGCACTGTGGTCAAGTGGGAGGCCTTGTTATCCAATCAGTTCCGAAAAATAGCAGTTTTTGCTGTATCTGGACAAACTTCATGTGATATTTTGGGAGACTGTTGGTTCAGTCGTTCTGAAGGAATGCTGGCGAAGTTTTGTAACCCTCGGACATTTCTGGGAAGGGGATACAATTAGGAAGTATCTCTTTATGTTCATGTTCCTATGCGCTTTCCATAACCATTTGCTACAAGACACTGGGCTTGGTGTACCTTTGGTCTGAACCTGTATGGCCATACATTCAGGTATCCTTTTTGTGATTTATTTCTTACCTTTCTGAGTTTTCTTATATATTTTTAAAGGGGGAAGAGGAATGTAGCTCTGTGATAAATAGCTTGGGAAATATCAGGAGATTTACGGAGCAGTCACATTTATATGTAACACTATGTTGAGTAAATATTTTTCTCCATGGAAGATTGAATATAAATCTACTGGGCATTGCTAAGCCTGGGAGAGCTGTTACAAAAGTGTGTTATGAAGAACTCTTGGAAATGCTGGAATGACCAAGTAGCTCACACACAGCAGAGTAATTTTTTAAGCATTGCTAAATTGTCTGTCACGTGTGACTAAGCCAACACATGGTACTACCCAACAGGAATAGCTGTGAGGAATACGGTCCATCCTGGAATGCAGTATGCTTCTCCCACCTTAAGCCAGTCATCCTGCTTTCAGAGCCTGTGGACTAGTTCTCTGGGCTGTATTTGTTAGCTATAACCCCTAGCTGCAGATGGTACATTCTTGAAGGGGATATGAACTGTGAGGTGTGTTACCAGGCCTCATGCAAAATGTTTTTTGAAAAGAAGTGTTAATCAAACCTGCTGTAGACTTACCATTTTGTCTTAATTCTCTCCGTGGATGTACATATATATAGTATCAGTATAAGACAGTTTAAATAGTCTATAATGGAAAATATGGTTTATTAGAGAAAGAAAAGGATAAGAACATGAACAGCAGTTTAGCATATATAAATAATTATTACAGGTGCTTTTTTAGCATTAGTTAGGCTAAGCAGTAATCAGATGATCAGGAAATATAGGATGTATAGGGCAGAGAGGAGTTCATTGGCCAAATAGCCAATAAACATACTTTGCATATTCCTTTGATTTAATATATATTATCATATATGATTTCATTCTTTATATTAAGATACTTAATAATTAAAATAATGTTATTAATATATCAAAAACAGTAAAATAAAAGGTAATTGCATTTTTCTGCCCATGAACCTGTGTTCTTGCAGAGATTGCAATGCTTCCTTAAGATTAGTTGTTGAACACAGCAAAATTAGGTAAGATTTCTGCCCTAATATGCCTTCCTTAAGTTTTATATCTGTTTTTTATTTCATTCCATATCCATGTTTTAATCATTTATCTAAGTTTCATAGCATTGTAGTATATGAATTTGCCATATAATATCTATATTGCTTTATCCTTTATGTATTCATTATAGTTGATGATTGATTTAGTAAGTAATTTTTGAAAGTCGAGTGTCTTTGGAGAGGTTCTCCTGAACTTTTATGATTTTTCAGCTAAAATTTGGAGGTCTGTATTGCCTTGTTGACCAGTTCAGAAATGGAATAGAAGTATGGTTCATGGCTGAAAAGTCTACTGTTTTATAAAGAAGGTGGCAATTAAATCTGCCAGCCATAGGTTTCCCTAAACCTAGCTTGTGGAAACTGTTCACAGGATTTTTATTTTTATTTTTATAGTTAAGTTAGTAGTTTTTATTGCAGCTAATTAAAGTTTCTTAAATAAAAGTGAAAGAAGCTCTAGGAGATTACTGTTGAAAAACAGCACACGAGAAGAACTTAGGAAGAAGGATAGTTTTAAGATTGCTCATGCCCGTTGGCTGGTCATCATTTAATATAGCATCACTTTTGCAAATTTCAAGTTTCTTTCTCAATTAACAACTAAATACAGAGCAATAAAGCCTTGTTCAGTCTTTACAACAGAAGTGTACGCTCAGCATGTAGAAGTGCCTTTCAGTTTCATGGAGAAGTTCAGCAGGAGGGAAGGGAAAGTTTGCTAATTCTTTCAGAGAAAGGATTTGAGATATCTTTGATTACAAACGCTCCTGAGCCAAAATGCATCCTTCAGAAAGCTGGGAACCAGCTCAATGTCTGTAAGAAATCTACCCAAGTACATTTCCTTCAATTCGTTTTCTTGCTTGACATTTCCAAAACAGAAATGTCATCAGACTTTTTGCCAGAGGAATAAGGAAATATTGAGGTCTTTCATCATCTTGCTGAGGTATCTAAAATAAGAGCCCAGTTGTCCTAAGTCAATGAGAGCCTAGGGAAGTAAAGAAAGATAGACACTTCCAGGAGGTGATTTATTTTCCTTTACACTCGCCTTTGGCTCAGTCCAGCACTTAGGTTGGGTGAAATGAATATGAGCTAAAGAAACCAGCTACAAGCTCAGGAAAGTAAGGAAGCTGCCTTCTTCTGACCCTCAAGTCTCTGCAGCCGGAGCAGCAAATCGTATCCTGAGCCTGCAACATCACTTTTATCGTTTCAGAGTTTTTCCGTATGCTGAGAATATGCCCCGTTAGGGAATTCAACAGTCTTTGCTGCTCTGTATATTTGTGAAAGACTAGAGTACGGTGGGATATTTCCTTTTGATGTTTTTATGCTAGTTTACCATGCTTAAAAGCCCTAATGAGTTACTGTAAAAGTGAAACTAAAAGGAGTGGGGTAGTAGGATCCAATAGGTCACTAGAAGGGCTGGAAGGTTGTCTGTTACTTCCAGTCTGTGAATGCGTGCTTCTTCCTCAGTCACTTCAGAGTCTGAACTGCTGGGTTTGAACTGCTGAAGAAGGCAGTTAAAACTAGAGGCCTAGACTTGAAGCACTGGAGCACATGCATCTGCTGATAGGAAATGGCCAGATCATGGGGACAGTATCATCCAAAACTGTTGCAGCAACATTCACCAGAACTTCTCTCTCTGTCCTTCAAGTACCTTGGAATTCAGGCTTAAGTCATGGCCCAAGAGAGTTTTGCTCGTTACTTGTCTCAGGAAGTTGAAAAACTTGTGCTTCTCCCTTATCTTAACCAATTTATTAAATATCTCCTAAGACTGTAAAGAATTTGGTGAAGGAACGTGCTATTCCCTGTTTCTCTGCATGCTCCCATATGCCTGAGGTCTCTTTCTGGCCTCAGTTGCATGGTGAAAGTCAGAAATAAATTAAATTATTAAGGCTCCATAGGTCTGAAAACAACAAGAGATCAGAATTCTATTCTGTGTTTTTAAACTATGCATTCTCTTCATAGCCTAAGGTGAGCAGGTACTCAGTTTGTCTGCACATCATGTGAATCATTAAACACAGCTACAGTTGAATAAGCAATGGCCAGCATCTTCATACAATAAAGTGTGACATGCATCCAAAGTAGTGCTTGATTCTGTCATTATTAATTTTACATACTATCATGTTGTTTCTCTTCAAGAACACTCCTAAAATCACAGTGGCATATTTCAGCAAAAAGATATCCACTTAGCACACTTGCTTCTGACTTCGCCAATGTCTGATTAAAATGACTGTTGAGTTGTGCTGTTAGTAATGACTTCTGATTGCAATAACTTGCCACAAGCTGCACCAAATGAACATGAAAATGGCTGGCCAGCTTATCAAGTACTGCATGACTCTTGCTGATCTCAGTGTTAAAATCTCTGGGACAATGAGTGAAATTAAATTTTCTCCCATCTCATCTGGTAGAGGGAAAAATAAAAACTAGAAAATAGCATAATTATTAACCAACACTCAACTATGTCTCTTTGGTTCAGTATTAATATAAACCCCTTTTGTGTGCCATGGCTCTTTCAAATTGCATTTGTGAATATTTAATTGCTTTCTTCTCCTTATTACTAGCAGCTGCACTTTGTATCCTTTTATTTCTGTGAATTATACCTCATGCCAAGGAGGCAACTGTCTGCAGAAGATAAAGTGCAGAAGCACAAACATTGAGGTCACTGAATCTCTTGTGCTGAAATACTTTCTTTTCTGTCCCTCTATTTTTAGACACCTTTAATATATTTTAAAGCAGGCAAGATATGCAAACAAAAACAGAAACAAGCAAGCAAACGAACAAAACCCTGAAACAGAATTCTGATGGATCCAGCTAAAGATTTGAGTAAGTCAAAATGTCATCCCAAAGAAAATTGAACTCTGCATTTTAAAAAGCATTTTTTTCCTAGGGTGAATAAAAGTTGTATATTACTACATTTACAAGAAGTACTGTGGGCTTATTTTAGGGTAAGAATGATCACTCTTTCTTAGAGTTTATTTTCTGGCACTATGATTTACAAGGAACGAATTTTTTGATTATTTTATTACTGGTATACTTGTGCACATTTCTGAAGTATCGAATGGTCTTTCAGTTAGTCATAAAAATGTGCTCAGGGCTAAAGAGTGGAACGTGTATTTGTGTGCATGAATTTTGTTTGTGTGTGCACAAATCTTTGGTTTTAGCTGTGAAAGCATTTGATTTCTTTGGCTAGTTTTCATTTATTGAACTGCAACAATTTGTTAGCTTTTTACCCTTCAGACATTTGCTTTTTTTTCCCTCCTGTTAAGCATAAGCAGCCAGGCTCTAATGTGGGCTTGGTACGTCTGGTATTGGGGAAGAGCAGTATATTACATCTTTCTCATTAACCACAACGCATATAAAATGATTAAGCAAATCAGATACCTAGAGACTTTAAAGCATATCAGGTATTTGTCATCTGTTGCATAGAATGAATGCACTGATAACCTTTCTGCCCAAGTGAGGGAGGTAGGGTAAAAGGGAAAAGACTGTAATAATTTCCTACAATGTTCATTTAACTTTGAGATGGTTCCTCTCAGGAGACCATAATGAAAAGATAAGAGACTAATGATCCATAAATTTAACAGAACACAGATTGAACAATCTTTCTATCTGACAAAATTAATTAACATTAAAGCACATTTTCTTGAGATATTCCTCAGTAAGTGTGTATGTGTATGTGTGTGTGTGTGTGTGAAATCAAGGCCTAGGATAAGAATATTCCATAACTTTTTGAGAAGTTCATTTTTAGACTGCAACCTTAACCTTTCAAATCTGTCTCATTTCTGCTTCCGCAATCTAAATTTGAAAATTTTCATTTGTATTCATGTGTTGTTTTTCAAAAGTATAGCTGTCACCGATCATGTTCATTATGTTAAAATATTCACACTTCATACTTCATCTTTTCCTTGTATGTACTGAGAGTCACAACTACTTATTTAAGTGACAAAACTAAGGTTTTTCTTTAATGATTCTTTTTATTCAAATTATCTCTCTAGCACAAACATAATTAAGGTCTTGTATTTACTACAAAGCTAAATCAATCTGTTGCTCCAATATAGGTCCTACGTCAAGCTCTATCCATGCAGAGACAGCTTTAATTCATGTATGGAGCAGCTTTTAAGTTGAGCTGAATGGCCTTGTCACCTGCTAAGTCAATGACTCTGTCATTTCATAGAGTGGACACCTTCATTTGTGTGTATGTAACTGGAATGCAGATTTAACTCCTCTGTAAAGTCATCCCTAAAGGATGTTAGATTTTCTTTCTCATGGTGAGTTACTGACGCATACCAGAGTTAAACCATTAAGACTGAGTTTGAACAGGTACTTAGGTATTAGTCTGCCCACAAATACAGGCTTGCTCTATCTCATGACACATGCACGTGCACAAATCCAGTGTGACCATCAGGAACATTTACTAAGATTATGTCTATGCCTCCATAGGCAGTGTGGTTCTATCACAGGTAGTCATATTCATATAAATGTAGCTTTAATGTAGCTGCTGCTACATATAAATGTAGCTTTAGTAGTAAATATAAATGTAGCTTTAGTAGTAAATATAAATGTACCTTTAATGTAGCTGCTGCTAATAGTAATAAATTCTCAGTGGCCTGTGCTTTACTTTGGGCCTCTACAAGCTGAACTGAGCCCTGACTCTTTCACAAGGGGCTGGTCGATACTCTCCTAGCCATATTCAAAGTGCGTTATATGCCTGCCTGTGCTGAAGTCTTATTTCTGATGGCATTACAGAATGGATATAGATACTTTTTTAGTAATGTTTTTTAAACTTTTTTCTCCATAGCAGAAAAAATCCAATAGGCATCTGTAAAAGTTATGTATTGAACAGATGATCTATCCAAATTTCACAGATAGGAATTGTGTAGCAATAGAGTTAACTCATGCTAACTTCATGAATCACAGGAGAATAATACATAAGTTGTATGGTCTTCTGAAGCCTTATCTGTTTGTTGTACTATCTGCTATGCTGCATGGTAGAAAATACACCAAAATCTGCTGTTGTCCTTACTTTTGGGCCTTCTTTTGCTAAGTTTCAAGCAAGTTCTTGAGAAAGAACCAGTTCATTTTTGCTCTGTAAATTAGTAGTATCTTAACAATATTTTCCTTATTCTCCCATCACTTTTTAATGTGACACCACTCCATTTTTATGCTGGAAGCAGTGCTCTTCATAATCATCCCCTCTTCAGTAGAAGTCATTAAGTCTACATTGTCAAATTTCACCTTGATTACAAATATACACATTTTCCATGCTGTTAATATAAAATAAATGTCATGTATTTTTATTTGCAGCTCTAGCCAAAGTGGTTGATATTAAGGAACCATTAAGGAAACCTGAATCCCAGATCATTATTCATTCAACAGTCAAAAAAAGCATCTGTGCATTAGATGCTATTAACACATGCAGAATGCCAGATATAATGATCCCATTAAATCAGACTTGATTAATAGTTTATAAAGACTGAATTTATGTTATTTTTGGAAGTGTGGTTTATATTATTTTCCTCCATTACTTTCTGGAAACACCGGTCCAGTGAAGAACGGTCCGAAGGCCTTTTCTTGGCAGATACATAGCGTTCCACTGATTCCAGGCTGTTCCCACCTAGAGCAGAGCTGCAGAAAGTCGTTATACTGAGAAGACTGGATTTTTCCCAGCTCACATGTACAGAAGTATGCTTTTATTGCACTGCTCCACATAAACTGTTCTGTGTCCTTAAAAGTTCCTCAAGGTTTCAGCAGGAGTTCCCACTATCTATGTCTGGCTATCAAAAAATAATGTGATTAGCATTATAAGTGTGCGGAGGGGGGTGTCCTGTATTAGTTAATTAGTTAAAAAAGGTGAAGGCCCTGTGCCTGGCTTCCCACTGCCAACCTTGGTCAGTGCCACATTCGCTGCTGCTGTCGTCCTAAAGCATCCTAAAGCGTTGCTATCATCCTAAGGCTTCCTAAAGCCTGACCTTCATTGTCATATCAAATTTCTTCAGGCAAAGGTCCATTGAAACCAATTAAACTTCTAGCAATAAGAGCAGTTCTGGGCTTCATCTGTAAGTATTACATTAAATATTGCTTCCATTTAGGATGAAAATTCCAGATTGTCAAATATAATTATTGTGGGTTTTATAAAGAAAAATACACTTTTTAAAATTAGCAGGAAGCTGACTAGCAGATGAAAAACAATTGTTAGGTGTAGAAATTAGTAGAGTGAATACATGCATGTTTGCCTTCTGATAACGACTTAAAATTCCTTGTTTCATAGTGCTCCTAACAAATATTCTGGTTTGGGTTTTTGAGGAAGTGTTGGCGTTTTTACTTGTTTGGGTGTTTTGATTATTTATTTTGTTTCATTCTGGAGGCTATGATTATCTCAAAGCTGAACAAGTAATCACGTTTAACATTAAAGGTTTATATATTATAATACTTACAAATGGCTGTTACAGATAGTAGGCCTTGTTAATGAATATTCTGGGATACTTAATGAGAGGTAGAAGAATTCTATTCCATAGTTCAAAATTATGTGTTATATCAAAGGCTGTATTCTAGTTTTAATGAATGGTGTTTCAGATATCTAATACACAATCATATGTATAGGCATGTGTATATCCATGTGTGTGCTTATTTGTGCATGCATACATGAGGATTGTGCATAACTTTAAACTCTAGAGCTAGGATAATACAATATATTGGTAAGTCCTTTTATTAAGTAATGCTTTATTTCAGGGTTTGACATGAAAGATTAAAATATTCAAAGAATTTAACTCTTCTAATCACAATGGGAATATTTTCATTCTTCTAGCAGTAGATGGAATTGCAATTCCTGGATTTGGGAAATTATAGTTAATCTATATGCTGTTCCTTCAAAAGCAATCTTTATCTTTTCTCTCAAGTTTAAACCACCCACCAAGAATACCTCTTTTCTTGCCTTGAAGGAGCTTCAACCTCAAAGAATTATAGACATCACTGTGTTTATTGAATTGTAACTTCCTCTCCAGATGTTGAAATCCCTGATATTCCAACAAACATCACATTTTTGTATCATATCCTGAAAAAGTTTTAACTTGTCTGGAGATCTACTACAGTTTGTTATTTGCTTGAAACAAGTTGCTACTAAGAACTGATGCAAAGTTAAATAAAGTCATGGGGGAATGAAAGAAAATGAAAAAGATGCAGTTCATACAAACAGTGGCTGGACACTCTCGTCAAGGGGAAAGATTGACTGTTTCAGCAGGCAGTATGCCCCTGACTGTTTTAAGTACAAGCCCTTCAGGAGAACTCTTAGTTTTGCTCACTGAACCGCAAAATTAAAGTACCATGGAAGAAATCCAGACATGCAACAATACCAAAATATGTATCACACTATACTGAAAGGCTTCAAAATTACTGTATTTACACAGGGGTATTACAGACGAATAAATGAAAATTTTATGGTCTAAGAAAAGAAACACAATTTTAGTTAACTAGCATTTTTCTACTGCTCTAAAGCTTTTAATGGGAGCACAGGGAATTTGCACTCAGTGAAGTAGATCAGTGAAATGATAATTTGTCTTTGAATGGAGTACTTTTATCCCATTAATTTCTGCCATTATGGTGTGAGATAAGATGTAAGGCAGTGACTAACTGAAAATTAAGGCCCCAAAAAGAGGCAACAAAACAAAAGAATAGCTTATGCAGTATTATATAAAGCGTGTGCTAAAATTAATTTTTACCCAACCTTTTATTGTAGCTACTTTTAACCCCAATTCTTTATATACTAAATCATGCCTGCTTCTGTTATATCAAAATATATTGGTTTTACTCATCAGATCTCTTTTTAAGGATATTTGATTAAAGTCCTTTTTTGTTGTAGTTAAGAGGAGAAAGAGGGC
Organism: Apteryx mantelli; assembly: GCF_036417845.1. Classification (NCBI taxonomy): domain Eukaryota; kingdom Metazoa; phylum Chordata; class Aves; order Apterygiformes; family Apterygidae; genus Apteryx; species Apteryx mantelli. The sequence continues at coordinate 90,678,323 of NC_089980.1, forward strand.
ACTGTAGTAGAGATATGCCAGAGGTGAATTCGTGGTGTTGAAAGCTGCCTTTCCCAAAGAACGGCAAAGGAAGAAACTATTCAGTGTATTACAGAAGAAGCATAAGAAAATCCTTTAGCTCATGTTATTTGCAACATTAACCTGACATTGCATAGTGAGTATGACTATCCTTTTTCAAATAAGTGTAATCACCACAGTATTTTGAAAGTACTTTTTGGGGTGACATATAAGAGAAAAGATGAAAGGATCATAAACATATGTAGTCAGACAGAATCTCCAAAGTTCAGGGCATCTCATTCAATCCTTTGCACTGAAGCTGAATCAAGTTAAACTAACATGTGCTTGTCTAATCTGTTCTTAAAAACAGTGAAGAATGTTTCATCACATCCTTGGGTAGGCGGCTAAAGTGCCTCATTACTCTTCATTAGAACATTTTTATTAGTCTCTAAACCTTAAGTCTTTGCTGATTTCTTCTTGTCCTTTCCCCTGTGTATGAGAAAACAAATGTTCATCTTCCTTTTTATAACTGCTTTTTAGCTAATGGAAGACAGTTATATTTTCTACTAGTCAGCCCATTCTTTTTTTAGACTAAACACATCTCCTTCCACTTTCTTCTCATATGTCATGTTTTTTAAAGCTCTTTGCATCTATATGTTTTCCCCAGTTCTCTTCTCCGGATTCTGCAACTTGCCAGCATCATTCTTAAGAGCGAGAAATCCAAAATGAGCCTGAGTTCTTCAGTAGATCCTCTCTAGTACCAGTAAACAGGGCAAAAATAACTACCTCTCATGTCCTACAGGGGACCTCCTAGTACACATCCTTAAGTGAGAGCTGTCTTTGCAACAGCATTCACTACCTTATGAATTTACAGTATGCTTGTGATCTTTTTATGCCCTTAGTGTCTTTTTTGCCTGGCTGTTTATTCCCCATTGGGAAAGGTGCATTTGGCTGTGTTGTAGTTGCTCTTTCCTGAGCACTCTATGCTAGTCTTTCTTGAATTCATCTTGTTGAACAATCTTGTTAAGAATGTCCGTCTGTGTGTGTTTGTTTGGTAGCTATGCTTTGAGAGTGACTCTGCTGCTACAAATCTTTTGGAGACAGCAAATAAATCTTTTCATTTGAGAAGCTGAATAAACTCACTCTGAGTTTTTGAAGGTCTGTCCTGGCTTCCTGCCACAATTCCACCAACAGATTGTCATTGCTTTACTTCTTTTCATGGTCTGACATATCAAGACTCTAAACAAGGTCTCTGGGTTCTGCTGTACTGGAAACATTGGGAAAAAAAGCAATGTAGCATAAATTAAGTTCACAATTCTATTTCCTTCAGGTTCCCTTAGGTTTGTTCTCCACTGTCACTCTTTACTAAAATGGCATCGTTCTTCATGGCTGATCTGTGCAGAATTTCCATCTCCCCACCAGATTGTCCCACTAAGATGGTTAGTTAGCTGAAGCACATCATAGCATCATGTCCCTCCTCATGTTGCAAGATGTGGGCAAATTTCTTGTTCGTTCATAGAAAAGGGTGTTTTCTTTTTGTTGTTCATCTTTGTTGCCTAGATGGATGCCTATATGGTAGACTTAAGTACAAGACAGAACTGAGTACCAAAAGCCATACAGCTGTGAAGGTGGACCACAACTTTCAGGAAAATGCACCTTGCTTGCATGAGTCAGAAGGCATAACAGAAACAAGAGCCATTCCTGTCCTCTCCTTAGCCATTCACTCCTTTTCCTTTGCTGGAGTTGCCATTGCCTCACTTATGCAGACTGATGAGCTGACTACTTGTGTCACCACCTTCTGACAGGGAGGGCAGAAATTTCTAGCAGAGGTTGCAGCTTAAGGAGGGCCAGGGAAGCCATTTTAAAATGATAATAAAAAAGATAAATGGATGAACACTTGTAGAAATGGTAATCAGGAAACTGGTCATTAGTACTAATGTTTATTAGCACTAATGCCAAATCAAGTGAGCTTTTAAACATAAAGTTAAGTTCATGTTTCAATATTTTCTTGAATCTGGACTAGGTTTTAGCTGGGAATCCCTAGGAGATTCTCAAACTAAAAATATATCTAATTTGCGCAGAGCTGATGTGGAAACATGGTACTCCTTCAAGAAACACAAACCACTTAGATCTGTAGGGTCTGTGGAGTGAAATTCAGAGCAGGCTTTTCAGGACAAATGTGCATGTGCAGTTACCATATGACCTGCATTACTATAGGCCAGGAGATTGAAGCCATAATATGGGTTTTGTAAATAAACTCATTTTATGCGTGGGATCAACTTTAAATGAATCCTTTGTTTCTTCTTCTGAAGAAAAAAATGATTATAAAATCAATAATACAATTTTGGAGAGGGTTAATTTTGCTTTGTTTTGTTGTTGTTCTTCTTCTCTAACAGTTAACGACTATTCTCATGAAGTAAAATTTCCCAAAAAACTACTGAAAGGAGGCTAGAAAATAAAGGAGAAAGAACTTTTTTTTCACAGCAGTAAAACATTAATAATATAATGCCAAATTCAGAAATTGTCTGTGAGAGGTTTTCAAACACAAGGGAATCTGTGATGTCACTTAGACTAACAAGGTATGCATTAAAATTATTTTTCCCCCGAATACCTGCTAATTTTATTTTCATTGTGCACCTATAATTAAAAAATCTTTCAAAAGTGAACTGCTGATGGGGGAAGTAATTGGAGGGAATCTCATGCTTTTTTAAGTAAGAAAAGAACATTAGCCTTATTAAATGGTTTGCACTGAATTTCAAAGCACTTTACAAATTATCCTGCTATTAGGTTAATTCTTATATTCAATATTAATTGACTGGGAATTAGAAGCCTTTGGAAAAAGAAGCAAGGGAAGAGAACCAAGTAAAAGACATTAGACTGCAGGAATCTTATGCTGTGAGGGAGAAAGCAGTGTGACTTATTTCTGGTGGTGAGAGCATACACTGATTAGCCACAGTTATATTAAAAGAATAAGGCAGAGCTTTTAGGTTCTCTGTTCTATAGCACTTAGTTCAGTGTACTTTTTTCAGGCTGTCTGATACAGCTTAGTCTTTTTAATCCATCTCTTCTTTGGCTGTGATCCTCACAAAGAGGTGAGAGGAGGAGAGGCACTAAAAGGGGACATTGGTCTTTGAAGACATTAGGTGCCCCTTTTGTGTGTAGATAGGTCCACTAGGGAAATCTCAAATCTTTTAGTCCCAAGAGTTGGCTTTTCATTTCCACTGTATATCAGCTGCAAACTGTAACAATGAAGCATTTCTATACATTCTTTGTTTTAATGTCTTGGTCCACCTCCCATTTAACCTGACTGTATCTCTATAAGGCTGTGAAAATCACAAAACACAGTATCAGTTCTCAGCCAAATCAGCCCCAATGAGAGAAAAAAATCTGATGCACAAAACAAGTGACCAGAGTGATTGTCAGCATCTTCCAGGGATAGCAGCTGTTCCTATGGCACTACGTAGAAGGAGAACAGTCTGACTAATTGAAAAGATAATTACAGATTCAGCTACAATAGTGCCTTACAGTATGTCTAGCTTCTGTCTCCCTGCTACTGACAGGTAAAGAATGTTTAACAGGAGGGTTTATTAAGAGCCTCTCTTGTGTTCGGTCTTGTGCATCCTCCCTTCTTTACAGAACTTGCCTTCTATTCATCTCTCTTAGCTGATGAAACAGGTGGGTACTATCACCTACAAACATAGCAAAAATAAAGATCAGGAGTCATTAAGAAAAAAGTAACAGCAAAGTAAAATGAAAAAAATACCTCAAAACGTCCCTGCACTATAATAATTGTTTTTAATTCTTTGATATAATAACTACAATTTGCTTGTCACTTAGGATGAAGAAGAAAAGTGTTTCATGTCTTAAGAAAAGTTTGTAGTAAGCTAAATAAAGTTGTGAATATATGAGTATATCATTATAGTGTGTGATGTGATATTTACTTTGATGTTTTTCAAACAGTCAGGAGGAGAGACACTTTACCTACATCTCTTCATGTTTTCTCAAAAAGAAAAGATGACTCAAGGCATCAAGAAGTTTCTCTTTCTTCAAGAATAATTATGTCACAGTTATATGACTGGAAGAGAAAATTCTATAAAAATAAAATTTTATGCAAATAAAAGATGGAGTGGATGGCGATGTCAAGCCATAATTTACACAATCAAGTTCAGAGACAGTTCTATTTTATGATTCCGCTTATTCTTTGCGCATAATGCTCTTTGCCCATGATATTGTCTCACAATGTCAAGGATTGTTTTTGGCCATTTAAATCCAATCAAAAAAATGTATTTTGTCCAATATCTGCAGTCATTTCCTCTCTTATTTATAGAAGCTGTTTTCCATTACTGCATTATTCTTCCCCTTTTTGCCCATTATCTTATTAATATAATGGACCACAAGAAAGTTAAAAAATGGCAGTATGCCAAAATGTCAACATGTACCTGGAAAATAAATGTAATATTTAGATACTGACTGAAAAGAAGAGCCTCCTAGGCTGCATTAGAAAAAGTGTTGCCAGCAGGATGAGGGACCTCTACTCAGCACAGGTGAGGCCACATCTGGAGTGCTGGGTCCAGTTCTTGGCTGTACAAGAGAGACATGGACCTGCTGGAAAAAATCCAGCAAAGGGCCACGAAGATGATTAAGGAAATATATAAGGAAATGTATAAGGAAAGGCTGAGAGACCTGGGACTGTTCTGCCTGGAGAAGAGGGCTCAGGAAGATCTTATCAATGTGTATAAATATCTGATGGGAGGGTGTCAAAGGGTGGGCCCAGACTCTTCTCAATGGTGTCCAGTGACAGGATAAGAGACAATGGGCACAAACTGAAACACGTGAAATTCAGTTCAAACATAAGAAAACAATTCTTCACTGTGAGGGTGGTTGAACACTGGAACAGGGTGCCCAAAGAGGCTGTGGAGTCTCCATCCTCGGAGACATTCAAAACCTGACTGGACACAGTCCTGGGTAGCCTGGTTGATCTAGGTGATCTCCAGAGGTCCCTTCTGACCCCAGCTATTCTGTGATTCTGCAATCTCTACAGCATTTCCACTCAGCAGTGCAGACCTACCCTCAGGTCATCACTGTTCTTTATCCTAGAAAAGTGCCTGTCTTTGCATTAGTGATAGGGACAGAAATTTGATCCAGGCTAGCTCATTAGGTCCCAAATAGTGGAGCACAGTTGGAAGGGAATTACTTCCAGGGTGCTCTGCCTCTCTCTGAGCAATAGAAAATGTAGTGATCTTGCAAATCTTTTTCCACTTGGGAAACTAGCCATAAAGAATGTGAGGCTCTTTCTAGCTATGAGGTTATTAGGATGAAGAGCAGGATTCAGTTCAAAAAACATGCAAACATTGAATTTGGGTGTCTATGCGCAGGTGTTTTATTCAGGTATTTTTCTTTGCCTTACTCAAGCTGAAAAATGTCCTCAGCTGTGATAGGGATATACATTAATCTATTGATGTCTTAGACTTAGGTTTCCCAGAGCATACCTGATGATACCACCTATACCTTAATGAAAGCAGAGCCTCCACTTCCATTATTGCCTGTACTTCAGTTCCATTAACACAATCTTCCATAATGTTTTTAATATTTTCTAGGATCAGGCTGGGTTAGTTCAAAATACCTATATTTCACTATAAAGTAGAATGCTAATACCTGTAATGTTTTTAGCATGAAGAACTACAATCATATTTATCTTTTGACCTTCATTTTTTAAACATTTTTCTTTAAGCTCTTCTACATCATTTTGAATGTCTCTGTTTTATGTGCTGTATGTGTGTTATGTCTTTCAAAAGATATACAAGTAAGGTATGTGCACACAAATAAGAGATCAGAGATTTCAGATAACAAAGAATGTAGTGATTCCTTTATTTATTAAGGCTATCACATTAAGCTGATGTCAGCCACTTTACAACAGGACCTTATTTCATCATGCTGTGTTGGACTTACTTATTTTAAGCTAGAACTTTTGCCTCCCTTAATTTAGCTGACATAAAGCATACAAATACTGAGGCATAAATATGTTTTCATATGAGTTAGGAGTGGGAAACCTGTGTAAACATAGGGCTAAATCAGGGCCTGAATAGCCTGGCTTAATTCTCCTCCTTCCTGGCCTCTGCAGTGCTTTAAAAGATGACAAGGTTCAGAGCTTTGATTCACAATATGTCTTGCAGACTGTCTCAGTGGCTCCCAGCAGTGCACCACCTCTTTTCTGGGCTGGTGGGAAAACCATAGCTGATCCTGTAATAAGTGTACCGCAAAAGGATCAAGACTTTCACTAGATAGGAAATGAAGTCATTGCTAAAGAAACAAATGATAAAAATGGTCTGGGTGCTGAGAGAGTCTCAGGAAGAAGTAATTTCTTTTCAAAGTTCAGGCTTGGAAAGTCTGATCCTGTGGAAGCTGAAGCCTTCTGAAAGGTGTCACAGCCATAGTACAGAAATACGGGCATAGTACCTACTTATAGATGTGTTTGTGTGTGTATATGCAGAACAACAGAGTTAAAGTGCAAGATTTTACTGCAGACCTGCTAGTGGAGCAGATGTAAGCTACTCCCTACTGTAAGCTCCTGTGCCTTGTGCAGCTTCAGACCCCAATGAATCTAGTGAGCAGGCACTGATCCTGACCACTGAACCAACACTTTTCATGCAGTTTAGTAGAGCACCAGCAGCTTCTTAGGGAATCACGCTGGGCATTTGAACTGACCTGGTTCAAAACTAATAGTGTTCAAAGTTGTGTACAACACAAGGGTCAGTTTTCTGGTTGCCTTAAGCCCTGGCCACCAGCTGGTGTCTGGGATTTGTTTTCAGACCACTGTTTTCATTCCATAATTCTAGTTTACCTCCTAATTGTCTTCCTATGTTCTTCTTTTTGTGACACTGAGCATCTTTGGGAGATACTATGCAGGCACAGCAGTTCTTTTCCATGGCAGGATCAGCTCTTCACTGTTGTGTATAGTGTCAAACGTGATCACTTTCAAACATGATCCACTTGGAGAGAAATTATACTTAAGTGGAAAATAGCTTTCTTTAGTATAAGTTTCTAACAGCTGAAATAATAGATTGATTTTTCAGTGTTTATGTTTCTAAGTACTTAAAAGCTTGGACAATTTATACTCATGTGTTTTCTGTTTTTAATAAGATCTTCTGATACATCTGAAAGAAAAATATCAGCTTAGTTTTAGAGAACACAGTCTAGAGGACACTTCCTAATGCAAACCAGTATATCGTGGCCTTATTTGCCTTTGGCTCATGGTCACCTATCACCTGTATCAGGAAGCTGTCATCAGTGCTCTTCAGAAACCTCCTAGATTGCTTGTGCCCTGCTGTGTTGTCCCTCCAGCAGATACTGGGGTGGTTGAATTCCCCCATGAGGACCAGGGCCTGTGAACGTGAGGCTACTTTCAATTGTCTGTAGAAGACCTCATCTACTTCTTCCTGATCAGGTGGCCTGTAGCAAACACCCACAACAGTGACACCCATTTTAGTCTGCGCTTTAATCCTTACTCTCAGCTCTCAGCCAGCCCATCATCCACCTGTAAGCAGAGCTCCATACATTCCAGCCCCTCTCTCACATAAAGGGAGACTCCCCCTCCTCACCTTCCTGGCCTGTCCTTCCTAAGGAGCTTGTATCCATCCATTGCAGCATTCCAGTCATGCAAGCTGTCCCACCACATCTCCATAATTGCATTGAAATCATACCCCTGTAACTGCACACAGATCTCTAATTCCTTCTGTTCCTCATGCTGCATGCATTTGTGTACAGGCACTTCAGAGAGGCATCTGAGCATGCTGATTTCCAAAAAGGGGTGCAAATGGTTTCCCAATAGTCTTGTCTTGTAGGCATTTCCTTGCCTTCATGCAAATGCTTGAGTTTCCCCACTTAAGCCCTATTTCATTGATTGTGTGATCCCTATAACTCTCCTCTTCCCACATCTTTTCTAGTTTAAAGCTCTCCTTACCAGATTGGCCAGCCTGTTGGCAAAGACATATGTGCCCCGCTTAACAAAGCACATCCCATCTCTCCCAAGCAGATCCATCCTTAAACAGGGTTCCATGGTCATGGAAATGAGAACCCTGTTGCTGACACCAGCTGTGCAGCCAATTGTTGACTCACAGTATCCATCCACTCCTTCTCACATCCTTTCCCCTCACTGGCAAGATTGAGGAGAAAACCACCTAGGCCCCCATACCCCTGACCACCGCTCCCAGAGCTCTGTATTCATGTTTGGTACTTTCCAAGTTGCCCTTGGCAGTATCAGTGGTGCCCACATGGAAGATCAGCAGGGAGCAGTAGTCAGAAGGGTGGACAAGCTTCAGCAGTCTCTCCACAACATCTCGGATCCAAGCCCCCAGCAAGCAGCAAACCTCTCTAGACAGGGGGTCAGGTCAGCAGATGGGTGCCTCTGTCCCATGCAGCAGGGAGTCACCCACTATAATCACTCACCACTTCCTCTGGGTGCTCCTGTGTGGCTCAGGGTCTGTCAGCCCAGATGCTTTACTCAAAAGCACACTAAGCTCCTCCTCAGCTTTGAGTGCAGTGAACCTGTTCAGGAGCTGCAAGCCTTCAGGAAGAGCAGGAGCCTTCGTCCTGGTACAAGAACTCACCAGCTTCCAGCCTTCATCTTCCCCAGAGTTACCACTTACTGTCCCACAAGGCACAGACTCCACATGCATCTCCTCTGCTGTTGGGGGTTGGGCTCTTGAAGCTACAGAGTCTCTGAGAAGATCCTGCCTATCTTTCGCTCATCCTCTCTGATGCTACGGAGCCTGCTGACTTCCTCTTGTAACTCCTTTACCTGGAGACGCAACTCATCAGCAACAGCAGACGTTCCGCAGGAAAGATGACTGTCAGCCCCAGCCTTATAGAGAGGCCCTAGGCTGTCCCTGCAGCCTGAGACTTGCAGAGCTGCATCCTCCATCAGAAAGTCTGTCAAGGTCAAAGCCTCCAAGACGGCAGGGACAGCAACTCTAAAAGCTACTGGGGAACATGGCCTGTGGCGTGTCACAATCATATCTGAGAATGTGTGTGCTGATCTGGACAGAGGCAAGGATCCCTTCTTTGCAACCCACTGCGTGAACTGCTGCACAAACTGTTGGCTGCACTCTAGGAGCTATGCTGTCGGCCTGGCTCTGATATAGGCCTGTCCCTAGCACTGGCTAAAAGGGTGCTTGACCTTTTCTAATCAAAGGTCAGCTGGAACAAAGGCCTCAACTCCCTCTGATCAGGGGCAACCCACAGAGCTCATTAGCAGCAGCTAGACCTTGCTAAACTGCCCAGGAGAAGTTAAGGCCTCCTGTAGCTGTCCTTACCTAGCTCTCCTTAGCTGTCAGCAGCAAGTACCCTCTAGTTCCTCAGAGGGTTCCCAGAAATCCCCCCCAGTCTCCAAAAATCATTTCAGAAGATCTAAGCAGAGCCCAGAAACTGCTGCACAAACTGCTGCATCTGTTGGCTGCCTTTGTTAGCTGCGCTCTATAGCTGCTCAGTGTCCCTTTTCATTTAGATTTCATGAAAATACTGTAAAAGTTACATGAAGCTCAGAAAGGTCAGACTTGGCTTTAGAACCTAGAAATATTAAGTATTTCATCAAAGTTATTTTTATGAGGCAGCACTGAAAAGCTTTGGTGATCTTAAATGCTGCATTGTACAGGAGGCTAAGAAATAATAAGTCTACCTCACCCCTTCCTTTTGCAGAAGGTAATACAAGGCAAGCTCTCTGTGAAGTCTGCTTTCTTCAGGAAAGATTTGTAACAAAACTAACAGACAGCTGAGAGGCAAATAAAAATATGACTGCAAATTTGGCTGAAAATTTTCTGAATAAATCAGATAGTAAAATATCTTTAGCAATTCAACAGGATTGGGGTAAGGTTTAGGGATTTTAGTAAATCTTAACAATGGATCTAATCTTTCTTTCACTCCCGGAAAGTTGTAAAAGCAGGTCCTATCACAGGCTACTGTGCTAACCGCAAGTTTATTACACAAAAGGTGGTCACAATATATAGTGATTTAAAAGAAAACAGTAATTTTTCTCTCTATGTTCAAAAGCATGATTTTGGCATCTAAGTCAATCCTTTTACGCCCATTGTGGCATTGAGACAGAGTGAGAAAGAGAGTTATGGATGTACCCCTCTGCCCCAGTATTCAATAGTTTGGTTATTCTGAAACCTAAACTGAGGCACTTAACTCACTGTTATTGATTATATTAGGTTGAATATATATAGGGTATTGTTATTATTATTCAATATTATATTGAATATATATAGGGTATTGATTATGTTCCCCCAACAGGGTAGCAGGTGGCTATATTTGGGTGGCTAACTTTTGGGCCCTGCAGTGTTGAAATTACAATGACCAGTTTTATCCCTGGAACTGACTTCTGCTTTCTAGCTTGACCTATTTTCTTGTGTAAAAGCTATACTCTTCATTAGAGTTTTATTGAGAGCTAACACCTCGGGCTGAGGTCAGCTCTGGCCTGGCCTCTTAGGAAAAGAGACAAGATGTGGGCAATGCAGTTTAATTAGAATACAATTGTATTAAAATACCACAGAGAAGGTCATATTTTGCAGACTATTTTTCTTTCCTTATTTATTATCATGTTGTAGGGAATGCTGGACAACAGCCCTGGCTCAACCAGTGAACTCTCTTCCAATAGGTACTAAGGGAGGGCTGAGGAGAACATTTTCTCTCTGCTGCATATGATGTTAGCATGATTCCTCAGGCTCCTTAAGAGACTTCTGCTAACTTTGTTTTCATCTCTGGCTTACTAGAGAACTAGATCTCTCCTCTGGGAAAATACCTGCACCAGATTTTACCTTTTACTAATTTGTGAGAATCTGAACATAACCTTTTTAACCTACCAGGATGCTGAACTGGTATAGAGAAAGTAGATAAACATGCACTGTCCTAATTCCTCTGCAGTGGGTGAAAATTACAACTTTAAGTCTGAATGACAGAGAAGAAGTTCAACGACACCCAAAGCAAATCATAAAGCCTGATTCTGGTGTCATGTGAGTCATCCAGTGGATGAAAAAGCTATACTATTTTGATACGTCTCAGATCATCAAATGTATACCAGGCCTTCTGATACACACCAGCTGCAGGATGAACAGATTTCATAATTTCTGTGACTGTTAGTCTGTACTAAGAGAGGAACAGAGTATGTATACTCTTCTCGGTGAATTGCCCTTTCCTATTTGTATCAGTCAGACGCAGTGCTAAAAACCTGCCCTCTATCTTCCCTCTTGTTCCCCCTTTCATGTGATCCTTCCAGCTCCAAGAAAAGCCAGGGTGCAGTCTGTCTGCAAGGCAGAGATTTATTTACTAGAACATGTGTGAAATCTGGGGAATGAATACCAAAATTACCCAAACAATTAACCTGTCAATCAGCAGTTCCCTCCAGCAGATGTGTTATCTATCCTTGGTAGATCAGGGATTGTGGGGTGCTTTTCTACAGGCAATTCAACCTAATCCAAATCTTTCAGTATGCGTTTTTCTACCAGTAATACCAACTGTATAGTTGGATGCATGAAGAGATTCCTTTTGACAATCTAATTGCTGATATTTTTTGCTAATTTACTAAATATGTGATTAGGCATAAACTCTAACTGAAGCAATCTGATTACTAAACTCAGGCAACCCAAAAGAGAAAATCTTTGTTCCATACTTTACAATACTTTTATCACTTATATCACTTTTTCTTTTTGCTTCTGTATAACTTCTGGTTAGCTTTTTCAGCATCAAGCTTTCAATGGCTAAGACACAAAAGTATAAGTCAGCATGAGCAAGGTTTGGCCCTTATGTTCTGTAAATAGGAGAAAGTGAGGGATACTTATGCTTTTTTTTTGTTTGCCGTGCAGACAAAGTCTGTTTTGTGTCATCTGCAAGCCTAATGAGTGTCCTCTGAAGACATGGTCCTGGAGTTTATTCTATGAGCAGCCCTGGAGAAAGTTGAGACCACTAGCAGGCACTAGGATCTAAGAAGAAATGTTTTAAAGTCTCCTTTGCAGTGGTGAAACTGAACTCTGTCTTTTTTACCGAGAAACTTTGTTCCCTAAACACAAACACTATCTGACTGCTATCAAGTTACTGGTAAATCTGAAATGAAACACCTGTATTTCCAACAGGTATTGCTATACAGTGGTAAATGTCTGCCTCCAGCAAGATTTCAAGTTGGGTTATGTTTCTTGAAGACACTGTTTACTTCCAAATCAATAGGAGTAGTAATGATAAGTCACATTAAAATGCCATAATGATGCTTCATTACCAGCTATCATCACCATTAGTACATTGTTATTATACTGTAAATATACATGTCTCCATTCGTATATCTGCCAAACTTGACACATCACCACATCACCTTTAATTGCTTTGAATGACCTGAGAAAGAATCTGGTTGGAGAATGAGGTAAAAGTGGAAAAAAAAAAAAGGTTATGTTACCCTTCCATGTTATGTCCTTTCCTCTCCTGTTTTTTTTCCTGACTTTTTCTTGGTGCTTTGATGTGTAGAATTTCTTGAATTCCTCAAAATGAACTGAAAAATATTTAGTGAGATAAATAATTACTGAATGTTCTTTCCATGATTCATCTAAGTTTGCTGGAGTTGGTTAAACAGTTTAAAAATATACTTTGACAGTTTTCTTCCAATTGCATTACATTTGGTATTCTTTAAAAACATTCAACAAACAACTGTTCTTAATCAGTAGGTGAACAATTAAACAATATATGACTTTACATGAGGCAATCATACTTCATAGTCAAGAATCAATCCAGACTGTTTTGATTACCATATATCTGTGATAGTTACAAATAACTAGGTGAGATGATGAATTATATATAGGAAAGCCAGCATTTTGCTTCTCATGGAAAAGATTCTCTAAAACATCTTAATCCTCTATTTCCCTCTTCAACTCCAGTGCTGTCTTCATCTACAAAATCAGCATCCTCTCCAAACTGTCAGACATCACATACACTTGAAATGATGTTCCACAAGAACTGTTTTAGCATGGACTTCATTTTAGTCCTCTGTATTGTGAAACCCAGTACAGTCCCCTTTTTGCACTGTTTGAGAAGGGATTTTTTTTCTCAGTCAGATCTCTTTTTGTGTACTTTCTGCTGCCAAACATTAATGCTGAAAATCCCATTGTAGATGTTCTACCTTTTTTTTTTTTTTTCTTTTTGGGAGAACTCTAAAGATATGATATTAAAAATTATTAAAAACTACAATTTTGTGAATGACAGCAACTGTTATATAACACACACACACACACACATATATATATATATATACACTATATATACACATACACACACATATATGTGTGTATAACATATTTATAGATCCCTTTAAATACTCACTCTTGTGCAGAAACATTGGCTTCCATCCATATCTCCTGTGTATCCCAAATGTATATTTAGGATACTTTTCAGATTTTCCAGACATATGTTAAGTGACGGTAACATCTGAGCTGAAGAACCATTTATTCTGAAAATTTTCATTTTTCATTTCTAAATCTAGTTTTAAACTTAATAATTTGTAATACTCTTCCCTTTCAGGTGTTCCCATTGTCTTGCATGCTACTACCAAGGTAGACAATAAATTAACCTCTTGCTTTTGCCTTTGAACATAACACATGGTGTGGAAGTTGCTGATGCTCTCATTAGATGTACTGTTTCATTTTTACCATGTTGCACAGCTATTCACAATTTTCTGATGTGGTGGCTGAGTCATCATTTAGAAGGGTTAAGTCATCTAAATCTGGAATTGGACTGACAAGCCAGGTATATTCATCATTTGCATAATGAAATCAATCAAACAAACCAGGAGAACTGAAACGATTCTTTCTCAATTTATGTATCCACATTAAAACATTTGTTTTAAGGCCATAATTATATTATCTATGTGAAAGGCATCACTTTCCATTCATGATCTTGGCTTCTTTTTTGTAGCCCTGGGCTTTCATTCTAACTTTACTGGCAATATTCTTGTTTAGGTAATAGAGCTAAGTGTATTTATTCCTTATAAATCTCTTGCTTTTATATTGACTGCTTCTGCATTTGTGCATTTTAACAGTCCCCACTGTTTTCAAGTCTTTCAACAAATCATTTGCCACTTCTCTTTAACTTCTCTCATTTTCATTATTGCAACTTGAATGGCCTAAAGAATTTCCACATCTTTATGATCCAGGACTGTAAAAGAAAGTGGAGGTCATCAGATATTGAAGACAAAAAAAGGCAAATAGGTTATCCCCTGTGGTGGGATTGAACCTTAGAGGTTCTAGAGTTACCCAATCTCACAGTCTTTCTCAAGCTCCTTTCAATTAATTGTAGAAAGTCTGTACCGGCTTCTTATAGACAGTGAGGAGCAATGGAAAATATTTTAAGTGGAAAGAGTTCCTGTGAGATGTGTGAAGGAAATGCAACTTGTAGTATATTTGTGGTAAAATAACCTAGATAATTTTAATCTAAAATTGAATGATTTCTGAAAAAAAGCTAAAAATGAAGAATATTAGTATTAAGTGTGATTGTTAAGTTTATTTAGAGCATGTTTAAAATACCTTAATAAAATATTGAAAAGCTGTGCAAATTAAAAGGCCTTGTTATAGTGGTGCTCCTTCATATGCTAGTAAAATACTGAAATCAGAGATTTTCATTACAGTTGTTTCTGTTACTATTTTCAGAAGCTTATAATTCATCAGTAAAAATTCACTGCAGGCGAAAGCTTGGCATACAACTACTAATCCACAGGAAATACTTTTTCTAGTAGATTGCTTTTATTAAGTTACAGTATTTGCAAAAAAAAAAAATTCTGATCTATACACAGCTTGCTGTTTGTTTTTGATCCTTTTATTAGACACAAAGTGTTTCTGTTAAAAAACATAAAAATACACAGAAGCTTCCTCCTAAAAAAAAATGTCACCTGTTTTCTATCTCAGGTGATGCAGAGGTACACAAATTAGAATATTTGGCCTTGAGTACACTGTAAGAAACTCTGAATCACTCTGTAAGAAATGGAATTTAAAAGCTATTGTTATTTTAGGCAAACTGGGACAATAAGGCTAATGAAAAAGTTAAAATCAGAAACAGCCTGCCAAGTGGCAATCAGTTCCTTTTCTGTTTTTATGTTATCTGCCTCTCCAGATGAATCCACTCCTGTCTTGTTGCAATATGCCCTGCTGTCAGGTGTGAGAGACTCAATCTCCCCATTGCTCTGCTTTGGCATTTCAGTGAAGGGTTCTGCTGCCCTCATCCAGCCTGCGTGCTTGTATTTTATTTCTGTGGAAACCAAGGGTGGCAGAGACAGGGTGAAAGGAGAGGCTGGGCCATGATCAACGTTTCACACTGGGATGGAGCAGGGAAGTTGTTGGCGTGCCTGGATCTGAGAACATGGTTGTGTGTCTGGATTCAGTAATATAGATGTCACTTACAATGTCAAGGTATTATCTGATGCATGAAAAGTACCAGTTCAATTGCTGTGAATTATTTATTGTTAAATTGTTAACTTGTGAATAATATATATGTGCCTATCAGTGCCATTCACCCTTTTGAAGAAGAAATGACTTATATGACATTAGGAAGAGCTATTTGTTTCACTCTGCATATCTATTGCTAGAATGTCATCTAATGCAGATGCATTTTGCATGATAATCTGAGACCCATTAGGCCTCAGTAATGAATACAGAATAGTCCAACAACTTTTTCTCATGGGCTCCATCAGCTATGGTGTTTCCTCTCAGCACAGCTGCCATGATCAAGAGTGGAAAGCAATGATTCTTGTGGTGTATCAGTCAAGCATTCTTGTTGCCACAAAGTCCCAAAGTCAATAATATGTAGCCTGAACTGTTTTTAAACTCCAAGATTTGATTTATTCTGAGTATTTGTTTAAAATACAAAAGTTCAAAATCATACTGTAGTTCATTATTTCTTGTTGCAACAAGGTATGTTTTGTTTATATTTCCCAGAAATAGGAGCTCACAGAAGCAATGGAATTTGGGATAGCAATTTTAAATAGCCTCATGGAAAGACAAATAGCTCTAGGAAGAAATAAAAATTATGAGCATGTATGTTCTTAGCAGTTTGTGTACAGTATAACTTGACTATATGCAGAAAGAATAATATTCAGTGCTAGTCTTTGTTCCATTTATGAAGCTTATAGCATCCATGACTATCACAGCACAGCTTTCCTTTCCTGACCTGTAGTTTGAAAAAGAGTCATAAAAGACCCATGAAGGACATTGGGATGCCTGTAATATTTTATGAATACTGTGTGTGCTGTCTGTTTCATCATTGTTGAGTGGTTTGGGAAGAATTCAAGTGGGAACAGCTACATGTGAAGGGGAGATGGTGACCTGACAACAGCTGCTCTAAGAGCACCTGAGACAGTTCACAGGACCAGTCCTTTGTGGGCTATTGATTTGTAACATTTTTTTTCTTAGATTTTTCTCATACTTGATCATGGAATCAAAAATCAATTACTCATCTAGTCCTTAGTGTTACTATTAAAACTACTTTAGCTGCATTGATTGGGGTTGATATATGAGTCACCAGTAGTGCATGCTTCACATGTAAAAGTCCTTTTGAAATGAATGGGGTATACCATGTTAGAGGAGACAGGAAACTGAGGTCTTTTATGTGTGTCTTTGAGAAGAACATGTATTCTTGTGGAAACTGCTCTGAGGCAAAATCCAGACAAAGACAAGCAGCCTATACTTTTTACATATTTTAATGGGTTGCTGTAAAGCTTACGAGGAATTTCAGAGTTTACCTTAACTTGCTACGTGATGGCAAAACTGCAAGTGTCTTGTCTTTACAAGGATTTAAGCTCAAAATATTTAGTGCTTACCAGTGAGTATGAATTAAGAATATACACATTTTTTATTAGTAAAGATAAAGCTGCAATGTACTAATTATCTTGATGATCTCAGAAAGCATGCAAGCCGAAGTGTCCTAGAAACACAGATTCTTCACAAGTCCCTAGAACAGAAAAATGGGTTGGCCTGTTGTAATGACTGCAATTCTGTAAGATGGTGTTGAACCAAAAACAACTAAACCTAAACCCATGCTTTTTTTAAAGAAGCAGTTCCTAGGATTTTCCCTTTTGTTCTCACCTTCTGTTTGCATGTCTGACCTTGTACCCAAGCAGAAGAGCAGCTCCCATTTCAGAAGCCACTGCCTTAGAGCCTTTGCTAAAACAGGATCCGTAATCAGTGTTTTCAGCTTACCAATCTACTATGTGGGTCAAGTTCAGAGGTAAAACTTGTCATCACTCACCAGAAATGGGCTCTGTGGCTTATTGATCCTGGCTACTCTCATGTAGTTTATTGTTACTGTGGACATTGCTTTCTAGACCTGTTTCTGATCAGAACCCATCTGGAAGCCAGCTGGAGATTGTTGCATCCTGATGCAAAACAAAATCTCCACAGAGTATAACTTTAGGGAATAAAAATAAAATCTTTGCATATTGCACAAAATTGTATGCAGTTATATCAAGTGATACACTGAGATCAAGATGAAAATGTGTCTACTACATCTACATGAACTCTTGTAGTCTTTCCCTTTCTTTTTGTTTCCAGCTTTTACTTTATTTTTTAAAATATTAAATGTGAATTTCTGTCTTTCTGCATTGCTTTCCCTTTCTTCTTAGTTCCTCTCCTTTTTCCTTGCCTGTTTGTTTAAATTCAAGCTGGAGTGGAGTTATAATAGATCTCACACTGAAGTGATTACCTGCACCACTTGGATTAAGTGATAGTGACAAGGATCACCTAGTGCCAATGAGTTTTATTCTTATTTACTTTACAGCTGTTTCTCCAGACAAGCAGTGTGAAAGAGCCTTCATGTAAATGAGAATGAGGTCCAGTGAGTTGTTTTAAAAATGAGTTCTACCACATTACAGTCTATTTTGATCAGGCTCTCATCGATGCTTGTCATTTATCACAGATCCCTGACATATGCTTTTTTTTTTTCTGACTAACCTTTACAATTATTTTTGATTATAGGTCACACTGTGAACCATATTTCACAAATTTTCTTTATGAACCATGGAATATTGCAAAGCTGAGTTCCCCATGTCCCAGTTAAGTACTGAAATTTTAATGCATTTTTTACAACTATTGTAAACCATTAACCATTGCAACTCACTGATTATTAGTTCAGAAGGAAGTATGCAGCAGCTGTGTGTTTTTTTTCTTTTAATTTAAAAGTCAACACTTTTTGTTAATCTATCCTAGATTTACTTTCCTGTTTACCTGCATGTTTTGAAGGCGTTTTATTGCTGATAGTGCTCACTAAGCTGTGTATAGTTTGTAGAAGACTTTTTGCAAAGCAAAGCTGAAATGGCTGGATGGATAGCCATCATAGCCTGTAAACCTGCACATGAATTCCACCCTGTTGGTGT
This sequence comes from Apteryx mantelli, assembly GCF_036417845.1. Classification (NCBI taxonomy): domain Eukaryota; kingdom Metazoa; phylum Chordata; class Aves; order Apterygiformes; family Apterygidae; genus Apteryx; species Apteryx mantelli. The sequence goes on from NC_089980.1 coordinate 90,696,708, forward strand.
ATGCAATGGCAATTAGGACTGAGGAGGATTTTATTTCTGGTTCTGCTAGTTGCAAGGCTTAGTAAGGCAAGCCATTTCACCACCTGTGTTTTCCATTCTCAAGAACAGAGCTAGTGCTATTTATCTCCTTTGTAAAGCACTTTGAGATCTGCTGAGGAAAGGTGCTATATAAATGCTTGCTATTAGTAATAGTCATATAAAAGGGACAAACTAAAATGAAACTAAAAGAAAACAAACCTGAAAATAGTCCAGTAAAAGTCCTGCCTGTCTTGATAGAAAAGTTAAGAACGCTATTATAAGGAAAGGTCAGCATTATAGAAAGTGGAAAGCTTGCCCAAATGCAGAGAGAAAGAAGGCCCATAAAACATGGCAGCTCAGATGTAAATACAAATTGTGAAGACTAGAAAAGAGTTTGAAGAGTGCCTTGCAAAGAATGCTCAAGTTGCTAGTAAAGAGAGTTTTTTCCTTCATCAGAAGGAGGAAGACAAACAGGGAATTTGATGGCCAGGGTATAACAGGGGTACTCAAAGATGAGCGAGACGTAGCAGAAAGTGTAACAGATTTTTGTATGTGTGAAGACTTTGGGCAGATTCTCACATCCTCCATATTCTTTATAGCAGAGGGATCAGAGGAGCTAGACAAATTTGACCTGAATACACGGAAAGAATTAGACCAAACAGATGTTAAATAAGTCAGGAGGACTGGATGATACTTAGCAGAAATCTTTGAAGTGACTCAGATGTGAAACTGCAGAGCCTCTGGCAAAGCTGTGCAACCTATCCTTACAAACAGTTATGTGCTAGAGGACTGGCATATTACCAGGGTAACTCCCATTACAAAAAGGAGTGGGAACTGTGGAGGGGAACCTGGAAACTGCAGACCAGAGAATCTCATTTCCACCCCAGCAAGGTGAGAATATACTGAAGAATAAGATCACTCAGCACATGGATAAGCATGGGATATTGAGAAAGTCTGCACAGCTTCAGTAAAGGGAGATCCTGCCTCACTTGCCTGGTGGAGCTCTGTGAGGGTGTCACTTAGTTTGACCCATGAGGGCACTTCTTATTCCTTTGTTTTCACTAAAGAGAGGTATGTCTCTTCTCTTCTATTTCTTAACTAATCAGTTGAGTTAAATTTGAATCTTCTCCATGCTTCAGGGCTTCTGTAGGATGTTGGTAGGGTCCCTTTTTCATTCCTTCCTGCAGATGGGTGCCTTTGCATCCAGGAACTGTCACATTTTGCCATCCTCTCCAGGTGCTTGCAGACGGCCACAGCTAGACAGGAGATGGCTTGGCAGGTGTTATCACTCTTCTGACAGGTTTCAGGAAATTGCTGCGACTGCCTCGTTCAAGTGTCTTACTCACACGCTTAGAGGTGCACTGATCTGTTAAGAAGGAATTAGACCTCTGTTTTGCACAGATCATTTTTGCCTTCCTCTGTAGCATGGGTCATAGTTTACTTCCTAAATTAATCTGAGTAAATTCTCTAGTTTGCCTAGGACACATACACTCTCAATCACACGCACACACACAGAGTCCCTCATCCCCCTGTACCCTGTCCTGGGCAACTGGTTGGCAAGTCAAAAGGGCCTTGAGGAATCAGGCTTCTGGGAGCAGGTGGTGGGAGCAAGGGAGAGCTGGGGGCCCTTTGGGCAGGCAGGGAGAGCAAGTGCTGCACTCCCAGCTCTGATGATGCCCATGTAAGCAATTCCCATGATGACAATCTTCCCTCTCCAAATTCAGGATATTGTACTATATAAGATGTTGAGTTTCTAGACAGTTCTTAGCCTTTGGTCTCCATGCTTCACTCCTCAGACTACATACTACGCAATGCTGGTAGGTGTTGCTTTCCCATGAGGTGGCAGGTGCCATATCCTGTAGCTCAGCTGCTTTTTCATGCGTAGCTGCTGCTTTTTTGTTATGCATAAAACAGTCTTTTCTCAGCTCTCAGGGTTGCAAATCTTCAGTGACCAGTAATTGACCACCAGTGAGTTGTTTACAGCCATGGGGGTTTAGTTGTGTTTTCAACCTGGGACCGCATTTTCAAGTCCTTTGCTGTCATCCTGTGCTTAAACTCCATATCAAAACAAGACATCAGGTATCAAGCTTGTCCTCACATGGCAAGTTCTCATAAGAGGTTGCTAGTAGACCTAATAGGCCAGGTCTGGGTGGGGCCTTGTAAAGTTAGCATTCGGCAAAGTTAGCAAAAAGCCTGTTGCCTGCTGCTAGCAGTGGCAATACTGTTCTTACAAGGCAAACCCCATATCATTGCATCAGACTTAGATTTGTGGCTTTTAAAGTTTTACACCAAAGGATTTAGGCTGACTATCAGGTTTTGCAACTTGTAGACCAGTCTTTTGGACCCATAGCGTATATTTCATACTTGAAATACTCACTCATGGCTCAGTGCAGCACATCTAAAAATCAGTCATTTGTGGGATATACTGTGCAACTACTCTATAAACAGCCTCAAAGAACCAGTCTTCCTAAGAGGCAGTAATGAACAAACCAGTGTCTTTACATGTCCAGGTGGCCTATATCAGGAAAGAATCACAGAATCACAGAATCGCTGAGGTTGGAAGGGACCTCTGGAGATCATCTAGTCCAACCCCCCTGCTCAAGCAGGGTCACCTAGAGCACGTTGCACAGGATTGCATCCAGGTGGGTTTTGAATATCTCCAGAGAAGGAGACTCCACAACCTCTCTGGGCAACCTGTTCCAGTGCTCTGTCACCCTCACAGTGAAAAAGTATTTCCTCATGTTCAGATGGAATTGTCTGTGTTTCAGTTTGTGCCCGTTGCCTCGCGTCCTGTCAGTCAGCACCACTGAAAAGAGTCTGGTCCCATCCTCTCGACACCCTCCCTTCAGATACTTGAACACATATATAAGATCTCCTCTCAGCCTTCTCTTCTCCAAGCTAAACAGGCCAAGCTCTCTCAGCCTTTCCTCATAAGAGAGATGCTCCAGTCCCCTAATCATCTTTGTAGCCCTTCACTGGACTTGCTCCAGTAGTGCCACATCCCTCTTGTACTGGGGAGCCCAGAACTGGACGCAGTACTCTAGATGTGGCCTCACCAGGGCTGAGTAGAGGGGGAGGATCACCTCCCTCCACCTGCTGGCAACACTCTTCCTGATGCACCCCAGGATACCATTGGCCTTCTTGGCCACAAGGGCACATTGCTGCCTCATGCTTAACTTGGTGTCCACCAGCACTCCCAGGTCCTTCTCAGCAGAGCTGCTTTCCAGCAGGTCAACCCCCAGCCTGTACTGGTGACTGGGGTTATTCCTCCCCAGGTGCAGGACCCTGCACTTGCCTTTGTTGAACTTCATGAGGTTCCTCTCCGCCCACCTCTCCAGCCTGTCCAGGTCTCTCTGAATGGCAGCCCAGCCCTCTGGGGTATCCGCCACTCCTCCCAGTTTTGTATCGTCAGCAAACTTGCTGAGGGTGCACTCTGTCCCTTCATCCAGGTCATTGATGAATAAGCTGAACTAGACTGGACCCAGTACTGACCCCTGGGGGACACCGCTAGCTACAGGCCTCCAACTAGACTCTGTGCCACTGATCACAACCCTCTGAGCTCTGCCATTCAGCCAGTTCTCAATCCACCTCACTGTCCACTCATCTAACCCACACTTCCTGAGCTTGTCTATGAGGATGCTATGGGAGACAGTGTCAAAAGCCTTGCTGAAGTCAAGGTAGACAACATCCACTGCTCTCCTCTCATCTACCCAGGCAGTCATTCCATCATAGAAGGCTATCAGATTGGTTAGGCATGATTTCCCCTTGGTGAAGCCATGCTGACTACTCCTGATCACTTTCTTGTCCTCCACATGCTTGGAGATGGCCTCCAGGATGAGCTGCTCCATCACCTTTCCCGGGATGCAGGTGAGGCTGACTGGCCTGTAGTTCCCTGGGTCCTCCTTCTTGCCCTTTTTGAAGACTGGGGTGACATTGGCTTTCCTTGTGATAAGTACTGTGAGTGAGGAAAAACTTAAAAATGGTTTACTAAAAAGCTTTCGGTAGAAAGGGGATCTGAACACCGTATCTGAAAGAATTCTTCCACAATATGAGTTTCTATATTTAGCTGTCTTTCTACAGCTGTCTGTCTACATTAGTGATTGTAGTAGGAGTGGGTCTGGAGAGAGCTGAGGATGTGTTGTCTCCACTGTGTGCATTTAGGTGTTAGGGAGGTTGCTTCAGATTAGCTCAAGTCTGGTCCTGCGGACTGAATGCCCAATAGCAACTGGAGTACATTAGTATTCTTATGGAATATACATTCTGCTTTAGTTTCATCTGAAAGGAATCCAGATATTATGAAATGACTTCATGCTGCCCTGTAATGAGACAAAGCTCAGTAGGTGCAAGCTATTGGGAGATTTCCTTCAAAAGTGCACCCAAAGATCTAAACTAAAATGTTAGTGAAGGTGCAACTATATAAGACTGATCATTAATTCAAACAATGTATGGACATGTTAGAGTTTTAGAAGAGAATGTATGCTGTAGTTGAAAATAAAGTACAAAATACAAATTTGACATGTCTTTGTTAACTGTCCTTCCCCCATCCCACCAGAAAGCAAAATCTAACAGCTTTTCTAAAGATGGATTTTTGTTGAAATGTTAGTTTTTGCTCACCAGAATTCCACATCATGTCATCATAAAGGTGTCTACAGTTTTGTTTATCACACAGACTTTTATTCTAGGGGAAAGTTTAGTTTTTAATACTCACGATTTGCACTGGATATTGCTTTCGAGTACTGTTTGTATCCTAGATAGTACACATTAGAACAAATGCTGTTCTCTGCCTGGCATAATCCTCCTCACGGACTGTTATTTTGTTTTTAATCTTTTGCTGCTCCCACCTGAAAAGGGGAACTCAGGATGGTGAAAGACATTCTCTATCTGTATTTAAGTACAATTTCACTACATAGGATGGGTTACTTATTTGTATAATCCTGAATTTGTAGTTAGTAGGCAGGGAGTTATGGTGGGTATATGGCAATAGCTCAGTAGATTCAGGAATGAATTATCTTCTGCAGTACACCTATGTGTGTTGCGCAGACTTAAACCTTTCGGTAATGTTTCTGGTCTTAGAAAATCCATTGCTATTATTTTATTTGATTAAATTGTTTTCTGCAATATGAAACTCAGACTAATCATTTAAATCACCCTCGATATAAAGAAATGGAAGACAGCAAATGAGAAAATACACGGAGTGCCCAGAATGTATAAAAGTATGGAGCACTTTGCATATGAAAAGAGTTTGAAGAGAGGAGGACTCTTCAATTTGGAAAACAGGCAGCTGAGAGGGGATATGACAGAGGTATGAAAACCATGAGTAGCATGAAGAAATGTAATAGGGAACAATTATCCCCTGTTTTTCACAACAACAGTCCAGTGGAGCATCAGATGAAATGGCCAGGCAGCAGGTATAAATCAAAGAAAAGGAAATGTTCTTTCACACAGCAGGCAGGGAAAGCCTGGAACTCATCACCAGAGGCTCCTGTGGAGACTATCAGTGCAAATGGGTTTGAAAAACTCTTAGGCAAATTTATGGAGAAGAGTCAATCAAGGGCTATCCAGCAGGAAGAAGATGCAGCTTTTAACTGAAAAACTCTCTATATGTCAGATTGCTGGAAGCTAGAATGGTAGTGAGAGAATGCAGCAATTTCTGCTTTCCCTTAAGTTCTTTCCCCACACATTTACTACAGGCCTCTATCAGAAATGAGGTCAGGCTACATGGACCTTTGCTCAAATGCATTATGTTTGCTTTTCTGTTCTTATGTTTATGTTCTTATTATTGCAGTTTGTCTCAGGTAATACTTTTCCAGCAAAACACTGAGTGGAGGAGGCCACAGAGAATGGAAACCAGGATTTCCTGACAAATATGAATAATTTAAAATGTTTCCCATCTAATCCATTGATTTGTGTTAGGTGTTCAAAACTAATTTCTTCCCCAGCAGGTCATTTCCAGTTGGAAACATCCCTGTTGACCTCTGTCTTTAGTTCTTGTTTAAACCATTCATATACCTTTTTTTCCCTCCTCTGAGTTTACAAGTTTAATTTCTTCCCCAGAGGGTGTTCACAGTTCCTTCAAAACCTTCATTTCTTATCTGCAGGCTGTGATGTTCTTTGACAACACTCACACTTTCTGTTTGGTGGGTCACTCTGGTCAGGCACAGAACAGGAGGTGATTCTGGTTAGAGATGTACTGAACTAGTTGATTCTAATTAGAGAAGGTTAGAAAAACACTCCGTCTGCTGCTTTCATTTCAGATAGTTTATCCAATATCTAAATTGGAAGCAGCAGGTATCTGATCTGAAAATAAATTGTTTTTCCTTAAATCTCAACCTCAGTGCTTTGGTATTTTTTTTCCTGATGTTTCAGCCTGAGTTAGTGGGAGCAGCCGCATCAAATTCTGTTTTGGAATTCTAAAATTTGCAGAACTGCGCCACTGACTCTAGGGTGCTGTATGGGTTTCAGAGAAGGCTTTTAAATGGTAGTTTCTAAAATACACATACAGTCAACTGAATATACATTACTTGGAAGCATGTTTTCGTTACTATGTCGAAAACGTTACAGAGTGAGAGAGGCCCAGCTAACACAACATTAAGGACTTTGACCATAGTGATGTAGGATTTTGCATAAGGTACTTTATACATATGTTGTATAATTGACTATTTTATTTTTCACTTTATGCAGGCTTAATAATACTGTATGAATTAGTTTAATAGTCTATTGGCCATGCATTTTTTTTAAACCAAGGAAGAATTGAATCTGAATTCAAGATCAGGTTAAAGTGTCTAATAACATGTATATGCCAGAACATATACTCTTGAAGTTGTGCATTCAACTATCAGTGGTGTTTAGGTTTAAGGTTTCATACCAAAAATAAATAAAATGCAATACTAAAATATTTTAAATATAAATATTTTGTTCAGAGAAGGAATCTGTGCAGGCCCAAATGTTTATCTCCCAAATGACTCCATGCACTACTGCAGAAGAGAATGCAAGTTTAAGAATGATGCAAATGACACCTTTCAATTGCTCTTTTCAGAACTCTTCCCTCCACTTAAAAGTGGGGATACAGCTAAAACCTGTAGTTTCTCCAGAATCAGAACTGACTTTTTAGAATGAGGCCACTGAAGACAGATTAGCTAAAACAAGCAGAGAGAGGCAGCAACAGTTATTTCCAGTCTTGACCTTTATAGCACGATCTTTAATAGCTCTAAAACAAGTGATATCAACTGCATAGCTGAGTCCCAGAGCTTTATTTTTCTACTGGGAGACAAATACTGATTTTTGGGCTAGACCTAATAAAGGATATGTTGAATACTGGGTCCTGTTTTGATCTAGACATTATCTGACATATGACTATTATGCTAGAAAATCCTTTTCTAAAGTAAACAGCAAGCTATCTTAGCACAAGGAACCCTGTGATCTGTGCACTGTGTAATGGCTGGGTAAAGCGAGGATCCTGACCAGTGAGCATCCCTCCTACAGACTGTCAATAAGAAACAAGGCAGTGCCCAAAACTGTGCCCACAGGACTGACTATCTGGGATTTCACATTCTCAAATTCTTTCTCCAGTGCAGACACCTGTATTCTTTTCTGAAATAATGGAAGAAAGCTTGAATTTTCTTTTGAATCCTGGTAGTAATGTTGCTGGCAGCAGTACCTGTAGTCTATGTAATGCCTCCTGGTGAAAACAGTTGCACTAGTTGCATGTAAACCGACAACACTTTGGTCTTAGAAGCATATCTCAAGGAAGGTGCTTGACCCAGCAGAACAGAGGTTCCGTGGCCGGGCAGGGGCCGGGCCATGGTGGGGCTGGAGCTGGCACTGCTGCGGTGTCACGGGGCAGTGACTGACAGCCTCGGGTTGGGCTGAGATGAGGCTGGGGCTGGGGGAGGCCTGGGGGTGGGCAGGGACAGGAAGGGCCGGGAGGGTCCTCAGGACCCAGCAGCCTCTTCCCCAGCAAAGCTTTAACTTCCAAGTTGCATTATGCTCCCTTTGCTCTCATTCCTTCTCCTTGCATAAGGAATCTTGCACTCCGCTGTCCTGTGGCAACATGGAAGGTGGAGAGTGACCCAGTCCTGAACTCATCCCGGCTTAGAGTGAAAGGAGACATCAGAATTAATAAGATTTCTGCTGGGTAAGAAGCTATTGTTCTTTGCTGAGGTGAAAGTATTTATCTTCTTGGGCATAATTCACACCATTTTGTCTCTCTCTATTGAACAAACCACGTCACAGAAGCTGTTACATCGGTTGTTTGTTTTATATCTGGGACATTACAGATTGCAGTTAGACTTGAGCTCATGTCAGTAATGTGGTGAGTTAGCACAGGGTTAACTACACTGTAAATAACTTACACTTCTTCATTGCATACTATGACATTTTCTGTATGTGACAAATTTTTGAATTTGTGCTTTTCTGGCAGGTGATTGCTAAAGAGTTTCTGGTGACACTTTAGAATAAATGTCCAATGATTACTAATTCATTTGGCAGTCCTCTGTAATAATGTAAATCATGATGTTCTTCTATGACATTAGTGGATGTAATCTCTTTCAAAAATCCCACAAAATCCTCTCTCTTGTCTGACTATAGTCAAGTATATCTGCTTTAGTGTATCAAGATTTGGCAGCACTCCAGTTTCTTTGATGTAGTTAGTAGAAAGAGACTTGATAAGTAGGTACTGGTGTTTAGGGTTGAGCAAAGACAGTTTCGTTTAGATACCTTAATTTGGTTGAGTTTCATCAGTTTGTTTTTTTTGTAATGTCCCTTCCTTTTTCTATTTACATTTAAATTTAATTAGGTTGAGGCTTATTAGGCTTGGAAATAAAATCTTCATATCTAACTGAAGAGCATAAAATGGCAATACTTTGTTGTTTTAGTGAACAAAGACAGAATGCTTTTCACTCTTTTTTCCACAGTAATGGACAAAAAGCAGATTTTGCATTGAAATGTTTTTACTAACTCTGAGACTACAGTAACACAGAAAAGTGAGTGACTTTTACCAAAGACACGCTTGTAAGTGTCTTACAATATTTGAAGTAGTAGTATTTCACTGTTTTTCTCTCCTATCATGAAACTCCTCATGTGGAGAAGCCCTCCTTTGTACTATACAAGAGCATAGCTCTTCATACTGAGGCATTAAGTTGATAGGTTTACAAAATTGAACAGTAAATACTTAACCTGTGCTGCTGTTGCTCATATAACATCATGAACAAGCTGATGGATCAAAAAATTGAAAGCAAAGATAGGCAGCAGAAATGGAACTCCATTTTACTGTTTCTTTCTCTCCTGAAGTTAATGGGAAGGCAGCTGTGCCCACTTAAACACATCATGCCACTAGATTCCTCATCTGTACATGGAACTACATTAAATATGCCTACCATACTCACACTTTCCTGACAAGAACGTGGTTAATAAACACAGTAGCTTAGTGAAATAGGGTGGAGAGTACCTTGAAACAGACTTGTTTTCCTGAAAGGAGGATTAACCGTCCCTGTGTCATTACTATCAGAGGTTTGTCTTGCATATCTTGAAGATTTCTAATGATGGAGACCCTCAGTGCATCCTAATTTAACCAAATTCTGTGCTTCAATATGGATAGGGATGTCCAGCTGCAATCACGCTTTTGTCAATATAAGTTTTTTTTCCTGTATTCTGGTATGATTCAACAGATGACCATGCCAAAGTCTCCTCATTCTGTTTCTGTGCTTTCATTTAATTTCATAATAATTCAACTTCCAATTCTATAACTCACATTTAAATACAGATGGAATTGTAGAGGCACCTATGTTTCTCCTGACTTTTTTCCTTCTCGCATCTTTTTAAAAATTCCATCCCTGCATGCATATATCCATTGTAGTTATAGACTTAGAATCAGATTATGAAAGCATATCAGCTCTGAAAATATTATTTTTCAGGTCCCCAGTCATATTTTGGAAGGTCTCATCCAGTCTATGCCTTACAGAAGTGACAGGAAAACACTCTGCAGTTTCTCAGGGAAGTGTGGGTTCAGCATAAGAAATGTGATTTTTAGCATACGTATAAAAGATATTGCATTTGAACCATAAATCAGGAAATTCCTGTAAGGAAAGGGCAGTTAAGTGTGCTGTAATTATTATTCCTGGCTTTATACATGTCTCAACCTGAAGTTCTCTGTCTCAGTTCACCCCACACCAAATTCTTTGGCTCCTTTAAAGATAATCTCTTTATGTGTTAAGACAGATTTTTAAGGTTCGTTTTCATTGTTTCTGTGTTGTTAAAAACCAGCATCTGAAATGGCTTTGCAGCCTAAGGCCGTGGAGAGGCAGCAGGAAATAGAGATGCAGGAGTTCAGCTTTGTTTTTCTCTTGCATGGCTCTTGGCAGTCTCTCCATATGCTGGGATTCAGTCTCCCCCAAACCAGCGCCTGAAGCCCTCACAGTGTGTTGCTGCAGTAGAGCAGCAGGAATTCAGGGGTTTATCTTTATTAGATTTGATGCCTTGCTGTTTATGAGGCAGCACAGCTTGTACTGATAATGAAAGACCTCCCCTTCCCCCCACTCCCAATTAGTCAGTCTTGTCTGAGTTATACTCTTTATGAAAAAGTTTTGTGTCAATATTGACAAGATGAGAAAAAGAAAATGAATTGACTTTGCATAGCATGACTCTAATCCTATGAAAAATTCTGTGAGAGCAGGGTTGGACACCAGTGGCTCTCTCTCATTCTCTAACAGTATCCTGGAACATAATAAATACATTAAGTGATGAGGATGATGCTTCTGACCCTGAGTTTAACATTTGTTTCATATTATGCCAGACTGTGTTCAGGATGTTATATGAGACAGTGCACAAAACACTTAAAAAAATCTCCAAATGACCCCCCACAACAAGCAACCTCCCCCTGCACCTCCCCCTCCCTCCCCCAAGGGAGGGAGTACCTTGAACCAAGGTACTCCCCACCAAACTTTCCTTAGGACTGAGTAGCTGGTTTATTGAGTTGACATTGTGAAAAATCAAATGCCAGAAAAAACAAAATTCCCAAGGAAGGTTGGTCTTGTGATGAAGGAACTGAATCTTGAGAGTCTTGAGTATAAGATCCAGAGTAAAGTGCTTACTCTATCTGGGTGCCCTGTTTACAAAATGATGATAATGTTTCTACTTACCTTTCTTCTGTCTTGCCTAACCTAGATAGATTCCAGGCTTTTCAACTGGTACCTCTTTAAGGAAATGTGTATGCATAATACACAGCCAAAGGCAAGATGAGAAGATGAGAAAATTTCCAATCCCAGTCTATCCGGGTATTTGCTTGGTATCAATCTTATTTAATGATGATATAAATAGCAATAAAATGGATGCCTAAGTGATCTTTAAGAGTTAACAAGTGCAGACATAGGACACATCAATTAAATATGAAAAGAGGGATCAGTACTAAGCAATAACAATTATAGGTCAAAAGAGCAAAGCAAAGTCAATACATTGCTTAACAGGGATTCAGTTAACTGATTAGAGAGTAACTCTGGTGTGCTTCTGTTCACCTTGCACAACTGTGAATCATCTGCAAATACTGGGAAATCATCTGCAGGTGCTGGTTTATTACAGATACCAGCAAAGAAAGTTTGAGTCATTGAGTAAGAAGGCTGCAAAGCACCTTTTCTATAACAGAACATAGTTTTGTAATCTACTGTTAGTGACACCAGTAAGAACCTGATATTTTAAAAACACACATCTGGTAAATGAGCTGCATCAAGATTTGTTAATCTTTGCACTGATGAGGTGCACTTCATCTTCAAGGTCTTTGGGAAACCAACCCATTTTCTACCTATTTTCTTTCCCTCCTTTTCTTTTCCCAGTTATGAGTCACATATTTCTGGTACAGAAACAAAAAAAAAGTCTGATAAGAAATAAATAAAATGCAGCATTTAAAGAAGGGAGCAGGCATTTACAGTTCTTGGTTTTTTTTTCTCCATTAATTCTGTAAGATCTTCAGTTGTCTTTGTACTTGCAGTGTGCCCAGTCATGAGAATGTCATCTGGGTTTGTAATTCCAATTTCTATTTTTAACACAGCAATGAAGCTGAAGTAAAGAGCCAAATCTGATCATTGCATCCAATGCAAGCAAAATTATCTTCAGGTGGGAGTTCCTGTGGGTTTTGTGAGAAGCAGGTAGAATTACCTCTCAAGAGGTAGACATCCATTATGAAACAATGTCTTAGGAGAAACTTCCACAGAGCATTAGCCAACCGCAAAGATGGACATCAGGGCTCCTTGCTTCGCTCTTTCACGTCTAGAATTTCATGGACAGTGGAACTGTATTGGAGCTACTTCTGTAGTAAACTCCAGAAGCCTTTCAGTAGGCTTTATGATTTGGCTGCCAGTATTTGAAAGTGATCAATATGGGACAACTACTGCTTGAAGACATCTCTAATTAATCAGAATAGAAATCAGCCAAGCATTTATTGCAATTGTTAAGTGAGAGGTATCAGTACAAGGACAATTAGAACACAGGATACTTAACTACTGCAAAACACAGAAGCAGTGTTCAGTAGAGTGAGTGTCAACCCCCCCCCCCCCAAACCAAACAAAACTGAAAAAAAACCTGAAAAAAACCCCACTGTAGCTAGTTTTCAAGCAGAGGATAATAAATTGACATGATTGAAATTGAAATACTCAAGTACTTTTTTAAAAGGTCTCTTTCCATAATGTTTTTATGATCTTTATGACAGTAATTACTTCAGCCTGGCTTTCTCTTCTCAGGATCTCATGCCTAACTGATGATTGTTTCAATAAGAATGCATTTCCAAAAGTCTTCTACCTGCACCACAAAGCATTAGAACACATCCAAAAGAGTAAGTGATGCACTTTTCTGTGTATCCAAACAAGCCTGTTTTGCTAACACCATTAGCTATCTGAAATAGTTCTTAAGGATACAAGAGTTTTTTCTCATTATGAATTATTACTGCATCCCTTAGTTTTTTCCAGAAAAATCCATTTAACATAGCAAGCATCTTTTCAATGACTTGTGGATGTCTCATCTATAGTAGTGGAAGATTAGATTACCTTCCTGTTCACAGCCTTCAAACAGCAAAACATCATATCTATTTCATTAGTGACAAATATAAATTCTCAGTTTTATAAGATGAGCTTTTTCAATTCCCAGTGTTGCCAATAGGAATATATGTCTCAATCTTAGATGCAGAACTTTGTAAGGTTAGCCTCACACATATAAAAAGAAAATAAGTAATGTAACCTGTAAGTAATAAAACAGAGTAAGACATTAACTAATTGCTAGAAGGTGTTTGACTATCAAGAAAGTTCATGTTAGACATTACTAAATGCTAGTCATATATTAAATATATATTTAAGCAGCTGCTTATAATTAATTTTCACAGTTATTTTAAAATGTCAGTTGCATATGTCCTTATATAGCTGTCTTTTAAAATATAACTGACATTTTAAAGATGATAAATTTTTTACTCTGTATATTCAGAAAACACTAGTAGTGCCTGTGACTATGAAACATAAATGACTCTAGGAAATTATCAATGTTGATATAAGGTATTTTGACATGTAAATTATTATACAGGAGACTGTTGATAGATGCCAAAAATACTGTGACAGTTCTTTAGCATATACAAACAAGCAGGAATCTAACTCAGTTGCTAGCTAGTTGCTAGTTCATGTTTCATGAAATGTACAGTTGCCATGTATTATAAGGATTCAATGCTTTATAAGGTCGTATTTCCATGTGTGTGGGTGAGGCTCATAAAGAAACAGAAGAAGGTTGCCTCCCAGCAATGACAGTGCATCTCTAAATGAGGAAAGATTTAATCTATAACATTCATCAGTGTAATTAAAACTGGAACAAACTTCACTCAGATATGAATGTAGATTGTCTTCTAATTTTGTGAGAATTTTGAGCAAGTTGGTTTATTCTATTGATTGAGTATATTGCAGGCATCTAATATTTCCTGGCACTAAATATTAATACTAATTAATGCTCACTAGTGCTAAATAGGAATACTAATTAGAAATACTATTAAATAAAGATATATAACTGCCCTGGTTGCCATATATCTGTATATAGGTGCCTTTCTTTCATTTTTTAAACCAAAAGGAACTCATTTGGATTTGTATCTTCCTTACTTTGGAATGAAACCGGAGAAGCTTTTCAGAAGGCTCTGTTGTCTTTGCTGATACCAACTGCATTTTGATACAAACATCATTTTCTTCACTCATCTTTGTTGGTAGAAAAGATAATTGCCTTAGCCCCGAAGAGGTGTGCACTGCCAAACATCTTCTCTTTATTTATGGGCTCCTTAGCATGTAACAAATCATATGAACCATACTAGCAAAGGGTTCATTGTTTTGAAAACATAGGAGGGGACTGATGTCAACTCATTTAATTAATCTCACCTAACTCTAAATCAGCCTTCTTAGTCTTTATTTAAATCAGCAGAGGGAAAAAGTAATGACATGATGATTCATTTCATATGTCTTTGACACCTATTTTAAGATAGAATGTGCTGATTTCTCTCCATCATCTTTCAAATGGATTTAAGGTGCCTATCTTTCATATGGATGATTAACATTAATGTGCCTAATTTAAGGCAGATAAAACCCCTTCATAATATTTAACAGGTCTTCCTTTTCAAATGTAAATTAGGATCACCTTTCACATATATCTTGGATATCATGTATTTTTAAGGGGAAGAACTAAATGGCATATTTACTGCCTTCTGATTTTGTTTGTATAGGCATTTAAGCATAGGAAAACCATCCTTTTCAGAAAGTAACTAATTCAGATTGTCTGAATTTGTATGAGAAAAAATAATGATTTTTATTTCCTGATATTTATAGTCAATGATCCAAGCTTTGCTCTGAGTTATAATGGTCTAAACTTAGAGAAGCTTCACTGATTCTAATGAATTATTTTTCTGTTTCCATAAGATAAGTCTCATATAACAGAAAATGGAGTAAAACCCTCTGTTTTATTCCCAGTGAGATTTTCTTTAAACTAGTCTAAACTAGTCTATAAGTAACATAGCCTTTTTTGTAATCTATGCAGTTTATACTAGCACTGAAAATAGGATTTGTTATTATCTCATACCTCAGATTGAAACATTAACCATAAAACTGGTTTTATACATTAGCATTCCTTCTGGCAAAGTAGACAGAAGACTAAAATACTTCTCTAACAAAATTCTTATAATTTCACATTATTCAAGTATTAACCAAGACAGAGAACTATAGTGATTTATTCTGGAAAAATTAAGAGACCTATTACTTGCCGTGGGAAGTACAGGCATACTGTTAGTTTGACATAAACCACATAAAGATATTAAATGTGACTCTAATTAGTTTTGTTCACCATTCGAGTTTCTGCAGTTAGATTCCTTTGATGCCATCCTGCTTCTATCTAACATGAGTAATGGGATTGGTTAGTGAATAATATTTCATAGTAGAAGTGGTTTCCACTTGTATGCACAGTTCCAGTGGATGCACTTTGATAAAGTGGTAAAAATGAGAAGCTCATAACTATCTCATTTCTCAACACACAAAATCCTGTAGATTGGTGATACATCAGCATGTGCAAAATTACCCTTTGCCAATACAATGAATCTGTTCATTATATCACACTATCCTTACTTAATGACTGTTGTGCAATACATCATGTTTGGTATATATACTTATATAATGCTACTCAGCAATAAAGGAACATTGTATAATGCAACATAGACTTCATTAAACAAACTAAAACCAACCTTCAAACTTGTTTAAAAAAGAAAAAGAAAAAAGAAATAATTTGCAGCTTATCCTAAAAGTTCCATTCCATAAAAGAATAAGGTGATCTGGGAAAAGTCTATAAGCTTGCTCCTAAACTAGTATCATAGCTTGACCAAGGATGTGTGAAGCCTCATTGACTAAAGGAGACTTCATGATCAGTCTACTGTTGACACAGCAAGCTTTGAATGAGGAAATAAGTAGAATATACTCATACTATTTGTCCCTTCTCACAAGGAACTTATTAACTGTACATCACATTATCTAGGACTTCATGTATGGTTGCTGAAAAGAAAAGGCAACAGGGAATGCTGTAATTAAATTTTAGTATTACAGAAATTGGACATCTGTGTCCACACTGAACAAGGACAACATTGCTTGGATTGGAGGGGGAGGTTTCAGCTGGCATATGATTACAAATTTGCTTTGTCAGCAAGAAGTGTGAAAAAAACTCCTATATGTAACCAACAAAATCTCTATGGTAAGTGTAGTTAGAACAAATAAAAATGCTTACGTAGCTTACATGTTGGAAATCAGTGATACTAGTAAAGTAATCTTTTTCCCTGACATACACTGCTTTCACTATGGGATTTTCCAGGTGTACTTGTACTAGAATAGTGACAAATTGTTTCCAGAAATAAGATACCACTAAGTAGTTTTCCAGACAACAAGAAAAATCTAAAACAATTATTATATTTTATTACATTTTATGTTTGCAGCACTAAAATTCACTCGGTGTTTTTCAGAGTAAGTCTATAATGTCTTATATGCCTCCCATGCAGTTTTAGCAATAAAGTTAGTCCCTGCTAGGAGGCAGAGGATAGCAATCAAAAACAAAATCAGAAGGAAAGAGGAGCTGCAATGAAGAGTAACAGTGATGGGAACAGTGACTCATAGTTACGCTGATTAGGAAATAGTTCAGTTTTTTATTTTTTAATGGCTTAGGAAAGGCATGAAAAAAATGTGAAAGAAAACAAAGTAATTACTACTAAAGAGACTGTGAGGTAAAGGGAGTATTCTAAGTTGTGTATGGGGGCAATATGAAACTTTTATGTTATAACCTTAATGACTTTTCCCTTTTTTTTTCTTTTTCCTTTTTTTTGCTGGCAACCTGGGAAACATAGGGATGTCATGGATTCTTGATTAAAGTGAATTGAATTGAGGGAATGCTGATGATTCCCTGTTATCTTGAAAACACCTTTGGAAAAAAAATGAAGAAGTGAGAGGTCTGTTTAGTTACAGAAATGCTAGGATTAATTTTAGTTATCTATTTGCTATTTTTATGTATTGTTAGACTTGCAATATGATAATAACTGCTGACATAAATTTGACAAAAATCAGGTTTAACAAGTGACTTGTATAGCCACCAGGAGCTTGATACTTTGATGTTTTGGTGAATATGTTTAAGAAATGTTTAGGGAATAAATATGTAAGGTAGAAAAAGTAATTTTAAAAAGTTGTTTTAAAAGAGTGCTTTTCTGGATGCAAGGTGATAAATTTCCTCATACATCTCTTTTTCCTGTCATGTATTCTTCAAGGAAAATAACACAAAGACATCATCTTGGCTTGAAGACTTCTTTACCTTAAGTAATGAAGAAACGTTAACCTTGCCTAGCTGGTAATTATGGCAATATTTATTAAAGGGGAAAAAAAAAAGGTTATGGCTAAAGAATGAGCCACATTTTGTTAGGTTAGAACAGAATAAAAAATAATGACTGAGATTTTCATTGGATCTGCATTGAATGTCCATCTAATTGAACATTAATGGGATTTGATCATCTAATTCCCATAAGTGGCTGAAAATTTCAATCCTAATTAGCAACTGAGAGAAATAAAAGGCAGAAGAACATGAGACAAAGACGTGTGCATAGAAGACAGAGGATAAAAAGACTGTTTATTAACCTCTCAGCTAAAGTAAAAGCAAATCTTTCAAAAGCTGAAGCTGAAGCCAGAACCATGAAAAGTATAAGCAACATGTGCTCTTAGTAGAGGTGTTGGAAGAGAATCAGGAATGCATTTTTTTCAGTGTTTGTATGAGAAAGTAGCCAATGCATGCTGGTAACAGCAGTGTGGAGCTTACTGACACTACAGTGTTTGGGACGATAGGTCTCAATGATGCATATTCATGGACACTGAGAAACTTTTGTCTGTATCTTTGAGACAATGATATTATCTTCTCAACACTCAGATGATGCACCAGAAAGAAATAGTTACCCACAGAAAGACTAGGACACCACAAGGGGTCAGTCCCTAGAGTGTTTTCCTACTTCTCAGAAGCTATTGGTTCAGCTTTTCTTCAGTTCATCTAATCCTGAAGGGAGATATGTCTACTGGAACCCGCCCCCCCCCCCCCAAAAAAAACATTAAATGCATCAAACAGAAGCATACAAACATAGATAATGTTTAATTAATGTTACAATGCATTGGAGAGAGAGTTGCCAGCAGGGAGAACTGAGCTCCAGTGGATTCTCTGAAGAAAAGCAATGGATTTCCTCGGTGCAGGATTTCTGAAGTAGAGCATCTTCAGTTTGCTGATAGACTTCTTTGGCTTCTTACTTCACCTGGGAGGAGGAGAGAGACAATACCCTAAATGTCAATGTCACTGTCTAGAACTTCCTTTGATATGAATGACAGTCTCTGAAAATTCCACATATATTTGAATCAGCTAACATTTCTGAACTGTCAAAAATGCATCCTAATAATATCTTACACTTAAGCAAATATGCTCGCTTCATGATATTCCAGAATGTCAGGTTCACCATATGACTTGGCTACATCTCTTCCCCTCATTCCAGTCCTCTAAGCTTTTCCTAGAGAAACTCCACTGTAAAGGGTTAGCATGTAACACAAAGCTTCCCTAAAGCTAAATCTACATTTATTCGTTGTCAATTTAAGTTTATGAAATGTCTAGTGTTTTTTTACATAAGCTATACTAATAAGGCAAATAGGTAGTGTCTTATAACCCCTGTTTGTATAAAAGCTCAGAACACATGTACTGTGTACTTCACTATAATGGGCTGCTTGAATTGTCAGATGGAATAAACACATAAATATTTTCATGCAGGACATGCCAATATTATTTTGTTAATGTCAAAATCAGTCTCAGTGAATCTTTATGTCCTTTAAAGATCATGGAGAAACTAAATTTGTATCATAAGCTAGGACACTAGAGGATCAGATTTTGCATTTAGATGTCCAGGTAAATTCAATCATGGCAGATACTTGCATTGAATTGCTTGTGACCTAAGCTTGCTACTGATTCTGAAGTTAATGTTTTTCAGTAGTGGAAAGGCATATGCAGAGAAAATCAAGGGAAATGCACTTAAAAAAAATCTAATATCATAAAATAACAATGAAGTTACAATAGAAATGTTCTGTTCTAGAAAACATAATGAAATATTTTTGTAGGTCAGCCCAGGTAGAGGAGTACACTGTCCTAATTCAGCTGATTTAATCCTTGCTTACATTGTTTTAAGCTGATCCACCCAAGTAATAATGATATATATAAAGAATGAAACATGTTTACCTGCATCTCTGTCATGGAGTTTGTGCCAGCATAAATAAATTGATTGGTGAGCTTTTGTAACACAGACAAGACCTAAGCAAATAAGGTAAACATGTTCAAAGCAACTAAAAGAGAAAACAGTAGAATTTTAATCCAAACATTTAATCACTAAAGGGACAGATTCTGTTTTTTGTTAAACCTATCAAAACCAGGATATATATCAGCAGAGAAGATATTTCCACTGTGTGAGTATATCAACATATATTTTAAATATCATCAGATACACACTCTTGGTGTTATTGCATCTAATTTCCATGTGTCTTCATTTGGAAGCCATGTGGTATAAACATGTTAGGTGAAAGCTTTCTGCCAGCACACAGTGATGAGTCCAGCTTCTCTGCCAGAGGTGACACCAAGTACACCAGCACAAACATCCTGGCTGTACTTTCACCTAATGCTGGGAGATAGACTAGCCCTACAGTCATGCGCTTTGGGACACCACTAACCAGTGACAGCAACTCATGACAGAGGTATGCCAAAAGAGAAAAGATGATAATGGTGTGTCAAAGAGATATATCTAGCAGATGTAAATCTCCTCAGGTGTGGAAACAGTGGCAGAATATTTACTCCTAAGATACCCAAGTGCTAACTGTTTTGTCTTCCATAAATATAAACATGAGTTAACATATTGCTGCCACATTTAATTGTGTCTCTTTTCTGAATGTTGTTTTGCTTTTGTTTCAGTTTAAACAAAAACTTGGTTAATTAAGAATGCTTGAAGAAGTTAGTTTCCACCAGTTTCTAGGTGAGCAGACCTAGAGTTTCAGGGGGCAGTGAGGGGAGGCTGCCCGCAAGGGAAGGGAGTCGGGAGCGAGACTGCAGGCAGAGCAGCAGCCTCACCACCAAGGGCACTGTCCCACGGTGCCTGAACAAGGTAAGCTCAGGAAAGGACCAAGCGTGAGTGTCCAGGACTAAATGCAGCTTCTGAGCGAAGGGGGCCGTGACCCCCCCCCCCCGGCTTTTTCTCATACTGCTCTTTCCATACAGCTCTGTCATTCAAGACCTCCACTCAGTGGCATCAAAAGCTGGCCCTGAGCCTAGGCAGCCAAATCCCTAGGGGTAGAGGGAGGAAAATGTTGCACTCATGACCCTGACAGCAAGAGTCCTAAGTGGTACATTTGTTAGTTTTGAGAGGAGTATGTATGTATTTGAACTTGATCCTTGCTGCTACCAACAATTCCTGACCAAAAAAAAAAAAAAACAGATCAAAAAGAATAATGCATCCTTTTCAGATCACAGAGTCAAGAGCTAACAGTACTGCTACGTTGAGAAGACAAACTCTTAAGTAGAAATACAATATAGCCATGGCTGTTCTTGCCAGTGAAGAAAGCATGCAGACACAGATGAAAACAATTATGAGTTGGCTTGACCTGATACAGTGAAAAACAAATAGAGATGGTGTTTTTTTGGCTGTAACACTAACCTTTTCAATGAGTATGAAAAATGGAAGCTATGTAGTAAGGTATTTATTATGATCTCTTCTGAGACTAGTCATGTCTTCCATCATCAGTATGTCCTATTACTTAATGATCCACATGTCCAGTAAGAGGACATTTGGATTACACCATTCAGCAGCTATAGGCCATTCAGCTGCAATAATGAGTGCCTTAGCTGTGCTTCTGAACTATTCAGAGATAAATTTCAGTCTATCCCTAAAATAGCTACATCAGTGTCAGTGTAGTTTGTTCATTGGTAATAAATTCCAACTGATTGATATTGGTGTTTGAACTGCTTTGCCCTAAATGAGTTTCAGATCCATATCATTATGTGTTCAGCTGACACCAGTTCAACACTTCTTGCTTAGCATTTTGGATATTCTATGTTATCTGCTGGTCTTGAGATCAAACAGCATCTTGTGATGACAAGTGGTTCTGGATATTGCAGGCTTAGATTTTATCCATATCACATAGAATATAACTCCAAAAATATTCAAGTATGAGGTCTTTCTAGCTTTGCATTTGATCGGAATTAGACAGAGGCTTTTTTCTTTTATCCCCGATATTAGAAAATATGCACAGGTCCTTGAACTCTGATGAACTCTGATGCAGTAAATGCGTAAGTAGATGCTTAAGTTTAAGTTCAGTAGTCAACAGCTGTCAATAAGTCAACAGAATCTGAGAATTCTTTATTAGGAAAGGAGAAAACAGTTATATCAGTGTTTAAATTAATGGTGAGCTTAAATTTTGAATACTTCACATGATTTTGGTTCTCCCATCTCAAAAAAAAAAAAGAAAAAAGTAAAAAAGAAAAAAAAGAAAAAGAGAAAAAGAGAAAAAGAGAAAAAGAGAAAAAGAGAAAGGGAAAGAGAATGGGAAAGAGAAAGAGGGAAAAAAAAGGAAGTATTAGAACCAAAAGAGGGAAAGATAATGGTGGCAGAGGTGATCAAAGGTAAGGAATGATTTTTGCACAGAGATTAAAATATAAAATTATTTAACATGGAAAAGAAATAAGCGAATATGTGATAGATTTTATAAAGCCATATATCTAGCTGATGTACATATCCTCAAGTGTGGAAGCAGTGACAGACTGCTGTAGAAGCCACAAGTTTAAGTGAGTTTGGAAAGCAGTTAGAGGAATTCACAGAAGAGAAGCTTAAAAAGGACTCTTTAATATGGATGTACAGATATAGTCTTTCACTTGGGAAGTTCTTCAGCCACAGATTGTTAGTGGCTGGGAGGGAATAATGGGGGGATATAAGAGTATATTTATTTTTAGTCTTTAGCCTCTGTCAGAGATTAGTTCTGTTGAGCTCAAGGAAACATGACTTCAGTGGGGCTACCTACAAGTTTAAAATGGAGCATATTCATTGGTGCTTGCTGATTTAAAAAAAATACTGATTCAGGAAGCCAAACCAGTTTCTTAGAACTGCACTCATATTTGTTATAAACATGAACTGTACTATTTGTTTATAATATATCAAAGTGTAATAATTCCCTTGGGAGGAGTTTAATAGGTCCATAAAAGCAGTTCCTCAGGAGAGAAAAAGACAGATAGAAACACACAGCTTCATGAACATAATTCACCTTAACATTTTCGACATAACAAGATAAAATTCAGCAAGTGGAAATAATCTATTAATTTGGATGTAGGTTTAACATTCAAGAAACATCAAAGTATGCAATGGCCCGATAAGGCCCCTGTCCTGCCAGTAAGTCTGCTTCTGCCTTGACCTGTCTAGCTAAAATGGCTCTGCCCACCACAGCAGTGTTGTATAGGAACACAGAGCAGGAGCAGGTAAACTTTAAAATTTTAATTTCTAATTTCAATGCCTAAATTGTATCCCAAGTAGTGGTAATTATCAGTGCTTTATAGAAAGGGGAGACCCCCTTTCCCCTCCAAAAAAAAAACGGCAAAAAAGTCGTGCATGAGAAAAGAAATACTGTCCCCTGCTAGCAGACATTAGTGGAAGCCCTGCTCATAAGGACTGAGACGATAATCTCTCATTTCTAACTTGAATGCTTGTAGTGTTCTTTGCAATCCTCTGATGGAATATATTGTTAAATGCGCAATATGTTATTATCTTAGAAGTCTGAAAGCCCAAACAAGATTCTGTTTTTCCCTGTTAATTTCTGAACCACTTTGTTGTTCCATCAATATGCTATTGATAATATGATGTTCACCTACCATTGGGAGCATTTCATAAAAACAAAAGCATGCACAGGCAGATGGCTGACTCTGGACTACAGCTGACCAATTTTAGTGGAGAGGTGTAGTTCCTAATAAGAACAGGCATTGGTATCTTTCTCATGCAAATTATTACTCCTAACTAGCACTCCCCAAATCATTACAATCCAATATCAGATTCCTTGTAACAAAATGGAGTTGCTAGGCAACATGAATGGTCAGCCTTTTTCTTGTGAGAGCTCTCTTTAAAGAACAATGTATGTATTCTTTTCTGAAATTCAAACAATTATTCTTTAAATATGATTGCAGATGTGTTAAAATAAGAAGAAAATGAGAGACATCACTTAACTTTTGCTCTTGAATTCCAGTCTTTCTCATTTTGGGACACATTTTCCACTGCAGTTGTGCATGCAGAACCATCAGAAAACATTAATTAGCATGTTGTTAGGATGTAACGGATTTTAATGGCACAACTGGAAGGTCACCCACATGTCCCTAGAAAATTATAAGCAGAGATTCTCCAGCTAAAAGAGATAACCAGATGGATAAGTATGAAGTTAATGTTATTTCTTTTGGGGCTGGAATGTCAAAGTGAATATCTAATGATGTTTCTCTTTCTTTTTTCTTTTTTTTTTCCTTGAGCATGAACCACACAGGGTAGAAATAAATCAAGTATCAGTTTAAAACTGGAACTTAAAGAGGACTTAAAGTCATTTAAACGTATATGAGAAAAATAAGATGATGAGCTGAAGCTTTACTTAGAGATAAGAGTAAATAATGGCCTTTACTCATTTTATGCACAGACTGACTTACATTAGAAATCCGTTTTGAGTCATAGAATTCAGATCAAAATGCAGCTCTCAGGAAACTGAATCCAGGGTCCCCCATACAATTCAAGGACAAATTCAGGGTGGTCTGCCTATGATTTCATGCCAGTGTCACAATGCAGCAAGCAAATGTTGATTTTCCCCAGATTACTTAAATAGAAGTTGTGTCCAAAGACTGGACGCTGAGTGGAACCAAAAGCTTCTCCAAATTCAAAATGACCAGAGGAGTAGTTTTGGCAAAGGTCTGTCTCTGCAAAGTCAACTTCATACGTACAGTATTGTCAACATTTCGGTAAATAAGGTTAGAAAGTGGTTGTGCAATGACCATTTGGCCTACTGCAATATACATTATGTTCAGCAATGACTCAGGCTTACTGCACTGAGGATCAGGACTTATTTGACTGACAGATAAAAGAACATTGGCAAGGACGCCAGGATTAGCATGAACGTAATACTACTGGGGGTCTTTTAACTTCCATCTGTCAAGTGAGGCAAGCAGATGTGACTTCCCTTTAACACCTCATTGAAAGGATAACAACTCTGACAGTGCAGTACCTTGCCAAAGACCATGCTTAGTGAATTGCTTTATTTGGTTTCACAGAAATCATTTTGTACCTTCAGAAACAAGTCAAAAAAGTTGATCAGCCATATAATATCTACAAAATAAGTGACCTTAGAGAAGATACTCTCTATGTTCATTAAAATAAGTGGTTTCAGAAAACGCAGTAAAATTAAATCAGTAATTATTTGCCCCATGTCCAGGCTGTGAACCAGAAAAGGTCATTGAGATAATTTCTAATTAGTTCTCTTAAATAGATTTGAAAAGGCTAAATACTAGCAATGTTAATGTGTCAATCCATCACAGACATGACCTGTGCCTATATCTCTAACAGAGTAGCAGTAATGGAGCAGTAAATATCTGTGATCACAACCTAACGACTTTGATTCTGGATTTTGGTATGCCTGAGGTGAAACTACAGAGAACATCTGTGAACCACAGTGTGTTTCATTGTTAAATATCTTTGAGTTTGTGGCAAACTATTAGGTTTGACCTTGCATTGAAGATTGTGATCGCCAGGAATAGAGTTTGATATTTCTGGCCTAAAAGCTCCCACATCTAGACATCCAGCATAATCTGTCTCCAAGCAAATAATGAGCAAAGGCTATGGAGCAATACTGAAAAACAGGGATACACATTTAGGCAACTAGGATGTAGTCTGTGTCACTTCACTTTAACCTTTAGCAGTTACACGTTTACGATGTATGGCCTGTATTCCTCCCTCGTCAGTAGAGAGAGTCAAGAACTGCTCATTTTTTAGGCACATATTTGAACGTGGGTGAATCCTCCTGTGGCACGTCAACCTTACAGTGCAGTATTTTTGCAGATAGACATTGTTTTATACTGCAGTCAGTGTAATGACATACTGTTAGGGTAGAGCTAGCTTTAAATTAGCCAACTTCACGAGCAGAAGTCATCTGGCCAAACTCCATATGATGTAATTCAGTGTCAATCAGGATAAATTAGCCTTTGTAAAGCTTCCTGCATAGACTAGGTGACTTTTGATAGCTGAACTGGCTTACTGAAAGGTAGTTTCATTATCTCTACAGAATACAGTAGCCTTCTGTATAGTCATAATGTTATAGCCATATTTATCACTGGATAATCTCTCTTCTCTTTCAGATCAGAAAGACCCTGAACTGAAAATAGTTGGAGGCTATGGGAAAACACTAGATGTAGGTGCCTCCTTTTTAATCTTGATAGGCATATCGATATGGTTACCATCAGAGACAAGCTACTGGCCTAGATGGACATTTTGGTTCTCTTGTTCCCTTTCACAGTTTATTTTACATAAATATTAACTTTTCAAAATGAGCCTGTGTATGGTGGTACATCATGGTTTTACTGGGACTTTAAATGTTTCCTGTTTCTTTTCGGATTTCAGTTGAAACAAACATATTTGAACAAGTAAATATTACTTTAAAATTTTCACACTTTCTCTTCTAAATTTCCATTTTGAACAATGAAAGTTCAGAGCTGTTGACTTCAGGGATATGTCAAAACAAAAGAAAGGGATGGGATCTGGCTCTTCTGACTGTGAAATAATGGTGATTAATGTGCAGAAGCATTGCCCTCTTCATTTAAAATAGCAGTAATTCCATTTCTAGTAAGGAGATGAGAATGGCATGCACAGTAAGGATCCTTGGGATTAGCAGAGTGATTTCCCCTGATCCAAGTGCTTTTCCTCTAATTCTGAGAGATGCAGTTCTATATTAAAGAACAAAACAGAAAAGCTCTTTTGCTGAACTAAAAAAACCCATAAACTGAGAAAAAATACATAGTCTGTTTATGATAGCAATTAATGGACAGTAGAAGAAATTATAATTAATCAACAACAATTAAAACACAAAGGGTTTCATTTGCTTCTTTTTTTATACTTGTAGTTTGTGTTGCTGGGCTTGTACAACTGATAGTTCATTAATGATTCATTAACAAGAACTAGCATATAAATTATGATGCCTATACAACAAAGTTACGGTAGTTGTATTCTTACCATGTTAGTTGTAAAAACTGTCCTCTCCTTTTCTCTTTTTGTAAAAGTGATGTTTCATTAAAGTATTTCTACCTATATAAGTTTCTGGATTAAGGGCAACTTCTTTATTCTGATTTTAATGGTGCATTGGTTCTATTTACAAAGCTGAATTTATATTAGAGTATAAATCATGTTGGAGATTTAAAACAGATAAGAATATGACAGAAACAGGTAAGCTGAAATGAGAGCAAACAGAAAAGATATGTAACAGCAAACAGAAAGTAATGATAAATACCTAGGCTCTTGGTTCAATCTTCATGTTCTATGATTGCTGAAGAAGGAATAGAATTTCAGCTTTTACCAGGAACAACAAACCATAAACATTCAGGGGCAGATCTCCAGCTGATGCAGATTATCACAGTGATCTGCCCACCGTTTGCAGATAAGCCCCTGACCGCTGTGCAGAGTAGAGCAGAATCCAGGCAGAAGTAATTCAGTGTTGTATAAAAGGAGCTTGCCAGAATCTCATGGAGATGTCATCGCTAGGTTTTGATAGAAGCTCTATCCGTTTCCCTCAGTGAAATCTTCTCATTAGGTTGCACTCCAACCCTGTGGCGAATGATGGAGAATTCCATTATGTAGGACATGTGGCTTTTTCATCATGCATTAGTAGGCTGTGGGTGACAGTGAAGTTAGTTTCCTTGTGTGACTCTTACAGAGATAGAAGGCATTAACGTTAGAACATGACGGTTTCTTGTTCTTTGGGGAGAGATGGTATTATTTCTTATTGTTTGTTTGGATAGGTCTTAGCAGAATGCCTAGTTTTGTTTGTAGCAATCTCTCTGCCCTTTCAATGACATGCATTAACAGAATTCCCAATCAGACAGAATGGAAAATGGCATGTTTCTTTTTAACTCTTTCAGAATGTACAGGGCATGTGAAAAATGTAAGAAAACTGTGTTTAAGTGCTGCTTCCAAATCTTAGAGCTAAAGTGTTCCTGTGCCAAAACATTATTCAAATGTGATGAAAATTGTCTCCAAAGATGTTGTAGGTGGTAGGGAGACTGATAGCCCTATTCACAACACGTCAATCTCCCTAGCAAATACAGTTTAAAAATAACGTGACACTGGTTTGACATAAATTGTTGCAGACTATACATTTGTCGTTCCTATTACTGAATAGAAACCAGGCATTATGGGCTGACATGCATTTCATTTGAGTATGTCTGAGACACTTAGATTGGAAAATAAATGAAACAGTCAATACAAGTGATGTAATTAATACAAGGTCTGGCTTGGGCTGACTTTACAAGGGTGCAAGAAATTGCTTGTTGGACATCAGCGTATTTTTACTGTGCAACAGTAAGGGATTTGTGGCTATAAACAGCAGCTTCAACCTCAGTGAACCTAACTACTAGCCAGCATCTTTAAAGAGCATTTGTGTTTACAATGGCATTAACTATGCTCTTGTATCTTCCTGATTTGATGTCCATAAACAGCAGATGAAGAAGGGGTTCAAGTGAACCAACACTGTAACAGTTCCTGCTGGCGCAAATACCTTTCCCTAGTATTAACTGCTACAGTTTTCTGACAGCAATGTAAAATGTGCTCCTCTGTATGGATTCAAGCATGCCTCAACAAAAAAAAGATGTGGATAAATCCTCTGTCCATACTTACATGAATATCATAAGTTTTTTAAATCAGATAACTTGTAGAATGCTTCTTTTCTATGACTGTGTGAACAAATTCATTTGCAAAGCATGGAGGAATCAAAGAAAAGCATCAAAAGTTAAGTAAATTCTGCAGAACACTGTGGAAGACACATTGTGAAATGCTTCTCATGAATGTCCATGCTAGAAAGCTGATAGTGGCTTTTTTTCATAATTCAATCCTTTGCAGAAAAGTTACAAGTGTCCATAGCATTAAAAGTCCCCCTCCTACTAAAGGAGAAATCAGTGACATGAAACCTAAGTATAATTTGTTTTATTTTCACCTATTTACTCATTTTGGAATATAGTTGGAAGCAATCATTTTACATATATCAATTCAGCATTCTTGTTGAGCAAACCAGTCTCAAGAATTTACTCTGATCAGAGCCAAGTTTAGAGATGAGAGCAAATTTTCACATAAGAAAAACTCTTGCTACCTTGAATAATAAAACTAGGAGCAGCACAGAACATGACTTTTCCTGACAGAATCACAAATCAGAATCCAAGAATAAGAAAACTCAGCAGGGTAATTGTAGCAGTGACCCAGGATGGTATCCACAACAACAACTGTAAATATTTACAATTCACGACAGAAGCTGGCTTTGGGCTATAAATTTACATACACTGTTTGCAAAAATGAAGCCTCAGACAGAAAACAGGAATGGCGGCATTCATGTCACTTACTTACCTTTTGATTAGGTGTCTTTATATGATTTTCTCACTGGGATCATCCTTTGTACCCAGTGGAGAGAAATAAGAACTTCTAGGGCTTAAACATACAGGATGCAAAATCAGTTCATTTAAAAAATGTCTGAAGTTATAATGGATATTTTAGATGAAACAAACTCTCATCTGAATATATCTTGCATTCTCCTACTTATATAAGTTAAACATTTATGATTCTGTTTGCTCTTGAAAAATATGGTGGATCACAAGGGAACAGGGTACTTTACCTAGTGAAATAGAGATGCATGCCTCATTATTATTTTCTACAAAATGTATATTTGCATAGAAGAAAGTGGCTAAAATGATAAACCAATACATTATGATTTTCTTGAATCTAGAATTTCCAGTAGAATTTCTTTTACTGATTTAAGGACCTTCCTGGAACTGAATGTAGTTGTCATGATGAGTTCATAACAGGATTTAAGTTTGCTGTCAGCTTGCTGCAGTGAATGAACTGCTGGAACCCTTCATAGTCAGACCTAAGATACTGATAATATTGATCAGACTCACCAGCAGCTCAGATAGGGCAGCCTGTTCCATCAATTTGCTTGCTGCTTTGCTTTCCCAGTAACACAGACTATTAGGTAAGGCAGACTGGGACAGTTCTTATCCCTGATGCCGAGTGCTTCTGGGAAAAAACAAGGTAAAGTGCTCTCAGCATCATGGAAAGATGTTGGGTGGAAATAATGTGTTTACTAGACACTTTCTAGGAAGAAGAGGATTCAAAAATGGAGCCACGAGTCAGATTTGTCTGCTTGGTCACTCATGTGACCCAATGAGCTTTGATCCAGACTTTTTTCTAGACTGATTCAGCTAACCAGACCAGATTCAATCATGCTGCTATGTTCTTCCTGCATATGCTTGGGAACTAGAGCAGACACAAAGACTGGGTTTGTTTGACCAAATTAGAGACATCTGCAGTGCAGGTATTTACATCCAAGGTACATGTCTAGATTCTCTTCCTTGTCAGACAAGGAAGTTTTCTAGGGTACAAAACATCTAATTCCAGAGGAACTCTCTAAATTAGGCCACTGAACCCCAGAAGCACCTCTTTCTCTCTGTTGTCCAGGAGGGGAATTGGACTTTACCATTTACCATGTAAATGTCTATATTGTCAATAGTTAAGAGTTATTGTCAATGGTTAACAGTTAAGAGTGAGGAATCTAACCCCGGTGGGTTAGAATGTGAGCAGTCCTTACTCCCTCTTTGTCCTGGGCTGCTGCAGACAAAACAAACCATAGTGAAAGTTTGAGATAGCTCTGTGAAGCTGC
Organism: Apteryx mantelli; assembly: GCF_036417845.1. Taxonomy (NCBI): domain Eukaryota; kingdom Metazoa; phylum Chordata; class Aves; order Apterygiformes; family Apterygidae; genus Apteryx; species Apteryx mantelli. The sequence goes on from NC_089980.1 coordinate 90,726,731, forward strand.
CCAGATTAACTCTTCCTCTCTGTGACCACTCCTAGGAATTCATGTATCTAAAATTAATAACTCTAAGCAGTAGATATATATCTTTACACTCCCTGATTCACTACTTGCCTCCAGTTAGAAGAAAGCACCAGACTGGGCAGTTCTGTTCCCACAGGAGAATCCTCTCCAGATCTCTGGAGCTTTTACAGAGGAGCTCCTCATGCAACACTAAGTATTATAAAAAAAGGCAAAGCTCTTTGACCCTGAAATCGTCAGTTGGTATTTAAAAAGAATCCTGTCAAACAGAGAACACTATTTTGTGGATTCTTAGTATGCACATATAAAAGCCCACAGGTTATGCTCTCATCCCTACTAAGCATGTTCTTCAATACTGTACACAGTCAGCATTTCAAAGCTAATACAAGCCCTAAGGTATTTCTTTCTTTTCATCCTTTATTTTTCTCGTGGCATAAAATATTTTCAGGAGGATGTTTAAGCCACAAGCAGCCCAGATTTCTTGAAACAAACCTATTTTATGTATATTTTTTGTTAGAAAATATGCTGGAAATAATTATTCACAGTGCACCATGTGCATGTATCTGTGTGTGTATAAATTGCATGGTGAAAATACACACACACACACATATATATAAATAAAATGTACGTATATATTATTCAATCATAACAGAGCAAATACAAATTGAAAAGATGCTCAATTAACGAAGATCAACAATGACTTTCAGGAGGCTATGCTGCTTTATGCTAGTTGATGTTCAAAGAGAAGTGTCACATCTGTTCATAGCTGAAATGGGCAGGATTTTGTTAAGACCCTGACCTATGCCTGATTTTATAGAGGTGCCCCTTGGTGGCACATGGGTTTCACTGACATTTAAGGTCTAAAGTTTTGTTTTATTTTATTTCTTTTTGAAGAGCTCCATCTCTTTTTCTTTTCCTTTTCCCTTAGTTTTTTTCTTGGAAGAAAGATGAGGACAGCTTGTGAATGAAAAGGATGACTTTACCAGAGTTCTTGTTTGATGGATGTAGGGTTCTATTTCAACTTGTACAATTGTGCTACAGGGTAGTGAGGGTAAGGATTCTCAAAGGCATGAACAGGAGGTAAGCAGAAACTGCTATTAACTTTCAGTGGGTGCTTAGCAGCTTTTGATGATCCCTTCTATTAAATCTAGATATCTGTGTATGTTAATAAATCATCTATAAAAAGAATAAAAACGAGCGTCTGCAAAAGCAATTTTCAATACTGAGATGTCTTGCTGGAAGGTAGGGTATAAAGCAGCAGTGTTATAAGACTGAGAGAGCTTGGCCTGTTTAGCTTGGAGAAGAGAAGGCTGAGAGGAGATCTTATCAACGTGTACAAGTATCTGAAGGGAGGGTGTCGAGAGGATGGGACCAGACTCTTTTCAGTGGTGCCGAGTGACAGGACGTAAGGCAACAGGCACAAACTGAAACACAGACACTTCCATCTGAACATGAGGAAAAACTTTTTCACTGTGAGGGTGACAGAGCACTGGAACAGGTTGCCCAGAGAGGTGGTGGAGTCTCCTTCTCTGGAGATATTCAAAACCTGCCTGGATGCAATCCTGTGCAATGTGCTCTAGGTGACCCTGCTTGAGCAGAGGGGTTGGACTAGATGATCTCCAGAGGTCCCTTCCAACCTTAACCATCCTGTGATCCTGTGAACATCTGAGTTGCAAAAATAAATACGTCTCAGACTGGAAAATCCTGCTGCAGAAACTTGTCTGCTAGCTGCTCATCCTTTGTATTTCAAAAACAAAAGGAAGCATAAAAATACATCGGGAGTAATCAGCATGAGGACTGAGCTGATATTATGTGGGATGTTGTGGTTTTGATATGTTTTGATATGTACTTCCCAGTAGTGAAGAGTTTGAAAAAATAAAGGAAGCCATGCTGGCCTATAGAAATACATAACTGTTTTAATGCTGCTTTTGGAAAGGCACTGTCATTACCTCCATAAGATCTCTGAATCTCCCGTGATGAAAAATCCTATATTCAGATGTTACGTGAATCAGATATACCAAACTTTCCCAGGGGGTGAAGGGTGGGGATTGAAGGAGATCATTCTGCAGAGAAGCAATTAGAAAAATAACAAAAAAGAGCCCTTTCCCACCAATGTCCTGTAAGAAACCAGGCAAAAAAGCAAAAGGGAAATTCAGGGAAAAAAAAGCAAACAACCCCCCCCCCCCCACAAGTGAATGTAGTATATAATTGATTGTAAGAAAAAATGTAAGCTTACTTTATGGTAACTTGTAAAACAACAGAAACAAAGGAATTTATATAAAAACATGTAACCATCTTTGCAATTAATTTTTCATTTAATTTGTTTCCCTCAAGTGTAGCCCTACCTCATTCCAGGGGGAAAAAATGGAAGCTCATTAGCATTAGCAGGCCATTTATATTCTTCATGCTTTTTAGCTTAGAGCTGCCCAATCTAAGCGATTTTCTTTGTTATGAATATTTATATTATTCTGCACCGTGATAGTCACATTTTATCACAATACTTCCTTCAAACATAAGGGTAGGTTATAAGATTTCTTCCCACACATTTTTAATAATCACTGCTCAAACAACTCCTGTTATAAAGCACTTTATGCAGCAGATCAGCTGTAAAGCAATATTCACTGCATACCTGCATTTGTACTAAATATTCTTTATGTAGCATCTAGATCATTTAAAAATGTACAGATGTCAACTTGCAGTGCTATGAAATAGTCAAATTCACCACCTTTCTATATTTTGTCTCTTTATTCCATGGCAACATCCATATTAGTAGCTTTTCCTCCTTTCTTGAGCCTGATTTTATTTTAATAGCAGCTTTTCCCTCTTTCTTTAAGACTTATATTTATTTAATTTAATTTAATTTAATTTCATTTCATTTCTATTTTTATTTTTATTTTTTTCTTCCCCATCCAATTTTGCCTTATGGAAAAAGAAATCTGGGAGCTTTTGCTGAAGTAGATTGTATAAAGAAGCTGTATAGTAGGAGTAGTTGACCTAGTAGTGGTAGTCGTGCACAGAAATAGAAGAACTGCAGGGTGAAGTTTTTGATCCATAGCATGGAGCTGCGCAGTGATCAATTGCCTGTCCAAATCTGCTCCATACTTATTATTTTTATGGAAATGTATCATCCCAGCTTCTGTTAGGTATTCTCAGCTTCACTCTGTCTCCACCCCTTGACGTTCCAACCACTTCTGTGAGATTTAATAAAATACACTGAAAAACAAACACAAGGCCTTTTGAAAGACTGGATTTTAGTCAGATTGCAGTTGGAAAATCAAGGCTCCATTTTTTGGAACTAGTATTAGAAAATGCAGATTGCGGAGAGCTTAATGGAAGTGCCCTACTTTCCAGAGTCATTTGTTTTGATGAGAGCCTGAGTGTAAATTCTGTGTGGAACACAGACAGCTATTATGCAGTTAATTATGCACAAAGTAAACATGTACAATTGCAAACAGCAGAATGCCACCTAATAATGGATAACCTGAGATTTATGGTATGCATGCCCAATCTGTAAAGGCTTCTACTCATGAATCTAAAATGAATGGAACATTACCTAAATGATCCAGAATGAAGGATTTAACATATTGCTCTACCCTTATTGCTACTTATTTCCTGTCAGCAGATTTTTCATTTGGCTTTAATTTATTGCACATAAACACTATGCAAATGATTTGGTCATATTTAAAAACATATGGCCTGTGCTTCTGATTACCGGTTAGGTATTTTGTTACCAATTACTTGTTAAAGTAATCACTTCTTTAATTATACTGGTCAGCAGATAATGACATGCCCTCATTTACTTGAAGCCTAACTGCAGCAAAAGAAGTAGTAATGTCCCTAGAAAAACATGGTGCCTCCTTTTTGCACATATTTGTTAGCTTCCAATTTCTTCTTAGACATATTTATATGTTTATTCTTACTTCGGGTTTTCTGTCCCAATGACTGATCAGTGCTCAGATGCAGTTACCAGAGTTGTGGCTGCACCAGAACCCACCAAAGGGAGTGCTGGCTCACACACCACAATTAGCCCTCATCATCTCCATTGCATCTTCCCTGCAAGGAATAGAGCTTCAAAAATTTGTAACTGTTTGCAAAGCAGCAAGGAACCTATCTGAACTGCTAGAGCAGCATGTCAGTAGAAGGCAGCTGTTACTGTCTCTTTGTGTGATCAGATTTCTAGCTTGTCACTCTTTTTTGAGGGGAATACAAGTGAACAAGCCCCCAAACCTTAAGCCATCTTTTGTACTTATATGATAACAGTGATCTGTGACACAGGGGACAGAATAATTTGTATGTTTGAGTAGGTCATCACATCACTGGAAATATTGCTGCCATGGCTATCTGAGCATTTGTTTCTTTCTCAGATTTGGATTAACATTAATTGAAAGTAATGTCTCACTGTAATCAGGTTTTTGTTTCTTTATACTTGTTTCCTGTCTTTATTCTTTTCTTTGTTGACTGCTGGTTTCTGTTAAAATATTCTGCTGACTCAATTGCATGGTACAATACTTTTTGCCCGGGGCATTAATAAAAGAACAATACAAGAAAAGTGGAAAAATTAATCTGGAATGTGTATATTTAGCTGTGCCTACACTGCTAAATAAAGCAGATCCAGGGAGTGAGCTTAAGGACTGTTCTGTCATCATGCATGTTATTTAATTGTTATCATGCTCCCAGTCATGGTTTTGGTACCCATCATAATTTTCTGAGTCAATGTCTGGGCAGGATTTGGGGGATAGCATTTGTCAGGGAGTTTTCATACCCTTGCCAATAAGGGGTATGAACTACAATTCTGCCCTGCACATTCTTCCAGCAGTATCCCAGCAAGCTTGGCATCCTCAGGTAATCCCACGTGCCTACACCCATGCTACAATCAGCATCTCCAAAATTTACCTTCTGTTTCATGCAGTAAAACACTGATAAACTGTAACACAGGTCTCAGAGCAATCTAGACGCTTTGACCTGAAAAAAACCCACACATAGAAATGCTATGTATGACTTAAGGTGACCAAGACCCATGGAAAAATGAGGACTAAGTGTTACGTAGTCTGGATGTAGCTACATCAAACCACTTGCCCAGGGATTGGTCCCTGGCCTGTTTTTATTTAGCAGTAAAAATGTAGCAAGAATAATCAATTTAAAGGCTGCATACGACTTTGTGTGGTCAACAGCAGAAAATACAAAAATTGGGATTAAATGAAAAGAGATGCAACTGCATCATACTATGAGACATCCTTGTCTCTGGATGGATGGATAGAGTGCTCATTAGATGTAATGACTAATTTGTCCTCAGTTGTTCTGGTGTACATTATCCATTACTCAGGAAGGAAAAAGGATGTTTGCCCTGAAAAACATGGGGATTATCTGAAACCATCTGTTCTATGCAACTTTATATATCCTTGTAATTCTACTACAAAAGAGCTACTATTATTATTAATATTGCCAAGACTGAACCGACAGGTGTGCTGTACTCTATAACTCTCTTCATATAGATCACATCAGGAAATTCATTTAGAATAGTGAAGGAAGAACCACAGATATACTGAGATGGGCGAGTGAAGAAAGGAAGTGAACAAGAACTGTGAGAAAGGACATGTGAAAAAAGGAATGGCGTGACAGTCTCAAGCCAGGCAGACCCTACAATGAAGATAAAATTACAGAGCAACTCATGTAAACCTAGTGGAACTGGCTCTGTGGAGCTCACCATGTGCTTCAAAACCTATCTGACAACTTTGTAAATACACAAGCGGCTCAGAGGCATATTGCTTTTGGCACCCAAGCTATCTAGTTCAAAGCTAGCTTGTATGCCTTTGACTGCAATCCAGACATGCCTGGGTATTCAGCAAATAACATCACTGGTGTTTGCACTACTCAGACATTCTTGGCTTTCCAAATAGTATGTTACTATGGCCCCTTACCCTGCAGGTGGATGAGAAGATACTGTACAGCCACAGTTTCTTGACAGCTGTGTAGTTTTTTAGGGGGAAATGTTCTCCTTTAGGAGACACATAACACTAAAATCTAAAAAAGTTATAAAATTAGTAGTAAGGATATAATGTGGGAAATTACAGTGAATGGAAGTGAACCAAGCTGGAGAACCAGTGGCCATAGAAAAAAGAAACAAACCCAAAAGTAAGGAATTAGATACCTTTCTCTCCAGGACCATTAAAGGCTACAGATTATAAATATGTACTGCATTGCATCATTCCTTTTTACTGCCTTAATGGTCCTTCCTTCTCTTCTTGCAGCATTTTTGCTGAAGGCATCCTGCTACCTTCCTTAATGGCTCATTTTCTTACAATATTCAAAGGAGGGATGGAGTCCCACTTTCATCTTTGGGAGACCATAGCTTTCTTTTTCGCACTTGTTCCTCTGTAATTAAAGCTAACAATTCAGTTGCCCTTTAACAGCATTTTTTGCTTGGGTAGTTTGTTAAAGATTTTTCCTCCTTCCATTAACTTTTCTCTGGATCAGTTTGCTTTCACATCAGATCTCTTATTGATGTTGTTGTAGCCTGCTGTGTGAATCAGGTAAGCCTGGTAAGGCACTTTTACAGTGGCAGTCTTGGCCACAGGGTTACGAGGAAAACACAAAACCCTAACAAAAACAACTCAGAAGTTTGCTTACAAAAGAATCAGCCCCAACTGAATCTAAAGTACAGAAAAAGGCAAAGAATTCTACACTTAAATTGAAAGTGTCTTATTGAAGTCTTTTGCTGAGAGGAAACCATCTCATGTTGTTAGCTTGATCTCAGCAGTTTTCATCTATCTAATGTACTGCTCCCACAGTATGTTATACTCACTTTGCATAGAGGTAAATGACAGTACACTGCCCACGGCAATGGGGAGTCAGGCCCTTATTCTTTACCAAAGAGCTGTAAGAAGCAGAGCAGTCACTGAGGCTAGGCTTGAATTCACATGGCAGGAGCTATGCTGACAGGAGGAGGCACAGCTGCAGCGTGCCTCTGGGGCTGGAGGGACCTCTGCCTTTAATGCAGCTGCAGCAATTACTGCCACGCACCCAACTGCATGTGAGGGTGACTGCTTCCAGACCCAAGCCTACGAACAAGCATCCTCTCTTAATTAGAACAGGAAGAGGAGATCAGAGGAATTAGTAAATCAGTGCTTTGACCAGTTAATCCTGATACTTTTTGTTACACCCATGAACATTACACTGGGACTGGCAAATCCTACCTGGCCTGTAGGGAAGTAGGAGACAGGCACAGAATGAGAAAGACTCTTTTTTTCCTTTAGCTGCTAGTTTGAAGTCTGCCTGGACTAGAAATGACAAAGCTGTACCAGACGATGGTCGCTCTGAAGCTAATCAATAGTCTTGAAGTATTTACTTGATGGCAGGAGTCCATATCATAAAAATTCCTCTTTAGCAATGAAATTCCCTTTGTTATTAGAAATCAGGCCCAGGACTTGGGTAATCTGGGTATGTTACAAGAGTGAATAGCTCTCTGATTATGATGGTTTTGCTCTTCCTGCTTCTCCTCTCTCCATCCCCTGAGAATTTAGTTCTGGTCTGGAATAGGTGGTGGGCTAGGACTGGACTATAGGATTGCATCCATGCTACAGAAAAGAGGAGATAGGGAGTGGCGGAAGACAGAGGAAATACATCTTTTGAATAAGAAGATGCAGCAGCTGTACTGAGGTCTTGGAGCTGGCGTAGACTTGGTGTTGGGCCAAAACAGGGCCCAGCGGTAAATGGGGATGACGATGAGTAACTAGTTAAACATGAAGTTTCTTGCACGGTAGCCCGTGTCAAAGTGTGCTTGTGGGGGAAAGATGATTTCTTCCTCTTGCCTGACATTCCTCCAGTGCAGAATTCTGGGAGGTCAGCCTTGGCCTTGGATAAACAATAACTTTTATTTGTTTGAAACTTCTGCTGGTTTTACCATCTGGCATGAATTGTATTGCACTGAAAATGTTTTTTTAAATCAAATTCTATTATCACTTCATGTTTATCGTGTACTCTATCACTTTGCAACTGCTTGTGTAAAAATAAAGTAAAGCAGGGAAATAAAGCTATTAGTGGTTTGAAAACCCTTTAAAATCTTGTTGCAACCATTCCTGCAAACACCTGAGGCCTGAATCCTTGTCTCAAATACAGATAACTTTAATGTTCTTTTTGTTGTCTATATCATTTCATTTCTGTATAGTGTTATTTTACCAACAGATTGAGTACCTTTGGTTTTAACAAGCAGTTTATCCCTTTTATTTTGCTTCCAATTATTTATCTCTAGTTCTATTTCATGCAGTTGCATTCTGTTCTTTCTCTAGTTGACTAGTATCTAGTTCTACTTTCATTGCCAGAGTTCTTTGTTATTTTTAAAGGAGCGTTTTTTAATTTTTTTTTAACCTGGTTTAACTGCTTCACTTTAAGTGCACATTTATTTTCATTTACCTTTTATTTCAAAATCATATCTCTATTTCTTTCTCTACCTCTCTGTTTCATTTTCGTTTATGTTTTTAAATATACCCTGTTTGTAGTGTAGAACTTAAATGCTGACTGCTTTCTTTCTTGGTACTGTTAGCTACCCCTAGTCACAGTTGGTTGATTTATTTTTTGGAGGGGTTTTTTTCAAGATCAAGTCCCTCACAGTGTATCAGATAAGAGTCTGAATGGCATGAAAATAATGAACAGAATAGATCTCACTCACAGTCCAAAAATGTTAGGGAAGGCTACTTTCAAAAGACACTTTTGCAAACTATTTATATAGCAGTTTGAAATTGCTGAAGTATCCTAAATCTGATAGCTTTAAATTTCAACCCTTGCTTCTGTTTTCACATTTTGAAGCTTCTTTGGCTTTCATGCAGATGTTCTATACCAATAAATACTTAAGTCTGGCTCCTCATGGGAAAAAACCTTATCTTTTGGCAAAACCTATGAACAAGAACACTTGACCTGACCTGATGATCAAATTGCAAAGAGTAAACATAGACAACACTTTTTTTCTTTTTCTTTTTTTTTTTGCATTCACAGGAATATGTAGTGGAATAATGCAACTGAATTTATTCTTTCTTAAATAGTGGAAGATGAAATTATTGTGTTGAGAGTGCTCTTGTTCAAAGTGTTCTGACCCATAATATCAAATGATCCCATTCTGTCCTGATGAATTCAAAAAGGGAAACAGCCTGTAGGATTCTGACCTGTTCAGGGGTACAATGTAATTACATACTAATTCCTCAGAAGAAAGTTGATGTCAACTACTGGTATTTTCCTACCCTGCCTCAGTATTACCTTGCCTTCTGCTGAGACGCTGCTGAAAAAAAGTTTAACTGAATTATAATACTGTAAATCCTTTGCCAGATCCAGCTTTCTGTTACCCTGATGTAAACACCAAAATCCATGGAGTTATGCTAGCAACAAAGTGACTATGATCAGAATATAGCCATTCATGGATATAAATGGCAAATTGCCCATTTACAGATTAATCCTGGAGGAAGTTATAAAAATGCCATACTCTGATGCAAAAATGAATGGTGCATCAAAGTAAATAAAGCTAGATGCCTCACTCTTCTTTAATTTACCAGTGTGAATCATTATTAGTTCTGCCTGCCTGAAAGGACTTTGAAAGAGTTCTTGGGTTATGCTGCTTTTTAGTTTGAAATGCACATCTTACAGGGGAAAAAAACCTCTCCTTGTTGAAATGGAACATCCAATGCACAGTCAGAAAACAGGACTACCACTGCTCGTCCTGTTGAGGTTTTCTCAGCCTTACGGTTCTCCCATCATAATCATTTATGAACAGAGATGTGACTTTACTAATTTTGAATAATAAGAAGTGGTGAATGCAGTCTAGTAGGAAGGGGAGCCTGTTGCTATTTCATAATAAGCTTTTTCTTTGCTTTGAGGTTTTTTAGTTTATATTTTTAAATAACCTTTAGAATTTGAAATTACCTGATCAGGCCTCCTTTCCAAATGCAGTATCAAAGGGTTCTGAGTACTGTGAAGGTATCTTTCACTAGAGATCTAAATACCCACACAACTACAGCCAGGTTTTATTTCAGCTTCTGAACATATTGAACATGGATAAAGTGACAAATCACCAGAGCTGTGATTATACTTGTAGTCACAATAGAGCCAAAAGGTGCTGAAAGAATTGTCTCGGAGACATTAATGCTTATGCCAAACAAACTATTCTTAGAGAGAGCGTTACCACACCATAAGAGCCCATCAGTTTTCATTTTCATAGCGGGACATGGAGGGTTAGTAAATAGCAAGATTTGTACGCAGATCCCCTGAGTAATGGGTCAGACAATCGCGTTATTGATTAGCCACCATGATGGCACTAAACCTGAACCTCTGTAATGTCATCATCTCTAATCAGCTCTTGATTAGACATGCTAAAGTATCATCTCCACGATCAGGTATAGCAGTGGAGAGCTTTGACTGAGCAAATCCCTTTGAAAAGGATCCCTGGAGAAGAATTTGATTTTCCAGGCCAGAATTACCATCTCTGTGCCTTTGAATCTATACTAATAATATTATGGGGGAAAAAAATGTTTCTTATGCCGACATAAAAATCCTGTTTCCTCCCTTTCCTCTGGGTCAGGGTTATCGAATTATGAGCTGGGTACTTCACTGCTCTTTTACAATAAGCAGAACAGACTGATAATAGATAGACATTTTTATTTCTTATGTTATCTGCTGTATGACCATTGACATATGGAATTATTTAACATCGCATTTGAAAATGCTTTTAAAACACTAGATAACAACAGATAATTAGTGTCCCTTCCCAGAAAAGTAAATTCCATGCCAACATTCCATAACTGAAACTCACAATATTATGCCAACCCTGATCTTAACAGATTCTGTTTATGATTAGAGCTGCAAATCAATGATATCCTAGTCTGTGGCTTACTCTGGAGAAAAGCATTCCCTCCTTGCCTCCGCCAACATTTGCTCCAGCAATTTAAATTCTGTTATTAAGCTGTTGACAACAGTCAAGGCATCTGATAGTTTTTTGGTTTTTTTTTTTTAGGGCTGAATTATACCACTGTTAGGTTACACTCAGAGAGAGAGAGCTCAGGAAGTCAGATGAAACCAGTGAAGCCTCTCTATGGCTGAGGCTGGTATTACAGATGTAGTAACACCAGTTTCACCTCATCAGTGCACTGCTGAAATTTGTGGCTTACATTGAAAGGTTCCTGTGGTATCAGCAGGTAGAATATCAAGCCAGTGGTCACTGAAATGTCTCTGTGTCTCTTTAATTGGGTACAATAAAGTGGGAGGCTCTGGGCCCACTGTTCATGTTCCCTTGGAAAAGCTATGATGAAGACTCCTAAAAAGGTAGGTACCTTTAAAAAGAATTTAAGTACCTACAGCCCAGTTTATGATCTGTCCCTAAAAGTCCCATGATTCCTGGAATGTTTTCACCTAATATTTGGAATTGTTTTCCTGCATACTTCCAGAATTGCCCCTATCTCTGTGGGGCCCAGAACATGATGTTCATTTTTCATTTTTCTATTTTATTTTCACTATCCTCTACTTTTACTATATGTACGGCCTTGTATTGGCAGAGCTGCATGATTAGGTGTCTCAAGTTCTTTGCTAGAGACTTCATGCTTTCTTGATGCACACAAATTCCCTTTGAGGAATTAAAAAGAAAACCAAAACACGTCACAGACAGGAAGGGTTACAATCTCACAGGTGCTTTTGGAAGCTCCATAACTAGATAATATAACCACAGACCTTGAATCCAAGTGTTGTTTCACATCTGCACCTCTTCATGATGTAGCATTACATTATCTGGTCCAAACATCAGCCCAGAGACTGCACCTGGCCTATTCAGTATCTCCATCCAGCCTGTTGCCTCTGGCAAGAGGAATGACTTTGCCTAAGCAAAATCCTGCAGAAAATTGCAGCCCCCATAGGTGAAATTGGCAGATTGGAGGCCTGTTGTACGTGTGAGTGAGGACAAAATTGCTGCTTTGGTGCCACTAGTCCAGGGCAGCCCTGTGGGGATTTGGGTCCTGCGAGAGCAGCAGCTGGGCCACCCAAGGGAGCAGCTGCTGTCACAGAGGGGCCCAGGCCAGACTCAGGGTCGCTTATACGAGGAGCTGTGCGGTCTGTGGAAAAGGCTGTATGGTGCCTGCAAAACTGCTCTGGAGGGTGGCTTCAATAAAAAGGAAATGTTTACAGGCAATGAGAAAGGAGAGGGGCAATTTGCTTAGCTCTGTCTAGCAGGAAAACATGTCTTAGTTTGCTCCTACTGAGTGTGGGCTGTGATGGGATAAAATCAAGTACTGCAATTTCTTTTCTGTGTGAAAAGAACAGCTAGGGGAAGGCAGGGGAAGGAGCTATTGAAAATATGCAAATTAAAAAAATAACTGCGAGTAAAATGCATGCAAGCTGTTCTAGCAAAAGAAAAATTAACTTGCGGTCAAAATGAATTATTTGATATATTTCCTATCATGCTTACTTCTACAGACATTTAATCTTTGGATTACCCATGAAACTTTTAAAACAATTCAACATTATACAAATTAATGTTATCTTTGGACAAGAAATTTGGCAGAGTTTTAGAAGCAAAATTATTAACACAGTAGGGCTCTTGCTTAATATTAGTGAAGGATAACTACTCATGAAGTATCAAACCAATATGGTACAATGGAAATTTGCCAAAACATTATAGAATTGAATTTTTTGTATCATACAAAATTACTAGAAAGAACAATTGCAATACTATATAATGTAGCATAAGGTCACTAGCCTTTATGAAGGGATCTATCTAAGAATTTTTGGGTGGTGATGTTAAAACCAACATTGACTTATCACTGTATGGTAGACTTTTTCTGGCACCATAGATGTATTAAGCAGGCATCTGTTTAAAATGATTGCTCTACACAGAAGACAAATGATTAGGCTACTCCCAGCTAGTTGCATCCCATTTATAATGAATCCACAAGAATCTACTCTGTTGTTAAATTGTTTACCTTGCTTTTGTCCTTAAAATTTTTTCTTATGGAGATTAATTCATCTGGATTGAAATGGCAGTAAACTGACTCCTTTTGAGTGCACGCAGAGAAGGAAATTTCCCAGAGATCCTTATTTTCAGCAGCACGCGTTAGACTTGTATCACAGAGAAGTCCAAGATGTTTCCTATAAGTATTCCTCACCCTTTGAGGAAAATTTAAACTTCAGATGTTCTTCTACTCTAAACCATGGGGATTTTGAGAAGTCTTGTGCCTCACACTGGATCCCTGAATAAGCACCTTAAGGCATATCCTGGCGTTATGCCACAACTATGACCTACTGTATGTTGCACAACAGAGAGGGGACAGTATAAATTAGTCAAACTGAGCTTATGTTTTTTGTTGGAGAATGAACAAACAAATAAACTTCAGATTCTTGAAACTTGCATGTCAAAAGTTGGGTGTTTTCATTTTGAAACTATATTCTCCTTAATTCAGTGTCCATATCTCTTTTCTCTTTTTCTCTTTCCCCTTCTCTATCACTCTTTTTTTTGTGTTTTTCCTCTCTCTCTCTCTCTCTCCACTTTGCCGTTGGGAAAGGCAGCCAGGGAAGAAGACATTCAAGCAGGAACAAATTGGAGAGACTTAAAGATAAAAAAAGAAGAAAGAAACAAACCAAAAAATGGGATCAAGCTTCCCAAGCTAAAACACTGTGAGGGGGAAAAAAATGTTATTAAGTTTGTTTTCTGCATATTAACTGGGGAATAGGGCAACATATTTATGAGGAACAGTTTGTTTTCTTCCCAAACAAAATTGCTGACTACTCCTGTCTTGTCTAAGCCATGTTGAGCTTGTGAAACACGGGGCCACAAAAGTTGATCCTAGGCCCCAGAACAATCTATGAAAGGGCTTCATACCATTGGGAGCAAGGAAGAAGATGCTATGGAGAGGACCTCGTGACTGAAAGCCCCAAACTCTAAATACAAAGTCTGCAGGTTTTCTTCTAGTTCCTTGGAATTGTTTCACTCTCTCCTATACACTTGTTTGGAAGCACTAAAATAAATATATAAATATATCCATATGCTTACCTCAAAGTCATCGAGGATGCAGAGATATGTAGATTTGAACTAAACATCTGGAAAGAAACATAAAATTCAAGGACTGTGCAGTCAGGATGACTCTATTGCATCTTCATAATTTCATATTTACTGTGCTCTGTAGAGCAGACTGTGATGTGGGAGCGGGATTGTAACTTTGTCAGATAGTCACCAGCTGTGCTGTAGAAAGCACTGAAGCATCTTTCTTTCTTTCTTTGCACCACAGAAATACAGGAAAAAAATACAATACAGGATTATCTGTACTAACACAAATTGGATAGATCTGTTCTATATGGTATTAGCTGAAGTAATAATCATGATATAAAAAGATAACTAAACCAGTTGCATATGGCTAGAAATATGCTAAGTGTGAAATTCATTTTTTATTCTGCATTTCAAAAACTTAATGATGCGCTTACTAATTTTGGATACCTGCTGTTTCATCCTCAGTGCTGCATGCATGGTTTTTGCATGAAATTTTCTTTCTCCACTCTCCTTTGTGAAAGAATGGAGAGATAAAGAACACAGATGAAGTTATTCTATTTGAAATTGAAATCTATGATATGGGGGTCTCAATATATGCAGTTAGGATAACTTTGTGTCTTTGTCCTTTAGTATGAAAGCAAGCTGTGTGCTTCCCCAGTCCCTGTACCTTAAATCAACTGACTAGGAATTTCACAGAGATTACTTAGCTATGAGTGTATGTTTGAGATTGCAACTTCATTATTAAGACTATTTACCACAGCTCATGAGACACTGTGTGTTTTAAAGTCCTCATAAATTTTATCTTTCACAAGCACTTGTTTTCAAATGGCCTTGAATGCACAATAATCTTTATAGTCAATGTACATATAAAATACGAAGTTTAAATCTATTACCTCAAACCACAGTGAAATCAATTTACTTTGCATTTTGGGGTGAGAAAAGGGTGATTTAAAAAAAATCATTTATTTGTTTGAAGGATTTTTTCCAAACATGCCAGAAAGTTGAAGAAGGGGAGAAGTGTTCTGAGTCAAAATTAAATAAAATATTTCAGTCTTAAAAGCAGATTTCAGGAAGTGATGTCCTAATTTTTCAGTAATTAATAAAACTTCTGGTCATGATTTCCATTTATAAATATTCAGAGCAGCAAACGTCTGTGCTTCAAATTTCACTTATTTGTTTTTTCCCCACCATCATCTCGATGAGCTAAAGCTATACTGCTTGATACTGCTGATCTAGGCAATCTTCCTCCATGTAGAATAAGGATGTAGTGTTGTGTATGTCTAACAGGTACAAGGCAGCACAAAGCAGCCTCAGCCACCCCAGGGGTTTGTTCTCCATTCCCCAGTGCCTTCTGCACTGTGCCAACAGAGGAGAAGCTGCTGAGGGCACCACATGGGCGAATCACCTGCACTAAAACCCTGGAAGGGAATGTAGGGAAAGCAAGCTTCACCTGGATTGCTTCCATGGTGTTGTTCACCTCATGGCTGTACAAGAGTGTGAATAACAAAGTGCGGGTGGGAGGGCAGAGGCAGGAAAAGCAGCTGAGGGAAATAGGATGACCCCTGCTCTTGTTGGCTAGCGTAATATGGTTGCAGGCAGCGTGGCTGAAAGTGAAATTATTATTTCTCTTATGGCCTTGTAAAGGTTTCTTACCTTATGCTAGTATCACTGTTAGCTTACTCCCAAATGGATTCCAGCTGTCTATCAAGTTAGGAAAAAAAGAGAATACTTGGGCTCAGGTATCACTTTATGAATTTCCACATTTATTTTAAATATTGAGCTTTATCCAACCTTCCCTAAAAGATAAGAAGTATAGAGCATATCCATCCTTATCCTTTACCCTTGGAGAATTACTAACTTTGCTACATAAAAGTCCTACCTTCTTTTTTAGTGCCATTACTCACGGGTCATACCCAACGACTTTCTGTCTCACTGCCTTCCTTAGACACGTCAATAAGGTCTATGACATATTTATGGACAGATTTTCACCAAAACCCTAAAAGACACATAATGCAACTCTTTGCTGTCTTGAGATCTATTTTATTATCTCAACATGCCCCTAGCATTTTTCCGTATTTTTCTTTTGTCCACAGAAATAGCAAGATGGAGATGACCTTCATGGGGAAACTTCAAATTATTCTTGGCACGAGGATGAAGCTGTTACTCCTAGCTGTGAAGGCTAGGAGCTAGGAGCTGGCTGGGATGGGAGAACCTTCCATATACCTTCCATATATTTCAAAGAATGACTGTGGTATTCTTAAAGGAAATGTACATCTTAGCACTTGGTTGTTCTGACACTTTGCTGTGTGTATTATATGCTCTGGGTGAATAGATAACATTCTGTTTTGGAGAACCTGTTTTCTGAGTCATTAATTAGCTGTTGTCTTTGGCTCCTGGAGATCCTCAACTCCGCTGGTTGTCTTGTCTTCCATGCAGCTGGAAAACAGATGGAGCTCTAGCCAGGGAGTCTGATCAGCTGTAGGTGTCACCCTTGACATAGGTGAAGAAACCTCAACCTGTCACTTGAAAGGAGGAGAAAAAGAGTCTAAACATGAATTTCCCCTGATAGCATGAAAAAAAAGTATGTTGGCATGCTGTATAAGTCATGTTTTATGTATTTAAGGGAGGAAAACTTTGACAATTTGAGAAACTGTAGTAATAAATATGTACACAATTATGTCAGGTACACCAGCTAAGAGCATGAAAGAATGAAGTGTAAAAAATAGCAGAAGCACTCTAGATCCTGGAACAAAGTTGCATCTCTAAATTGTAGGCCACCACTTTATACATGGGCCATTGCAGCTGCCAAATAAATGACAGCATTTGAGTCTGCAGCCAGTATGCAAAAGACCCAGTGTTTGAAATTGATTGCCTAGGTGGAAGGAAGCAGAAAGTTTTCTCCTTCTATTACCTCTCATATTATTTTATATACAGGCTATTCACTGGCCTCTCTCCACCCAGGAAGTATTCAAATGGCATTGAGTGTTTTGGCAGGGAATACACTGACTGATGTCTTGCACACACTATCCAGTAAGAGCTATTTTTGTTATTTTTGTTTTATTTTAGTTATTTTTGTTTCTGCTAAAACTACAGCATGGAAATATGTGCTGTTGAGACATTTTGCTGTTTGAAGATACTCCAGGAACTACTTTCATGCCTGTAAATCAAGAATTATAATGTCATCATAATAATGAAGAACTTTGTTCTAGTCCCAAATGTGAAAATTTGATGTTCAGCTCACATGAATATCATAGCAGGCAGAGAGGGACATGAACCATTTGATAGCTTACTCACTGGATGATGATGGTATTTCACCACTGAGATTTTGTTTTTTGAAATTTTGCTTCACTCATTTTTGCATAAAAATGCTCCCCTGTCCATAGTATTTGAAATGGCTGTTCTCACAGTGAAGACAGAAAAAGGATGTAATCTTCTGATTTCCTTTTAGTTTAAACCTACTTAAAACTGTGACCCAGTTGAAAAAAATATATATGTGCTTTAGCTTTTATTTTTTTGCCTATGAAATGCTCATTGGCTTAATCTGCTTCTGAGAAATATTGTCATTCATTTTTAAGTAGTTTGCTTAACTCTGAAAGTAGGCAGAGAGGAGTAAGGAGAGAGAAATTCATTACACTGACCTTTCACATTCCAAAATACTTGGAAGGTCAGTGTCATGCTCCTGACCTGAGACTGGGGGGACATATATTTTCTTTTCTGCCCCATCACATAATTCCTACTTGGATTTATGACCAAGTTTCCAAAGAGATTTTCTAAGGTGTGTTAGAAATGTAAATTCTCAGAATGGAAGTGAGCTGCAAAAATAACTTGGCTGCTGCAAGGCCAAATGTTACCATGCTTAACTTTCAGATGCCTGACATTCATCTGAAATCCACAACCCAAAGATGGATACCTTCTCCTAAACAGTGCATTGAAGGAGGAGAGCACCACAGAATACTATCCCAAAACATGCACATGCACAACCCTCCACATCCTCTTGCATGCTGAATGGCAGTTTCTAGAGGTGTATATTGAATTGCATCCCTCTTCAATACTTAGGTGTCTTACTGGGCACTGCCAGGAAGGTGTGTCTCACTATGCAGGAGTAACAGTGTGGCTGTGATTTATCCTCACTTCAGCCATCTTGCAGAACAATACCTTTATTGATGGACTGCTTAGAGGCCTTTCTGGTATCATGTTTTTAATTGAACTTGTGCCTGTTTACAAAAACACTGAAGCTGCTGTGGACCAGATGGTGACAGAGGAGAAAGGTGAGGAAGTACTAATGACTCTCTTTCAGGAGATCTTTCAGGAAATGAGTTGTATTTGCTCCAGAATAGTATATATATAAAAAAATTTTTCCACAGGGACTAGAAACCTAGACTCTTCTTCCTAACTGAATGCATCCACCTGTCCTGTGATCTTCTGAGTTACATATTCTTTATTTTATAGATGATTTGGCAGGAAAGGGATGGGGAAATTCCCTCCACAAATTTAGGTGCATAATTTCTACAAGTATTTGAAAGTGGGCATCCTGAACCTAAAGTGAGTGCTCTATTCTTTAGCTTCCTTCCCACTCTACATACACATGCATACACATACAACCACACGCTTACACTCTTTCTCTCCATAAAATAAGACAGTTCTTACATCTTTAATGCTTCTGACCAGGGTTTAAAATGAAGTAACAGCCATCCCAAGCCGTGAATTGTTTTCTAAGAAAACTCATAGGGCTGAACTTGTGGTATACAGATGGAGAAATCATGGTTTATGGATCTTTGCTGCACTTAAGTGTGAAGCAGGTCTCAAACTGCTCAGCTGGCAGGAGCAGGCACTTCAACCATTCGCAAAACAGATAATGAGGCACCAGGCAACCAAAACACTTAGACTTTATGGCTAGGCCTATACTACTAAACTGAGCAGTGCCAGAGAAGAGAGCTGGCATTTGCTCATCCTTGCTGCTGGAAGAGTCCCTGTCCCAGGTCTGGCCTGGGTCATTCGTCACCGTGCCACTAATTCCCGAGCAGTGCTGGGGAGTTTGGTGCAGGCCAGGGAGCGTTACCATAGGTGTTTTGTGTGCAGCCACCCTGCTCTGGAGGCTAAGGGAATTTCATAACATGAGTACCGTTCATCTGTGACAGCCGGTCTTGGGGCCAGGGCATGGTCTTGAGCACATTTTGTTTGCAAGTCTAGTTTACTACTCTGTATTGTCCTGAGCTAGGTGGCAACAAAGCCATACGGGATTTTTAGACCTCAATTCTAGGCCCCTCTGTGTTACCTGAAGCTTACTTTAGATGCATCCAACTTCATTTTTAAATCTAGACTTAATTTTTGATCTGGAATGTGGGGTTATGCCTATCTCAGATAATCACATTTAAGATTTTGTGGCACTTAGATACTATGGTAGAAGACTACTAATTGGGAAAGGAGTTAAAAGTGCCTTGAATAAACTGTGTAACTCTCTACTGGTAAGACATGGGTGCTGGAGCTTGCTGAATCTAGTAGTCCGACAGAGGCGAGGCTGCCGCAGCTCCACCTCCCAGGTCCAGCCAGTGACAAGCCTGAGCCTATATCCCTAACAGACATATATATATTTACATGTACACAGCTGGCCACACAAATTAACACAAACAAATTTAGGTGGCACAAATGGCCTAATCCTGGCCATCCTAAATGCCCTCTCTGTCAGTTCAGGATGAAGGTCCTTTAGCCAGAAATATATACTTCAGTGTGGATCCCTGCAGCAGCTGCCTTAGACAGCCTGTTCAGGAACTGTCCTTGGATCCCAGGTATCCCCAGCTGCTGCCACCTGGACGTATGAGCTCCCAAGGCCACAGCCCCACTCCAGTTGTGGGTACTCAGACCTGTACACACACACACACACACACACGCACACGCACACACAGGCATGCGTGCACACGCACAGGCACACGCACCCTGGGTCCCTCCAGTACCTGGCCTCAGACACTGTCTGCCCAGTAACAGGCCCAGGACCTCCCTGGACTTCCAGCTTCCTTACACACCCATGTTCACCCACATGTGTTATGGGTCTTCCAGTAACTGGTTTTAGGCACCCAGACCACCCAGTAACAGTCTCCCAGATCCCTGGTCTCCCCTTGCCTCATGCTCTGACACACACCCAGCTGACCCCCAGACCTCATGATTTCCCCAAGAGCTGGCATGGATCTCCTGGTCCCTCCAGTAGCCATCTCTCTGGCCATCTGGTCTTTCCAGTGTCGCCACCAAATGTAGGTGGCTTCGATGCCTGGCTTCCAAACCTCTATCCTACTCGCTAGCTAATCCAGCTTGATATTTGCTAGCAATGACACACTGACATTCATACTCATGCGGTAAGCACACACGCTGGTCTCTCTGGTTCCTGATGCCCCAGACACACAGACCTCTGTGACCCATCATCTGACCCCAGGGGCTGGCACTAAGACCTCCATACACACACAAGGGAGAACCCTTCACCCAAGAAAATAGTTAGAAATGGAGTTTCGTAAGAAGATGGACCAGGTGCTGGGCATGGCCAGACACACACACTGATCAGCCGCTGTTCATGGGTCCCCAGACCCTTTTATCCCCTTATCCGTCTGCTTTCCCACGCTTGTTCCTCCCCAAACCACTGTGATCCCTCCCTTTCTCTGCCTTTGGTTCCCCCCCCAAACACCCCACAATAAGTCTTGCACAGCCCCAGGATGCTCTTCCCCCACATCCCATAACGAGCCGGCACCCTGGGCAGTGCCGCAGCCTGCAGGGTGCTCGGGGAGCCTCCCCTCGGCTCACGGTGATGGGTCTTGCCCAGCCCCTGGGGCTGGCCCCCTCCTGGAGCTCCTGGGGGTGGCCAGAACGCCCTGTCTCTGGCTGGTTATAGGAGTCTCCCTGTCAGTGCGCCCCTGCGCCCGTCGGGGTTGTGGAGGTGAGTCTGCAATCACATCACCTAACACCATAAACAGAAATATCCTGGTGTTTTGCCATGTAAATTCAGGAGCCATGGCAGACAGTTTACCAACTTCTTAATGGTTAAAGCCTATCAAGACTAATGATCTATGTGTGCCAAAAGCATGAGGAAAATATGAAAAGTCAGTAGTTGATTAAATTGTTGCCATAACAGAGACTGAGAACAACGCAAACAAAATGGAGTGAGAAGAGTGCATCTGTTACTGATATTCAGCACAGGTGAATCATGGGGGGAGGCATGAAGGGTAACAGGTTAGGAGGAAAATCATATTTAAGTAGACAGAGGTAAGAATTATTTTACAGCTTGCTAGTTTGAATTTATTATGCTTCCAAGACTGCTTAAAAGAGTAAATACAAATCATAAAAACAGTGAGCAAATCCTTGACATATCATTACATTTTTTTAAATGAAACTTTATTATAAAAATAAAAATCCTGTCTTATACAATGTTTCTGATATGCCTTGTGCTGACACAGTGCCGCCTTTTATTACACAATATAATTTTATCAATCAGATTTAACAGAGACTAATAAGACATGACTGCTATGATATGATAGATTTCAGTCTAACTCCTTAGTAACTTCACCCAAAAAAGAAATGTGATTTCCTGGAAACAGAGCCTGTGTTAAAAAACATAGCTTTTTGATCAAAAATGAAAGAACAAACGTAAAAAAAAAAACCAAAACAATGAGCTGGCATTTTCTGTTAACTTGAAAATGTGTCAGGGCATATTCTTTACTAACGAGCACCAAAGCACCTTGTGTGTTTGGAAGTTGAGAGATATACCGTATAAAAGATATTTGATAATTACAGTCAGCAGAAAGAACTGTAAACCACTGAGTTTGAAATCTCACCATTGCATCGTTGCTGTTGTTTATCCATCAAATTTCACTAAGGCAAAATATTTATACAGCAAAATCATTAGGAATTTTTTTTGATATGTAACAAATTTGGAAGCATTCTTGATATGTTTTCTTTCAAGAATGCAATAGGAACATATCAACTACACTGTGTCAAAAACCCCTAACACATATAATACTGAAATCAGTGGTAGTATTGAACAGCACTGAGAATCACCTTCATCTTTTTCTTCTTCCTTTGAAAAGCAGAGGCCAACAAAAATTGCTGCTACATAAAAAAAGAGAAAAAGACAAACACTCTTTAGTGTTTTATGTCCAATAGCAGTAAAGTAAGTCCTTTAGTTAGAGGAAGAAGCTGTCTAACCCCAGGACTGGGTCTATGTTAAGACTCCTGCAGGAGGTAGGCATTTAAGATACAATATAGTGTAAGCATGAATTAGAAATAATAACGATAACATACATCTTTCTTCTAGGATTGATTTTTTTTTTTTTTTTTTTGTAAAATGAGATTACTTCTTTGGACTGAGATAAATTGAGTCATAACCGAGCCTCTTAACACAGGACAAACAATACCACACCATGTCTATTTGAGGCCTCTTGTTTGAGTCTGAATAAGAGACAGTCCTAACTATTAAACCTGTAAGGTTTTCTATCTGTATGGAATCAGTTGCAAGACTGAGGCCCTCCCACCCTCCCACCCTGTAACAAGCATGTCCCAGAGTAATCCAGCTGTTGAAGATGTATCAGAAGATTTGGAGAATTGTAAGGTCAAAGAAAAAGAATAAAGTTCATGAAGGGGAAAATGAGAAGGAAAGTAGAACTACATGATTAGTTAAAGACGGGTCCAGTCGTGCCAGTAAACTATTACATTTGAATGTAGAGGGACCTTCCACTGGCAGGGCAAGTAATTCTCACTATTTACCAAATCTTACACACATAAAATTCTCAATGATGCTAACAATCATATTTATTTCAATATGAAAGCCTAAAAGACAGAGAGAGAAAGATTTGAATATATTGTTTACACAAAGATACCTTTCTGTTTGCTACATGTTCAGTCTTTCACCCATGCACAGGAAGTACTAGATTTGCCCTTCAGCTTTTGGATGATGCATTGTGGATATTCACAGGGAGTCAAACCATGTCAAATGTAGCTCTTACCTGTTTTTCTTCATGTGGAATCAGTTGTGCTTTAATTCGGATGCAATCTTTGGCTACACACCTGTACCAGAAAGGTACAGGTTCCTGTTATTATTTACAAGATACTGTACCAAGCACGAGAAGATCTAAGTGCCCCTACATTTTCCTACACCAGAGGACTTTGGAGTAAGAGTTGGAGCACAGTTTCATTGGAACCTATAGTACAGCTGCTCAAAGCCTAATGCTCACTGTCACAGATGATAGCTCCTACGGGGGGGGGGGGGGGCAGCAATCCCTTAAAAACAACAACCTTGTGCTCACAGTAAAAATGAATTTCAGCTCTCAGAAGAAACACATTTCAGGAAAGGTAAAGGATGTGAATTTCAGTATCGGGGAATGAATTTGTATTGAGAAGCCTACTCCACATCCCACTAAAAAATCTATTAGGAATAGGAAAATTTCTATATACAAAAAGAAAAAAATGTAGAAAAAATATTAGGAGAGAGAGAGATGTGCAGTCAAAAGACATACATCAAAAACAAACCACATCTTATGGAATACAGAATTAAAAAGTTAATAAACCCAAGGAGTTGTGAATAGGCAAGTAATAATGCCTGCTACTCTGATGCTGTTTGGTTATTTGCACTAATGATACAAAAGAGTATAAAAATTTTAAATCAGAAGAAGCCATTTAAACAACTGTTATGTTAAGAGGAAGACGCTATTGTGTCAGATCTATTGTTGATCTGTGATTTTCATGTCTGAATCAATGGGACTTATAAGACATTTACAGCTGCCTATTGGTTTTCTTCCTTCTCCTGTAACTCCTGATTTATAGACCCTGGCAAAACAAAGGTGGGATGAATTATTGAATGCTTTATTGTGACATGATGTAATAACTTTATTATTTACTGCACTTTATTATGTAGTAAATGTTGTTTTACTAGATGTCCTTTAAAGTCCTCTTGTAAAATCCAGGAATCTATGTTTTTGTCCTTGGGTTTTCTGCTAGTACATACTACATGGAGAGTATATGGGTGTCTCCCCTAGTTTCCCCTACTTGCAGAATGAGGCAGAATCCTCCATATTCTGTAGGACACCAGGATCCTTTTAGTCCTTTACACTATGTTGAAGACTGTGAAGGTTCAGAAATGGCATACATTTCTAGCAGAGTTTGCCCACCTTTACCATGCTGAAGGTGTAAAATAAGAATGAAAATTTATTCTCTCTGTTTTGCCTGACTTGAGTCCCCTGTAGAGTCAGGATATACTGACAAAGGGTTTGTGCTGTTACAGTCAACAGCTTGGGAAAATGGGGAAGAGGAGGGAGGGAGTTAAAATGATACTAGGTAATGCTGTTTAGAGTTACTCTTCTTTCAGAATCAATGGGTATCTGCCTGTGAAAAAATTTGCAGTCAGGTGCAGCCAGATAAAAATCAGCCACAAAGGGAATTTATCATTTATTTCAGCTTGATGGAATGATGGTTTCTTAGTACCACAGTTACTTTTTTTATAATGCATCTCTTCACTGTGAGAAGCAGATATTCTCCCTCTGGTATAAAACTGATAGGCAATAAATCTATTTAATATCTTGTAGTTTTGTGGGATTCTAGCTGAGAATTTTGCCAATACAAATGATACTCCAGATCACATTCAATGTTTGCTCACACTCACTCAAACATCAAATTTCAGTGCCAACCATCTTCTATTATTTACACCATTGGACAAGAGCAGAAACTGAAAGCACAGTTTAGTGCAAATATAGTACATCTTTTGCACAGCATTATCTCCTTACTTATCCAGTATTTTGTCTTTCTTCTCTCACTATGAACAACTGATACTATCCACTACGATAAGATAATTTTTTCAAGCATTATTTTAACTTCAGCTTTGTGGTGTCTGCATTTACAAATGATGCATGAGTACACACATGCTGACACTTACTTTTTTTCTTTTTTCTGGAAAATATTTTTTTCTCTGATATAAAACTGTTTTTCACTCTTTTTTGCAAGTGTAGTAGAGATCTCTAATACTGTACATCTATAAATTAAAGGGTTGTTTTGTAAAAGGCAGCTTGAAAGTACAAGGCTGGAAGCCTCTCCAGTAAGAACAAGAAAAGACTTCTCTTTCTTTTAAATCATACTAGAAGGCTAGGGAGATATTCAAATTTACAGCATTTATTTAAATATAGTTTTATTTCCATTTAGAATTAGTACTAGGGAAGCAAGGACCTGCCCTGCACTATAGGTGTCTTTCACATGAACAAAACATGAATAAAAACACTTGCATCCCCATTATCCTTAAACCAGAAAGTAGCAGAACAAAAAGCAGGTTAGCAAGAGATTGTGCAGTTGTGAACTAGCATTTTGGAGATTTGAATTCTATTTTCTGCTTAGCCACTAATGTCATTTGTGACCTTGAGTAAGTCACTTAGCTCAGATCTCTGCTTTAGTACTTTTTCGCAGAAAAAACTACAAGTGCTTTTGTACTCATTCAGTCAAGTAGCCAAGAAGCTTGGCATCTGTTTCATGCCTTAGCCTGACTGGAAATGTCCATATAAACATTCTACTATTTAACTTCTCTGAAAGACCTAAAGAGGCCAGACATATGGCCAGGGCATGCCTAAAGATGCCTACGTGAAGGACTTCTTCATACAGTCATACAGTCATAGCATACAGTCAGCCACTTAGATTCAAACCTCATCCCGGAGAGGTATTTTGCGGTCACAGAATCACAGAATCGCTGAGGTTGGAAGGGACCTCTGGAGATCATCTAGTCCAACCCCCCTGCTCAAGCAGGGTCACCTAGAGCACATTGCACAGGATTGCATCCAGGCGCGTTTTGAATATCTCCAGAGAAGGAGACTCCACCACCTCTCGGGGCAACCTGTTCCAGTGCTCTGTCACCCTCACAGTGAAAAAGTTTTTCCTCATGTTCAGATGGAAGTGTCTGTGTTTCAGTTTGTGCCCGTTGCCTCGTGTCCTGTCGCTGGGCACCACTGAAAAGAGTCTGGTCCCATCCTCTTGACACCCTCCCTTCAGATACTTGTACACGTTGATAAGATCTCCTCTCAGCCTTCTCTTCTCCAGGCTAAACAGGCCAAGATCTCTCAGCCTTTCCTCATAAGAGAGATGCTCCAGTCCCCTAATCATCTTTGTAGCCCTTCGCTGGACTTGCTCCAGTAGTGCCACATCCCTCTTGTACTGGGGAGCCCAGAACTGGACGCAATACTCCAGATGTGGCCTCACCAGGGCTGAGTAGAGGGGGAGAATCACCTCCCTCCACCTGCTGGCAACACTCTTCCTGATGCACCCCAGGATACCATTGGCCTTCTTGGCCACAAGGGCACATTGCTGCCTCATGCTTAACTTGGTGTCCACCAGCACTCCCAGGTCCTTCTCTGCAGAGCTGCTTTCCAGCAGGTCAACCCCCAACCTGTACTGGTGCATGGGGTTATTCCTCCCCAGGTGCAGGACCCTGCACTTGCCTTTGTTGAACTTCATGAGGTTCCTCTCTGCCCACCTCTCCAGCCTGTCCAGGTCCCTCTGAATGGCAGCACAGCCCTCTGGGGTATCGGCCACTCCTCCCAGTTTTGTATCATCAGCAAACTTGCTGAGGGTGCACTCTGTCCCTTCATCCAGGTCATCTCCTTTTGTATGATTGCTCAGTAGTGAGACTGCTTGTCCATGAATGGGAGAACTGAGTTTGCCGTGTATCTCAGTTTGAAGTCTCTGCAGCTTCGGGAGAAGCTGGAGACAGTGGTCCCCCTCTCCAGGGGGAAGTGGGGAGTGTGTAACTCTGGAAACTGGGCCATCGTGCAGTAAACTCAACACATCACCCTACTTGTGCATTTTAGAAGTGGTCCCTTGATTTGTTTTGAGGTGAATAGATTAGGCAAGTAACTGTAGGGAAGTGTTTCTGTCTCTGAGTCCTGATATGGTGTGCGCATATCTCTGAAGACAGTTGGGAGGGATGGCCTCAGTGGTGAGGGGCTCAGACTACGCTCAGAATCACATGTGGGCTGGATGGAAGGTATGGAATATAGGGAAACATCCTGAAGGATGATTTTAGGATTGATCCTGGGCAATGTGGATTTCCGCATTTTTAGAACTGTAGAATAATTTAGGCTGAAAGAAACTTGTGGACTAGTAGAAATCCCAGTCAAAGCAGGAATAATTTCAATGTTAGACAAACTTTCCCAGAGGCTTGTCCAGTTGAGTTTTGAACATCTTTCAGAACACAGTCTCTGGGACTGATCTATTTCCATAAGTGTATATCCTGTGGAACCAACTCCATATGACTTTTCCATATTCTTCACTTTTCTTTTTCACAGAACCGTAGCTAAGCAGCTGAAGATTGTAATATATTGCTGAAAGCATCAGGTGGGGTTTAGTTAATGTCTATTTACATCATTTTTTCTGAGATATCTAATGAATTTTCTTATATTAATTTTATTATAGTGATGCTGAGTTTTGCACTCAGCATCACCTTGTAGCTGAAGAAAGGGCCTGTGCCTTATTTTAAAGACTAAAAGAAGAGAATAAATTCACATCAAAAGTCAGAATTTGGCAATTATAATATTTTGAAGACTTCAGTTTCCAAACCATGATGCTCTTCTTTTCTACTTTTTTTGTTAAAGAACAGAATTGATTTGACTGGCATGCTGGTATATTAAAATAAATTGTCTCCATATTCTTGTATGTACACAGATCTTAAAGGCTTTAAAACTTTGGCAGGCCAGTGCAGCAATTTTCAATTTCTGATCCCTCTATGATCTGATTTATTGATTATTTAAAGATACTTATTATTTATGTGTGAATCTCAGAAGTTTTGTTAAGTGAAGAAAAGTAAAAATTCTTAGTTCAAGCCCAAGTTTACGCTGTCTAATGTTTCATCTTGTTTTCCTGAAATTCACCTTAAAAACTATGGGATTGCTGTGTTTTTTTGTTTTGTTTTGTTTTATTTTTTTAAGGAAGAGTATGATTGGCCATGTGATATCAGCTCTGGCAAAGAAGTCATAATCTCAGGTCAAGAGCAACACTTGATGAAGACAAAAGCAAAGCCCATGGTTTAGGAACAATTCTACCTCTTCTATATATGACATTTTCAGCTATTACTTTACTTGTGTTTTTAATACATCTAAAAGCTACAAGGAACAATTACCAGTCATCCTTGCTGAACTCTTGCATAACCCAAACTGCACAATTTCACCCAGGGATTCTTGCACATAACGTAGCACCTTGTGATTGAATTACTAGAGCATGCTGAATTGCTGAAAGTCCTTATGTGGAAACAAGATGTTTGTTCTTTTTGAAGTTCACTCTCTGTTGCACTACCAGCAGTTAGATTTGTAGTATCATAATGGTCTTTAGCAGCAGTTAGCTGTGATCTTGCCATAAGATGATTACGACTGTAGGTGAACTGTAAGAAAGCAAACAGGCATTGATTTAAGCCCCAGACAGTCATGGTTGAGCCTGAAATTTTAAAAACTTTATTTTGCTTCCAAAGATGCTTCTTGGACCAAAGAATGCATTTTTATACTTTTAAATAAAAATAGTTTATGTGGGCAAATAAAGCTCTTGTTATCTTTTTTTGGAGGGGTGGGGGGGCTGGTGGAGAAGACTCATCTGTGAGAAAGCTCTGCATGCGTAGGGCGGTCTCAAAGGACACTGTAGGATTCTGATTTTTTTCAGATGAATGCAATGGCTCAGGTGAGTGCCCTAAAGACTACTGTCTGCAGTGAGGATGGACTATCTCTGCAGAGCACCCCATTAAATGTTCTTGCAGTGTAAAGGGTAAGAGGAATATTTCCCACAAAATATATCTGTTTACTCTGTCTTTTTTATTTTTTTTCTTCCTAATATGGGCCCATTTTCTGTAATTGCTTCTGGACTAAAATGCTACCTAAATGGAAAAAAAAAAATAGGGCTATTATCTTCCATTGGTACTGCCAATTTTTGCTCAACTCTTTCCACTACAAAAGTGTAACAGTAGCAGGGCCATTTAATAACTGATCTGCAGGAATCATCTCTGTCCAGTTATTAGAGAGCGTCACTGCCAAAAACGTAAGATATAAACCTAAAATAAGAATTGGATTAATCCAGTACCACTGTAATCCACAAAAGGTTCATATTTGACATCGGCAAGCAGTGTAACAGATTAGAAATCCAATGTCGAACTTAAAACAAAACTAGACAAACAGACTAATCAGCTCAGTTTGAGATCAGGCTCTATGTACCCAAACCTGTGAAATGGTGAAATCTGGGAATGTGCTGTATTTCTAAGATGCACTGAAAATGAAAAGAGTGGGTCTTCAGCAAAAAACCACAGAGGACAGCAATGGCATTTCTGCAGAACATTACCATTGATATACTCTATACATAGCTGAGATTCTTCTGGCTTTTCTTTGACTGCTTAAGCATGTGCTTATTTCTGTTGAGGTCAAAACTAAATAGATATTCAAGTGCTTTGCTGCATTTAAGTTGACTATTATAATTTATTTAGTGGAGGCAGTTAATTAAATATTTCCCAGTGGTTTCATTAGGCCTCTAAGGTTATTCTGTGAATTATTTTTTTTTAAAGTGAGTTTGTTTACATAGGAATGTATTCTAAAACACTTTGAAATTGTAGGCATGCTATTTGAATGTATACTGACAGTGCACTTTCAAACATATAAACCAATATACGGAAGGGATGTGACAAACAGTAACTATGTATGTATGTGATTTATTAAAAGCATTGATTAAATCTCTCAGGAAGCTATTCCAAGGATTCTGTTCTTTAGGATTCAAAGTGGTGCTCATTTCACTGAACTGAAGGCACTAACAGTTAAGTCAGTCATCGAGATATCTTCCAGTGTGAATGAAGAGAGAAAGACGTACTGGTCTAACAACGACTAGGAAGCTAGATTAGGCCCCTAACTTTTAGATGGCCAGAATTAGGTAAGACAGACCTCACTCCTGCAGTGTAGGTAGCCATTAAAATACTACCCATTTGTGCCTAATGCACTCCTCAGTAGCTGTAAAGTGTACTAGGGACAGCATTTCACAGGCTTTCCATTGTTCATCATTTCATATATTGGTCTGTAAAATGGATATGACATTACTTGGGATAAGATGCTTTTTTCTGACATATGGGACATGCAATTGTGGCTTTGAATATGACTTTCTTACAGGTATGGTATCTACTTACGCTGTAACTCATGTCACCTACTGCTCATAGCAGTTTTCTTGACATCAGCTCCCAGTTTCACAAAAGTTTAGAAATGATATTTCTATTTAAAGCACTGTAGCTGGAGAATAACACTGATGTATAGTGAATAAAAGACAAAAAAATACTGAATCTGGTTTTAACTGGAAATGAGCCAATTACTCTGGATTGAGGCCTGCTTATTTCAGTACTGTTAATGGCTTTAAAAAGAATTCTACAGAGAATAAGTGTTATTTTTTTCCTCCATGTTTACTTTGTAGTTTGAGATCTCAGTCTGTTCACTTTGCCAATAAAATCCATAGAAATATATAGGCTGATAATAAAATGTACAAGGTACAGCATGTTGAAAGATGTTAAGAAACTGATTGTGTTTCTATTATTACTTTATTTTTATTCTTTCACGTGATGTGTCATTCTACAGCAGATTTTATAGAGCATGAGGTGAATTGATATAATTAGCTTGGTTTCCTGCCATCTTTCCCATAGGTCAAGCCAATTAAAGGATAACTGAGGGAGACTACTCCAAACTGTAGCATATGGCACCATGGCATAAAACACACAGGAAATGGAAAACAAATTGGCTGAGATTTTAGGTTTGAAATTAAATTGAATATAAACCATGTTTGACTCTGAACCTCCTTGAAAATTCCTTCTTTCTGTTAGTTTCCTATATTTGTCATGAATCAGAGCACTATTCTATTCTTGGGTCACACAGCAGCCTCTTGTTTGCCTTTCAATGAGCACCCTGCTGCAGCGATTTCACTGTTCAGCGTTTTTCATGGGTTGCAATAGAATCAGTTGAAAGCCAGAATTTCCAATTTGAGGTATATTCAGGAATTCTAAAATCAGTTTTACTGCAGAAAGCAATCCCCCCTCACACAGCCCCAGCAAATCGAATAAAATGTGTAGTATTCAAATTTTTTTGCTGTTGGGGACATTGTAAGATTAGCAATAAATTAAACTGTATTTTTGCTTCAAGATAAGTCTAGTTTCACAGGACACTTCCCTATTCAGTCTGAGTCTGAATTCTTTAGACAAGGAACCTCATTTGCCTTGGAGCTCACCAGTCCCAGGGTAGTGTGATAAAAATTGGTTTGCCAGGAAGTTTCTAACAATGCTTTATCTCAAGGGTGCATATGTAGGATTTTTTTCAATGCTGGACACTCTCCTCCAGGCCTATAAGCTGTTAGGAGGTTCCTTGGTGTGACCTTGGCATGCGTCAGTGAGGATTTTGCAGACAATCCCTGGGCAAGATTTGAGAGTTAGAATGACCTAGGGCACATTCTTGCTAGGCAATTTGTATACAGTCATCTTGTTTTGGAGGCAGAGGACTTACTAGTGAGACGCAGGCTATTTCATGTCATTTGGCCTGATGAATGTTTTCTGGCAGCTTTATTTTACTAAGATGTTAGTAAGGAGGGAGATAGGATGCACTATGAACATGTTATGTCATTGAGTACAAAGGGTGAAAAGAACAGACTTCTTTGCATGAATTCCAAATATGAACATAGTATTTGGAAAAAAGCTATTTTTCCCATTCTATTTAGGTTATAGCTCTTCAAACAAGGCCTCTTTTTCTATGAAACTTAGTGCATCCCTCATCTCAGCTGGGGCCTTGAGTATACTAATCCAGATGCAGAATAACTAATTGTTTAGGAGAGGTAAAGTGTTCCCTAGTTATTATTTAGGTATTCTTTTAAATATAGGATTTTTATACTTCTTATGATTTTTTACACAGTATAGCTCACACATGGTGACACTGTTGTTTTGGTAACTCCTTCAAGTCTAGATGTACCTTAACTGTGGTTATACAGCTGGTGGATCTGATTTTCCATTGTTATGACATTACACAACAGCATAAATGGTATTTCCACAGATAATGATTTCAATGGAGGAGCAATGGTATGCAATCAGTATAGTTACTTTGTAAATAAAAACTTACACTTTCTGAGAACTGGCAAACAAGATTAAAATCCAGAATAAAGCTGTTTTTCCTGGTTTTCAGAAAATGAATAAATGAATGCCCCTATATGTTATTCACTATGATCCTTGAATGTACGTTGGGATACTCTCAAGTGAGTATGAGAGAGAAAAACATGGCTGCTTAATTCTTAATCTTGTCTACAGGCTAGTCCTTGTAAAATAATAATTATCAAATCAGATTGTCTGAAAGAATGAACTTGTCAAACTCACATACTTTATCTGCTGTGGCAATTGATGTCAGTATAATAATGCCATGCCAGCAGTGCTTAAGCTAAGAGTTTGTCAGTTGCCCCATGATAAACTCTAGCATTTGAGGGATTTTTTTCATCCCAGTTCATCAAATCACAGAGGTCTGACATTCAATATGCAGTCCTCAGGGTTTCAAATGTTCTTTTGCTCTTGATTTATTCTAACAATAGAATACTTGAAAGAATAAAGACTTAGTATCATTGCAGTAGGCTAAGTGACTCTGATTAAATCAATTCCAGAAATTTGCTGTCGACAGCTGGACTGAAGTAGATAGTTTGGATGAGAAAAATTGGAAGTGAAGCAAAGCTTGAACTTTGAACTATGAACTGGTGCAGGAGAGCAGGGGAAACAGGGGAGCATCTTATTTCCTGTATATCTTTCCTCTGAAGGTGAAATGGATCTTCAGTGTGTGCTTGGTATTTGGAGAGTAGGCTCAGGGACTCATCTCATTTAACTTTAGAGGTCTTCCATGCAGGGAGTATAGGTGTGCTCATCACCTTAGGTTCAGGTACTGGCTTTTCCAGGACATGATTCTTCTGAGCTTTCTCAGCAGGTAAGGTGAACCACACCTTCTAATACTTACCTATTTTCATTGACAAAATGGAGTGTAGACACTAAACAAAAATGTATGTATCTGTGTTGCATACGTCTATGATTGTACAGCTGAATCCCACTCCCTGCTCTGGAGGTCTGGACAGAGAGTGGTCAGGAAAGGAAAAGGATAAATGTTGGCAGGGAAAGTGGAGAGCTTTGCTGCAGCTTTAAGATTTCTTCCCCTAATGGTGGAACAAGTGGTAATTCATAGACATGGACCTGGAAGTCTCTTTACAGGCACAATCACATGACAGATTAGATTAAAGATCAGACGGAAAGTGGTCACAATCAAGTGCTTCACAAGGAAAATGTCTTTTTTATGCATATATTTTTACATCCTGTCCTAAATGTACTAATTATTTCCATTCTCTTTTTCTCTCTCTCATTCTTTCATTTTAAACTGTAGTAATCATAAGATTTTGTGCAGGAAATTGCATTATTCATTTTCTTCTCCATTTAGAAATATTTTTCTAAGCTAAAAACCCCTTTTAACTTATGGCAATTTTGCTTCCCCATACATCAGCATTCTCAGAACATTGTTCTGAGAAATATTTTATCAGATTTATCATCCTAGCATTTTAGATAGCCTGATATCTACAAAGCTTGCGTGAATCCTGCCAGATATTCTTAAGTGGGGAAAAACATACGTACATGAATCATACATACATCATACAAATGAGCATGGACAACTTTTGTATTTAAAATAAAGGTACTCTCTATCACATGCTAGGTGAGTTCAGACTTAATATCTTCTGCTGCCTTGTCTTGATTTATATCAAACAGTAAACAATCCAACTGTTGCCACACGCACAACTAAGTTAGAAAGCATAGGGTCTGTGAAGCAAATGTTTTCCAAGCAAAATGTCTATTCTCCAAAAAATCAGGGGAGAGAAGAAATGACAGCTTGATTGTCACCTTTCCGACCCTTCCTTCTCTCCCCCTAAAATCTCTCAATGTTAATATGAAATTATACAAAAACTCCAGTTCTCTGGAAAGGCCAGTGATATTTTCCTTTAAAATAAACAGCTGGACATAAAATTTTTTCCCCGTTAGCACTTAAAACTACCGCAAAAGATCGCACAGAGCACACTAGAGGGCACTAGCGAGCTATAAATATTTTCTACTTTACCACTGGCATTTACATTACAATGTCTCTCAGGAGCTTTAGAGTCCTGTTCTCCCCTAACTATGGGCCGTTCTTGAAGTATCAAATCTTTTGGAAGATGAGGCCAAATGTACTGATGTGCTTTTCCCACTGTTCTAATGATTTGGTATATTTATAGTGAATAGATGAAAACAGTGACTTTCATTACTCCAGAAAGTTACTCACTGGGCAGTCTGAACTGTCCCTGCATGGTCAGGCTTTGCTACAGGGCTGAAACACCCCCATTCTGCACTCGGTCTGCTCTTCTGAATAATGGCTCTCGGTAGTTTTGGTAATACCAGACAAGAGTGAGCAAGTATGGGGGTCTATGCATTTCCCTTAGGGATTTTGTTTTAAGCCAGTTTAAACTCTCCTCTTCAGAGAACAAGGGCTAGTATATGAAAACATTATACCTTGTTTCTGAATATATGAATGAAATACAAGTGGCAGGAAAGGTGAAAGGAAGCGATACAGCAAATATTTCAGGAAAATATAAGAGGGCACAGTTTATGCTTCTTGCTTAAAATTGTGACTTAGTTTCCCAAATAAAGGAATTTTGCCTTCGAATCATTTGTGAGAAAGCTAAACAGCACTTCCTATCTCTTTTTAATTGCTCTGTGGCTTGAACAGAATGACATTTCCAAAAATAGGAAGTTCACCTACCCCAGCTTTCTAAAAGTATTGTGCTACCGTCGGGGAACTGCAAGTAGGAACAACCTCTTTGCTCCTTTGACCTCTACCTCTTGTTGTCTTATGGATTTTTCTCTGCTTAGGCTGGCTGCTGGAATTAAGCTTTTCTGACAGACTCGGGAGGGAGGAACAAATTTTTCCTATCAGCTGCCTGTCCTGTTTGGATGGGTGCAGGGATCTAGAGAACAAATCATTATGACCTTATATATGTGCAGTACATTTTTAAGTGCCGTTGAGATGTGACCTCACTGAGTGGGGAATATATAGGCAATATTTAAGAAATGTTTGAGACGTACTTTTTCCCAGAACTTTCCTTTGGCATTGGTGAATGTTTTTTACAAATCAGCAACATGCAGTAATGCATTTTGAAGGTGATTTAAGTTTGTAATCCTTGCTCATCTTAGGTCTTTATCTTCATGGAAAGGGATTTACTAAATGCTCTCATTTCAACATGCAAGGTTATTTGCTTTCTTCTGTGTTTCTACAGCATCCAGCCCATGACTTGGGTGGCTACAGTGATACAAACAATGATGGTAACAGATGCTATAAACCGTCATGGAGTAACTCTGCTTCTAGTTTCATCCTTGGGCACTTCTGCAGAAATAAGGGAGTTTTTAAAATGTTCTCCAAATAGCACTAAAGACCCATCCCTGTACACCAGATCAGGACATCTGATCTGGTGGTTGCTACGTCGACTCTTTCTGAACTTTCTTTCCTCCAAATGCCTGCCTGATCTTCCTTGTTTTGGGTCTATACATGAGACCACTCTTGTCAGTGACAAGCTCTCAGGTTGTGAGCCTATGACCAGAGGAGGGCCGAAGCTAGCACTGTCTCTTTTGCCTTTATTTTCTGTGGTGGAGGACAAGAGCTCTAAACCTGTTGCATAATTGACTTTTATATTTAATAGACTGCCTTCCATTACATCAGACTGCCCCTCGGGCCGTGCTGAAGTCCTGATTGATTTCTAATAGCTTTTAAAGTTAATACTATAGCCTGCTGCTATTTCTCAGTGCATTTGATTTGTGTTTTTCTGTATTGGCTTCCTAATACATACTCAACTGGAATACATTGAGTATTTCTGATTGGGGAATGCTGTGGGGAGGGAGAGAAACACCCACGATTGTTTTTCACTGCTTTTAGTTGGAAATACTATCAGAAAGCATTTCAACAAAGCCTCCTAGCATAAGTCAGCAGTTCCAGGGTCTAGGGACTAAGCCCTAGGATCTCATTAGTAGACTCAGAAGATACACCAGTTATGGCTGTGGCCAGCGAGGTCTGATTTTACTTTTGCCATATTTCATTAATTTATGAAATCTTTGAAAACTGCCCGGAATCCACATAAACTTCAAATAAGGCTGCACTTGAGACTGAAAAAATATTCTATCTGTCCCTGAAATGTCTGTCCACCAGGCCACTTAACTGAGGCAAAGATAAGGTATGCACCATTACCTCGGTTCATATGGTGGTACTCATGTCCTGCTCTTGTGCTGCCACCTCCCACCCTGAAGAAAATATTAACATCATCCATCATGCCTGGGAGCTTAAAAGCAGCACAAGGCTGACGTGTTTATCCAGTATGGGAGCAGCTTTCTGAGTGCTGAGTGTCCAGCGACAAGGCAAGAGCAGATCAAATGATCAGAGCCAGACTGGGCCTGGGCACTGCTGGCTGGCAATTCGCTCCCCCCATGCCCTGACATGGCTCCAAAACGATCTGTGGGCTTTGGGCCCATAAACCAGCTCTTCATATGGATCAGGGCATTCTCTGCGTTGGCGGGAGTGAGGAGCAGATGTCTGCGAAGCAGCTGGCAAAGCCGCCCCAGGCTGCTCCTGGACAGACTGCGCATCTGCTGCATGAGGGTAGCATTCGTGCTTGCTCCAGCTCAGGTCGCCCAGGTGCAGCCTCCCATTCATACTGGCTCCCTACTGGCCACTGCTCCAGGTCCAGCCGTGCTGCCAGTGCTGAGCGGTTCCCCCCCCTCTTCACTTCCCGTCTGGCTCTTGTCACATGCAGCTGGAGAGAGGTACCAAGTGAGGCTGGGGTCTGCCACGTCCTCCTTTGGCAGGTTGAACAGCCCCACAGCTTTCTCCCCAGGCTACTGCAATTACCGGTTGTCTTCTTCCTGGTCAGAAAATAAAACAGCTCTCCTCAGTCTCGGCTTCATCCCACAATTCCCACATGCATCTTCCCCTGACAGTTTGTTTTCCTTCTGCTGATGGTACAGTGTCCAGTGAAATCTGTCTCCTCTCAGTACCTAGGAATACTATATCTATATCTATAAAGAGATATCTTGAAGAAATATATATAAAGAGATGCACCAAGCTCTTCCAGAGGGAAGGAGCAAAAGTCTCTGAGAAACAGCTCAATCTCATCAGTAGCTGTGAAAATCAAATATCCAGTGAGTTACCCATCTGCACAGGGTTGGATTCACTATGGAGTTGATAAGTGATGATATTGCCAGTTAGCATAGTTTCAAGCAGACTGTTCATTAGGTTTTTGGCTGTCTTTTCTATGCATTCCTGGGCCCATTTTTACATATTCTTATAAAAGGTTGTGCAATAGTTTTATGCAGCCATATGCAAAATACCACTGCATGATCTTGGGCCAGCTGACAGGTGCCATATTTATAACAACACAACATTTTTACTGGGGATCAGCTAGTACAGTAAGGCAATCCTCCAAACATCACAATTTGTCATTTCTTTAAAACAAGCAATAAAATACATGGGCTTATATGTAAACATTTTGTACACAATAATGCAGCTGGTTTGACTGTGTTACATATTGAATCGTCCTGGGATTGTGATAGCAAACAAACAAAAACACTCAAAATGCCTCATTTCAATGCAACCTTATGCATGAAATTTTAAGCCCACTAAAGTCAGAAAACGTGATTTTGAATCTCCTGTGATGTAAATAGATCAGCCTGCTTGTGAAAGCAAGAGTGAAAGGAGTCAGATGGAAGCAGCAGATTACATAGATCCTGAGCTATTTTTCTCTTTAAGCAGCTGTTTAATTTTGCTGGTAGCATGTTCTTCTGAAACAGAACACCAATCCAAACTAATGTATGATAGTAAGAAACTAAAATGCTTCATACAAGCTGCTTGTTAAGGACTTGAGCATAAGCAGAACAGCGCTTCTAAGCTCATAAATTTACTGTGTGTACTGCAGTGTGGTCTTCCTTACGATGAGAAATTAGCCTTTAAAAATCATACGATCACAAGCATATCACTGGAACACGGGCAAAAGTCAAACAGCTCTGAGTGGGAATCCTACCGTGGTCCTGAATACATGGGATAATTTTCTCAGTGACTGTGCTGTAGCAATGGGTTGTTTGAAAGGATTATCCATTTCTGATGGGTGTGAATGGCTGTAGGTGTGTGCATTGTGTGTGATAGGAGACTTGAGTGTCACAAACATGGATTAAACTTCAGAAGCATTCATTTTAATGCTTTTATTTCTTGGAGATTGTGTACTTAATCTTTATAACGGTGGCCAGCTGCAGTTATGCAGAGAGAAATGCTTCATAGGCACAAGAGAAAAATAAAACAATGCAAGTGCTCTCCCGCCTTCCCCCCCTTCTTTTCAGAAGACAAGTTTGTGTCCTGGGAGGGTTTGAAAGCCAAGCTTTAAGAGCATAGATGTGCAATATCTTTTGTGAAATGTGTATATGATCTTCCTATATATCACTGAACATGAAAGGGATGTTTTGCTCTTTCATCCATGCATCACTTGTCACCGCTTAAATACAAATTGTGAACATTTTCAAAGGCAAATGCATGCCCAGAAGGATTTCCCATACTTCAGAGTTCAGATTTTAGGGTGCTTATTGTAAACTGACCCAAGCCCTTTCTTTCAATTGACAAGATTTTAATTTTTCTTTTTTCAGAAAATGTTGTCCGTATACATCGTCATGCAGCATGTAAGTAACTCAGTGGACAAAGTTTTATATAATTAAAATACCTTATCTGAGTATCTGTCTGCTTGTAAGAAGAATAAATTGACTTGACACAGTGTATGTTTATGAGCTGGATAAACTGCTTTAGGTTACAGCATAGGATGCAGAAAGAGTCTGAAGCATGATAGTGCCCAATAAATTTCATTAATGGATATTGGAAGAGGTTTATTATTATTATTATCATATATCATATGTAATCTTATCTATGTGTGTGTGTGTGTGTGTGTGCATGTATGCATGTGTGCATATGTGTGTGTTTGTGTGTGTGTGCACATGCGTGTATTTTTAAATATCTAGCCCTGTTACTCAATATCAAGGCTCAGACTCTGCTGAATAGATTTTACCCACTGGATGCCTGGTTGCTGTGGGGCTAGTTACTGTTCATGGGTTGATGCTTGTCTAAGTCTTGCCATACATTAGCATGGTTTGGGGAGTATTAGGAAGTATATAGTTTGGGGGGTAGTATATGTTTCAGCTGAGGACTGTTGAATATGGTGTGATCTATCTCTGTCTACTGTCTTTTGATTGGGGGCTAAGTGGTATCATCTGTGAAGGCTGGAATCAATGAGGAATTCTTACGTGGAAGAGAGACAGCCATTTTGGAAGGGCACAGTCTCCAGTTCAATGGATATCTCCCCATATGTCTGTACCTTCCAAACATACATTTGAGCAAGCACTATAAATGTAGCAAAGTCATTATCCTGTTGATATGCCAAGATTAGAAGTAGGTACACCAACATCCCCTTTTTGCTACCAGTAGGACTGCTGTCTTATTTTTGTAAAATTCTTTATTCCTGCCCTGAATTTCTGTACTAATAAAACTGAACAGATGGTGATGTTTGGGTAGAATATTTCAAATTGCATCTATTTCTTAAGAACACAGTCCTGTCATTGCTTCCCATGAAACATCTTGTTTTGGTTTATTGATTCCGGAACTTATAACTGCAGTGTGTGGGTATGTGAATATTTAACCAGATTACTATCTAATGCTCCATAGAGAGAAGGAGCCCCTTCCAGTTCTTGATCTGCTGTGTTTCTTCTCTGAGTGAGGACAGATAGTAATGACAGCAAATAACCTTAGCCCCTCCTTATCAAACCTGCAGCAGTGGTTGCCTGTAGAGGACAGGAAACACGTCACGTTGCAAGAGGGCTGCAGTGCACTTTTGTGGCATGCCTGTTTTCAAGAGACCCTATTACCTGGTGCCCTCTGTTTCTAGAGCACCTCAGCACAGTACACAATGTGACATACATATGAATATATGCATGCACAGGAACTGTCCTGTTCCCTACTGGCTTGAGATGCTTCTTTTGTTAAAGCACTGTCGAGACTGAGTCCATTTGTAGTTGAGGTCATGCTTTTTTACAGTTGAGAATTCCAGTAATTTTGGTGGCTAATGGTTTAAGGAGCAAGAGAAAATAATCAGGCCCGACTGACCACACAAGGTCTGTGTAAGCATACATAAGCACGTTGGCTTAGTGTCAGAAAAACTAGAATGTTTATGTGAGAGTGAAAATGTAACCCCTGAGCTGACAGAGTTCTCCCAACATCCAAAGGAAGAGGGAGTTTTCTGAAAATGTACACTTGCCATGTTTGAAATTAGAGTGTAAGCACCACTCTTACCAGTGTAATTACTGAGTCTTAGGGGCATTACCAGGTTAATAATATTAAAAAAAGTTCTAAAACTAAGAAAAATGTAATTTGTAAAGACACTTAGAACAAACATTTGTTATATGGTGTGATCAGTGAAAACGGAAAGAGATGATATGCCACTAACATATTCAGAAAGAAGGGTAGAAAGTCATACTAGGAACAGAGCAGACTTTCATGAGCAGAGGTGTATGTGAGTGTTTATTGACATGGTAAGCTAGAAGAGGAAATGTAGGACTGCCAGGGAGATACAAAAGCACTCAGCAAAAGAAGTGGGACTGCTGCTTGGCCATAGAGCCTCTACTTCTGATCTGATGGGACTTTCTGAAGGTCCATGAATCCATGGCCCTGGGAAAAGAGATAACGGCAGCAACTGAATTCCAAGCACTTGCAACATCAGTCCTGACACAGACTTGTAATTGTTGGACTGTCTGGATCACAATGGAAAAGTAGTGACTGAGTAGGAAAAACTGCATAGCTCAATGTTTTTGTTCTCATTTTCTTTTCATTTCTTTAAATATTTTGCAGGGCAGTAGGATTTCACTTATAATGCTTCTAACTTTAATAGCCTCTCTGTGGAGTCTATATATCTGTACATCTCACCATAAAAAACCTTTGAAGCTCTTGCGTCTTCAGTAGTAAACTGGTACATGGTCCTGTAGTGCTGAAATTGTATCAGAAGAAGGACTGGAAGGGTTAAATACTTCCTGAAATAGGAGTAGTTATACTTACATTTAAGGAAGGTTTCACTGACCTATACATTCTAGTACTGATGATATTGCCCAGTGAAAAAGGGGTCACCATCATTAGGCCTTTTCTTTGTATGGTTCACATAGAACGAATATGTGATATTTATGTTCTGTTACACAGAGGGCTTTCTGCATGTTGACAGGACATGAAGGAATGCATACCTAGGGTGTCATGAACCATTTGTCTATGGAAATATAATTTTTTTGATTTGCTCACCATTTTTGCAGTTGAGTAATGTGTTGACAAAAATATTAGAACTGTGTGTGAGCATAAACATATATTTTACACTGGCTCAGCAGTTGCAATTGAAACTTTAAGTAGTTTTAGCTCTTTAACGAACATTGTTAGGTGTTACATAAAGATCTTTCCTTCATTTTCATGCTAGGCTTTACTTTTCTCTCAATGTATTCACCCTTTAGAAACATTTATGTATTTTTAGGAGTGAACCAGAAAAAATGTATTTTAATAAACAGCTTCTGACTCAGTAACTAATGGTTTTGACTTCAGTTCCTTTGTGGCTTAAAAACAAGTGTTTATTTAGAAAATGCCTTCAGCAAGGATATATTTGGGGATTTATTATATGTCACAGATTAAATTATTTCTTGTTTATTCCTTTCACTTAAAATGCATAATTAATATTTCATAGTATGTTTAGATTAGTAGTTACATTTCATTCTTTACTTAATTTTAAAAGTCATTTAAAGTGATCTTAGTGAGACTTAGCTTTAGTACTCTCAGAGCACAACCTATAAATCAGGTTAAATGTTTGAGTCAGGGAGCTCTAATGCTGCTTATAAATACTGAACACTGGCAAATATTACACTTTATCTAGTGCTACAGTAGCTTGTCACCCACCAACAATTAATGACACAAGTTTCACGGTTTTACAAAAACACAAATCAGGAATTTCAAAGGCATCTCTATATTAATTAAGGGGCTTTAAGAGCTGCAAGGTCTTTTTTTTTTTTTTAGTATTATTGGTCTTCACTCTGTATTTTTCTAATCATCAGAAATGGTTGTGGAAGAATGCTCACATATATGTAAGTTACATTTATGTATCTAAAAGACTGAGATATGCACTTGGAAAAGTCATCAAAAGTACAGAGATAAAATGGGGTAGCAATTTTTAAGAACATAGGATAATTCGGGTTGGAAGAGACATCAGGAGATCATCTACTCCAGCCTCCTGCTCAAAACAGGGTTAAGTTCAGATCAGGTTGCTCAGGGTTTTATCTAGTCAGGTCTTGAACTTGAATTAATATTTCCCAGAACAAATTAATGAAAAATTTACATGTACAAAGATACAGACCAAAGATCTTTCATTAGTAAGCTAAGGCTCAATGAGTTTTTCCTCCTTGTACACCATCTTTCTTTCTCTCCCATTGCTGGCTGCTTTTGCCTTCTCCTTTCTGATCTCTTTCTCACTTCACTTTTCTCTCCTATACTTTGATCTTTTTCTTCATGGTAATCTCTAAAATGCACAGTAAAAACATCAGCGGAGTGCTCCTTCCAAGACACTGTTGGTCTAATCATAGACGCACAGAAAAGTGACCGGAAGGTTCATCATGAAGTCATTTAGTCCATCATGCTATTTCCCTCTGATGTTGATGCCCAAAAGCAGAGCCTGTAAGACCTCCTGACTGGCATCTGTCAAACCTCTGAGAATAGAGGTTCCAAACCCAACCAGATGACAACCTGCTGCAGGGCTTGACAAACCTCACCATCAGGAAGTTTTTCTTTATGTCCAGCATAAATCCTTCTTTAAGTAACTTGAGTGACTTTACTATCCTGACTGCAGTGGACATGGAAAACCTTACTTTTTGCTAAGATCAAGCTTTTCAGACTGTTACCATGCTTCAGTGCTTTCTTCTACCAACTAAATTAACACTAGTTAATGC
Source organism: Apteryx mantelli (assembly GCF_036417845.1). Lineage (NCBI taxonomy): Eukaryota > Metazoa > Chordata > Aves > Apterygiformes > Apterygidae > Apteryx > Apteryx mantelli. Next base: position 90,769,834 of record NC_089980.1, read on the forward strand.
TTTCAATGCATCCTCACAGATCATATTTTTAGATCTGTGATCATTTTCATTGCTTGCCAGAGCACATTCTTTTCTTGGCTGATTTCAGTTTTGAAGTTTGATGTCCACAACTGGACACAGTATTCAGTTTAGGCCTTAGCAATGCACTTAGTACAGCAGAAGAATTAAGCTCATGTTTTCTAAATGGTGCTTCTATTTGTATCTCTGGCATTTGCCTTTTTCATTACAGCATGACACTGTTGATTCATGCTCAGCATGTGATCTATTATAAGGCCCAGACTGTTTTCTGAAGAACTGCTGTTGCTTTTTTCAGTCATTCTCAGCCCAGCATTTGTGTAGTTGGTTATTTCTTTCTAACAGTAAAATCTGGTACTTGTCTTTATTGCATAATATCTTACATTTTTAGACCACTTCTCCAATTTTTAAACATTTTTAATTCTAATCCCATCTTCTAATGTGCTTGCTTGCTGAAGCAGCTCTTTGCAGCTTGAGGTCCTCTTCCAAGTTAATAAACATACCGTCTATTCTATCATTGAGGTCATTAACAAAAACATTAATGGAAAGTATCTTATTCCCTTCATATTCATGTTTGAACAAAAACAAGCAAAAAAAAAAAATCCATCCCACCAAAACCTTCTCTTGTTCAAAACAGATACTGAGATGACAAAGCATGTGCTCTTGCATATATGCTGTAGACCTGAGTCATCTGATATTCTTGACTAAAATTCTACCAGTAAATTAAACTGCCTAGGACCAGGTCTTGACTGCTGTGTAATCTACATCCATAATATGTAACTGTTGCTTTTTTATCCATGCCAATTAGCAGCACCAAAGATGATATGCAAATACATTTCAGGAATTAGCATGAGCCATGGACCATTCCCAACAGGCAGCTTGGGATAACCAATGGGCAGTATTTAACCACCTGCTTGGGTGGGGAAAAGTTTCTTTGTGTGTACGCTAGCCATGCCATGCCATGCCACTTGCCTTGAGGGTTACCGCCGGAACCCTGGTTTCCTTCTAGTCTTTATGCTGTCTAGGTATTTTCAGAAAGGAAGAGCTTGTTTCCAGACCGGGCTAGAAGTCATTGACTGGAAGGGACTAAGACAATGAAAGTTTTGTTTCCTGTCATGATGGAGTAATAAGAAAATGCAAATGCTGTGAGGGCCTAATCTAACATGAAACTGTCAATGTCCTTTTTGTGTAAGTGGTCATAGAAATTTCCATTCACTTCAGATCAGTCGCACAATTAACTGAAAACTATACATTCAAAGCCATATCTTTTAAGGCATTTTACACTCTGAAACAGGACTATCATCCTGGAAATGTCACATGTAACACCACCTCCTGTGTGACTTTGGAAAGAAAAATTTCAGGTTTATTGTATGTCATGAACAGTCTTTGAAAAGTATAATCACAGTGCCTGAGTGGTGGCTGGCTTTTAAAGGAAGATAACCTACACATACTATTGACTTCCGTGGCACTGCAAGTGTAATCACTTCATACTAGCTGAGCATCCTAAAGACTTTAATCTTGAATACAACACATTTTTCATGTTGTGTTTTCTTCACTACTTAGGTAAATTAATAAAAAATTGTCATTGGTTCAATTTAACATTTTTTAGGAACCACCAGTATGTTACAAGAAAGTTTTTTCTATGATAATAATCCCCTTATACCCAGAACAAATAGGCATGGCAAGTATTTATCAGTTGCTATCAGTGTATTTGTATTAGTGTAGCTGTATTTCTGTTTCTCTGTTTTCTGGTAATTGCAAATTAATATGAGAATATCATTGCTTAAGACAGTGTCCAAGTCTCAGATGTGGAATTTGGTAATTTGAGAGATTTGGTAATCTTTGGCTTGAAAATATCACTCCAAAATGCTGAAAACAGTTACATTCTCATTATTCCACAGCATTGTAATCATTTCATTTTGTCTTGTGAAGGCAGCACACTGCGTGCTGCAGAATCTGCAAAGATCACAGACAGCTCTGCAGGACCCTGACCAAAATTGTGCTCTACTTATTAGCTCAAAAGGCATGAAAAGAATGTGCTTTTGGGGAAGGCAAATTTTTTTGCTTCTAACATAATCAGTTGTACCATAGGACTTATAAAATAAGAAAACCTTAATTCTCAACATTTTAAAAAGGGTTAGTATCCTATTGGTTTCTCATATATCAAAGCTTTAACCTTTTTGGTACAGATTTAGAAGCCTTGTTATCCCCTTGATAAATATGTAGTGCTAACGTAAGAGACCAGGGGCTAAATGACTTAAAATAAACTTAAACCCTTAGTTTTGATCACATTTGGGTCTTAACAGCTGCATCTATGTTCCTAAAGGCATTGGCTCTAGAGAAGCTCCAAGTCCACATGGTAGCTGGTGGTTTGTGTCCACACGCACTCCATGGAGCAGATTACCTGTACTCACACCAGGCAGAGTACTCGCCTGGTACATGGCCTTGTGTCTCCTCTGGGCCCCATGTCAAGTCTCCCATGTCCTAAAGATATGGTTATTTTTTTGTGTTATTTTTCATCTCTAAATGCCTGAAATAGCATAAGGGCTGTACTGCTCACAATGGTAGTATTTTATGGAATGAAACTGAATATATGTGAAGTATACATCAGAGTTTGTCATAATATCATGGGGAATATTTGGGAATATGAGACCTTCTGGGATAGAGCTGGAAGGAAGACACTGTGTAGGGGGCAAAGACAGCATAGGGCAGATGCCAACAGTCTGCCTTTTGGGAGGAGCCTCTGACATGAACTATCCTTTCAGCCAAGTTTTGTCTTGAACAGAGGTAATTGGAGTGCTCAAAAACAGAATTAGGTAGTGAACTAACAATTCTTCAATGTGGGCAACCTAAGGTCCTGGTCAGTAGAGCTCCTCATGTGCTTTTTTTAGCATAGTACACACATCCAATATAAGCCTCGCTCCCAAAGCTCCTCAGGAAATAATGGTATAGTCTAGATTTATTTGGGCCTCAGTCTTGCTGGAATTTGCCCTTGCTTTTTTTGTTAATTAAAAAAAACCCCAAAAATTCCATCAGGATTGAGCCCGCTGTGTTTCATAGGTCTCCAGAAATTCCCTGAAGTTCTCAGTAATAATGTCCAGTCTTAGCACAATAGCCTGCACTGCAGATATTAAGGTCACAGAATCACACAGAATCACAGAATGATTGAGGTTGGAAGGGACCTCGGGAGATCATCTAGTCCAATCCCCCTGCTCAAGCAGGGTCACCAAGAGCACGTTGCACAGGATCGCATCCAGGCGGGTTTTGAATATTTCCAGAGAAGGAGACTCCACAACCTCTCTGGGCAACCTGTTCCAGGGCTCTGTCACCCTCACAGTGAAGAAGTTTTTCCTCATGTTCAGATGGAAGTGTCTGTGTTTCAGTTTGTGCCCGTTGCTTCGCGTCCTGTCGCTCGGCACCACTGAAAAGAGTCTGGTCCCATCCTCTTGACACCCTCCCTTAAAATACTTGTACATGTTGATAAGATCTCCTCTCAGCCTTCTCTTCTCCAAGCTAAACAGGCCCAGCTCTCTCAGTCTTTCCTCATAAGAGAGATGCTCCAGTCCCCTAATCATCTTAGTAGCCCTTCGCTGCACTTGCTCCAGTAGCTCCATGTCTCTCTTGTACTGGGGAGCCCAGAACTGGACACAGTACTCCAGATGCAGTCCTCTGCAGGAAGATGAACCTCTTGAATTCAAGGACAGGGAACTAAAATCATTTCCCTGTCTTGGGCAGATGATAAAAATACTGCAATTTTGAGTGCAAGGAATACATGTGTTGACTCTGCCTGTTGTAGTTTTCTTTTAAAAGGGGTGTGCAGAGACATACAAACACCCTGTGCTCTAAGCAACAGGACACAAGCTAGCACAGAACATAGCTGAGATCCATTTGGAAATGCCCCTGTAAATTTACCCTCAGGCAGCTCCCTCTCTGAACGTTCTTTGTGGCTCCCTTTCTGAGGTATGTCTGTCTGTCATATTATGTATACAACATAAATGCCCAGTTTGACACTGAAATCTCATCTCAATGTACTTGTTCAGCTCTTAAGAGGGAAATCCTTTTTCCTCTTATGTCTTGGTTAGTATGATTAGTGCCCCTGTGGTAAGACAGAGTTTCCTGCTGACAGACCATAGGAACAACCTCTTTTTCTTTGCCTTTTTCTTGTGTGGACCATGCAAAGAACTTCTTCTCTCCACTACTCCCAGTTTGCCAAGATCCTTTGAAAAAATCCTTTCTGAGCCTTAAATGTGGTGAGAACATACTGTTGGACAAGCTATTTAGTATACTACCACTACAGAAATAGAGAACGGGGTAGCAAGATGGTTTCTGGAAGCCTGGGTTATGCTTTATTATTGATGGGATATGGATGTAGAGATACAAGGCTTATATAAATTATCTGAGCATGAGTTGTGAAGTTTCTTTTTCTTTTCCTCTCACATACTTAACTACACTGTTTCTCCATTGCCTTCTGTTGGTCTAACCTTCTGTCTTTCTCACACTCTCTATTCAAACCATCTCAGCCACCTGCATCCTTCCATGAGGTAGAAAAGGCATTTCTTCAAGCAAATTCATCAAATAGAATGTGTCTCATTGTTACTGGAGAATCTGGACACCGTGATTATCGGGTCTACTTTCCTTTAATATCAAGTTGTTTCTTCCTATTAAATGTTAATGCACAGAGATTTGGGAAGCTATTATTATCTGGTAAGGAGTACAGACTCAGTTATAGTCTTTCATTAATTAGCTAATAACTGCACTTTGTCAACCTAATTCATTTTTCCTGCAATTAGGATCACAGTGATCAAAACCAGCTATTTCAGTGTTTGCTCAGTAAAGATGGAACTCATCTTACTGGAGAAAGCCTGCCTAAAGACTTGTGTGGCACTGAGACTTTGTGACCAAACTTTCATGAGTGCTTAGCACCCAGAAGTGCCTCTGAAGAACTGTAAGGACAACAGCAGAAAAATTAGTCATTTCTTGCAGATGGAAGATAAAGTTCATAATAAGAGAAAGAAGCTTAAAGCAGTTAAGAACATATGCTAGAAACCAGGCTGATGTATAGCATTTTTTAAAGAGACTGTATTGGTATGAATTTCACTTTCAGTCATTGAGAAAACAGATTTCATTGCTCTTAAAATCCCTGATAATTGTGACAAGAAATAAAAATCCTTTTATTTCCTAAATTATTCAAGTTAATACTCCACTGTGAGCAAATAACTCATAATTTCAGTGTACCACCTTTTAATCTGACTTTGACAGATTAATTAAGTCCAAGGCATTTGTTTGCCAAAATGAGTTTTACCTTTATGAGTGCAAGAAACCCCTGTTAACTATGTACCCTTGAGACCAATATTGCACCCTGGACTGATTTCTACATAGCAGTTCTTTAAAAAATTGCAAATGCTGTTTGCAGATTCTGATAATGATTCCTTTTGTGATTTTTAAATCATCCCCTGTTTTACTAATCTTATGCTCAGAAACAAACCCACACATATCAACAAATGTGAAATGGAACTAGACTGTTTCAGAGCAACAAATGCCAACTCTCTCCATAACTACCATAATTAATACTCTTCAAAACAAAACCTTCAAAATCTATGGGGCCTATGAGTGTTCAGCCCAAACTATCATATATTATATCCAATGGACCAAATGCCCTTGTTAATGCTGCATGCGTGCAATTAAACGAGTGCTATGTGCTAGCATGAACTAGCTCAGGAAGTTTGTAAAGGACAGAAACAGCCACTTGACAGTAGAAGAACATTTTTCACTCTATTTCTGACTGCTCAGTCCTGATCCTCAAAGGAATCCTACAGTGTACCTTCAAAAGATGAACCTGAAAACTAAAATTCATAACTCTATTTGCTACTAAAAATAAAGGGCTCAATAAAGACATTGGTTTAAGGGTCCATGAAATTTTCCAGCTAACCCATTCCTCTTATACAGGTGCTAAAACAGATGCCACTTCTTTCTCTGCTCCACATGACCTAACAGCTTCTCCCCTTTCTGTTTTTGCTCAGTGGATGCTAACTAACATTTTCTCTCAAGTCATCTAATTGATTAACATAACTGCATTTTACTAAGAGCGATTGTGTCTATCTTCTAGCTAGTTCTCCCTGGTTTTTGTCACTTCTTATCAGGTCTGATGAACATTGAGGCACTCTTGAGTCTAGAAGCTTGCCTTTTCTTTTTCCATCTGTGTTCATTGCTCTAATACAAGGTATTTATTCTTCCCACAAATCCTTTCATGATCAAGAAAAAGCGTTCATTAATGAAAAGCGCAAGTACCAGCCAAAAATAACTAAGCGGGACTATTACCATATGGCTCAGATTGAATGTTTGGATACAACTGCCCTGCAAAAAACCTTCATTCCTGAAAGTTAGATTATTTTCCTGTGATTTCTTGCTTACCTGACCTAATCAGAATGCCTAGTGGCAAACACTGTCTACTCAAGCAGTAAGTTAAACAGTTGAAACCTTCACTGTCTGACAGTATTGTATCCTCAGTAGGGGTTTCTAGTTTTACAGGCCTGGAGGATAAGTGTCAGCACTTGAAAAACAGTTCAGTAGGATCTCTGGAGGCAACAAGTTAATGACCAAAGATCTTAATGGTCTACAACAATTGATGAGTGTAAATTTGAGCTGTATGGGACTTATCTGAAAGAAACTGATGAAAATGTGCTATGTGGAGGTAGCTGTTCCAGAGATAACATCCATTAGGCATGGTACTACATTTGAACTCGAAGAGGAAGCGAGGCTGTAAAACCATAGACAATGTTCCTCAGAAGGCAGCCAAGAATAAGCAATATTTATAGACTGGTTAGGTAGCTATAGATAAGATGAATTTGAAGTGGGTTTTTCAAAATGGTTGCTGGAGGTGAGTTTTTCCCAGTTGAAATTCCAGATGAACAATGCTAATTGTTTTTGTGAATTCCAGCTGCAGCTTCCTTGTTGCTAACAAGATACTGAAACATGGTGATGGAGCTATGGTTTATAACGCCTACAGATGTTAACTAAAATGGGCTTTATTACTTTATTGTCAATAGAATAAAAGGGCAGAGAAGGTTAAAGTTGTTAGCATGTCTCCCTTAAAATACATTAAGCAGCTACCATGTTGTGGTAGTTTGTCTAACTCAGTTAGTCCAACTTGCTCTATTTAGTCCCTTAGCAAATTATGTCCCATATTTAAATCTTCTGTTTTGGAGAAGAAGAGAAAAGAACGGCTTTCCTTTCAACAGCATCCCTAATTCTCTTTGGTTTAGCTGTACAGGTTCTTCACATGGCAATACTGTGTTTCAGTGAAACCTGTTCCACCAGTCTTTCAGATGTTACTGTAGATGTAGCCTTTTTTCTTTTCTATAAAAGACAAGAAGTTGCAATGGACTGCTTGTGTTACTGCTGGTGTTCTTGCTGGAGTCTATTTACTTAAAGGTACCAGTATGAATGTACTAGAAAAGGAGAGAAAAAAAATAAAGGTGGAAAATTATGCTTCTGTCTTCCTGGTGCTGAATGATATTTGCTGCCTTCCTGCTACAGATTCACCATCTCACATCCTATTCTTCACTCTGCTGGCAAGATCATACCCAGTGTGAGCCTGTTAAAAATATTGTTTTCAGCTGCCTCTCTGGTCACAATCTCACAGCAGTGCTGCAAAATATACATTTTTGGCTGGCTAAACCAGATAATTGTTGAAAAAGAAGAAATAACAAAGAGGAGGGGAGGGGAGCATGACAGAAAGAACTGAATTTGCACATTGCACTTAGCTGACATCTGTAGAGAGGCAAAGTTATCTTGATCATTCTCTCTTTCTCTTTGTCTCTTTTTCTTTTCTTTTTTTTTTTTTGTTAGTTCATCTCTAAGAGCTTTTAGAGAAATAACAGTTGTAGTTGTCAAGATAACAAAGATTCTTTAACTCCAGTTGTCCTCTGGTGTAACTGTAAATGAAGGTCTCCAGCAAAGTGTTTTAAGAGAATTTTCCTATTCTCTGTTTATTTTGCTCTAAGTCTATTTTGTTAGATTTAATTTTCAATACAACTAAGGGGTTTAGCTGATCTTTGTTGCCATTTATCTCTTGTTTCCTAGATGTGATTGAAACACAGGCATTAGAAAGAATAAGGACACCTTCTTTTTTGGACTTGTCTAGTGTTTCTATCTATAATTGCTACTATCTTTGATAACCAATTTCTGTGGCAGCTTAGAATGGCCAATTTAGCATATTCGTACATATGTACATAAACATTTTTGAGCACGAGCTTAAGACCAGGTGATCCCAGTTAACTTTCATCCATTCTTTTTCCCCATATTAAACTATTTGCAAATTCAAGTACCTTCCCTGGTAACATGGTAGAGTTGATAGTATAGAATAGAATAAAGATAGTGTTTTGGAAAAAGCTGGTCAGCATGGCTTCCAGAAACGGGAATCCTGCCACACTGATCTGCTGGACTTCTGTGAGGGTGTCTTTAAGCATGTGGAGAAAGGATATCCAGTAGGAATAATACATTTGGATTTTCATGAAAATCAGGAAGAGAGTGGATAAAGAGAATGAAGAACTGTTATTCACCAAATTCCTCAATACTAGATCAGCTGGGGATAAAGGTCACTTGTTTAAACAATAGGAGATCAGTTTAGGTTAGATAAAAGGAAGTGCTTTTTACACAGTAGATAGTGAGCTTCTGCAATTTGTTGTCTTAGAAGTTTGTGGACATTGTACAAGCAGGTATCTGTTCAAAAAGGGATATTACAAATTCATAGACAATGGGTAAGTAAACAAAAGCTAAAGGGAAGTGTACCCTCCAACATCCCTACCACCAACACTGTTGGAAGTACAAGGATTATAGAAAGTACACAGACTTCATATAGTCCCTAAGTAGCATCTCCCATTGCCACCACTGAAGACAGAATATGGGGTTAAGCAGTCTATTGGTTTGACCTGCTAGGGTATCTGTTATGTTCTTATATTCAGCCATGACCAAAATAGCTGGAGAGTTACTCTCCAAAACAGAATGGGATATTCTTAGCTGGGCTAACTCTGAGAAGATGCCACTTAATACACTTAGGTTTTTCAGCTGACAGGAGCAAGCATTAGAATTGCAGCTGTTCTGCTGCCTACAGTGCTCTCTCGCCTTAGATAAAAACGTATGGTAGAACCGGCCTTGCTTATTTGTGCTATTTTTCCAAATTGTATGTAGTCCTGGGTTTGCTTTTTTTCCTCTTCTCTATAAATATAAATACACTTATTGTAAAAAGAATTTGCAAGTCTAGGCAAGTCTACTTGGCAGTAAGTGTTCAGTCATGCTTGCTTTGATAGCTCTAATCATAATTCATGAGTTATCATGTATTCATCTGTGATTCATGCAACAAGAAAATATACTGAAAAGAAGCTATAATAAGCTACGTGAGGTCTGGTTCACAAAAGACTGAAGAGGATAGCCTGGGGTCATTCCTCTAGCATGCCCAAAAGAATTGATAGAGGACTCCCGCATGCTGGGGGCACTTTCATGCAACTTTGGGAGAAACTCCAGCTTGGAGGAACAAAAGAAAAGAAACAGCTGAAGCATGGGCCTTCTAAGTTATGGAAAAGTTTTTTTTCCAATTCTTACTGTTTGCTCCAACCCTCCAACGTCTGTTCCTCCAACCCCCTCCTCCTTTGTCAACCCTGGATTTTTTCCCAAATATTAATAAACAAGGAGCTAACTTACTAGTTGTTGATGTTTTAGTGCTTGTGTACTGTGCCTCTTCCACCTCTCTGGTATGTCTTTTTTAGATTAGCAACTCTTTGAAATTGTCTGCTGCTCTCTCTGTATGGTGTTCAGTATGGTATGCCCTCACTGCTGTCTGAACTATGGCTAACAAGCATAGTGGATTATTAAAAATGCACATGAGGATTCCGCAATATTCCCTAAAAAACATATACTCTGAAAGACCACAGCAGTTTGGTCACTGGGCATCACATACATAATCCAAATTCTTGAGTTCCCCAAATGCATCAGTACATGCGTTCTTGAGGAAGATATGATGGGTCTTCCTGTCCTCCTGAGACAAGAATTTCATGTATTGTGCAGAAATTACTTCTATTTCGCATGTTACTAGTATTGTAGCAAGGTATAGATGGGAAGCTTAAAAGTAACAAATTCAGAGATGGAAATACATTTTAATGGATGCAGAATCTTCCATGTGTTCTTCATTATGTGTGGATGAGAGGAGGAAAATGTAATACAGATTACAGTTTAGTTCTGTTCTTGCAGGGAGTCTCCCTTCTGCCATCCACTTGGTCCATTGCTTTTCCTGCTGGAGCTCCTTAGACCTTTTAAACACTGATATGTAGAGAGAGAACAAACTTCAGGGTTGACTCGAGTAGAGTTTTCCAAACCTGAACCATATTTTTGCTTTTTTAGTGCTGTATAATGTAGCCTATGGTGTGAGCAGCTAGATGGATTTGTGCCTTCTTAGGTAAGTTTAATAATTTTTCTTAATACCTTAAATAATATATCCCACTGACTTGGAATGGACTTGGTAAATCATCATATCAATGGATAATTCTCTTGGAATTATTTTCATCCAAAAAGAGGATGGTGCTGTTAATTTTCTGTATGATACTTGACAGTTCCCTTTTTTCTTTAATAAAACCTAAGTATTAATAGAAATACACTTGAATCTGTTTCAGAGTGTCACTTGCACAAATACACACTTTTCTTTAAGTGACAATAAACCAAGATACTTCTATACAAAACCATGTTTTGGTTAAAGAATATAATCTTTTTATGATGATTGTACTTAGATTTCCAGAAAGATATTATTCAAAGTCACTTTAAAGTAGCACATTTGTAGTTGCTTGATATAAAATCATATAATCTAAATAACATGAAATTAATCAAGCAAATATGTCTTTAAAATCTATAAAACCAGTGGAATCCCATAATATTTATCTCAGCTGTAAGAAGATTATGAAAGTGAAGTGTGAAAAGATAAACGCATCATTTCACAAAAATGGGAGAGTTAAGGATGTGCACAGCCAATGATCTGTTAATTTCAGAATACTCCGAAAGTAAAGAAAAATCCCAACCACCCCTATGCACTTGTCTATTTTGCTTCCCCCAAAAAACTAGACAAACTAGACCAACTTGTTGCTAGTACAATTGCACTAAATTCCACAGTATAACAGCAGGAATGAATTTGGCCATATATTAATAGACTCACCTTGAATTATCTTCTCTGAAGAGATCAACTTCTCTAAAAATCTTTAAGTATTTTTCTTCCTGTCTTCATAACTGTTTGCCATTGAAACTTTTGTAAGGGAAAAAAAACCCAAACTTTCCAACACTTTATTGCATCAGAATATGTTCCAAAATATTATTTTTTAAAAATAGCTTCCGAGTACTATATAGAGAACAGTTTAATGTCTACTTTCCTGTGTTTATATATGGACCATCATCTAGGTAAGTTCCATTAGGCCATAGACTAATCTCTCAAAAAGAATTGTAGAAACTTCAATTTTTGAAGCCAGAATAGATATATTTCTAGATAGAGTGGTATTATAAGGAAACCTTATGAGAAAAGTGCCTTTATTAAAAAAAAAAAAAAAAAAGACATGTTTGATGAGGGGATTTTTTTCTGGGACAGGACAAAAAAACAGATAATCTTTATTCTTGTGAGGAAAAATATTTATTTACTGTATTTACTGTAGAACTGAAATTCTCTAAGAAGAATCTCCAGGCATGTTTTTTGAGGCTTGTGGGCAAAATATATTTTGTCAAGAGACTGGCTGCCTTTTCTGTGGCAGCCTACTTGGGCTTGCATTGAACTGTGAAGAAAAAAGGCTGTATCAAAACCAGACAGCTGTCTGTCAGAAACTTAGTTTCCATCAAAATACATTGTTTCCAAGTGGCATCTCCAAAACCAAACTGTAGCAGACCTGGTGTGAGAGAAATAAGGAAATTTAATTGCCCTTTACTGTCTTTTACTGTTGTCTAGCCAGAAGGGCTAAATTTGTCCTACCTGTCCATCTATTGCTACGGCAATAGATGAACACCTGACTACCTAAACTCCCTCTGTGATGGTGAAGGACAGTCATCTTCTAGAGACTGTGTCAAATCTTAAGTATGCTGATTTTTTTTTTCTACAGATACCTGTCTCTTCCAGATGAACTGCAGGGGGACCCAAGGTTTATCTGGCTTCAAAAGCAGAGTGAGACGTAGCATGACTCTTTCTCCCCACATCTCCAGCAGTACTTTCAAGGGAGCACCACTTCCCCTCCATGTTTCCCTTCATCATCCTGTTGATTTGTAGTGTAAAGGAGGGAGATGCCTGCCTCCACATAGAGCCAAAAAATGCTGTGGCCCTGCTGACAGTACTCTCCTTCATGAGAATTACTTTGTGTTCCAGGATATGAACCCAACAAGTCCTTTGCTGACCTCAGTTGAATCAGGGGGAATCCTAACTGTGGCCTGGCCTTTCAGTCATCCAGCAGTGAAGCATGAAGCAAGACTAGATCATGTGCATTTGACCGATGTTGGGGAGAGTTATAGTCAGTTAGTCCGAGGTATCCCGACCTACTCAGTAGTGCCAGGAGCGCTATTTAGCTTGCTGGATCAAAGATGCAAAGGGCAGGATTCCTTTGCCTAAATACAGCTGACTGGTGACAGTGGAGATAGACACCTTGCAGTACCCTGGTTGTTGCTGGTCCAGAAAGGCCTGGGTCTCCCTTAGGTCCTGTGTCTTATATGCCAATTCTTGTCCCAGTCCCCATACTAGGGTCTTGGATACCCTAAGGCATCTCAGATGCCATGACATGCCACTGCTTATATTTAAGTAATACAATTCTTCCCCAAGTGGCTGGTCAGCTGAATCACTCCCCACTGACTATATTGACTAGATCATGCTGAAGTATAATGGGAGCTTAGATACCTTTCCACCTGTACGCACCTATCTCTAGCTGAATAACTCTTCTAATCCTTTTTACTAGATAAAAGCTAAAATAATTAAGTATAAGCCACTGTCTTGAAACAGTGAGGTTGCACCCAAAGTTAGGAACTGCAGGCTTGCAAACAGAAGAAGCATTCAGCTCCAAAGAAATTTCAAGGTAATATTTGAAATATCAGTCTGTTTGCTTGTACGTTTTCCAGGATCAGGATGGGACTTTGAATGAATTGAGATTTGCAGATTCCTAGGAACTGTGAGAATAAGTAAAACTTAATGATCTGATAAAAGTTTACACTATAACTATTTCAAACTTCTCTGCTGTTAGTCATCCCTAGTCCTTTAAACTGTTTTGCATAGAAGGAGCCCTCTTTAAATGAACAAGAATCCATATAGATAATGGGATCTGCCTTCATGGAAGAATTCACAAAACCAGGGTCACTGATGCTTATGAAACTTTACTGGAACACTGTTATTAACTAAATCAATATTCACTCTTCATTAATACAATGTGCACCTCTACAGCAATTGTTTGCCTGTGGGAGTATTGATTTGAACTGACTCTACCCCTCATCTTTTCTGCTTTTCCCTATGATGGGAATAATTACACCTCTTTCTGAGCCCATTGCTTTGTAGTTAGAAAAGCACAAATATAGTGAAAGAGAAACAAGACATATGGTGTCTGCTTATTCCATTTAGTAAGGAGTCCCCTGTAATATTGCTGGTATCAGCATGAATCAGCCCCTCTCAAAATCATCACTGAAAACACTGAATCAACACTGAAATCAACACTGAAAACACATCAATTAAAAGATAAAACATTAGCTTACAGTCAGAGCACTTTGTATTGTTGTTGGTAAGACAATCATCCTTCATTTGCTGTAAGCATCTGTTAATGAGGACAATGAGAAAGTTATATGTGTTGTGTTTAAGTATAGGTATTGTGCTTGCTCCTCCATTTACCATTGTCCTTCCTCAATGCACTGAGTTAATCCAAAACAGACTGTGTGTGTATGTATTTGCGAGAGAGAGAGAGAGAGAGAGAGAGAGAGAGAGAGAGAGACAGAGACAGAGAGAGAGAGAGAGAGACAGAGAGAGAGACAGAGACAGAGACAGAGAGACAGAGAGACAGAGAGAGACAGAGAGACAGAGAGACAGAGAGAGAGAGAGAGACAGAGACAGAGAGACAGAGAGACAGAGAGAGAGAACAGAGGGAGAAGGGATGAACGGGGAGTAATGGTGGTGTAGTCAAAGAAATATCAAGGGTTTTATGGGAACAACAGAAAAACTCTTTCATGGAGATATAACCCCTACATGGTCTCAATACTCTAGCAGGATTTATTCCTCCAAAGTTAGACCAAGATTTAAAAGTTCTATAAATATCTTTTTTAAGATATATATATCTCATACATATGTATACAGTATATATATGCTAACAAATGCTAGCTATTCAAGGATGGTTAAGGGAGAATGCATTATGAGGTCTCCATGAGGTCTCTATTAGGAAGAGATCCACTTATAGAAGGCAACAGAGCACAGCCTGTCTCTTCCAGACAGAATAGGCTCAACTGAGTTGGATGTAACTGCCAAAAACTGTCAGAGTAAGGTGTAAGTAGGGGAAACATGCATATCAGGCCTCTATTGCAGATTCCTTTAGTTCTGCATGATATATTTTCTTTGACAAGCCTGTTTGGAAAGGGCTGGTTTGGACATGTCATGGAGAAAGCAGATTTATAGGTGTGCCAGAGAGGCTGAACCACACAGACCCACTTGGAAGAAAGTGAAGAAAGCCAGCAAGGTCTGTTATTGAGGGATACATTCAGGATGGACACAAAGAGCCTAAAGTGCAGCTTGCTCTGAGACAGGCATATAAGCAGTTTATAAGCAAAATATTGTGAAAAATGGGACAGCCAGCGATGTGATTACTTGTTGTTGCACTGTCACGCTATGAAGGTTCGATAGCAACGACTGAGACAGTAATATAATAATAAAAAAAGATGTTTACTTCCTCACACAAGTTCTTGGATTAGTAACATCCATTAAAATAATGTGATTACTAATTTAGAAAGGATAACCTGAAACCATCGATTACTGCGCTATTAATTGAAAGCACTGCTTATCCCTGCTTGAAAGCTAACTTGTTCACTCTCCTAGTGAGAGGACTCTCAACCTCGAGGAGATACCTTAAGCCAGCGTCCTAGGAAAAGGGGATGGGGGGGAATACTCACGGTCCAGCCGGAGAGGATGATCAGGTCACGTTCCCGTCCCTGCTCAAACTCTCTTAGCTGCCAAGTGTCTTTTTACACGGCTGGGGCTCTGGGCAAACACTGCTTTTGCTGACTTTTTGCAAGTTTCACAATGACGGGACTGTTTGTCTGCTTGGGAGGACCCTGCTAGCGAGGCAAGACCACAACACCTCCGTATTGCTTCTTCCCTCCCCGGGGGTCCGTGCACATTCCAGGTGGCAGACCTCTTCAGTCTTGTTAATGCTTCCATTTCGCAGCCTTGCGCATATCAATCCTTGCGCATATCGGTTGGTAAACTTCTTTAGTCCTGTTAACTGCTCTGTTCAACAGCTTTGCACTTGCCAAACTTCAGTCCTGTTAACTCTTCACTCGCCCATCACTTTTCTTTTGCTTGTTGCCTTTACTGTTGCGTTATTTATTCTTTAGTGGATGGTTTTAGACTGTTTACTTCTTAACTGTCCTAGGAATACGCTGCCTTCCTTTCTCTTTCTATCTGAACAATGTGGTTGATGTGACCTGGGAGACAAGCTTATAGTTACTTTAATGAAAGAGGATAAGAAGGATGGCCTTAATGTGCAACAATAGAAAGTGATGAAATCCCTTTTATTTTCAAGGCTGCATATATTGCTGAAGAATTGGGGACTTTATGAAGTCTCTTGCTTTATATCTTTGTGCCTTAAATATTGAAAATATATTGGAAACATATAATCCTATTACTTCTAAGCTTGAGTTTTAGTGTGCTTTTTTCTCTAAAGGGAGTTTGAGTCCTCCTGTGCTTTTTTAGCATGGTTGATATAATCTTTCCTAATGGTAAAGGAATGTTTTAAAGGAGGACAAAACATTTTACAATTTAAGTGGTTTCATACTGAAGGATAAATGAATCTAGGAGTTGTGTGTCTATGGGAGGAATATTCTGTTTTCTTTTTTCCATTAAAAATATTTATCGTAACAGTTTTGTTATCACTGCAAACATGTTGAAGATTCTTTTAGAAATTCCAAACTTCTAAACTTCTTTACCTAAGTAATACAAAATCTGTTTAGGAAAAAGACAGGTCACTTTATCATGTTTTTGGTAAAACTGGAAATGAAATATAAAAAGAGTCATTTATTAACTAAAGAAAGTAAGGTGACTTTCCCTTTGACTAAGAAACAACACTTTGAGAAATAAATCAACATCTTCTGTCAAGTGCAGATGTTTGGTATTGCCAAGGGTAGATTGTCCTCTTTACGCTGGAGTCTGGATCACTTTGAAGAGAAGGCCTGACCACCTTTAAAAACTATCTTAGAGGTAAATACCTTCTGCATAGTGGTGTACAGAGATCAGTTATATAGCTCCCATCAGCCTTATTAAAAATCTTATGGTTAAATTCACAAAAGCTACTTGGAAAACTTACTCAGCAAAACTGACTTATTTTGGGTTGTCTAATAATGAGAAGAACTACCCACAAAGGAATTCTGCAAACATAATAATTGGAACACTAATTTACTTCTCTCCTTGAACTGATAAATTGTTTCCTATTTGCACATGCTATCACTACATATGCTCATTCTTTCACTGATTTTTTTTCTCTGAATTATTAAGTATTTGTCTTCCAGCATTGAAATTAACATTCAAATCTCCAATCACAACATTAAACTGATTTAAAGAACCTTTTCTACTTCTTTTTGTTTCTTTTTAAAGTTCCTTGTTGAAAACCAAAACAAACACTTAGTGTGGTCCCAGAAACAGGTTAATGGTGAAAAGCCCTAAGGTTTGTTTCTACAAAGTACTGAGTTTCTGAGCCTCCTGCTGACCTTCCTTTGCTGAGTTTTTCACTTATACTTTGCTAAGCAACTGCCAAATAGAAAGGAAAATATGTCCACCCACTGTTTGGAAGAGTGGAGAACATACAACAACTTCAGGAAGATGCTCATCACCTAACTACCTCCAGCACATAAATTCAATATTTTTCCTTAGATCCTGGATATCTGCATTTGTTTAGAACTCATCAGAAGCAGAAGTTGTCCTGCTTTGGAAAACTCTTCCAAAACTGTTATATTTTAAGTCACAATAACACCAGTAAATTTATTTTCCTTTTTAAGTCATACATATCAAATCTTTCATTTTATAGTTTATCAAGTCTTTAATCAGTTGAAGAGTTTGTATTCATCTGTTTTTCATGTTCACAAATTTAAAATGATATGGTTTCCTTTTTTGTTTATTCCTTGAATAATATAAAATTCTAACAGTTAATTTACTATATATTTTAGTGAATATATAGCAAAGTATTTTATTGTCTATTTGTCAGAAGCAGACAGCTGACATCAATACAGTTAGCAGCTGCTTGAAAACAGTTTACTTTCAACAGAGTTTTGTTATCAGATGAATTTGTTTAGTTTGAAAGAGCTTGAAGCTTCTAAATGCCAAAAATGTCCTCCTGAAAAGAGTGGTCTAACGTCCTGCATATCCTGCTAGCAGGTAATCAAACTTTATCATCTGCTCTTTGTAGAATGTGATTTCTTAGTATTAAACCCTCAAAAAGTTGCTATGTTTGAAGGAACTCCAGGCACAAGTAGATCTTTATTTTAATGACAGACTAATTTGTTCAATGTTATCAGGCGCCTACTTTCTGGTGAATCAATGGGAGATCTCCAAATATCCTTGGGAATCTCAGTCCAGGTTAGCCCTGATATCTCACCAAACTGTGAGTTTGCAAAACAACTATAAATCTATCAACCTTTGCCTGAAATACTTGCCTTATTTTGATTTTCAAGCAAAATCTAAATGCAAAATTATTTCTGAGATTTGTAGCAAAATATTTTACAGTTTTTCTGTCAGTACTATTTTTTAGGGCACGTATGCCTGTTCAGGGAAGCAAATAACAATTTGATGAAACCTGAAACTTGCTGTCTTAACTCTGATCTACTTATAAAAGAAAAAAAATCTTCTGTTACAGTTGTGCGTGCTGGCCTAGTTTCATCATAAAGGATAAATTAATAGATTTAGCAGACCTTAACTGAAAATATATTCTGTAGCAAAAATGAAAGAATCTGGAGACCAACGCACAATGCTGTTTGGAAATGAAAGGATTTTACTTAAGCAGAACTGGAATAATTACATTTTCTATTATTATTATTATTATTTTAAATCAGGTCAGCATGCTGTTTCAACCACTAATGAATGACACTTCAATTCAAAAATATGTAATAGAATGAGCTCTCCTAAGCCATAATTATGAGAATAGTACTGTGAATGATAAACTGAACCTACTTTTTGATAATTCTAGATTCCACATTAACAAGTACTTCCAATGTTTCTTAGTCATAAACTTTTTTTCAAAATACTAATGTAGAGTTCAATATAGCTTAAATTCTTATTATAGCCTACCTGAAAAGACACTTCAGAAACAAATAATATACTAAAACTTTCAATGATGAAAAGGGAAGAGAGAATGTTGGCAGAGAAATAAGTATGTAATCCTTAAAATTTTGCTTTCTCTTTGTAAAAATATACTTGATTTGGACTTTTAAACTAACAGATGGGTTTTAATTTCTATCTTCTTAAAACAGATTTGTATATACTTTAAAGCATACAATTTTGACATTATTTTTGTTATTACTAAGCTTTAAGCATTTTGGTTCTTCTTTCACACAATAAAGAAAATGACTTTAAAATTCTCAGAAGTGTTGACAGCTACCAAAACCTTGGAGATTTTTTAAAGACAAAAAAGGAATGGAATAGTGAAGATCCAACTGAGTAATTTGAGTGTACGAAGAAGCAGTCTGTGTGGCATTCACTGTACAGGGCTTTAGCTTTGAGTTAAAAAAAAAAGATGATGTGCCTTGGATTTTTTTAAAGTTTTGCACGAGCTTTGGAGAAACTGGAACAGAATGCTTTTAACAAAACAAATTTCAGAACCATTGCATCCTTTAGTCTTTAACTCCATATGCTGTATGCATGATACACAAGTAGAATAATGAAAAGAAGAAAATCTGCATGTCAATTCAGCCCCTTATGGCCTCGAAAGTTCTGTCAAAATTTGATCATAGTTGAGGTCATAGGATAACAAACACATTTCCTCTTGACCTTTGCAGAGGCAACTGCTGTTCCAGTTTGTAATTTAGATAGAAATTCTTTAGGAAAGGTCATTTTGCAGTCCCATAGTCCTCCTGTAGAACTCCACATCACATGTGGTTCTTAAAGCCTGGATACCCTCACTATCTTAGTAAAAGAGTAGAGCTAGAAGTTCTCTTTTTCCTATGTCCAGATTTTATCAAGACAGAAATTGAGGATTTTTGCCATTTCCATGCAATTTTCACATGTCAAACAATGTTTGGAATAGTAGCTGGGTATTTGGAGATTCCAAACAAACGACTCCTGTTCATACGCAGGTAAGACTGTAATGTGATGATGCAGTCTGTGCTACAGTGCCTGAATGAATTGCACTATTGGCATTGAATTACAAAGTGTTCGAGATGTCACTAAGGTACCTTCTAACTAACTAGTCTAATACACTAAATGAGTTTATCATCTATTCCTTTTGCAGTGTCCCACTGCAACTGGGAAAGACTGGGTGATGCGTGGATTAAAGGTAGTTTTAAACAATCTATTTTGCCTTTCTCCAGTATTTTAGATTGCTGAAGGTTAGTCTACTTCTCATTACAACATGTAATGTAATACAGTCAAAGCTGTATTATAGAGCACTAGTCTTATGGAGATGTTTCATGGTCAGGAGAGAGCTATTATCATGTCAGTTTCTGCATCTGGTACACCAGGTACAGCACTGGAGATTTCCTCCCGACAGGCACGTAACCCCAGTAATCTGCATCCACCAAATTTCAGGTTCAATTGCTAGCTGGAATTAGTTTCCCCAAAATGCAAACCAGAGCCACTGTCCTGTTATTTCATATAGTCGTCATTACCATGTCCCTTGATACCAGTACCAACTGGAGTTTTCTTCAGCAGCACCTGGTTAGGCAATCATTTTTATAGAAAATTTTCCCTGAAAGAAAAATATTGCCAAGAATCCAGCTTGTGAAACAGTGTTACACTTGCATGAGGTATTATTAAAAAATCATAGAAACCAGGCTGAAAAGGACGTCAAGAGGTTATCTGCTTTAGGCAGGATCAGCTGTAACCTACCTTCCAGATGTCTATCTAACCTATTGTTAAAGCTTTCTAATGACTTTACAATGTCTCATTTCAACCTCAAATTCATTATCTATTATAGTCACATCTTCCTTCCATCTTTCCTTCTCTAAATTGAAGAACACTATCTCTTTCAGCCATTTATAATACATAAAATTTTCAAGATCATTCTTGTTGCTACTCACTGGAGTCTCTCCAGCTGCTTTGCATATTCCCCTTTATATGCTGTGCAAACTTGTCCAATTTTCTAGCTCAGGAATTACAGGTGTTGAAGACAGTACTGTCGGGTCTTACAGATGATGTTGCAACAGTATGATATTGTTTGCTCGTGATCAGGTTGTCATTTACTGTGACCCTAAATAAGTCTTTGCAGCAGTGTTATAAGACTCAGAGAGCTGGGTGTGTTTAGCTTGGAGAAGAGAAGGCTGAGAGGAGATCTTATCAACGTGTACAAGTATCTGAAGGGAGGGTGTCAAGAGGATGGGACCAGACTCTTTTCAGTGGTGCCTAGCGACAGGACGCGAGGCAACGGGCACAAACTGAAACACAGACACTTCCATCTGAACATGAGGAAATACTTTTTCACTGTGAGGGTGACAGAGCACCGGAACAGGTTGCCCCGAGAGGTTGTGGAGTCTCCTTCTCTGGAGATATTCAAAACCCGCCTGGATGCAATCCTGTGCAATGTGCTCTAGGTGACCCTGCTTGAGGAGGGGGGTTGGACTAGATGATCTCCAGAGGTCCCTTCCAACCTCAGCGATTCTGTGATTCTGTATTGCAGTTTAGCCAGTTTTCTCCATCTTGCATTTGTGCAGCTGATTTGCTTCCGTCTGGTGGCGGGTTCATTAGCCTTCTAAAAATCTAAGTTCTCAGCTGCTTTTCTTGCCAACTGCAAAGCTAATTTTTTTTACTGTTCCCCTATAGTAGTAATGTGTTAAGAGGGTGGTAATACCCAGCAATACACTCTAGCACAGTCAGAAAACCAGTATCTCTCTATTCGCAGTTTTTTTTTTTTCATTTTGAATCAAGTAGGAAAAGCTCCTTTTTCCCTGTGCTTCACTTCATAATAGTACCATTTCAGAGAAGCATTCTGTGAACAGTTTATTATGGGAGACTGTACAAGATTTAAAAGCTGTGATTATTATCCCACTCCTGGAGAAAATACAAGTAAATATTCATATTATGTGTACATATCATATCTTGAGTATTGTGCCCATCACTGCTGTTGTGGTGGTGGTTTACAGATAAATTTAAGAACTCAAAATGCATACACAAGTTGCTGATTCTCAACTCAATGAATAAGATGAATAGTTTTAACATCTTTACAGCTTTAACAACATTGACTTATCTGAATATTGCTAAATGTTTGGATTGCTGCTGACCTCATATCAGGAATATTTATTGCTCATAGAATTTATTGGCAAGGGAAAACATATGGAATGTTTTGGCTTTTTTTTTAAATGAATATAACATAAACTGTAACAATTTTAATCATATATCTCTATTTCTAGTTTGTCCACACCTCAGAGCTCAAATACCCCGTAAAAGCACTGTAATACCTGTCAATACCTGTCATAACCACACAATACTGTCATAACCACTGCAGACTTTGTTTTGTATTGATATTCACTAATTTCATATGTGTTCTGACACTGATAGCACTTCTGATCGAATCATTAATGCTTACTGGTATGTCTTGGCAATCACGGAAGGAGAAAAATGCTGTATTGACTCATAATATGACTAAGTCACATACTACAGGTTCTTGGCTCCTGCTGTAACAAGCTAATACTAGGAAATGGGTAATTCCCCAATGAAAAGTTTTTTACTCAAAAAATGAGGAATATTTAAGGTTGTGGACATGACAGGAGATGAGCAGGGCTAGATTAATTTCCCTTAGCTACTGGGACTACAGGGCATACTAAATGCAATTGAACTCATATTCCCCTTGCTTATGGATCTTGGTATATTTGAGAATTAAATTCATCTGATCTTTGTGAATTTTCCAAAAATGTTTACTATCTTGAGAGAGAAAAATAATCAGCATTTGGGGCTTATTAGGCAAGGAAGCATTCTTCTTCTGTAACACAAGGAAGTAAGTATGATCTATTCTGCATCATTGAAGTCCTCTGCCTTCTTCTGCACTGTAAGATTCCCATCACCACAGGCTGCAGACAGGGGGCCTCAACAAGGTGCGCTGTCAGGTCACTGAGGTTGTGTCGCTTCCATCAGAGGCAGTTCAGACTTTTTTAATGGATAGGAAGTTACAGCCACCTTCTTAAACTGCAATTTTTCCCTGTAGGACTTTTCTGAAGGGAACCTGTCTTTTAACCTGACTTACGCTGTCAGTAGTAATGTAAATGAGAATGACTTCAGGTCTTGCTTAAAAAAAAAAAGGCAGAGAGAGGGAATTAATCCTGCAATTAAGAGTTACTGTTTGAAGTACTCTAAAGGAAGGAGTTTGAGGTATTACGGAAAACACGAAAACTTTTCTGTCAGTGATTGTAAGTGTTACATAAAAATAGGTTCTACCCTCCAGAGATGACAAGAGGCTTGATGAAAATAAATCAAAAGGGGGAAATTATATGTATGTAATCCACCCATCTACCTTGGTTTATATTTTCATCTCCTATCCTGACAAAGATAATGGTAAAACTCTTAAGATGTTTTATTAAGTTCATATGCTTGAAAATTTTGTTAAATTAATAAAGTCAGTACCCAGAGACTTCAGTCAAGGTTTGATCTTCTTTATGTTAATGATATAACAACGAATTTAAGTAAACGGGCCCTGCCTCTCCAGAATCTTGGTACAATGCTTAATTCCTGTCATTTCGAGGACCATTGATAACTGCATTTACATAATTAATGCAGTTTACTTTTAATAGCGCTTACACTGAACACAGAATGTCAAAGACTGAATGACTGTACACCAAATGACATAACAAAATTAATATATTTCTGAATAGTTCTTCTAATGGGGAAAAATTGCGTAGAGCACTGCTGAATGTCCTCCCATTACATTCTAGTCAAAACATATGTGAATTGACATATGCAGTTACTAGCTGAAGTATACTTCATAAGGAAGAGCTTGACATTTTCATCTTGGAAACGTATTATTTGAATGAGATTAGGCTTTGTTTGCTTCTTAATTTGTCAACAAGAGCTGAACAATTACGGTTTAGAAAATCTGAAAAGTTGCTTTCTTGCTTCATGTTGTTTAATAAGAAGAATAGTTGGGTGTTACACCAGCTGCTCACTGCATTCTTTTAATTTAACTGTATCAAATCCAGACAGAATGGGGGCATTACAAAATGGCTTTAATTCCCATGTCATGTGTAGGACCAACTAGATTAATGGATAATTTACAACTGCCATCTATTTGACTAGTGACCTCAGTTGCATAAACACTATGATAATTTTTCATTTGAAATATTTTTAAAATATATTTTGCATGGGATACTGTATCATAATTCTTTTTGTTGTTCTACAAACTGTTTTTATCAATACAATTTGATGTTCTAATTCAGCCTCGAAATTATGAACTATGACATGCAACTTTCTAAAAAACTTACGTGTTTCTGGATCTAACTTAAGTCTTTGCAAAAGAGGAATATTAGTAGCAACAAAAATCAAAGAAACTGTTTATGCCTCAGGTGTGAATTCCCTTAAGGAAAACTTTTGTTGTTGTTAAGTCATTTAACTTTTGACTTTGACAAAGCAAATGTTTGCATTTGATCTAATTCCCTTTAACTGTCAGAGAGAAATAAGCGCTTTTAAGATGTTAAACTGACTGTGCTCTTCAGAAGTGCTGCCCCTGATTGTATGTACCCCATAAATAAAAATAATTTCACTCTGGGTGGCTGTCATAGGTAAAACAGTCTTAACTTGGGGAATTTTACTTAATTTAATTTATTGCCAATTCACACAAACTTTTGTTTTCTGATTTGGGTATTGAGAAAAAAAGACCACATAAAACTGTAAAAAAGAAAACAAACTCTTGGGGGAAACACCTTTTTTCCCCCTTCCCGATGCTCAGTTGATCCTCATGCTAATCCAAACACCTCTCCTCCCCTCTTTCCTAGTCTCAGCTTCCCTTGCTTTTGCCACAGGTTATACTCAGTCCATCCCACTTCCTTCAGTGAGGTGACAAGTGGCGCAGGAAGTCAGGATCAATGTGCAATGTTTTTTTTCTGCTGCTTCTTGCTAGACTACAGGGGTTAATATTATAACAACCTAAACACATGCAATGATCTTCAGGCCTTGTCCCTGCAAAACACAAAACTAAGAACATAACAGCAGTTTAAGTTATTCGCTATACTTTAGCATGCAAATGATTAAGATAGTAATAGCAATGCTTAACACCACTGTTGGAGATGCCAATAGGTTCATGACCTCAATAAACTGTAAGGCTTCATCCAGACCAGAAATGAAAAAGTGAACTGCGTTCACTTGATGCAACATGGGCATTTCTTTATTTGGGGAGTAAAATGATGCGCTGAAAGGCTTTGTTCTCCTGGAGTTTTTTCCACATCCCTTAACAGCATTAACCAAGCTCTGACCTTTCTCCTGTGCTGGCAATTCCTTAACTTGCAATTCTAGATCTCTAAAAGGCTTTCTGCCTGACTTCATTGTATCCTCTCCCTTTTCCTTCAGGAACACGTGTAAGTCCTGGCATGTAAGGCAGGAGTATGGAAAATTTTCAGTCCTTCTTGACACTTTTTTTCCAAGATCAACCATATTACTGGACTCTCTGCATTACCCTTGGCCATGCTGCTAATCTCAAATCTCTCTTCCAGCATGTTCACCCCAGTAAAATATATATAGGTCACTCCTTGATCAACAGGACATCCCCCCAGCTTCTCAGGTGGTACCAGAGGGGTGTTTCTAACTGTGCCCAGCTGTCAGCACTTTTGGTCCACAGCGTTAGTTATCACCACATTTTCGGGGTCCCTCCCCCCTTGCCTGTAAACAAATTCCAGCGGTCCAAGCAAGTAATTACCTCCTGTGTAGTCCCTCTGCAAGAGTATCTCATTTGTGGGATCAGCAGGACTGGGACATTGCTTTACAGTAGATCCCAAAGCTGTTCTCTGTTGCACAGGGCAGCACTTACAAGCGGCATAGGTCCCAGACTCCCCAAAGCAACCCTCTCCTGAGCCATTAGCTGTATCCCAGCAGCTCCAGTTTCCCAGCACTGCCAGAGTCACTGCAGCAGCATCTTTCTGGGGTGGTGGCTGTAGATGTCCTGTATTTCTCTAATTTCACCCTTGGCAAAAGACTGATGAGCAGTTACCCCCCCCCCCCCCCCGGGTGCAGCACACACATTTCTGTAGTCCTACTTAACCACTGTAACTGGGGCTGCCTGAACAGGCTCCATTTTTAGTTTCTCAGTCCAGTCAACCTCAGCTTCCCCACCCCAGCTGTTGGGTGCCACGTGGGGAAATCCCTGCCTTCCCACGGCAAGAGCTCTCCCAGCTCCCCTCGGACTCTCCGCTCACACCTATTCATATGCTGCTTGCATCCCCCCCACACACACACCAGGCAAAACCCAGGCTCATTCCAGTTTCAAAGTCACTACAAGTACTCCAGTCCCAGGCCCTGCTGGGTCTAGGTGGTGCTGCGAGCAAAGCACTTTTGACTTGGGAAATTCCACTTAATTTATTGCCCATTCACACAAACTTTTGATTACTGATCAGGGTATTGAGGAAAAAAAGCCCACAGACAATCAAACACTTAGGGGAAAGCCTCTCCCCCGCTTCGCCAGGCTACATAAGCCTAACACCTCTCCCGCCCCTTGTCCTAGTCCCTTGTTTTTGTCCCGCCTCGCCCCGCCGGCGAGGCGGGGAGCAGCGCAGAGGTTTCCGTCAGCGGCTTCGCGCTTCTTGTTTGTTTCCTCTGCCCCGGCATGGGTCGCCCGCAGCCGCGGTGCCTCGGGGTGTCCCTGCTGTGCCTGGAGCGCCTCCCTCCCAGCGTGTGTCTCCGCCCGTGCCCCCAGCACCACCTCCATCCACGGTCTCCTCTGTCCCCCCCCCAGCGGCTGCCGCTCCCCCTGAGCTGCCGCCTTGGCGCCGCCCGGGGCGGTGTCGGAGCAGGCTGGAACCGGCCGCGACCGGCTCAGGCCAGCGCCCGGCAGCCCCCGCCGCCCAAACCCGGCCCGCTGTGTCCGGCAGGGCGGCTGCCTCCCTTTGATCCTAGAAAGGAGGTACGGCAGCCGGCCGTACACCGTTTAACCCTCCGGATGTCATGCAGCCCTGCTAGTGGTGACCTGGCCTCAGAAAATTGCAGCTTCCTTCACAGGAAATGATTGTTTCCTACCCTTATACATCAGCAGTGCGCTCGCTGCTTTTGCAGTGTGACCCTGAATTCGTTACGGCCTGTCCTGAGGAAACCCCAACGTATGATTTTCTAAATTGTCACAGAGGCTTGTGGGGAGAACTTAACTATGGTCTGTAAAAATGTGGAAATTAGTAAAGATCCTTTAAGTTTTCTTTTAAGCATTTTCCATTCATTCTGGTTGAAGTCAAATGAAGTAAAAGCTTGCCTCTCCTATGCTACTGATGTTCAATATTTATTTCATTTCCCAAGCAGGGGCTTTCCTTGAAGAAAGCTGCCTGGTGAAAACATAACCGTGGCACCTGGTCAAGAAATTAAATGAACGTGGTATAGTCATCTAGATCTGTCTGTCAGGCTCTTTTACTTACTTTCAACTTCCATCAGTAACCTGCAGCCCTTAAAATGGAATTTTAGTTTGCAAAGCCAGTTCTTTTAGTGGATTGTTCATCCTGGAAAGAACTATGCTCAAAACATTACATCCAATATTAAATTGTCATGGCTTTAAACTGGATGTAGGATATCTTTTTATCATACATAAAAATCCTTTTAAAAGTTTTTATTGCCTGTGGCTGAATGCTCTTCTACCATTGTGTTTTCTGGCAGGATAGAGTAAACACTGGTGGCTAAATTTTTTGGACAGTGGACCTAAATATTATAAGGAGAAGTTGTTTATTTATTTAAAGTTGCAAATTTATTCCAGTGCATTGCAACTCTTTCAGAAAGGAAATTTAACAAGTCAGAAACAGCTGAGCATCTAATTGAGAACTTGAAATGTATATGAAATATTCTCCATGTATATTTTGCTGCCTTACAACTTCATTGCTACTATGAAGGTGATGAGAGGTGTTTTTAATAGGGAAAGGCAACTGTGAGAACATGTATGAAGGATTTCACCCAAAGACAGGTTCTTCAAGGATGTTTAGAAACTGCACTTTGAAGGCAGCTGAGGCAGACACATAGTAGCCAGGGCTTGTGCACCTTGTGCTTGCTTTGATCATAGACATTTGGCAATGGTGCCAGGTACTATCTCATACAGAATCATTGCAAAGCCCGGCAAACTCTGAGATCAAACTATGAGTGGGTCTTTTTTCACCTGACTTAGGTGATCTAAAATTGAGTAACCTAAATCTAAGCTGGTCAGCCAGGTTTCCTTTACAATCAAAAAGAATAGGTACCTTCACAAGGTAGGTTTTTTTACTTGTTTTTTACCCTGTCTTTGGATGAGATGAAGGTTCTTTGGTGTCTATTTCTTCTTGTTTATTCTAGGCTTACTGCAAAATAATGAGAGACCTGTAAAACTTGCTATGGACACACCTAAGTTAACTGAAATGAAGTTAACTTCAAATGATGACCGGAGAATTGAAATCACTCCAATGTAAGAGTGACTATCCTATTTAGAAATGGGATTTATGCAGGAGAGGATAGATGTGGAGTCTGTGAGAGTGAGGTGAGAATGGGAGGATTAAAGGATCTCTTTGCTAAAATTTGGCTAGAAACTGTCTTGATAAGAACTTTACTAACAAAACACACCGGACATCTGGGTTCTGTTTCTGCTGTAAGTCTAGCAGAAGAAGGAAATAAGGAAGTCCTAGTGCCTGTAACACACTGTGGGACTAACACCAGGAGTATGGGGCATAAGAGTGTTACCCACCTCTAAGTGTTTTGAGCAGCTCCCATTTTGATACCTTTGAGTTGAAAAAGGTTTTGCAGGCAAGACGTGGAAAGAGTGCTTCATATGTTTAGCTACGTTTAGAGAATGAACTTGGCACTGCCAAGCCTCAGGTAGTTATCTGATTGTAACTATTGAAATTTGTGTGATTTTTTTTTTTACTGGTAGAAACACGATTGCCTAGGGAATCTTTGTGCCTCTCTGGTTTAGCAGTTGTTGACTTTGAGCTCTGAAGATAGAGAGTTCACATTTAGTTATCTTAATTTAAACTTAGGAGATTGTGGGTCTATGTTTCTTTGTGACTGTGTCCAATACTACTGACTAATATTGCTGCCTAGATTTAGCTCCATGAAAAAAGAAAACAAAAAATGCCAACCATTTGTGAAATGGCTGTCAAAGTTGCTTGCCTTGCCATGCCATTTCCCAAAGTGTAGTTTCAGAAAAAATAATTATGCTTACTGCTGTAAGGTACGTGGATTCTTTGGATGCTTTCTCGGTCTATCTACAGAAAAGAAGAAAATGATGGATTTTTTTTTAATTGCTTTAGTCCTGATTTATAAAGCTTAAGTATACCTAAATTTCAAACTAGATTCTTATCCATGTTTTAGACCTTTAAATGAATTACACTTCAAATAAAAGTGAAGAATGAGCATAATGGTTATAAATGGGAAATCAAAATATGCAAATAGTGTTTGGTATGAAATAACAGATTATAGTGACATGTTATATTTAACAGTCACATAATTTATAATAATAGTATAGATTGATGAAAAGGAAAATGGCTGGATTTATTTTTCTTCTTTGCAATGTTACTATTCACGTTGCATTTCCAATCTTTCTTTGCTCCTGTTAATAAGATACAGGAAGGTAGGATAGGCTTTATGAAAGCTGAAGATAATAGAAATAAACAGTATTTCACAAACACATTATTTTAAAATAAAGTGCTTTTGAGGGACTTCCATTGGGCATTGTTGAGGTGTAAGGAGAGGGGTCAGCAGTAATTCCTAAAAATGCCAGGGTGTGTAGCCACAGCGCTACTTCTCAGGAAAGATTTTTTCCCCTGCTTTCATTTTTAGCCAGCTTCACTGACTCATGTTTAGGTGGAGTGAATGGATCAAAATGATGTTTAGTGGTACAAGTTTCATGTAATTTCTGTATGTGTTTGCGTGAGGGACTGCAGTGTTGCTCAGTTCTTACGTGGTAATGAGAGAGAGAGAATGTTTTGTGGTCTTCTCCCAGAGTGACACATGAACAGAAAAGTCTGCCCTTTGGTTGCATGGGTCTGAGTATTTTAAATCAGACATTAAAATGTTTATACTGTCACATATTAGGCTATGAATGTTTGTCCCTGCTTATTATTACAGATAATAGTTTTTGAGGTACAAAGGGGATAGGGAGACTTGTGATCAGATAAGAAAATCTCTCCCCTTTAAGCTATCCTGAAACCACAGTGCCACTGTCCCATTTGGGTTGTGAGTGAAGACAGCCAAAGCAGTTCCTGCTACCCACTTTGCTCCTTAGTTGCTGTTACAACTGCATTGTGAATATATAGTGAATAAGATCATGGGACCAATTCAGGAAGAAAAATGACCTTTTATTATCTGTAATTTTCTCTCTCTCTCTCTCTCTTTTTCCTTTGTTTTTGTTTGCAAAAATGCAGGAGAAGGAACAAAGACACTTTCAAGAAAAATGAATATAATCTCATTCAACTGGATTGATTTTACTAGATGTTACATTCTGTCATATTTTTCTTTGTTGTATTTCTATTTAAAGATTTAAGAATTAATAAGTGGAGTTGCAGAAATTATTATTCAGTGTTAGAACAACAACAACAAAATCATTTTGTACCAGCAAGAATATCAAACATAAATTTTGTTTTCATGTTGCAGCATGATAGTATGCTGTAGTTTAAAGCCCGTGTTAACAATCAGATGTATATTTTTCCCTGTAGAGTTTATAATACATGATTGTGTTATTTTTTAATATGATAAAAATATACTGAAATTTTCAGTTTAAGAAAATCCTTTGTTCCAGCTATTTTAAATTATTTTTATTAATGGAGGCTGGAATTTTCAAAGGAAACTCAGGAATCTCAAAACTGAACAACATTTAAAAGGTTTATATGCTGATGCTGATGGAAATGCTTTGGTTGGTGCCATTTGTTTATAATATTTATCATATTTTAACTTTTAATATTTTTAAACTTTTAAACTATAAACTATTCAAAATAACACAAGAAATACTAATTCAAACCACTGTTGTGAAATTGTTATTTTACACTATCTTGCAACAAAATGTTCAATTTTATTTTAGCAAAATGTTCTTCAAACAGGCATTATTCCCAAAATACTAATTTTGATGAATCTCCATTCTTTTTTAATAGGAAAATATTCTTCAATTCCTGTTACCAACTGTAGTGTCAGCAGGAACGTAGCAGAGCTAGGAAAACCTCTGGGTAAAAATATATGGACTGTTCCTGTGCTGTTTGAGAAAGAAGTGTTGAAAACAGAAATGAAATTCTAATGTGAGAAAAATCTAAAGATACATTTGGGCCTTTCATTCTTCCTCGCTCTGAGTAAATAGAATTCCTTTTCACATTTTAAAATTGAGAAAGCAAGTTTTTGTAAAACACTGAAATTGTGGACAAGCAGCATACTAAGAGATGAACAACAGCAAAGTATATACAGTGTTTTAAATTTACATTTACCTTTGCACATATGAGATATTTTTATAAGAGACAGCCCATTTAGAACCATTAAATTCCTCATCCTGACTGCTGACACAACAGGGACAATGTGATTTTTACATACTTCTACTTCCTCCAGTTTAATGAAGAGGAATTGCAAGATGGCTGTATCCCTGAAGTAATTCTTCAGCAAGAGTAAGGCTGAAATAGCCAGAAATCCTAATGAGGAAAAATGAAAGAGCATCACTACTTAATTCATCTCATTATTGGCTCTTAAAATGGAGATAAATGAGAGATATATAAAAAAAGAGAGATACAGACATGCATTTCATTTCTGAATTGTTATCCTGTTTAGGAAGGAAACACATCTGAGTCAGGCTGTGATCTGACTCCTGGAAGGCCATTACCAGTTGGCAAAGATACTGACACATCAGTCAGGCTCAAGGCAGGCACTACTGCAGACAGATGCAGCCAGGAATGCATTTGCTTTAATTGTACCCCCTCCTGATCTCTTAAAATAATTTCAGATATTTTACTAAAACTTAAAGTTCAATTACAGGATCTGCTGTTCCAAGTTGTTTGCTAAGGGCCTTTTCTTGAATAGCAGCAACTTGCCTGGGAATCAGTGGGGCACTGCACACACAGCTGAAATCTCTGAGCCCAAAATAGGCAGGATTACCCCCCTGCCACACCCACACCCACACACCCCTTCGTAGTATTGCTCAGGCAACAGGTAGAATACATGATAGAATACAGGAAAAGAGAATGACTGTTGCCTCCAGCTATAAGCCAGTCAGAACAAATATATTCACCCACAAATTTTACACTAATATAATGTATTCTCTGGATAACATTACTGTTGCTTGGAGTGTATAAACAGGGGTGGTTTTCAGCAGGGGTCGCAAAGGCAATAACTCTCATGTTTGTGGGGCGTTTGCACTTCTATCCTATGAAATGGTGTTGAACACCCTCCTTCCCTACCAAATGTTTCCCTACCACCTCATATATTAGCCATGCCCCCCAGCATGTGATAGAAGGCATAAGGCCTCATTTCTGACCTAAAGGATGCACTAGTACTTTGACAGTTGTCAGCCCTTGTTAGTTAAATTACTTTCAAAAGCATATCCAAAAATGTTGTGCTAAAAAAGAACATACCAAAGCTTGTTTTGCTGATATTTAGACATACACTTGTCCCTTATTTTGGAACAATGAAATCTTTTAAAACTTTTATTATTTTTGAAATCTTTCAGACTGATTCACCACGGTCTGATTTGAGTTTTGTGCTACTTTTGTTCAACCAATGTTAATAGTGCCTTAATCAGGTCAGGGGCTCCTATAGCCACAGGGTCCCCTAAAGCCTCTTGCAGAGATACAGCTGCTCCTATTGGTGGTGTTACTGAAGTCAGGGGAAGTCCATAGTGGTGCGAGATAAAAATGTAGAAGTGGAATAATGCAGTAGTAAGCAGAGCCCTTGATCATCAATTAATATTTCATTTTATTGTCATTTATGCAAAGAAATTATGTAATTATCTGTTAGAGACAGCATTTCTGCATATGCTCCTCTGAGTTTGGTCATGAAAAAATTCTTTAGTAAAAATGCTTGTCCTGGGAAAAACTTTGTTTTTTATCTAAATTTCTCCTTGCATCAAAAATAAAACTAAGTCTTAGTAAACCATAATGAAAATAATCCAGCACTGGCGCTGTCAGAGAAATGATGAGCTATCTTGCCTTCCTAATGAGCAGGCAAAAATGACTTCTTGTCCCTATTTTCCTTTCTCATGGAGAAATGAACTGTTGCTCCCACCTCTTCCCTTCCAGTTATGAACATGGGTGTTTCCCATTGTGCCACCCAAACAGTGTTTGACATCAAGCCATTTCCTTTCTTAATCATCACCTGAACGTAGCAAATGGTCATGCACCAGCATAAAGAGTCCTTTTTTCAGAGCGTGTCTTTCTCATTCCTTTGCCCTTTGTGACTCTCTGTTGGGCTTAGTTTCTTTCTTCTGTTTCATCAGTCACCACCAATGAAATTGCTCATTAGAGAGTCATGTTTTCTGGGTGCTACAATTAAACTTTATGCTGTTTTGAAGATCTGCCTGTGTGAATGTGTGTGTTTCAATTTTGCCAAATGAACTGCATGCATGCTTACACCTCGTACTGATGTATTTCACTGCATCCTTACAACATCCCAGTTATTTCTGGATGGGGGTTTTGAACAGATCATTTGTCATCATATGGATCAGCAGCATCTGAATAATCTTACCCTTCAAGAAAAATGGACTCTTCCAGAGAAGGATTTAGACTTCTTGGTGACTTTGGTCCAAGATAAAACACACAACAGACATACGTGGGCAGGAAGAACCCCCCCCCCAAAAAAAAATTTAGATTTTGCGCTATATCTGTTTTTTCCCCCCTGTCTTTTTCATTTTGCTTCTTGCTTTGGTCTCCATGTCTTAATACGAGACAAGAAACTTTTGCTGCTTGCTTTGGTTTCCATTGTTAGTTTTACCTCAGTCTTATTTTGCACATGAGTTTACTCCTACAGTTGTTGAACACAAGAAGTGTAGGAATTTCTTTGCTGACAAGTTTGGATTCTGTTTTCTTTTCTTGTAGCTCTCATGTATTTTCCTAATATCTTTCTTTAAAAGGTTATTTATTCACTTCTCTATGGAGTTCTCCTCCACAAGATTTTTCTTCCCTACACTATTTTTCTTCTAGTATTTCTGGGTCATTAGACTTGGAGAAAATTGAGACCTCCTACTCTGGAAAGTCCTTCTTTTCTCTTTTGAAATCAAAAATTTCAGTTACAGAATGTAATTAGGTCATTAGCCATAATGGGTTGCTTGCTGAGTGTTATCCTGGGAATGTGCATGAGGGATCAAGTATTGGGACAATATTTGAATGCAGTTCAGACTTAATAAATTTTAAGACCTCTGTGATCCTAGACTGGTTTTAAGTAAATGGGTTGCTATAAAAGGCTATTTCAGTCCCTTCCACTGACTTCATTCTTCTCGTACCAATTGTTTATATTAGTTTGTTAGTGGTACAACTGAAAATGGACCCACTGGAAATAATGATTTATGGAATCATATCTTGTCACTGAGACTTTCAGGAAATCAGTTAAAATTCATGGCAGGTAAAAAATTAATCTGTCATTCCTTAAGTGTAGCCTTTGATATTATAAACACATGAGGTAAAATTCTGCACGTCTAAGAATGAGTATGTTCCTTATATGCCAATAGAGACATGTCCATTTACTCCAAGACTGTGTATGGTTGCTGCTCCAGATATACCTGTAGATTTATGGATTCTTTTACCAGCACTTTTTAAAATTTAAAAAAAGTGAAAGGGCTTGAGATATTCATTTACTGAACAGCACATTTTTCATTCACTGTATTTGGGAAATATGATGGGAAGCTTATTATCCTTGAGAAGTTGCCATTTAGTGAGAACAGTGTCAGGATTTTACTGTTTGGATGCTTTAAGTGCCAGACATTTATTTTATTTTGTAGTGTAACACTATACAAAGTTTCAGATTTCTTAAAACAATAGATATATATACTTGAGGTTAAACAACTTTTAAACTAAAAATAAAGTCCCAATTTTTAAACAACTGTAAAAGATCATTAACATTACAAATTTAAGAAATCCTAGTAAGGCACGAATCACTGAATTCTACTGACAATATCTTTTTTTATTGTTAGGTAACTAAGATCTATTAGCATTCTTAGGATGATCACGTTCAGTTTCCAAAATATCTGCAGCATGAAGAATTTAGTTCTATAAACTCTTCATAGTTTGCCAATTGTTTGTAAAACCAAAAGACTCATTAAGTTTTTTAAATATCAAGAAATAGATATTCAGAAAGACATATGTGTATATATTCATTTTTAATCAGAATAGCTAAACATCTAGAAATTGCATTGAGAGTTTCAGGTATTCAACCTTTTTACAACTCTCTGCATGGAAATCACAACCATGAATAATTCAACCCAAGTCCAGGAATGGTTTTCAAGGACTGTTACATGCATTTCTCTGTAAAAGAAAGATGAGAGGGGAAAGTCACCCAATGTGAGACAGCCTGCTGCTAGCATTTCTTAGAAAGTAGGCAGGAGACCAGCAGGAGGAGTGAACCAAAGTGACGTGTCCATGTTTATGAAGAACTTACTGATAGGAGGCATGCAGAGACTTCCAACGACAAAGCAGCTAGGCAAATAGAGATCTTCTGAACTGCCAGCAGTGAACAGGGAAATAATCATTCCCACCCAGAGACAGTGGCCTCTCTGGAGGCAGATGGTGTTTTCTTCCCCTGACTGCTATCCACCAATATTAAAAATAACCATGCTATTTTGGCAGGAAGCAACAATCCAATTTCAATGAGAAAGGAAAAATGAGAAACACCAGAGACTAAATCTGAAGGATGCGAAAGCATATTGTATTCGTCATTGACTGAATCTGCAGATTATTGAAATTCTATTCAAAGAATCAAACCATCTCTTAGAAAAACAAAGCTGTCCTTGATTTCTGGATACTTGCATGCTCATTGTTAGTGTTTTCCCTGAAACAATCCGGGCATATTCTAGTACCTTTATCTCAATCTCTGGATGCCAAACAGCTTTTCAGCTTGAATCTAGTGGAAGAATGACCTCTGGACTTGGAGCTACGAAAAGGCAACAAAACTGTAGGGAGTGATATAGCAGAAAAAAGAGACATGGGATAAATTTTAAGAAAAAAATGTGGATATGTCAATGAGAAAAAAAACAAGGAAAGGGAAATGTTGGAAAGACAGAGGAAAGAAAAGGAAAGAAATGTAAATATATGAGGAGAATATATAAACAGGGAAAGAAAATGTACAGAAAAAGAGAATTGAATAAAAGTGAAACAGATAATGCATATCAGCTTCAGATTAATAAACTGATATGGCCAAATCTGTACAGAAGAAGAGAAAAGTAAGTTTTGGAGGCATTCAAAAAAGGCAAACTTGTATGTGGTATGGAATTCTGGTATTTCCATGTATGGTTTTACTGAGATTTAAGATAAAAGTTGAAACAGAGAAACAGTACATGGAGCAGGAGCTATATATTTGGAAATTGTGTTTGCCAGCGCTGTTGATGTACCTCATGGGAATTTTAATTCTGGATCCCTCATGTATCTTACCACAGACTAAGCTGTATCTCCCATGATGAATTGTTGATTTATTATGCTTAGAATTCTGGGGCACTGTATGGTCTGGGATGTAGTCATAGCTCGTCTATGAAATATAATCTTCCTCAAAAATTCTTAATACAGGAATAATAGCAATGTTACAACAACAAAAGAAAGATACAGAAATAGCAACAAATACTTTCTGTTTGAAGTGAACTGTTTTTATTCAAGTCAAAGTGAAAGGTTTAACTTCAATTTTCGTAATGTATAATTGCTTCAGAATATTAAAGCTATGAACAGTAGGCATGTACAAGTAGAATGGGAGACGATACCTTGGACCAGTTGGAGTTCAGAGTTCATCGAAGAGTGAAAGTACACATAGTATATGTGAACTTTGGAAAATTTGCATAGAATTTCTTCACCCATCAGGTTTACTCACCTTTTATCTCTAACTCCCAATAGTATTTAATAATCCATTGCTGTTTCCCCAGTAACAGAGCTTCAACTTCTCAGATCCTAATCCTACTGACTTTTTAGTCCTTTCAGGCTACCTTTCCATAGTAAAAATCTCAGAGCAGACTTCTTCCATTTTGTCATTGAAAGTACCACTTAGATGAAAATGTAAACCAAACACAGTCTATTCCAAAATGTTGCAGTCATTATCCCAGCCTACAAAATGTATTTTAAGCTATAGTCTCCCCCAAGTTTTATAACTTTATTGTAGAACTAGTTTTAACAACCTAACTAGTGGTTATTTCAATGTTTTGAAATGCAAACGTGAAGACAACTGCCAAATATATCTGGTGTGGAATATTTATAAAGCTGTTTCTAGACTGCAAAGCAACAGACAGGCAGCTTAAACAGAACTGGGTAAAATACGTTAATAATTTTCAATAAAGAGCATATGAAGTGGCTGGCAAGAGCCACTCATTTCTATCACAGGCAGGTTTTTTTGAAGCACAAAAATGTCCATTTATTAACAAGCACTTACTTCTCCTAATGCGCATTAATATATGATTGTTAAGCAAAACTAGAAAACAAACTGAGAATAAGAACTTCTGTTCTGACATGATTTTTTATTATTGAAAACCTTTAGTTGTAAAACTTATTTTTGTGGTGTTACTGTTCGCTTGTTAGATTAAAATTGTCTAATATGTAAATTACCTAAGCCAAAACATGATCTTTTAAAAAATGGTTAATTTTCAAAGCCAATTATGATAACCATGCTTGCGAAATATTTGACAAGTATTTTTTTACTGTCACATAGCTACTTTTCTGTCACCATGCACAAGTACCTATTTTTCGTGCATGTGTGTTTGTTTTCATGTGAGACTCATTTCTGTGACTATTTCAACTGTATGAACTGCTGATTTAAAGGAGGGCTAAGAAACTCCTGCTCCTATTTTCATGTAGTCTACTTACCTTGGAATTTGTGTATGCTCATCATCTTTGAAAGTCAAATCAGTGATAGATACAGTTAAAACATCTGTGGAGATCTTGTTTCAAAACTTGTTGCAATATCTAACTTGTAGACTCCCTACTGTTTGATAGAAACTGTTTCCTACAGTCAGATGCATGGATCCCTATGTGGTTCATAGCGGAGGTCATTACCTAAGAATGGGGTTTCACAGAAGGTGACAACCTCAACAGGGAGATATGGTTGATATACAGTGCCGGATGCAAGCATAGATGAACACTCTGCAAGCTGGGTTCATGCCCAATCAGCCTGGTGCACACAGAGTGAGCTAACCTGTGTTTCTACTCCTCTGTATAGTCAGAATATCCCAGTATGAAATGCCTCAGAATAAGACTGAAGTCCTACCCTCCAAAATATTTCCTCTTGATTAGCTTTCTCATTTATGTATGTTCTCCGTAAGCTGGGTCCAAGTATGTGTACAAGTATCTGAAGGGAGGGTGTCGAGAGGATGGGACCAGACTCTTTTCAGTGGTGCCCAGTGACAGGACGCGAGGCAACAGGCACAAACTGAAACACAGACAATTCCATCTGAACATGAGGAAAAACTTCTTCACTGTGAGGGTGACAGAGCACTGGAACAGGTTGCCCCGAGAGGTTGTGGAGTCTCCTTCTCTGGAGATATTCAAAACGCGCCTGGATGCAATCCTGTGCAATGTGCTCTAGGTGACCCTGCTTGAGCAGGGGGGTTGGACTAGATGATCTGCAGAGGTCCCTTCCAACCTCAACCATTCTGTGATTCTGTGATTCTGTGGGTCAACCTTTTCTCAAGAAAAAGCAGCAAGAAAGCCTCATGTTTAAATTGCCAGCGCCTAAAACTTAAGGCATTTACCAAAGATACTGGAAGCGTATTTTCAAAACCCTGACCTGCCTGGACTTGCAGGAAAGATACAGTCCCATTTTTTCCCACATGCCCGAACCATTAGACTAGTGGGATCTCACATGGCTTTTTTCTCCAGTTAAACTTATATCCTATCTGCATAATTAAATATTAACCAGGTCAAAAGAAAGTCAAAAGAAAACTTCAGATGCATTCTGCCTGGAATCTGTTAAGGATCTCTCCTGGAATTAATTGTATTAAGGTGCAAGTCCTTGGTCCAAATGGCTGTATTCATACTAAAAAATTAAATGTGCTCATGACTGTTCTCTGTCTCTGAGGCTAGTTTTCACCTGTTAGGATTAGTGCCTGGCCTGTGCTGACTTAGGGGAAAACTTTGCTAAGGGCCATTTTAAAAGTGCAAGTGTAGACAAACAAGTTTCAGTGCCCAGGGATGGTCCCTGGAACTCATTTACAAGTACAGATGCAGCTAAATTGTCTTCTGACTGGAAGGATACAGGTGCTCAGTCAGTCCAGAAGGGTCCTTTCTGCAGCAATATGTTGTGCAGACTGGGAGTGAGTCTGAATGGATAGAGCAGATAAGTGGAATAATCTAAGAGCCTACCTGTGGTGGAGTGAGGGCTTTGGATATGTCTGCCAGGAGAAATGCAAACATTTACAGGACTAAAGAGAGGCCAAGCTGATGTCGGTAATAGCAAGAAACTGGAAGGAAGTTTCTAAAGCTACTTTTAGATCTTGTTCTGGGTTTCAGGATGTGCATGGCCAAATTAGCAAATTGGATACATTTAATTTATGTATATTTTACTTCTCTGTTTCCTGATTTACTCAAGCTGAGAGGCCTTTTGAGTACATTATGAGTTGTTGCTTTAAAAAGGAAATAAAGCCATGCCTGGTTCTCTGCCAGCATGGAGGTTGTAGGAAGGATTGTGTTGAGGCAGTGCTTATCAGTTGCAAACTGGCCACTGTTGTACAAATGATGTTTCTAGTTATTAAAATATGAAAACAGGTACATAATGGCATTCATAATTGCTGTTTTAATGATATAGATTATTAAACAAATGGCACTTCATAAATATTAAACTCTGATGTTATCTAGAAATGTTTTGCGAGTTTTAATTTAAAGGCAGAATTTGGATGCCATTTGTCCATTACTACAGATTTCCTGCTTGTTCTTTATCTGTTTTTGAATGTCGATGAATAGGGGTTCCAATTAGGCATTAATATTCAGGAGGTGAAAATCTACTTGTTATCTCTTTGGTTAATCCAGCCTATTGTACCTTATAGCATCAATCACAAAATATTCTACAAGGTAATGAATTACTATGTGACTGCTGGAAACCATAAGGGATATTAAACTAAACTTAATCTTTCTAACTAACGATATTCTAAAATGAATGCAGAAGATAGAATTTCTCAATAAATGGCAGGGTGGAAGGCTTGCATTGGAGTTTCTGATAGATACTCGTGTTGCACTCTTTCTCTGTGAAAGACATAACCACTAAAAGAAGAAAAGAAAAGAATACATCTTTTCTTTTCCTGCAAACAAATACCTGGCTTTGGTGAAACAGTTTTTATAAAAGCTAATATTTGGAAGTTTCACTAAAAAGCCTTTAAAGTTTAGTTACTGACTTCTTGTGCATGTTAAAAAAAAGTTTTATTTCAATAACCCATTTTTAGGGAAACAAAAGACTTAACTAATGGTAGGATAGGTTCACCGAAGGCCTTGCTCATCTCTTTATGTGAAAGCCTTCCCTACGCAGCACCCTTTGGAAGCTTTTCTCTTGCCCTTTGGTAGTAGCAGGAGTACAGGAGTGAGCTTCCAGAGACCAACTGCAAGTTTCACCCGATAAAGGTGACTAGAGGGTGTCAAGCCTGTTAATATCTGAAGAAGGTTATAGAAATTCTAGGCACAGGAACAGACCCAAGAAAATCCCTTAAAATGAATTGTCCTTTCCAGTCAATGTTTAAGCAGATATATTTGTATGGATAGTCAGGTTCTTTACCATCCGTTGCCTGAATTATGCCTCCTTCTTCCATAAACAAACAAACATACATGGTGGAAAATGGAGCATGGAAAATTTGTTTTGTGAACACATCTGTTCTTTTTCAATGCATCTGCTTAAGAGTTCTTTTCTGTACAAAAAAGAACATGACTTTCAGTAAATGTAGAGTGGAGTAACAAAGAAAGTATAATAGGCTGGTGCATAATGGCTTTCTGCAGACTTACCAGAAGTAAGGTAATTATTAGATTTCCATTTCATTTTGGTTTAAAATCATACCTGTCTCTTGACAAGTATTGAGCCGCAAACCCCAAGTCTAAATCTAATTTTACCTTGAGTTTTGAAAAGCTTATTTTTGTGTAGGTGCAGAGTTTAGCAGAAATCCTGGGCTACTGTGACTTTTGCTTGAATGAAGGCTACCCTGCTATGTTTGCTGAAGGAGGATTAGAGAAAAGTGGCATTAA
Organism: Apteryx mantelli; assembly: GCF_036417845.1. NCBI lineage: Eukaryota > Metazoa > Chordata > Aves > Apterygiformes > Apterygidae > Apteryx > Apteryx mantelli. The sequence goes on from NC_089980.1 coordinate 90,810,745, forward strand.
TAAATTATGAAGCAGTTAAAATAAAACTGTAGGCTGTCAGAACAACAGAGTAGAGAACAAAATCAGCAAGACAAAACCTACGCATTTTACATCTGTACAGCTCAGAATATGACATAAGTGTGCAGTGCTTGGGATGCACAACTATGAAAGTGGAGATTGCTAATTAGCTGTAATCATTGTCAATGCATTGTCTAACATTTTGGGCAGAAGCAGAAATCTGAGGGCTCTTAGCCCTTACTGAATTCAAAGTGTGCTGAGAACAGAATTTTTGCAAGGCTCATCTCATGGGATTGGTGCTAACATAGCCAAGTCTACTGGCGTGCCCACAGTATCCCTACCCATATAAGTTTTAAAGTAACAGGTGGAAAAGGAAGCTTGAGCAATTTGAAAGGGACATTTCTGTAGTTCAAATTGTTTTGGAGATTATTTCTGGGAAGAAATCTTTTTCAAAACAATGTTTCAACATTGGAACTAACTCTAATGTATCCACGTCTTAGCCTGTAACTACATCTTCTTGCTGACTGAAAAGTGAGATAATTAAAACTATTTGAAATGACCCACCTAGATTACAACTGCATACCTTTTGTCACAGAATCAGAAAAAGTCCCTGACTCACCTACAGTTTCACACAGATACCTATACATGGAGATACCACAGGGAACAAAACACAAGCTACTGCGCGCTTTCATATGGTATAGATGCTCTGCAATACTTCACAGGTTAGATTTATGTTATGTGGTAAAGAGGGAACAGTGGAGAGGTATTATGTGGCATGAAGCCATAGATTTCTATGTTAACTTTTTCTCTGCTTCTGTCAGAAAAGAAGCTAAGAGAAAGAGGGTATGTGTCAGAGAAGAGGGCTTTTGTCAGAGAGAGGTTACTGGGATAAACAGATTTTTTTTTGGTGTAACCCAGAATGACAGGCTTTATGTTATTCATGTTCTTATGGACACAGGTCTGGTTGCCTTATTGCTTTCTTTGGGTCATTAACTACTGTTTAAAGCAGAATAGCATGCCTGAAAGAGCACTTCCAACTGAACCTGTCCTCTGGACCAGCTGAATTACAAGCTGAGCTTGATGCATAGAATTACTTTCCTCCTTTCAGTTCCCCTGCATGTGGCTTTTGAACAGGAGTGGATATGTTTTAGAGATGCAGAATAATGAGCGGAACAAAGGAGGTCAGTTGGGAGGCTTCATTTAATGTTCTGACTACACTTAGCTGTTACTAAATTTGTAAAATCACTTTAGGTAGGGATGCTTTTTCTACTAGACAATGATGCAGGGCCCAGCTCTGTGGAATCTCTGCTTGGTGAGATTGTCTCTGCCTTGTATAACTGTAAAACTATAGTAAGATAAACAAATAAGTAATGCAGCATTCAAATAAACAATCAAATCCAAGGGAGAGAAGCTTTTTTTTAGTGTTAATGCATAATTAACGTTCAAATCTCCTTGGCTTGGGGTTATCATTGAAAACAGAGGTGAGGCAGAAGTTGTAGGCAGGGACAGAAGTTTTGGAACAGAACCAGCATGATGTATTGCAAAGAGATACTGGATGCTGGTCTGATTTAGGAAAGTTAAACAATTATGGCTTTTCTACTGAGTTTTTGAAGCCTTCTCAGAGAATCTCATGTATATGTCTATGTCCTTGGTTATGATTTATTTTGCTGCAGAATTTGAAAACAAGATAAACCTACCAAGGATGCATTTCAAAAGACCCTATTTGTTTGTTTGTTCTCCTGGAAAGGTTATCAACCCTTGTTTTTTCTTCCATTTTCCCTACCTTGAATTTCGAGCAGTTCAGCAATTCTCTGAACAGTAATTGAAGTAAATTGAGGGAATAATGGGCATAAAGTTGTCCTACGTTAACAATGCCAGTAAAATCCTAAAATCCCCTAGCATTTTAACCAGATCTACCTACAAGTGTCTGTTCTCACAAACTTTTCCAGTACAGGACACTTTTGTATTTCATTAGCTTTGTTCATGTTAGGATTTATGCTAATTTAAGCTGCAATCATTGTAGAAATAAAAATGGCTTACAGAGATCCAGTAGCTATGACCGTTGGTATGGGTCTGCAGCAGAAGAGAAGGTGTTTGTTCTGCTTTAATGTACAGTACCTTTTCTAAGGACTCATGAGGAACAGTTTATAATTTGTGGCTGCTGATGCAAGGTCAACATTGTAACTAGAGCAGCTTAGAAAAAAATTGAGTCAGACCATTTTCCACAGAATGATACACTTCTGTCAAGATCAAAACACTTCATAAAATTGATTTTGATTTTGTCAATATGTTCTTTTGGGCGTGGGGGGGTGAGGGGAAGAAGAGAGTCCTGACAAGGTTGAAATATGCCGTTTTGATACTTAATAAATTAAATGTTGTAATAGTTCCTTTTGAAATTGCCTATTGTTTCTTTTTTTTCTTTTACATTATCTATTGTCATATACAGTATAGTCAAAATGGAGAAAAAACATTTAGATGTAAAACTATTTTTTGTAGATATTCATTTTGTGGAGAGTGAGGTCATTTCTTTAAAGAAAATGATTTCAAAATCTGGAAATCCACCATTAATTGATTTTCTGCATCTCCCCTTAGTTCTAACTTGTAACTACAGTTATATACATAATATTAAAGTATATTTTAATGATAGCAATTGTATTTGTACATGTTTATTTTTAAGATTATATCTTTAATAAAACAGGAATGAAAATTGTCGTTGATCAATATTGCAGAGTGAAAGACTCTGACATCGATCACATTCTGTATCTGTTTCGAGTCTGACAAGACCTTGTATTCCTTGTGTTAATTCTCACTGCCAAATGAGTTGATAGACTGATGTTTAGATTCTTCCTTTTTACATATGAACACACATTCTAAAACTTCTTCAGTGCTATGGCAGTATTTTAAAAAATAAATGTAAACAGCTACTTGCAACTTACATCTCAGAATTTAGCACATGAATCCTACCCATTGGATTGAATTTTTGCTACCAGATGGCTGCATCTACATTAGCTTTTTAGTTTGGATCACGGAGTATTTTCATGTAAATTTCCCAAATGTTTCTATTCACACATTTGGTTTTCATCAAGAACGGGCATCAGTGACCACAAATTTGATAACTTTCAGATGAAATTAAGCTAGAAAATGTATGCCACAAATACATTTTATGCACTACAATTACTGCATTCAGTCCTTGGGCCTAGAGTAGAGAGAGACAAAAGTAATCTCTCCTGAAGTTCATATATTGTGAATGTTGACTACTCACCATGAACTGTGTTGTTCTACGTATCTGCAGCTACTCCTATTTACTACTAGGCTACCTTTTAGGATAGATGCACCCATAGACATCATGACACCAAATTCATTTTATAAATCAGTATGTCGTCTTAGAAGTACTATAGCTGGGATTTTATTTTTCCTGAACAATTTCTGTTCCTCTTCCAGAACATTTCTGCTCTGAAAGTTTTCTTCCCTCAATTTCTAGACTGAATGCATTCATGGTCAGTTGATATCCATTTGTTGATGTACTAATACTATTCTTCAGCTTAGACAGGTCTTCACTTTCTCTGAGATATCCTTTAACATACTTAATGCAGAGCAATCAGGTCCTCTTTCAGTTGTCTTTTTGTTAGACTAAACTAGCCAAGCTGTTTTATACATTTATATATATTTTTATTTAAATAGAAGCAAAGGTTGGTGGGATCTGAACATTTGCTGTATTTTTAAACATTACATTAAATTAACCATTATATCTTCTATTATAACTGTAATCATGACAACACAGAGATGGAAGGTGTCTTTCCTTTTCTTGTTGCTATGGTTATAGGTTTAACTACCACTTCAGATTACGGCAGTGCTTCATTAAATTTTTCAATTTTCATTAGATTTTATTAAAAATTTCAGAATAATTGGTGTTTAAAAGCAGAATGAAAAATCATTTTCTATTTTAAAGCTTAAATCTTTGTAAAATATCTATTTCTTAAAACAGTTAGGAAGTTAAGATCTATGATGTATCTTAAAACTGGCATAATCTGGGGAGGGAGGATGGACAACTCCAAGGTTATGTGTATATTCAGATCTAGTGCTAAGAAACTAGAAGAAAAGACTCTTTGAACTCGATTCTATTTCATGATAATAGTTTTCAGAATGTACTTTCTCTGTCCCTTAAAATATTCAAGATTTCTGAGAAATATTAAGAACAAAAATTCAAACTGTTCTTAAAAAACAGGGATTGGAAAAAGCAATCTTACTAGGAGAAAAAAGACCTCTTGTTGTTCTGACACCCTTTTGAATTCCTACAAGTGCTTTGTTGTGTGTAGTTTTTTTTTTTAAGTGCTGTGCGTGCTATTGCCTAAGTGCTGTTTGTGATGTCCTTTTAAAGAAATCCTGAAGCCATTTCAGAGTTTCCAATGTGCTGAAATGTCTTTTGGATTTTATGAACAGGGGTTAGAGGCTCTCAGTCTGACAGTATGAACTGATTATTTACATGTCTTATTCTGAGATTCTGATTAGTATGGGACTAAGTTTGAGTTGGGCATAAAAGTTTAAAAAATTTCTTCTTTCACTTCAAAAGAGTGCAAGGCCCAGACACACTGGACATGTCTCTGGTAAAATGCCTCAGGAATATATAGCTTTCCTCCTGTGCATGTCCAGAACTGCCTAATTCTTGACAGAACTAAGTGGTTTAGCACTCATCTCATGCTAATCCTGACTGGATTTTCATCATTTTCCACTTTAGTCTCCTGCAGAGCACACATATCCCACAGTTACAGCTGGGAGCTCCTCCAAAGCCTTTGTGTCCAAAGACACAAATGTTATTTTTCCTTGAGCACAATGTTCAGGGTACTGACTTGGGTGGGGAAAATTAGCTCTGGTTCCCTTCCAAAGGCAACTGATGATTGCCTAATACAAACAAAATAAGTAGACTTTGGAGAGTAGACTTTCAAGAGTAGACTCTTGATTCCTAGGCAAATGCCCAAGTCACTGAGCCGCATATGTTTCTCTTGCTTGGTCAGCTTCAGGTTCAAGGAATCCTGAATTCATTGCCATGCAATTATACTTAATTTGGTAAAGGTACCATTCCTAATTCAGAATAGCCTATAACTTTAGGAAGGAAGCTAAAGTAGTATTCTATAAAACAGACAGTTTCACATACTTCACTCTCTATTACCTGAACCCAGAAGTTGAATTACAGTAACATCAAAATAAGTTTTTACAGTACTCCAGCATTTTATAGGGCTTCTGTCATAGCATTGGAATACTTTGAATTGGCAGTATTGATAATGTTGGTAGCAATATGCCAATGACAGAAAAGACAAGGTATATTTGATTTTAAGCGGCTATGACAACGATGTGCATTCATGCATCAGATGTATATTTCAGTAAGACATAACAGGGGAGCAAAACTGATTTATTGGGACATCTCAGTGCATGACTTTTGGCATCCTGAGAGAGTTTTGTGGTTCCCAACCATGTAAGAATCTGAAGAGGAAAAGGCTGTTTTAAAGCTGTCCCTGCTGCTTTCCTTAGAGTTTGCAACCAGGGGTGGTTATAGCCACTCTTTAAATTGGGGAACTGCAAGTGTTTCACAGGACACACATGGGAAAGTCTTAGCCATTAGGACTAGCAGTAAAAGGCTTCTCATCATCTCCTTAGTGTTCAGCTTTCTTGCATGCCAATCTGCTTTTAACAAGTAGCTCATAATAGCAAACCACAGCTTGATCTACGATGCCTGTATTTGTTATGCTATTCTGTGCAGTAGATGAATATAGTCTACAAATCTTTACTCCAGAGTACATCTTGAGTAGTTTACTTAATGTGCCTTGCTTCTAATATGCACTCTTATGTTTGCTTGTAGCCTTTTACTTTCATATTTAAAAATGATCACAGTCTAAACCAGGAGAGCTGAGAACCACATGATTATTCTCTTTCAAATGCAGAGCCATCAGAGCTCTCTCCTGCAGAGGGCTGATAAGTGCTTTAAATTTTTCAAATATGGTAGAAATTGTGGCCTTTCCCCTTTAGCCTTGATTAGGGTGGGGATTTAACACATGCTGCCTCCGTATTTTCTGTGATTAGATTGTCCTTGGGCAAGTGCATTCATTATGTGCTGGGCAGGTCAGTGATCAGTCTTCCACAGGGAAAAAAACAGGAAAACAAAACCAGGAAATATTCATAATTCATTGCAATCAGGCATTTAAGAGTACTCTAGAGATATATGCTGGTTGTGTGCATTTATTCTATGCAGTTATTATTATTATTATTATTTTACAGTTTGCTCTTTATGTTGATCATTACCATATGCTTTGGTTATTTTAATGCATTACTATTTTCTGTCTTTGTATACTCAAGCCAGAGTTTAATTTTCACCATATTTGCTTGTAGAAATATTTTGTTCTTTCAAGTAACATTCTCAGGGCTAAGGCTAATACTCTCTATTTAAAAATAAATAGATAAAACTAAGACATGATGTTGAACTTAATAAGAACTGCTGAACATTAAAAGCGTAAGACACTTTCTTGCAAGATTTTAACTGTATTTTCTTCATTGCAGTGAAAGAAATATACATTAGTGTGTGGCTGTATAAATATTTACAGCACACCATCCTCAATTGTGGAAGAACGGTCACTTATTTTTTCTAACTCTTTTTATCCCTAATTGGTGTATAAAGATATAAAAATAAAAGCATTAACCTGCAGGCTCATGTGCATGTGTGAACACTGAGGAGTGAAATTTACTTTTCTGCAGGAAGCCAGTGTTGTCCTGTGCAACATGAGTTGTGCTTAAACTCAACTTCAGAAAGCTTAACGTTTCACAGAATCACAGAATGGTTGAGGTTGGAAGAGACCGCTGTAATCATCTCATCCAGCCACCTGCTCAGAGCAGGGTCAACTACAGCAGGGTGCTCAGGGCCATGTCCGGTTGGGTTTTGAATATCTCCAGGAACAGAGAATCCACAACCTCTCTGGGCAACTTCTTCCCATGTTTGGCCACCTTCACAATAAATCTCACAATAAATAAGGTTTTACTTATGTTAAAATGGAATTTTCTGTATTTGACTTTGTGCCCATTGCCTCATGTGCTGTCACGGGGTACCACTAAGAAGGATCTGGCTCCATCTTCTTTATGCTCTCCCATCATATATTTATAAACATTGATAAGATTCCCCTGAGCCTTCTCTTCTCAAGGCTGAACAGTCCCAGCTCTCTCCTCATATGAGAGATGCTCCAGTCCCTTAATCATCTTTGTGGCCCTTTGCTGAACTTGCTCCAGTAAATCCATGTCTTTCTTGTACTGGAGAACTCAGACCTGGACCCAGCACCCCAGATGTGGCCTCACCAATGCTGAGTAGAGGGGAAGGATCATCTCCCTTGACCTGCTGGCAATTCTCTTCCTGGCACAGCCCAGGAGGCTCTTGGCCTTCTCAGCTACATTGGTACATTGGTTGCTCATGCTGAATTCGGGCATCAGGACAAAGCTGTTTTCCAGCTGGTCAGCCCCCAACCTGTACTGGTGCTTGGGGTTATTCCTCCCCAGGTGCAGGATTTGGCACTCCCCTTTGTTGAACTTTGTGAGGTTCCTCTCAGCCCATTTCTCCCACCTTTTGAGGTCCTTCTGAATGGCAGCACAGATATCTGGTCTATCAAGCACTCCTCCCAATTCTGTATCATCTGCAAGTTGCTGAGGGTGCACTTGGTCACAGAATCACAGAATCACAGAATCGCTGAGGTTGGAAGGGACCTCTGGAGATCATCTAGTCCAACCCCCCTGCTCAAGCAGGGTCACCTAGAGCACATTGCACAGGATTGCATCCAGGCGCGTTTTGAATATCTCCAGAGAAGGAGACTCCACCACCTCTCGGGGCAACCTGTTCCAGTGCTCTGTCATCCTCACAGTGAAGAAGTTTTTCCTCATGTTCAGATGGAATTGTCTGTGTTTCAGTTTGTGCCCATTGCCTCGCGTCCTGTCACTGGGCACCACTGAAAAGAGTCTGGTCCCATCCTCTCGACACCCTCCCTTCAGATACTTGTACACGTTGATAAGATCTCCTCTCAGCCTTCTCTTCTCCAGGCTAAACAGGCCAAGCTCTCTCAGCCTTTCCTCATAAGAGAGATGCTCCAGTACACTAATCATCTTCGTAACCCTTCGCTGGACTTGCTCCAGTAGTGCCACATCCCTCTTGTACTGGGGAGCCCAGAACTGGACGCAGTACTCCAGATGTGGCCTCACCAGGGCTGAGTAGAGGGGAAGGATCACCTCCCTCCACCTGCTGGCAACACTCTTCCTGATGCACCCCAGCATACCACTGGCCTTCTTGGCCACAAGGGCACATTACTGGCTCATGGTCAACTTGGTGTCCACCAGCACTCCCAGGTCCTTCTCCACAGAGCTGCTTTCCAGCAGGTCAACCCCCAACCTGTACTGGTGCACGGGGTTATTCCTCCCCAGGTGCAGGACCCTGCACTTGCCTTTGTTGAACTTCATGAGGTTCCTCTCCGCCCACCTCTCCAGCCTGTCCAAGTCTCTCTGAATGGCAGCACAGCCCTCTGGTGTATCGGCCACTCCTCCCAGTTTTGTATCATCAGCAAACTTGCTGAGGGTGCACTCTGGCCCTTCATCCAGGTCATTGATGAAGAAGTTGAACAAGACTGGACCCAGTACTGAGCCCTGGGGGACACCGCTAGCTACAGGCCTCCAACTAGACTCTGTGCCACTGATCACTACCCTCTGAGCTCTGCCATTCAGCCAGTTCTCAATCCACCTCACTGTCCACTCATCTAACCCACGCTTCCTGAGCTTGTCTATGAGGATGCTGTGGGAGACAGTGTCAAAAGCCTTGCTGAAGTCAAGGTAGACAACATCCACTGCTCTCCCCTCACCTACCCAGCCAGTCATTCTATCATAGAAGGCTATCAGATTGGTTAGGCATGATTTCCCCTTGGTGAAGCCATGCTGACTACTCCTGATCACCTTCTTGTCCTCCACATGCTTGGAGATGGCCTCCAGGATGAGCTGCTCCATCACCTTTCCAGGGATGCAGGTGAGGCTGACTGGCCTGTAGTTGCCTGGGTCCTCCTTCTTGCCCTTTTTGAAGACTGGGGTGACACTGGCTTTCTTCCAGTCCTCAGGCACCTCTCCTGTTCTCCATGACCTTTCAAAGATGATGGAGAGTGGCTTAGCAATAATGTCCGCCAGCTCCCTCAGCACTCGTGGGTGCATCCCATCAGGGCCCATGGATTTGTGGGTGTCAAGTTTGCTTAAATGATCTCTAACCCACTCCTCCTCCACCAAGGGAAAGTCTTCCTTCCTCCAGACTTTCTCTCTTGCCTCCAGGGTCTGGGGTTCCTGAGGGCTGGCCTGAGCAGTAAAGACTGAAGCAAAGAAGGCATTCAGTAACTCTGCCTTCTCTGCATCCTTTGTCACCAGGGCACCCACCCCATTCAGCAAAGGGCCCACATTTTCCCTAGTCTTCCTCTTGCTACTGATGTATTTGAAGAAGCCCTTCTTGCTGTCCTTGACATCTCTCACCAGATTTAATTCTAAACGGGCCTTAGCCTTCCTCGTCACATCCCTGCATACTCTCACAACATTCCTATATTCCTCCCAAGTGGCCTGTCCCCCTTTCCACTTTCTGTATACTTCCTTCTTCTGCTTGAGTTTTGCCAGGAGCTCCTTGCTCATCCACGCAGGTCTCCTGCCTCCTTTGCTTGACTTCCTACTCATAGGGATGCACCGCTCTTGAGCCTGGAGGAAGTGATGTTTGAATATTAACCAGCTCTCTTGAACACCCCTTCCTTCTAGGGCCCTAACCCATGGGATTTCTCCAAGTAGGTCCCTGAAGAGGCCAAAGTTTGCTCTCCTAAACTCCAGGGTTGCGATCCTACTTGGTGCCCTGCTGCCTCCTTACAGGATCCTGAACTCCACCATCTCATGGTCACTGCAGCCAAGGCTGCCCCCGACCTTCACATCTTCCACCAGTCCTTCTTTGTTTGTTAGTACGAGGTCCAGCAGCACACCTCTCCTTGTTGGCTCCTCCACCACCTGTGTCAAGAAGTTGTCACCAATGCTCTGCAGGAACCTCCAGGACTGTTTGTGCCTAGCTGTGTTGTCTTTGGTCCCATCATCCAGGTCATTAATTAAGAAGTTAAACAGTACTGACCCCAGTATCATCCCTTGGAGCACACCACTGGTGACTGGCCTCCAGCTGGATGTCATGGTGCTGATCACAACCCTTTTAGCCCAGCAGTTCAGCCAGTTTTCAATTCACCTCACTGTCCACTTATCTAGCCCATAGTTCATCAGTTTGTCTATGAGGATGTTATGGGAGACACTGTTGAAAGCCTTGCTAGAGTCAAGGTAAACAGCATCCACTGCTCTCCTCTCATCCACCAAGCTAGCTGTTTTATTGTAGGAGGCTATCAGGTTGGTCAAGCATAAATTCTTCTTTGTCAATCTGTGCTGACTACTCCCAATCGCCTTCTTACTCTTCATATGTTTGGAAATGTTTGCTCCATCACATTCCCAGGGATTGAGATGAGGCTGACCGGCCTGTAGTTCCACAGATCCTGCTTCTTGTCCTTCTTGAAGATAGGAGTGGCATTTGCCCCTTTCCAGTCCTCAGGAACCTCTCCTGATTTTCATGGCCATTCAGTGATTATTGAGAGTTGGCTCCCAATGACAGCTAGCTCCCTCAACACTCATGGGTGAATCTCATCAGGTCCTATGAACTGGTGTATGTCCAGTTTGTTTCAGTGTTCCCTAACTTGATCCTCCTTCACCAAAGCTCAGTCTTCCTCGCTCCAGACATTCCCACTGGTCTCAGAGACCTGGGATTCTTAAAGGCAAATCTTACCTGTAGAGACTGAGGCAAAGCAGTCACTGAATTCATCGGCCTTTTCCATGTGCTTTGCCACTCAGGTACCCTGCCCCATTCGTCAGCAGGCCCACATTTTTCCTAGTCTTCCTTTGCTGCTGATACAGATAGAAGCCCTTCTTGTTGCCCTTCACATCCCTGGCCAGATTCAGTCCAGGTGGGCTTTGACTTTCCTAACCCCATCCCTGCATCTTCAGATAGTGTCTTTATATTCCTCCTGTGACACCTGTGCCTGCTTCCACCTCTTGCACACTTTCTTTTAATGGCTGAGTTTTGTTAGGAGCTCCTTGTTCATCCATGCAGGCCTCCTACCATGCTGATTGCTTGCTTGTCAGGATGGACCATTCTTGAGCTTGTAGGAGGTGATCTTTGAAAATCAGCCAACTCTCCTACACCCCTCTTCTCTCCAGGACCCTATCCCATGGGATTTTTTCGAGCAAATCCATGAAGAGGCCAAAGTCAGCTCTCCTGAAGTCCAGTGTTGTGGTCCCTGAAGTCCAGGGTTGTGGTCCTGATATTTGTCTTGATCCTGAACTCTGCCTTCTCATGGTCATTGTGGCCAAGGCTGTCCCTGAGCTTTGCATCCCCAACCAGTTCTTCTTTGTTTGTAAGTATAATGTCCAGCAGAGCACCTCCCCTCATGAGCTCCTCAATCACCTGTACCAACAATGCACTCCACAGATCTCCTGGATTGCTTGTGTCCTGCTGTGTTATCCCTCCAGCAAGTACTGGGGCTGTTAAAATCCCCCAGGAGGACTAGGTACTCTGAATTTCAGGTTTCTTCCAGTTGTCTGAAGAAGGCATCATCTACTTCTTACTGATCAGGTGGTCTGTAGCAGACACCCACCACAACATCTCCTATGTTAGTTTGCCCACTAATCCTGACCCATAAGCTGTCAGCTGGCTCTTCACCCATTTCTGGGCAGAGCTCTGTGCATCCCTGCTGCTCTCTCACATACAGGGCAACTCCACCCTCCTCGCTGACCCGGCCTGTCCTTCCTAAAGAGCCTGTATCCATCCATCGCAGCCCTCCAGTTGTGTGAGCTCTCCCACCACGTCTCTGTGATCACAATGAGATCCACGAGGCTAGCCCTGCAACCGCATACATACCTCTAATTCCTCACGTTTGTTCCCCATGCTGCGTGTGTTTGTGTACAGGCACTTCAGAAAGGCACCCAGTTGTGCTGATTTCCCAGAAACAGTATAAGAGCTTCCCTCATCATGGTGTCTTCTTGCAACATCCTTGTTGGTGTGCATATGCTCAAGGTGCACTCAGGCCTTCAAGCCCTGGTTGGTTGGTTACCAGGTCTGTCCTGTCCTCATCACTCTGCATCTTTTGCTTCCCAACCCAGACCACCATTTTCTCACTTGGTTGGGTGCTATCATGTCCCTCCACTGGTATTCCTAGTTTAAAAAATTTAATGGAATTCATGTGGGCTGTCTTCACAGGAAAGAATTTAATACTTGTGAGAGATAAATGTCATAGTTTAAGACTCTTCCTGGATTACTGTTTTCCTCTGAAGTATCAATTGCAAGATTAGTGTGACTGTGCCTTGAATTTAACAATCACAGTGTTCTTTTATTTCAGCATGAAGTGTTGGACAAGAACGCACTTTTACTCTAAGTAAAAATCTGAAGACAATGGCATTTTTTTATATTCAAAAAACATTGCTCATAATCAAATCTATTTAGCAAGATGGAAATTTTCTTATGTAAAATACATTCCTTTTAGATGATGAAAAAGTGTTCATCTTTAAATAAAGACAATAATAAAATTGGAGCTTGCTTCAGTCCTTGTTTTTCTGACCTGTGGAGTGATGAGCTCTACCCTTCAGTATAGAGGATGATCTTCTGATTTCATTGGAACAGCTCTCCTCACAATTATAAAGAGTAATCCACAGTATTTCTGGGAGTACTCCTCATAAAGACTATGGTTTCCCTGAAGTCCAAAGTGCTCCCTGTTATCCTGGCCTCCAGCTTGGGTTTCTGACCTGGGTTTTGACCATTCAGTTTTCCAATAGTCAGCTAACAGAGACTCCTCTTCAATCCTGAAGAAATTTTTCTTCAATGGAACAATTTGCAATTGGTTCTCTCCCCTGTAATGAATTTCAGTTTGTTCTTCAGCATACATCATGAACTAAACCTTACTGATTTTCTTCTATCCAAGTTCCTGTCTTAACCATTAAAATTAAAATCAGTGAAGGTGAATAATATAGCCATTGAAACCCAGGAACTCAACTTGATAAAACCTCTATGGTGGTACCACATCAAATCATAATACATTTTTAGGCACCTTCACCTTTATGTGTGTATGTGTTCCTTCCTGGGGTTACTTTCATAGCTAATAACTGTTTGTCTGTCATTTGCATACTTTAGGTTTACTCAGGCTTCCTGAAGGCGAGTGCGGAAATACTGATGAATTTACATTTTGCTCATGCAGTTTTTGAACATATGTCTTTTGTTAAATTGTTTCTTCAGTGCAGTAGCTGCATTATTCAGCTCTTTATTACTGCATTTAAAATCACAGGGAGGACTCCTGTTTTATGCAGAGGAATCAAGAGTACACCAAATACATTGTTTATGTGTCGGTAAACACAGAATATCTTATGTGAGCTTGTCATTTTTGAACAATTCTTTTTCTATTTAAAATACAAAGTCTATCTTATAAATGTTTCTACACTGGGGGAAACCCTCAATAATAAATATAATAATAGAATTTATAAGAATAGAATTACTCAAAGTTGCTGTTTAGGAAAATCACTTTGGTAGGTATTAACAATAGACTTTATCTTGCAATTACCATCATTTTCCCCAGTTTCTTGTTATTTGCAAAACAATAAATATTTGGGCAGAAAGTTAATTGTTCATGTTCAGACATTTGACACATTCTTCATTACTTTTAGAGCTTGTGAGCCTTTCACCCAGCCACAGTTACAATTAAGACTGATGAAATCATTAGTTGTGTTGTAAACATCCAGTTTATCCAAATAGAGTTTGGCAACATCTTAAAGGTCTTCTGTCAGGTTCATTCAATGTTTAATTATTTGTTGTTGATACTGAATTCCAGTATGATTGTTGTCATTTGTCATTGCGCTCTATTGCAGGTACAGCAACTGATTTTTCTTTGTATGGCTGGTGGTTCCAAGAAGGGTTCATTTAAGAAAACAGGAGGGATAATAACATATTCCGAAAGTCTGCAGTTTCCTGGTGGAAATAAAATGACTCTTCTCTTATGATTCATGAGGCAAAACACTGAATACTATAACAGATAAGCAATGTACTTTCCTAAAATCAAATTTAGCTTTCTTTTCTTGATAATTATTATGACTTCTAACCAAACAAACCAAGCCATATTTTCCAGGATTAGACTTTTCACTTCTTGGTACTGAAGTATTTTTAAAAGAAAGTTCATAAGACACAAGATCAGTTGTCTTGGTTAAAGACATGTAAAAGTGACGTCTGCAAAATAACTTCAGTAGTTTGGATTCTGTGATTCAACTGCAGAGTCTTATTACATTTTGTATTTTAACAACCTGTCTGAACTAGTAGATAATGTGTGATACCTTCTTTGATTAGTTCATTAGGACTGAAGCCATGGAAAAATGATACTGCATGACTGTAATTGTGCAGCTAATTTATAAGCCATCTATATCCTTACCTTGACTTTTATCTGTGAAATATTCCCTGCGACTTCTCTAGGGGTAAAGTCTAGTCATCTTGACTATATTTAATTGCAAGTAGAGTATACCTTATGATCTTTTGGGACTGTATCAGCAGTGGGGATCACTGCAACACTTGTAATTAAAACATTTTTAACAAGATTTTTAGTGAAGGAAGAACCCTCATTTTCATCTGTTTTTATCCATTTCTCTTATAATAGCAATAAGTAAAACAGATATAAATACAGCACAAAATTTTTTAAGTATGGTGTATTTTAGGTTGGCAAAAGGTCTTTGTAGAGGCTGATATATATGCTTTGCCTTTCACATATATGCTTTTCTTCTCGTGAACACGATTGATTTAGTTATGCATGCCATCTGTACCATATGCTCTACAACTTACCCCACATTAACTGAAAGGAGAGAGGCACAAAAAGCTGGGGATTTGAGATCCCTATTTTCAATCTGTGCCTAGTATTAGCCTTTGTGTCTCTGATCCTCTTCTTTCTCTACAAACAAAGAAGACGAGGTATAGGATCTCCTTTCTGTAGTTTATTCCTTGTTTCATTTCCATTTTTCCCTCTAAATTGAAAATACTTTTTGATGAAAGGCCCTTTCCTACAAATGTTGCTTGTTCATTTTAAGGGTAGAAACATGTATGAAGCTGTTCAGTTTGAAAGTTAATAGAAAACAATTAAGCTGCCTTCTAGGTCGATTTCTACACTTTTTAGCTTTCCACTCAAACGTACTTGCGGTTCCTTTCTGCTGATGCTTCAGATGGCTGAATCCCTGAGTATCTTTTCTTCAGAACTCTAAAACTGTATGACATCAGTGAAACTTACCTTGATAATACTCATTTACTTGGTCATAAAGGTGTTGTGAGGCTTAAATAATTAATACTTACAAACATTCAAAATCTTTAGTTTAAATGAAATGGCAGCTCTTAAAATCTGGGACTTGTCTTGAATTCTTAGAGAATATTATCTAATACATAAAGCAGTGCCTAGGTATTATTTGAGACTACTTCAGAAATCAAGGTATTTTTACCTGGATATGGAAATCCTATTAAATGCAAAATAGTAACAACAGTCAGTCTGGCTGAATGCAGGCAGTGAGAGTTTTGTACATGAAGGACTGTGAAACACGTACTCAGTACAACAGCAGTGGGACTTAAATGGGCTACTTTTGTTCCCTCAGAATGACTCATGACCTCATGTGAAACACATTTTCAGCTGTGATCTGGACTTGCTTATTTCTGGGAGAGCTCAGTGTGAAAAGATTAAATAACTGTGTAGCATGGTAAGCCTTTCATAAAAGTTAAAGCTGTTGTGACTTGCAATAAGAAGCAGGGTACATTAGTCTGGGCAGAGCTATGTTATTGTACTGCTTCTACTATACTCCAAGTGGTAGGAAGACATTTGGTAATAAAGAGAGTTGCATCTCCTCCTTTCTCTGCCCCTTCTACCCCATGTCCCCTAAACTGTTATTCTTCTAGCTATTTGGGCACTCTTTCTAGCTACTGCCAGGGATCTGCAGTTTCTCTTGGCTAGGTGTCAGTAGCAGCTGACAGCACTCCAGCTTTTTTGTCCTCATTTTGATGACATCCTTCTTTCCATACTCTACTGCAATGCTGATGATACTGTTTGCAAGAGGTAAGTTGGTTATTTTAGTACTGTGCATTGTAAGCATCAATGTAGACATCAGTGTAGACAGATGTGTGTGTCTGAATCTGTTAACTACCCGTGCAGTCAATGCAGAGAATAGGCATGGTTAGAATTCAAATAATGAATATATTATCAGGCGATAATGTGATGAACCACTCTTTAAAATTCCTAGGAGGAATCTAGAAGAAATGAAGACAATTAACTCTACCTATGGTATCAATTTTTAGTCGTATGACTCTCCCGCCCTTAATGATTAAAATTATTATGTGGTTCTGTGGTGTGTTGCCTGTCACTTAAGGAATTCAGCCATGTCTAACATGTATCTTCCTCAGTTTCTCCATTTGTAAATTATCATTTTTAAAAATGCCATTTTGTGTTAACATTTTAAATCCTCCATTTGAATTAAATACATTTGAAACTCAAAGCATCAGATAAGGAAACACTGGCTGATGGCAGGGAGTGGGAGGATCTAGTGTATTCATGTTTGTGCGGAAAGACCGGTGTCCTCATGGTGAATCTAGGCTCTTTTCTCAATGTTATCCTCTCCAAGACTGCATTACTTGAAGAGAAAAAAAATAAGTCATTTGATTTTAGGAATTTGCTGGTATTTTTCCAAATGTGTAACAGCCTTTAGCTGTTATTGTCTCTTTTGGCAGCTAGAATTTTCCATAACTCAATTCACAGCAAGGCTTGCTGGCACACTCATAGTCTGGTTTGACTCATTTGCCTCTATCTGGAGTAAGCTACATCCATCCAATACAGTTTAAGCCTTGGCATGTCTCAAAGAGCTATTGTAGGTCTTCTGTATTTTTAATACTTACATTCCACCTTTAGGATGGATTTCTCATCAGTGTGCCATCGGTTTTTTGGGTAGGTAAATGACATCCAAGTCTATTTTACACTTCCTTTCAGTCATCACACTGTAGTCTCTTATCCTAGGTAATGACCTTTATTATGTATAATTTTGGATGCCCCATATCTTTATGAAGTTAAAATGCTTTGTCATCTCTGGATTAGCTATAGTATATTAACATCTGCAGTGTCTTCCAATGAATGCTGTCCATATTTTTCTAGCAAATGAAGGTGAATTTTTTTTATACTCTAGTAGTATGCCCTGTAGTCTTCTTGCAGGCACCCTGTGAAATCTCACATTAATTTTAAGGTGCTTAAATAAATTACAAAGCCTGACATCTCTTAGCATTTCTTTCTGACCTTCTATTGTCCTGTATTTCTAGCCATTTAGGCAGAGCTGTAGCTGATGATTATATG
Organism: Apteryx mantelli; assembly: GCF_036417845.1. Classification (NCBI taxonomy): domain Eukaryota; kingdom Metazoa; phylum Chordata; class Aves; order Apterygiformes; family Apterygidae; genus Apteryx; species Apteryx mantelli. The sequence goes on from NC_089980.1 coordinate 90,828,204, forward strand.
TCACATTGTCAGTCCTTTTGAAAAGTTCTCTTTACCTTAGCTGGGTGGCAAAAGCTGCAGCTTTAAAGGGATTTATGTTTCATTGCAGTTCAATGATATTTTGAGTGACAATGGCAGCCGAAAGCATTCAGGCATATTAGTTCCCATTTGACCACTTCTTTCTTTTTTTTTTGTAACTCCAAGTATGCTGTTTCTCAGAGCTACCATGGATGTCTCAGTATCCTGCAGTGTAGACTTCAGAAGCAAAACTTGTCTCACCTAATGGTAGATCCACACATATAATTTTAATTTTCTGTCTATATTAATGCAATATGAAATTCTTTCATGCTAGTGATAATGCTTGTTGCTTGCAGATATCATTTATTGATGACATTTTAAAAGCCAGAGCTTTTGAAATGAAAACAGCTGCTGTAATACTGTACCTAGTTAATCAATTCTGGTCTTAATATGCTTACATGAAGGCATTCTATTTAAAATGACTATAGTTTTCCTTCTTGCTGCATTGCACAGAAAATTCATAACAGATAATAAATAGTCAAAGATCTGGGTAAGTGACTGTAATGTGTGACAGGATGCACAGACAGTCCAGGGAGTGATCTAAGCACTGTGCTAGGCAGGCACTTTCATACAAGCTTTTCCTCTCCATCTATGTGAAGCTTGAGTTCTCTGCACAGTGAATTACCTTTGTAATGTAGGGAGGATGGACATGCAGGTACGTACACATATAAGTCCTCACTATAACCTAAAAAGTGACTAGGGCACTTGAGGGAGCTCAAAAGAAATTCAAACTCTTTGTATCTCTTCAGGATAAGGAGGTACACAATTTCAGCAAGACTCCATAGCTTAAGTATTGTTTTAAAAAGCACAAGGGACATTGCAATTTAAAGACAAGCACAATACCTGTGTGGAATCAGAACCTGTAGTCCTAAGATAGCCACATTAAAGCTCTCACCATCCATTACACCTCCAAGGGCGTTGGTAGATGGGACTCCAACACTAGAAAGCCTGAGACACTTCTGAGTTTGCACAGGAACAGAAATTTAGGTACCTGGTAAAATGTAACTTAATTAAAATATATATATATTTTCAGGACTAGGCAGATTTGGCCAAGCATTCTTGGAGTTACAAGGTTGTATGCAGGTGCATTCATTCTGCCCACAGCCCTCTTTCAGCTCTGTTTCTTAAGGAGAATTTTACTTTCTGTAATGCAGGAGATATTTCCTATACTATAGATTATGTTTTTCTTTCTAATTTTTTAAATTGTGATAGAAAACATTGGAATGAGGAAAGAAAATTTCTCTTCCACAGGTGTTTTCTGCTAGATGTTTCTCAGTCTGAAATGTGTCATTTATGAATCAGAGAAAACTACTTCTGTTTGTCACCTCAAGTGTTCCATCCGGCTATCCATATATTTCACTGGTTGTCATCACTCTAAAATAAAATACCTCTATTAATATACTTTTTCTTTTACGATACCTCTGTGAAGTCAGATAGCGTCACAACATGGTCACCACGTAGAAATCTGAGACAAGGAAAGAATGAAAGAAAAGTTTCCCCAAGCAGCTGGAAAACTTTTCATTTTCAGAAGGGAAGTAGATAACAGAGGTTTATGTTTCATTGCAAGTCAATGTATTTAGAATTTTAAGTCACCTTTGAAAGTGTTACTTCTAGTGACCTGAGGAGGAGATGCACAAGAAGCATATGGCAGCAGGGAGAACTGAAACCAGCCCTCCTTCCTTTAGGTGGTTTTAACTTAAATGAGAATCTTTGGATGAATTTGTAATGTTGACAAAGTTAAGGACTTTATCTCTTTGTTTCCCTGGTATATATAGACTATATACACTTGCTGGCTTAAACTGCCTTCCACTTCTACATAGAAGTGAAAGATAGTAAGTTACACATTTTTTCCTACTGTCCCTATATTTTTATATTTTACATTCAAATTTTGGTGGTGCTTTTTACTAATGTTTTATGGTCCATATTTTACCTGTATAAAATAGTACTTCTTTTAGATTAATTTGTCTATGATTGTTTCCCCCTCTATTCCTTTTCTAAGTAGCCATTACCTTTGTCCTGTTTACTTTTCTGTTTCTTGAGTAAAATCCAGTCCCTGCTGTGCAAGTCAACAGTTTTCCTGAAAGACAAAAACTGCTGATTATCTTTCCCCCATTAATCTCAGTCATATTAGTGATTACACTGTTACCTCTTTGACTGCACTTGTCCATCCTGTACTTCTCCCTGAAAATACAAGCAAGCCTGGGGCCTCAACCTCTAGTTAAAAGCTTAAGTGGCAATGGAAAATCTCTAGATCTTAAGTTCATTATTCTTTTTAGAAACAGTGTCAGAATCTTTATATGAATGACATGTGGACTAACTTGCTATTACTCAGGGTTAATTGCTGCTGGAAAAGCAATCTCCAATTTCCTTTTAAAGCTATTGATAGCAATCTTCACCCATTTACTAATAAAATTTCTACCTTTTGTCTCACAGGAGAGCAGTGACCTATCAACACTTGTATTATTTAGACTGGTTAATTAAAAGAGTGATTTCTCACTAAAGACCTTCAAAACCTGTTTGCTTACTCTTGTTGCCTTTGTTGCTTTATTATGCAAATGCAAATCCATCTTCAATAACTACATTTGTCCATCACCCAAAGCTCACAGTGTCCTTGGTAGCCTTGACTTCTATAATAAATGCTCTGCAGACAGCATGATAAGTTGGACTTTATATAGTAAATTCACATTGTTATTTGGTGGTCTCAAGGAAACTTGATTGTTTTTCCTTGCAAAATAAAGCTTCAGTAGTATGGACAATGCAAAACTGCATGAAACCTTCTCATCCCACTATTGCAATCCTAATATTTGTAAAGCTAGTTGTCTACTGACACAGTTTAGGTATCTTCCTCTGTGAGGGATTGTATGTTAATAGTATGTTAAAACTTGTCTTCCAGGGGAAAATGTGAATGAATTCATTCAGGGCCTCTCCAGGTTTCCAGTTGCACATCTGATTTAAGGTTCAGGTAGCACACAGGGGCGTGGAGTCCACAAAATATTTCGGAGATTAGCTAAATGAAGAAATAGGAACAGGTATATGGTATGGGTTCCTTTTGTTAGGAATATCTTTTCCTTCTGTCTGAGTTACAGCGTTCCTCACCACTGTTATATAGGCAGGCAGGGGAAGGTATAGCCTTAGAAGCTGAACATCTGCAATTTCCACACACTGTTCCGGGGAGCAGAATCTGGGCAGATTCCAGATAACATGTATTAGACTAGAGAAAGAGAACTATGGATGGCTTTTATTGCCTCCTCATTTTTTCTCCAACATGGTATGCCACCAGCTACTCCCAGTTGCACCATCGGTTTCTTCAGTGTGAGCCCATCAGCTGCATGCAGGGTGAGTTTATGCTATGCAGGGCAGCATCGCAGGACATTCCACAGGGATTTCTGTAATGCAGAGTGCTATATGCAGTGTTTCCTTTCTCCTCTTTTTCCATTCCTCTTTTCTTTTCCTATCTGGACACTTCACCAAACAAATGGCAGAAAAGATCATGGAGGCAGTAACTTACTGGACTGGGAAATAGTCCATTTTCCTCCGTCAGACTGCCACATTATCATTTTCTTGATATTTCAGTACTTTCGTTCTCATTATCCATCATGAAAAAGGAGAAGGATGAGGAGTTCTAATCAGTCTTAGACAAGTGTGATAAAGTTGAAAGAAATATTTGCAAGTGAAACAGTTTTTGCTTTGTACCAGTAGAATTTGAGAATTTCTGCATTGTATCATCTGATTTCCAATAAGGACTCTTCCAGGCATTGCTTGCAGGTACAAGACAACAACCTTCCCATTGTGTCCCTGTTACCTGTTATTAATTAACACAGTAACTGTCATCAGAAGGCCAGTAGGCATTGATCTGTTGATCTCCCAAAGTGATTAGCAACATGAAATTTGCTAATAGGATTTGTCTGGAACATCACTGAAAAACAGAAAGGCCGGCTCCGCATGTGTAACAATTTAATGTGGAAGGTCTGTCACATCCAAAGTGTGACTACTTAGTTCTCAAGGTGAATAATACTGACATTGCTACTTTACAAGAATATTGCTTATAGCTATTCTTTCACTGAAAGAAGATTGTCCTTCATTACCCTAGCACAAGCTGGCAATGCTAAGTTATTACATGTGAAAATTTTAATGAAAATACTTAGATGAACTGCCCTCAGTGGGGTTATGAAAACAAAATGTTTAAAGAGCCACTGTGATTAGGTAAACTGCATTTCAATAAAATAAAGAGATCCTGTTAAAACATCTGCTCCATTATTAGTATTTCTATTTCTCATTCAAGTGGAATTATAAAAAAGACAGCATATGTATTTGTTTCCATCTCTGCATGTGTGTGAAAGAGAGCGAAAGAGAGAGAAGTATTTGATTTGAGGGAGAATTTGCTAGAAATGCAACACCAAAGTTTGTATTTTGCACAGATTCATTTCATAGGGCATTTTCTATGATGAATGAAGCTGAAGGAAATGTAACTGTCTTGTACAGCTTTTCCACTTATTTCTTGTAATAGCATTTAGCTTGTGATTGACTCCGTTGGTAAGGTTGCTGTAAAATGGAATGTGATAAAGAAATAATCATTTGCCAACATTTCATATGCCATCAAGAAATTCCTACTTAAAAACTATGATACTTAGACAACTGTAATTTTTAATTGAAATTGTTGATATGGTTCTCCACCAAACAGAGTATTGAAACTGTGCAATTTACATAACAGTAGTCTTATTTGCATATTTATTAGTTTCATTTAATTTTCTGCAAACAAAATGTTCTAATCTGGTTTCTGGATAATCTCTAACCTTCTATTGTTCTTCAGTTAGACAGCGTGCACACGCACACGCACACACACAAACACACAAACACTGGCCTTTGCCTAGATTTCACAGAAAGTGATTTTTTTTCTCAAAACAGTTTTTTCGCATATGAATCCCAGAAAAGGAAACAGTGGTTTTTTTCAATTTTTTTGTTTGTTTGTTTGTTTGTTTGTTCCATATTTTTAATTTTTTTTGCTTTTGGGGTTTCTTTTTCTTGATTTGTGGAGTCTTTTTGAGAGTCTTTATTTTGCCTTTGTGGGGTCGGAGCTAGCAGGTATAATCAAAATGCTAAAATTAGCAACTACCTTCATAAAAAAAAATAGAAAGCTATTGTTTTTTTTTTCTATACAGGTTTTTAGTAATAAAGAATTATACTAGAAATTAACATTTTGGGGAGAATGTCCCTTCAACCTAAGAATTCTTTGTAAAAAGTTAAAAAGGTCACTGCAGGTAATACTAATCTAAATGCTAGGATGGAATCAAGAAGTAAAGACCATTCTCTTATTCACATTTCTGTGTGTTATATCTCTAGTACTGTAGCCATCAGATAGGGGAAAAGATATACTGTAGCAGGTCATGACTATGATGCAAGTGAAGTACCTGGGACAACAGACCCTGTGCCTTGCCGGAGTGCCCGGAAAAAGCGGCGGGTGATTGTTGTTGGGGACTCCCTGCTGCAGGGGACGGAGGCATCTATCTGCCGACCTGACCTCTTGTCTAGAGAGGTTTGTGGCCTGCCAGGGGCTTGTGTGAGAGATGTCACGCAAAGACTGCCAAGGCTCGTCCACGCTTCGGACTATTACCCACTGCTGCTCTTCCATGTGGGTGCCAATGACACCAAGGGCTAACTGGAGACCATCAAACAGGATTTCAGAGCTCTGGGGTTGGTGGTCAAGGGTCTGGGAGCCCAGATCATCTTCTCCTCTATCCTGCCAGTGAGGGGGATGGATGAGAGGGGGAGGAGATGGACTTTCCAAGTTAACGACTGGCTGTGCCGCTGGTGTTGGCAACAGGGTTTTGGTTTCTGCGACCATGGGACCCTGTTTGAAGATCGACAACTGATGGCGAGAGATGGGATCCACCTCACTAAGCAGGGCACGCGGGTCTTTGCCAACAGGTTGGCCAACCTGGTAAGGAGGGCTTTAAACTAGGAAAGATGGGGGAAGGGGAGAGTTATAGTGCCAGGGTAGTTGGCAAAAGACAGCTCAAGTCAGGACGCCTCCAGCAGGTGAATGCAGCTAGGGAAGTGCGCATGGGATGTGGCTATGGAGGACCCTCTTTTACCCCTCCTGGGAAACCTGCATGCTCGATCACCTCCCTGAAATGCCTGTACACCAATGCACGCAGCATGGGGAACAAAAAGGAAGAACTAGAGATGTGTGTGCAGTCGCAGGGCCATGATCTCATTGCCATTACAGAGACATGGTGGGATAGCTCGCATGACTGGAGTGCTGTCATGGATGGCTACGTGCTTTTTAAGAAAGACAGGCCAGGAAAGCGAGGTGGTGGAGTTGCTCTTTATGTGAGAGAGCAACTGGAATGTATTGAGCTGTGCCTAGGGGTGGATGAAGAGCGAGTCGAGAGCTTATGGGTAAGGATTAAAGGGCAGGCTAGCATGGGTGACACTGTTGTGGGTGTTTACTACAGGCCACCTGATCAGGAAGAGGAAGTCGATGAGGCCTTCTACAGACAGCTGGAAGTAGCCTCACGATCCCAGGCCCTGGTTCTCATGGGGGACTTCAACCACCCCGATATCTGCTGGAAAGACAACACAGCTAGGCACAAACAGTCCTGGAGGTTCCTGCAGAGCATTGGTGACAACTTCTTGACACAGGTGGTGGAGGAGCCAACAAGGAGAGGTGTGCTGCTGGACCTCGTACTAACAAACAAAGAAGGACTGGTGGAAGATGTGAAGGTCGGGGGCAGCCTTGGCTGCAGTGACCATGAGGTCGTGGAGTTCAGGATCCTGCGAGGAGGCAGCAGGGCACCAAGTAGGATCGCAACCCTGGAGTTTAGGAGAGCAAACTTTGGCCTCTTCAGGGACCTACTTGGAGAAATCCCATGGGTTAGGGCCCTAGAAGGAAGGGGTGTTCAAGAGAGCTGGTTAATATTCAAACATCACTTCCTCCAGGCTCAAGAGCGGTGCATCCCTATGAGTAGGAAGTCAAGCAAAGGAGGCAGGAGACCTGCGTGGATGAGCAAGGAGCTCCTGGCAAAACTCAAGCAGAAGAAGGAAGTATACAGAAAGTGGAAAGGGGGACAGGCCACTTGGGAGGAATATAGGAATGTTGTGAGAGTATGCAGGGATGTGACGAGGAAGGCTAAGGCCCGTTTAGAATTAAATCTGGTGAGAGATGTCAAGGACAGCAAGAAGGGCTTCTTCAAATACATCAGTAGCAAGAGGAAGACTAGGGAAAATGTGGGCCCTTTGCTGAATGGGGTGGGTGCCCTGGTGACAAAGGATGCAGAGAAGGCAGAGTTACTGAATGCCTTCTTTGCTTCAGTCTTTACTGCTCAGGCCAGCCCTCAGGAACCCCAGACCCTGGAGGCAAGAGAGAAAGTCTGGAGGAAGGAAGACTTTCCCTTGGTGGAGGAGGAGTGGGTTAGAGATCATTTAAGCAAACTTGACACCCACAAATCCATGGGCCCTGATGGGATGCACCCACGAGTGCTGAGGGAGCTGGCGGACATTATTGCTAAGCCACTCTCCATCATCTTTGAAAGGTCATGGAGAACAGGAGAGGTGCCTGAGGACTGGAAGAAAGCCAGTGTCACCCCAGTCTTCAAAAAGGGCAAGAAGGAGGACCCAGGCAACTACAGGCCAGTCAGCCTCACCTGCATCCCTGGAAAGGTGATGGAGCAGCTCATCCTGGAGGCCATCTCCAAGCATGTGGAGGACAAGAAGGTGATCAGGAGTAGTCAGCATGGCTTCACCAAGGGGTGCCTAACCAATCTGATAGCCTTCTATGATGGAATGACTGGCTGGGTAGGTGAGGGGAGAGCAGTGGATGTTGTCTACCTTGACTTCAGCAAGGCTTTTGACACTGTCTCCCACAGCATCCTCATAGACAAGCTCAGGAAGTGTGGGTTAGATGAGTGGACAGTGAGGTGGATTGAGAACTGGCTGAATGGCAGAGCTCAGAGAGTTGTGATCAGTGGCACAGAGTCTAGTTGGAGGCCTGTAGCTAGCGGTGTCCCCCAGGGGTCAGTACTGGGTCCAGTCTTGTTCAACTTCTTCATCAGTGACCTGGATGAAGGGACAGAGTGCACCCTCAGCAAGTCTGCTGATGATACAAAACTGGGAGGAGTGGCGGATACCCCAGAGGGCTGTGCTGCCATTCAGAGAGACCTGGACAGGCTGGAGAGGTGGGCGGAGAGGAACCTCATGAAGTTCAACAAAGGCAAGTGCAGGGTCCTGCACCTGGGGAGGAATAACCCCATGCACCAGTACAGGTTGGGGGTTGACCTGCTGGGAAGCAGCTCTGCCAAGAAGGACCTGGGAGTGCTGGTGGACACCAAGTTAAGCATGAGGCAGCAATGTGCCCTTGTGGCCAAGAAGGCCAGTGGTATGCTGGGGTGCATCAGGAAGAGTGTTGCCAGCAGGTGGAGGGAGGTGATTCTCCCCCTCTACTCAGCCCTGGTGAGGCCACATCTGGAGTACTGCGTCCAGTTCTGGGCTCCCCAGTACAAGAGGGATGTGGCACTACTGGAGCAAGTCCAGCGAAGGGCTACAAAGATGATTAGGGGACTGGAGCATCTCTCTTATGAGGAAAGGCTGAGAGAGCTTGGCCTGTTTAGCCTGGAGAAGAGAAGGCTGAGAGGAGATCTTATCAACGTGTACAAGTATCTGAAGGGAGGGTGTCGAGAGGATGGAGCCAGACTCTTTTCAGTGGTGCCCAGTGACAGGACGCGAGGCAACGGGCACAAACTGAAACACAGACAGTTCCATCTGAACATGAGGAAAAACTTCTTCACTGTGAGGGTGACAGAGCCCTGGAACAGGTTGCCCAGAGAGGTTGTGGAGTCTCCTTCTCTGGAGATATTCAAAAGCCACCTGGACACAATCCTGTGCAATGTGCTCTAGGTGACCTTGCTTGAGCAGGGGGGTTGGACTAGATGATCTCCAGAGGTCCCTTCCAACCTCAGTGATTCTGTGATTCTGTGATATGATATACTAAGGAAGCACAGACAGAGATTCTCCTACTAAATGAAAGGGAGTGCAAAAGATCTGAATGGCTGTTTCCATGAAGCAAAACACTAGAACAGTAACTCAGAATGGGAAATATTTCAGTTTTGGAATGTATCTATGTAAAAATAAAAGATCCAGAGTAGGAAAACTATTTTTTTTTCAAGCTAGAAAATCATCAGAAAAGTTCTTTTTAATCATAAACAGTTTTGTTAACTATACTACTTTTACTAAGAACACCCAAAGTTTATGGATTTTGAAAGCAGACTCTTCATCTGCCTTTACAACAGACTTATGGTCCTGTGGTTAGGTCTGGTCTGAAATATATATATTAAAAAAAAGAAGGAAATGCTATTTTAAACCCTTAAGGAACAAGGTATAAAATAATATATTTCATTAGAAACATGTAAACGTATTCTGAATATTTCTGTAGGGGAAAAAAAGCTTTTTTGAAAAAATTCTTCCATAAATTCATCATAAGAACTCAGTAACTAAGTTAATGCCATGACAAGGGCTTCAGATGTCAGGATTTCTTGCAGAGAAATTATTTTAGCCTCAACCTAGAAATCAGAGGTTATGATGGAAGACAGTGCAAGCTCAGTGATTAAAAGAGGATTCAAATAAAACTGTTTCTGAACCCTAGTGCAAATTTTCTAATGAAATGACAAAGCTATCTTCCCTTTAGAAAGCATTTCTGACAAAGTTCCACATCTGAGGTTAATGACATGTCTACCTTTTTGGAGTCTTGGAATAAATGAAAAGTTGGCTAAGGACACAATGTATGAAGAAAGGAAACAAGAAATAAAGCAATTATAAATACCTACTACCATGTTGGCAGAAGGAAGCCTTCTGTACATAAGTGTATCCTGTCTGTGCTAATCTCCACTGTAGTAAGTGGAAGTGTTGCATCCAATTTCAGTGGACTTAGTACCAGACACTAAAAAAGCAAGAGAAATTTTACCTTCAGAGTAATTATAAGATGGTGATAGATACCTGAAGTAGAATATTCAGATATATCGAAGAACCATTGTAGTAACTTTAATCTGTTTAGATGGCCAATAGCCTGTGTTTCTACTTACATTTTTTGTAATAACTTCATTTTGAAACTATGGAGAAAAACACTTTCAAAATGTCATGAAAATTAATTACGTACTCATTATAATCTCCTGCCTGTATGGAAGTGCCTTAATTCCTGTCAGGAAGCACTGTGATAAGCAAGCTTTTAATCATCCTTATGAGAATTGGTTCCTACCAGCTCATAAAACTGTTATTGGTACCAATGACTATAACTACCACTGCCTGCTGTGGTGAAGATACTCATGAAAAGGAGGGCAGCTTTATGGTACATCACCATTTACTCTTTCCCACCCAGTGCTTACTGGGTGGAAAAAAAAAAAAACACAATTAACATCTTTAGGAAACACTTGTCTATTGATCTGTAGAGGAGTTTCACAGAGGAAAGTGTTTTTATCGTACTTGCAGCAAGTATTATAAATACCTGCAAGAAGTACTTTTTGTAAATATGCTAAAGAATAGTGTGCAAAAGATTTCCCTAGGCGGTTTGAGTAAGTTTCTCCAAAGAATGTGAAAAATATTGATTTTATCTTAGTTATTCATAGTGCAGAAGGGTGGGGAAAACAAGAAAGAAGGGAAAAAAGTTGTTGTGAGTGGCTTCTCAAATATGTGTCCATGGGCTGTAAATACTGTTCTGCTCTTTCCTCATACACTGTAGCATTGCAAAATGGGACTAATCCTAAAACACCGCTTGGGAAAAAAATGTGTCAGTTAGTCAGTTTTGTCCTTTCCTCCATTGTTATCTAGTCCATATAGGTCTGCTCAATGTCAAATCCTGCTGACTCTAGTAGGTGTATAGCTGTGAATAGCCAAATCACTGAAATCACTTTTTTCTCCTCTGCCTATCAGAGAGTTGGATGGTGGAAATGTGTTGCCTGAAACATTTTGTCATGGAATTTTTGTGTAATATGCTCTAAAATCCTGCCAAAGAACCATGTCCACTTGTGGCTCAGTTTCCCCATTCTCAGTGTTTTTTCTACTATGTTGGTTTTCCTATTTATGTTATTGCTTCTACTTACAAACATTACCTCGTGTACCCCTAGATCATTGTGATTTCCACAACACTACTTCTACCATTCTTTGGCTATATATATTTAGTGGCTTTAAACAAAGTACCAGTCTCTTTTCTTCCCCTGTTTCTCCTCCAAAATGAGTGGAAAAAAAAATGTAGTGAAAACCTTGTGATACATTTGCTACCTTGGATAGAATGAGGTTTGTCTGATATGTTAATATCCCCTGTATTTCCAAGGTTATTTTCAAATCTAGCCCATTCTTGCTCACTCTAAGAATATCCTAAGTGTCAGTCTCCCCTTGCAGATCCAGGTTCTGCCAATCTGTCAGATTTGCTTTATCTGTAGGTTGTCTGTTATGTTGACCTACAAAATAACATGTATACAATACAATTGTATATATAGTAATGCAGTAACACATTTTAAGAATACACTGGGTGCACAATAAAATAATATTTTTCAACTAGTATTGAAAACAGAAAATACCAATGTTTTTATTTTGTTTTTGTTGAAGATGTGATTTGTGCATGTAAGCCACATTCTGTGTCTTAAATCTGTTGACCAAAAGCCAGCTTTTATTATCTATGGAGAGAAATATACATGGGAATTGTAATCAGGCAGAGTAAAATTGCAGCACTGAGAAGTGATAGCCGGAGCATTCCTCCAGTTCCTGTCTAATCCTGCACCCAGTGGGGCTGCACAGTTTCCTGGGGACTTGGTCACAGCCGTGTCTGTTTGCTGGAGGCTTCAAATTACTGTGAGTATAACAGGCTTTGTTTGGCTGGCTTGCAGACATAACTGGATTGAGGGCTGCAACAACATTGAAGATCTTGCTACAGAACACTGCAAGGGTCAGGATAAACAATAAAAACAGTCTCCATTTTAGTAAAATCTGAAAAAAGATACACACAAAATATAAGCACACACACAAATGTTTCACCTCTCTGCATTCCTAATGCAGGAACTAAAGAAGTCCCATATTTAGAAAAAGCAGTGTAACTGCAAATACATGGTGTTTAGTTAATTGTAGATGCTTTGTGAGGTGTTGTACTTTTCCAAATCAATATCCAATTATATATTTTTACTCACACTAATAACAAGTTCAAGAGAGCTGGAAGATTTTTTCAGTAGAAAGTGAAGTGGGAGAGTAAGTATAAAATATTGTTGTTTGCCAGTAGGCAGCTTACTTTCAATCCCAGCTGGAGAGAAGAGTGAAATAATGCAATTCCAAATACCCTTTTGCTGGGTTTTCTGTTTCTTTTTGCTGTCTATCCTGAGCTGGATGGCTGGTAACACACATTCAGGTGTTACTTTCTATGCTTGCATCATTAAAAAGAGGATGATCAGTGATTAAAAATGTTTGAAGCAGACAGTAGACCAGAAGTGAAATGTAGTTGGAATAGGGTATTGATCTATGCAGCCTTATATATTAAAATGGAAACTAGCATTTGTTTTTGATCACCCAGAGACAGAGGCTTTGAGTGTATTTCCTCTCTCCCTATTTTTCTTACTGTTGGTGTATCTCAGAAGTTTTATGTGTTCGTAAAAAAAGCATCTTCTCCATTTATTTTATGTGAGTATTCATGAGGCAAGGAATGTGTTAATATCCTTGTTCTCTTGTTTTAGATAAAGAATGTATTTGCAACTATTTATTATGTGTAAGGAACATAATAACAGTCATTTTAGCTTGTTGCTCATGACAATTCTGAGAAAAAAATTATGAAGGGTATTGAGATTTTATTGGAAAATATCCTGCAGAATGGTGTGGTTCTGCTTTAGGGTTTTATTTCTGAGTTCTCCAATTGATATACTTTGTTTTGCATACATTCCTTATCAAATCCTGTGGAATATGGATTGCACAGATAAAGCTGCAGCTACTCCTGGAAAGAAAAAAGATAGATTAAAAAGAATGAGAAACATAAGGTCAAGAAAACCTGGACAGATGATTTAGAAATCAAGCCTATATTTAGCTGTATGTCTTTTGTCACATTTACTGTTATAACTCCCTAAATGCCATAAAACAAATGTCTGTTAAAGAATGTCCATGATTTCTATACAGTCTGAGAACCTCCAGCTTTGACAAAGGGGTTATAAATTACTTTGCCTCAGTTTCACTTGACATTCATATGCATAATTTCTTGATTTCATATGCATAGTTCTATCACTTAACCATTTTCAGTGATTATGTATTCATACAACCCATAGGTTTAAGGTGTAATCTTGCATTCAGCAAATAATCTGTCAGGTTATTTTTTACTGCACACCAGTGAAGATGCATATGTTTGTAGTTAAGGTAGATGGAAATCTCACAAGGGCGAAACAGAAGCCTTTTGGGAAAACAAGAACAATAGTATATAAATATTATAAAAACTGGCAAAAAGACAAATTGATTTTGATTTCCATTAACCAAACAAAATGACTGGCGATTATTTTGGTAGAGAGAGACACTGATTACTTAAATTCTTTCTGTTTCCTGTGTAATCACATAAGCATTGTGACAATGACAATGAAATCTGCAGACAATGGCTAAAGAAATTTGCTTCTAGAAGGATAATGAGTTTATCTGTAGACATTGTGCAGATGACAGCAAGGTCTGCTTCAGCAGAGTTGCATGCAATGATCCTGAAGTTAGCAAAAATACAACACTTAAAGAACAGTATTCAGGCTAAGCTAATTAGTAAGCTAATGGGGGCCAGGACGTGTGCGTGAGCACCTCGTCACCTACACTATTAAATCAGTAGTCTGGTCTCTTGCCATGCCAGACAGTACACAGGGGTTAGCGTGGACCAAGGATCATTTCCAATGAGCAAACTGAGTTGGGCTCCACTGTTTTGGAGCTCAGGAAGTTTAACGTTATGGGGGCAAGCTGTGCTGTGCCAGCTGTCCCCCGGGACAGAGAACGGTCCCTGGCTGATTCTATATACTAATGTAGACGTAACTTTAAAGTCCAGTCACTACTAGCTATTGTGAAATCATGTCATTTGGCAGAATTTGAGAGAAAAAAAAATCTTTCGTTTGGCAAAGGTAATAAATTTAAATCCCAAATGGAGGAACCCCCAAAGAGCCCACCATAATTTTGGATCTTGTATATCTGCAGAGCACTGTATATAATAAGCTGTACGGGCAGATTTCAAAAGTGTGAGGTCATGTAGAACAAGAAACGTATGCCGAAAAACTGCTGGGCTGACTAGCTCTGGTAGCAAACTTTTTAATAGTTACTCGATCATCAACAGGATCCTTCAATAAAGGCACCTCAGGAAATGACACCACAAAGGTATTAATCTTTCAAGCCCTTTAAAATTTTGAAGTAACAAGACTATGGCTGCTTCGTGCTTTTCTACACTGGATTTTTCAGGAAGACATGAGCTTATCCTGTCAGTCCCTGAAGTTTTCACTGAGACACCTGAATGCAAACCATCCTGAAGCCCTAAACTTTTGTATCTGCATCAAGCGTAAGGCTGAGCCTAAGCTAATATGCATTGTTTCTCAGAAGGGCTTTAGCTCAGGATCAGTATATCAGGCTAGCCATTGCTATGTAGCTTCCAGCTTAAAGCTGGCTCAAATCCAACCACACTGGTTTGCAGGCAGTTCTCTCTTGCATCTGTTTGCAAAATATAGCCTGCTGACGTATCCATATAATAGCATTTACAATAGCAGTTGAAAACAAAGCTCTGAATAGTTAAGGACATCATCCATCTTATGCTGTCTACAAATAAGCACATTATTCTTACCAAATATAAAGAAGTACAAGCTTCACTGCAACAATATAAATGAAATGGATTTTTAATGAGTGAAAAAGGTCTTTTAATGCAAGTTGGAATCTGTAGCTATTCATTCCCAGCTTTTTTTAGTGGCTGCGTTTATGAAAGTGTTGATTTTTCCCTAAGGAAAATTTTGGGGATGTGATCTATACTCCATCACTTTCAGCTATCATTCTTTCTGGAAGATTTTGCTTCTGGTATGATTTTTTATGGGGTTTGAGTCTGTAACAATGAATCCTACTGCTAAATACAACAATCTTGTCATTTCTAGTTTAAACTGAAAGTAGCAAATATCAGATATCTCAGTCAGGCCTAGCTCAAAACATGATGATAGTTTCATCATAGATTCAGTGTGTGCCTGAATGTGAAAAACCTTTGAAATTGCTTTTTTTGTCTGTGGGGTTAGAAAATGAGTCAGTTTTCTTTGCCTTGTCTTGCCTTGCCTTACCTTGACTTTCAGGGAGAGCTGGAAAATAAATCAGTATGCTAAAGCTTTTTTTTAATCGCAAGGACAAAACACTTTCTGTTTGTTGGTATAAATAAACAATTTTAGAAAAAGTCATGAATAAAACATAAAAAAAAATTAATTACAAAACTTCCTATCTTCAAGAAACCCTGTTTTTTGACATTCCTATTCAAACAGTTCTTCTTATTAGAATACAGAAATAGTTTGGGTAAAATTTGGCAACCCCCCTAACTACTGGTACTTACTTGAGCTGGAGAGAATCTAACATGATCAGTAATGCAGACACACTAATTATTTAAAGTTGCTTTTTTACTTAATCGTAGTGAAAGATATCTCTGTCTTAACATTAATTAAATGGTTCAATAGTTCTAGGCACTAGGCTGTCTGTTCCTGTGGTTTCACATTTCCATATTGCTACTGTGTCTTATAATTTTTAATTCTTTCTCTTTTAGGATTTATTTGACTACATGGCATAGCTTAAAATGTGTGCTTTACTTTTGCAGAATCCTGTCTGAGCTAGGCACACAACACCATACTCTGTTCATCTCCCTTTTATACACTTTCTGCAGATTTCTATCTTGTAATTCAAAAAAAAAACCTGCTTGCATGATCTTTTTTATTCTAATTATGAGTATTCACCCTATGCACACTTATGTTGTTAGTAGGCTTTGTAGTAAATGTTCCAATTTAGTGAAGTAAAGCAATAGAAAATGTATTTTGAATGTTGTTACCACTGTTAAAAGATTTTAGGTATTTTCAAAAAACCTATCAGATTTAGAGCCTTTACAGCAAGCAAACAAGCAAGAACAGCAACTGTGAACTTTTAGCTCAATAATGTTGCATACTGGCCATTGGGAATTTCAGATTATTGAACAACATTATGGAATAGATATGTCTCTTTTCTTTAACAGAGCTGTAGAAATATATTGTCTCTCATTACATTTCCATTGCCACTTTTCCTCAGTCGAACATCAGAGCTTTTCAGGCTTTTGGACTGGATTGTTTGCGTTGTTAGACGGAGCTCAGAAACATTGGCTCATATTTGTTTGACAGACTGTCACTTACAGTGCAATGAAAAAAGGCATCTTTCTGTCAGCATAATCTGCCCACAGTTCTTCACTTTCATTACATTCTGCTACATGCTGATTGTCGCCATGGTATTACCTTAACCAAGGAATGAACTGTAGGGAAGAAAGAAAAAAAAAACAAACCCCAATCCTCCCTGTCTCCTCACATACCTCTGTTTTATTACCCACTATGCTGTAAATCACTCAGTGCCTGATGACATTAAATCAGGGACAGCAATCAATGAAGAGTAGGCCAGAGCTCTTACAATACACATCTGTTGGCTTTGTCTGCTTAGCTTAGACTTAAAGTCCTGTTCACAGTACTCACCGATTCTGAGCTTGCAGCGTAGCACAGAGTAGTACTTTTTTCCCCCCTACTCAGGTGTAAATATTCAGTTACTGCATATTTAACACTGTGATTAACACTATGATGACTCATGCCACATTTTTTTTGTCCCTTTCACCCTGAAGAATCCCCAAATGCTTTCTACATCTCTGATTACAAAAAGACTACCACAAAGGTCTCTTAGTCCAGTGTGTGTGGGGGGAATTCCTGCTTTAACAGCACAGCACAGCACATCGCATTGTTATTAATAATAATCTTTCCTGGCACCTACTGTAAGTTCTGCTCTTTTTATGAGGCTCTCAGAAAGCAATTTATAGTCAGGTATTGGAAACCTTCACATGCAGCAGTTTCACAATACAGATAAGCTTATATCTCATATCTGCAGTAAAAGGAAAATGGAGGCACACATGTTGACTGAGTTGCTCAAGTCAACAATACAGTTATAATTGGAGATCAGAAGAGTTTTGAAAGAGTTCACATATTCTCACCTCATGCTCCTATTTTAGCTGTTATGGCATATTTCTGAACTAAATTTCAAGATAAGACCTAAAAGAATCTAAGGAAGAAAATTCAATTCCACCCTATTTGGAGAATTAGGATTTTCTAAAATGGAAAAGCTCTCCTTTGGCTCTGAGACAGGAACTCTAACAAAGAGCAGGAGCACAGGTGGAAATTTCCAGGAATTCTGGAAGGATACTAGTTAATTTTCAGGCTTACAGAGTGGACAACTACTATCCCAGCTCCCTGTAGAGGGACAGCATCAGTTTAGAAACAATTAGAAGTTTAGTTGCCTAAGATGTGGACTTGGGAGCAGTTAGCTGACTCTCTTCTTTCTGGGAAGAGGAGATGGAAACTAGTCAGACCATTTGCCCAGGGCATGGAAATCCTGGGTTTTACCTTCTCTATAGCCTTCAAAGATTCATACCTGCCCCTCCCATTTCAGGTCCCTAACCCTTAGACTACAGACTACAGACTTTTTTGATGTCCTGGGATGGAAATCACAGTGCAGAGACACATTTCATTCCCTGCCCTCATTCTGTCAGACCACCATAAAGCCAAAAGCATACCTGATTCTTGGGACTAATGAGACAAGGATCATAGGGAGTCTGATTTTATAGTCTAAGTGAATGAGGAAAACAAAATGGTGAGATATGTCCCCGCTACTTCACGTTATATGTGCTTTCCTGTCCAGTTACTTTCTTTCCTCCAGACAGTTACTATCCCTCTTTCCAGTTCTTGCAATCTCATAATTCTTAAATTCTCGTCTTCATAGTGCCCGAGCTTCAACTAGCAAGACAGGGAGAAGAGAGTGCTTTCTTATGTTCTGTAGCAGATCTGAGCACCTACTTGACTAAGATAGGGTTTGTAGGATATCATGGATGCTGGTTCTTTCATTTGTTTCAATTTGCATGTTAGGCATCTAAGTATTATTTGGTCTCTTGCTGTAGGATCCTCTGGTTGACTGTCACTGTGTTTGGATATCAAAATTTGTCTCTGCCAATTGAATGCATATGACTTGGAAGAAAATTTTTCCATATGTTATAAATCATCCAGATCCATTTGTCTCCCCCTCTAGGTGAATATTTATATTGTGCCTCCTACTTCTCTTCTCCCTCCCAACCCTTTTTGATTACATTTACTGATCATGTTGTTTCAAACGCAGCAAACATTCCCTGTAAGAACTGGATTTAGCAAACAGAAACAGATGCATCCAGCAACCAGCTATCTTCTTTTCTGCCATACATCATAATCATTCCAAAGAAGATATTAATCTCTAAGACTTTAGTTATGAAATTGCTTTAGTTGCTTTTGTAGATAGCAGACTTTTTTTTCACTCCACTGCAGAATCTTTGCACAGCCCCATTCATTAATCCATCAATACTGAAAAAAAATCCTGAAAGATCATCCATGTAATTAACATAGTTGTATAATTAAAGAATCAGCCTTTTTTTCTCTCCTCTCAAAGTTTTGTAATTTTAAAGCAAACATTGTGAATGTTTTAATGTAGCCTGTTTTTAATATTTATCCTAATTTTAGAAACTAGCAATCTTTCCATATAGATTAAGTGTCATATTTTATTATAAGTATTAGCCACAAAAAGCCTATTACTCTGACAACAGTAACAATATTCTTAATTTCTTTAATATCTTTCCTGTTTTGCAGACTGGAATCAGATATAGAATGTGAGCCTTTCTGAAATAGGCATAAAGTAAACAGCTTGTTAAATAGGTCATCATTATTAAACATTCACTTAATGCTGTATTGTTCATGGCTTTGTAATTTAATTATATATATATATGTAAAAGTATTCCATTGCAAGGCAATTTGGCTACAGCACATCTCTTATAAAGGAGTACTTTTAAATGTTTACATATTTAACATAGAAAAGCTGTATGAATAAACCCTAGAGACTGCATTTATGTATACATGTGTTTCTGTGTAACTGACCATAACTTAAAAAAGTAAAATCTTTGCATTCTGTCCCCTTCCTGTTAATGAAGAATAAAATCACCACAAACTACACTTGAACTATAAGTATTGGGAATTGTCTGTGTGACCAAAGAATGTCATATGTTGATGAAGGCTGAACGTAATAATTATCAGTGCATTCAGCAGACTGTGCTGGGGACCCGAGAGATATTTAGTAAGGTTGTATTTTGTGCAGCTTGCCATGAAAAGACACCTTAGTCACCTTTTTTTTGTGAAAGATTATATCGACTGCCAAAGAACTCCATGACATCAAAATCATTCACTTCAGTTCATGATTCCAGGAAATGTAAGAGAAATGGGAGTTTGAAAAATAAATTTGGGTTTGAGTAGTAAAGCCTTATAGTTCCTTACCTGTTAAACTGGCTTCTATCAAGCACAAACAGGCAACTATATTTTACACAACAACAAAGGGACTTGAGGCATCATGTGGGAATAGGGTAACCTTATTTTGTTTAAACAGACTAATAATTCATTCATTATATTTCATGAATATGTTAATAAAATTTTAACAACTGCCCAAATCCTTTTTATAATGACATGTTTAAATCATCTGGGTATAAAAACCTCTTATAACTAGATGTCATCCTCCTAGTGAAAGGTCACAGGTCACCCCCAGGGTACTGCCTGCCCTATAGCATTAGTGGCTATAATTTGTGCAGCTACCCTGATATCCTGCCATGAATTTGCTTATGAATGTTTAGTAGGCACAGAACAGCCCTGTTGTGAAAGGAGAAAAGTGAGGGACAATGTGAAGATAATTCAGAGGTAAATCAGACTTCCTTGAAACACCTAGATACATTTCTCAGTTATGAAGGAGTTACTTTAATTGCCTAGTGGGACATTCTTCAAACCTACTGGATAGAGCAGTGCAAACTGGAGTGCAGTCAGTGGTGATTACTATCACATTGCATTGCAAATACAATTGATTTTCACGAGCGTAGAGCTATGTGGCTTTGATCCTCATTTAAATCACTGCTTCTGTAAGACAAAACATGGAACGCAGATTTGGGTGATGCTGTGCCCACCCTGCCTCTGGTACCTGAGCAGAAATTCAGCCTGGCTGCTCAAGGACTG
Organism: Apteryx mantelli; assembly: GCF_036417845.1. Lineage (NCBI taxonomy): Eukaryota > Metazoa > Chordata > Aves > Apterygiformes > Apterygidae > Apteryx > Apteryx mantelli. The sequence continues at coordinate 90,848,543 of NC_089980.1, forward strand.
ACTGACAGGAGAGGACTTTAAGTGTCCGGTCAAAAATATTTTCTTTAAAACCACTGATAAATAGTTAGATTTAATGTATAGGAAAGGCTCCAAAAGGCATGTGGCTAGATGCTGTTCAGGTCTTTCCCTAAAGCTTTTTTATTGAGACTAGAATAGTTGACATCTCTGACTGTACTTTTTTTCTACAACTGAAGGCAAGCAGAAAAAAAAATACCTGTTAATATCAATGTTTTCTGTTCCTTATTTAATATCCATTTTCTTTTTCTGTCAAAAGAAAAGACTTTTAAAAATTGGTATAAATGTGAATCAAAAACTTAATCAGAAACTGATCTATTTGAAAAGTCAACATTAGGGTACATTGGAGTTCTATACAAGCTATAGCATTATGAATTAGTAAGCATCTCCTGTATATGATGCTGGTTTGTCTAAATATATTTTTAAGAAGAGTTACCTCATTCTACATCTGAGTTTGAGCAGCATGCTTGACAGCTTTCTGAAATGTTGTCTAACATGGACTCTATGCATAGTTTATTGTGTAAGCAGCTGGGTGAAACACTTGTTGTTGCACATTTATTGTATTGTGTTTCTTCAGACTATAATGTTGATTCCTATGTTTGCTTTCTGTTTTTCCACAGATCTATCTGATGAAGAGACAATCAACTATTCAGCAGTGGGAGTGTTTTTGTCAGGCATATGTTAAACTAGATGACCAGGCAATTTGATTTACTGGTGACTTCAGTGACCATATACAACTTTCAGTAGGAGTCCAGTGCAGAAACTTTGGTCTTCAGCCAAAGAAACCTTGGGCAATATCAATGCTGTGGAACTTAACAAAGCAAGAATGTTGATTCAAGCACTGGCATGTGACTGTCCTAGCTGCTAATTAATGGCATAGTTTTGTCCTGCACCAGCCACCTGTCTCCCAGAATGCTTGAACAAAATTTTGGAATGATAAGAATTAGCGATTGTTTTGAGTATAGCTGTATGCAAGTGCGCTGGGCCACATGTACTCAGGGCCAGAGAATGGACTGTTGCCCATTTTATTTATGAATATAGAAGTTGCCTTGGGAGGTGGATCCCCATAGCTCCAAAATGAAGATCCTCAAAGATCCATCATGAGTCAGAGCTGCATTATGAGTTCTTTGGCTTATATATCCAAAAAGAGAGTGGGTCAGGCCTTTGGAGCCTGGATTTTGGTCACTGTGGAAGTCTTTGATGTTGAAATGCCAGGTAAGTGGACACAGCTCAGTCAGGCTGGCCCACTAGAAGAAACAAAATTATTATCCAGCTGGTCTTCAGTGGAGGTATAAAAACCCTCACTGAGTTGTGTTTTGTAGTTTCATTACAAAGCCCCCCAACTCTCACTGTTGTGTTTTGTGTTTTCATCTGTTTTCCAAACTGGCATGTAATGCAATTCAGGCATGCAATTCTTCCTGTAGTCCTAAACAGCCTATCCATTTGCAAATATCTTTATGTCTTTATAGTAAAGCTGTCTGGGCTAATGAAGTTGTGTATTATGTCCAAGCTTCCTCAAGTTTTTCTAGCACATTTGTTACTTTAGTTCCCCCATTCAGCAGTTTTGCCCCAGCACAGCCAGTTTCCTGTGAAGGGAGAACATCCAGATTCCAGGCTAACAGTTGTTAGATTGTGTGGGCAGTACCAGACATGTCCTAGAAGTGAATGGATCCCCAAATGAGAGAAACGGTGAGAAATGAGAAGAGAAAATGTCCTTATGAAAGAAAAATTTGCTTGATAGACTATCCTAGGCATATAAATTCCCATCTCTTGTGGGGTTATGGTCTACAAAATACTGTTAGCTCACAGAACCTCTTGTGAGAGGAGTTGGTGAGAAGAGAAGGAAAACTGTCTTAGGTAAAAGCAGGTGTATCGTTCACTGGCAGAAGACATAAGAAGACATAAGTTTGCTGTAGAGAAGGGAGAGGGAATGATTTATTTGCCCAGAAAAAAAGATTCAAGGGGTAGGAGAAGGGGATAATGAAGACAGGATATTTATCATAAGAAATGGAAAAGAGTCTTGAGGAGATTATAAATGAGCAATATTTGTGCATATTTGTGCAGGCCCATGTGCTCACTTAAGTACTTGTTGCAGTGTGCTGCAACATGTGTACTCAGAACATGCGTACCTAGGACATACATATATGTATACTGTCTCATAGATTGCCCTTTTTTATGAGAAATGGGCTTACTGTCTGTGTTAGTAGCATAGCGAGCAGGTGAGCCAGTGACTCTGTTTTGCTTGTTCCTATCTGGATGAAGGTGCTCCCCAATCTTGTTCATGGCCTGAAAATCACAATAGACCACACAGTTCTGGATGCAAATATCTTAGAGATCCCTTGGAGTTTGCTATTTTGAGTTTGCTTTAAACTCATGTTATATGGAGACTCTGCAAGAGCTTATAACCAAACTAAGGAGCCAGTGATGGTTGGTATTGTCCAGGTAGGAATGTATAACCCCTGTATGTGGCATAGATTACAATACGGATTGGTGTGTATCACAGAATCACAGAATGGTTGAGGTTGGAAGGAACCTCTGGAGATCATCTAGTCCAACACCCCTGCTCAAGCAGCGTCACCTAGAACACGTTGCCCAGGACACTGTCCAGATGTATTTTTAGTATTTCCTAAGATGGAGACTCTCTGGGCAACCTGTATGTACTTGTCAATGATATTCCAATGATAGTCCAATAGCAGACTGGCCCAAGACTGAAACATTCATCTGTTGTAGCCTATCTTAGTCCATGAAGTGTCCCACTAATCTAAAAGCCTGCATTATGCCATAATAGCAGTTTTTCCTGTTCACATAATCATAGACTTCTGGGAGAAATGTTATATAGATCTCTATAGCCTTTTAGCTCCACACAGAGTTCTGTTCAGATGACCTGTAGACTCTCTCAGATAATGCCTCTGATGCCTTCTATTTATAGAAAGAGTGTATGATTATTCAGTTTTCACATTAGTAGTATGATTATCCAACACTGAAGTTTCTAGTCTGTAAATGACAGTTCATTTAAAGGGAGGATGGTTTGACTCCAGAAACCATGCCTATCTCATAAATAGTAGAAAGAAAAGGTTGTGTGCTATTGTTGAAGAACTGGGATAGTTCCGGGTACAGAGCACTGGACATTATCTTCCTTATCTGAAATTCCTATAGGTTTGTATAACTGTGTGAGAGAAAACTGAAGAGTATGAGCATTCTTTTCTAAAAAAGCAGTATGTAATCAAGTTATGTGAGACAGAGCTAAGGCCTACACCATGGCTGTACCTGGCTCACAGTGTTTGTCTTGATGAACTGCAACCCTAACTCAAGCACAGATACTAAGAGCAATACAGAAATAACATAGCAGCGTAAATCGGTTTGAGGTTTAGCTTTGTGTAATTGTGTGGTATAATGTCTATTGTTAAAATAGATTTACTATATATTTTGAGTGTGTGATTAACATATAAGCAATTATTCTGTGTAGAATGAACTATCTATGACCCTAGAACAAAAATGTAGCATACAGGAATACCGGGAAGGGGTGGTAGTAGAGGCCTTGAAAGTCTGAGCATAGTTTGATACCCAAGGCCTCAATTCTGTAAACAACTCACCAGTGGTCAGTTACTGGTTCTTAAAGGAATGCAACCTTGGGAGTTGTGTAAAAAGAGAGCAAAGCAGGAAAGTGTGGCTTGTACTGCTGAGTCAGGTTTACTAGAAATAAAAGAAATGATCTGGGCCAACCCAAGGGATGATTCTTGCAATCTGGGGTATAAAGCCTGAAAGTCTTTTAATTCAGGGCAGCGTGGGCACTCACTGCTGAAACCAGTTGTTAAGCTTGTGTTTGCAAGTGCTGCTGCTGCTGCTACCAGTATCTATGCTATGTTGCTTTTCCTACTTTGAGTAAACTACTAGGAAAGAGTAGAGGTATCATATTAATTCTTAATATGCGGTTGCAATTTGTGTGTGTGAGTAAATATATATATGTATCTATGTGTATGTGTGTGTATGGGTATATGTATTTTTTTGAACTATGTGTGGGTAAATCAATAAATTGTAGATATTTAAAACTGAAAGAATTGTGATTTCCTTTCTCTCTTCTCCCTCCCTTTTTGCCCAACTGTTGTTTTGGCAACAATAATCAGTGAATACATAAAGCATGCAGGAAAAAAAGGGGGGAGAGAAGAGCATAGCCGCTAAATGGAATTCCCCTAAGACCTTTGTCTGAGAGAAGACTTGGCAGAAGTGAAAGATGCTTCTTCTTTTGTGCTTCTGGAAAAAACCTGCTTTCTTTTATATTGCTTTCCAAGCCCTCCAGTTTTCATTGGGTCTATGGAAATAGCTCTAATTGATAAATATTCCTATCGAAGCTACAATAAATGCCTAAAAAACATGACTAAAACAGCAGCATCATTCTGCATCCTTTGATGTATTTGTTAGACACTCCTATAGAGATTAAAATAGAATACAGCCTCTACCACCAAAACAATAAGTTGTGAAACAACTTTCTTTTCCAGAACCAGAAGCAGTTATCCACAGCTTAAAGCATTTCAGAAAGCATAATGAGGGTATGATATTTACCGCTCAAGTTGGACTAATCTGAATGACCATCAGTACCCCAAGGAAAAGAGGCCTTATTACAATTACAGTTATTACACTACTGCAATTACAAGGTTACTTAGAAAGCAGAAGTCAATCTATCAACATATTAGAGACTGAAATGCCAAATCAAGAAACCTCAAGCCTTAACATACCACTTTGAAACAGTGAGATGAGAAAGAGGCCTATATAAAAACTTAGAGGATGTAGGATCTCTTTGACATAATTCTTCTCCCTATCCTGAACCAGTCATTCATTTGCATGATGTATTGACAGTTCCCCTGGTTCTTCATGTTTCTGGAAGTTTTCTTCAGCTTGCCACTTCCAAGAGGTACTTCTTGCATTGTAGGTCCTCATTTAAATGAACTCACAGCAAAGAACATATGTCATTATTATAGTTGTATTTTTAGGGTTTTGGCTAACAAGAAAAGTGGAAGAGCTTGAAAGTTAGCATAAGTGTTGTTCCTGCATTACAGGATCTGGAGGCATTAGTAATCAGGGAAAGGAATAGGTTATTTTCATGACTGGAGAAGTTAATCAGATTTTTCACTCCCAGGTGAGGCCACAGAGTGTGCTTTCCAACTAAGAACAAGCCTCAAGCCTGCTTTATAACTTGGCCATCAGAAATGGTCAAGCCTTCTGTATGCTACAGTAATCATCTGGAGATTAGAAGTAAGGTGGACCAGGACCATAAAAGAAATAGATTTTCTGCTTAAACCTGACAGTTGGAATGAGGGAGAACCTGAAATGGGACTTGGGTCAAAGTAATACAAGAGCTGAATTAGCAAGGTCAGTAACAAAAAGGCTATATGAAAAAGCAAGGCTCACAGAAAAGGATAATTTGTTCTGATTCATACATAAGAAACTCTAAGAAGTCTCTGGAGTTGCATAATAAGCAGTAGATGGGCGTCTAGTAGCGAAAGGAAAAGGCTATTGTGAAATTGTCTTTTTATTGTCTGGATTGGAACAGAGAGCTTCTTCTGCATTCTAGTACCTATGGAAGTTGAGGAAGCCACAGTTCACACATAACAGAATGAAAACTCTTGGTTAGAAAGAGCTATTTTGCCTCTAACTCAAAGAAAACAAACAAAATTGAAGGAAAAGTTCTGCATCAGAATGCAACAGGACAAAAATGAGTATATGACCTAGCAGAGGAGGGAATTTCTTTGTCTGGATTCCTCTGATACCGGCAGATAATGGCTTTCACCAGGGGACCAAATCATAAGTTGAATAAGACAATTGGAAACCTGATGCTAGCGTGACCTGATTTTGCCTTTGCAACTAGGCTTAGAGGCTGGTTGGCTCTGAGGGTTACTGTTGCATTAGCTATGTTGCCTTCCTTCCAGAAATCACTGATCTTAATCTCAACCAAGCTGTTAGAAACACTAACAGAAACACCAGATGGTAATAGAGAATGAAAGTATGGCCAATAAATCTAGTCTTTAGTAGATATTCATGTGTAGAAGCCTAAGAGTATATCTATACAATATTTCACAGGCAGATGTGAACTTACTCTAGCTATACTCCAAGCCAATTGGATGCAAGCCAACTCCCACCCAAAAGTTATGTAGCTGCAGTTATGTGACATGCTATTCAAGGTAATAAGTCCTGATTAGATTACTAAAAGTGCCATTCAGCTGATGTACAGTGTATGGGAGAAGCTTATTGTACCAATCTGATAGAAAGAGGACCTGAGGATTTTTTATGACAATTCATCAGTCCAAGACACTTAAGGGGGTATTCTGATTGTGACACATATTTTGATTTTATTCTTGAATAATACAGAATTTCTTTGAAACACTTCCTTCACTGTTCAGTATTCCCCTTTAGTAACCCTCTTTTAAAACAATGATTCTCTTTTATGTTCCTATTTTGTCATCATTCCTGTTCTCCCTTCTGCTCCAGCATATTCCAGTTCTGTTCCTCTCTTATTCTGTTGCTTCTGGGCTCAGAAGTTTCTTCCCTCACTTGAGGAAATAGCCTCTAATGCAGGATTACTTTCACAGAATAAGCAAGATGGTCATCCATCAATCCAACATCAGGAGGAAACAGAATAATCTCTGTAACTGTGGAAGTCTTTGTACTTTGAGTGTAACCACATTCATTATAAATCTTGTATATTTATATATAATTTTATATAATTATATATAAAATTATATATTTGCATATATTTAAATATTTATATATTTTAGTATACATTTTTTTCAAGGCAAAAGACATTCTCAGTAATGTTGCTGGTTTACCTCCCACTAACAGATGATTCAGATATATTAAATTCTGTCCTAGCAGTGCACTTTTTAAGTACTGCAACAATAATAAAAATATAAAAAACTTCATTAATGTTATATTTGGGCAGAATAATTCCAAAGTAAGCATATTTAAACAGGTCTGAAACATTCTAAAATAATATTAATCCTACTTCCAATAATTGTTTAAAAGCAGGGTTTTAGTTACCCAATGATAGGCAAACATAGAAATCTTTGTCCTCATAGAAGAAAAAGTATCCTTTAATTTTTATTTTATTTGTGAAAAATTCAAAGAATTTTGTAGCCCCATAGTTCACACAAAGTTTTCTTTTTAAAAAGGTTCCATTCAATGTTCATTTTCATTTAGCTGTTCTATAATGAAGTTTCTGACTAGAATATTTATAGTTGGTGCATAGATAAATCATAAACAGGAATTCTAATTCTTTGCTAGTTATTCATATGAGTTCCATTACTGCCACACTGCAGGCAGTGATGCACTTCAAGAATTGTGCTGATGCTGATGCTATAAACCAGAAGAACAAAGTTTAAATGGTCTGTAAATGTCAGCAGAATCCTGATAGTAAATTATGACCTTGCTATTGACTCCTGAGTACCTTTAGCTACATTTTACGCATTCACATAATGAAAGTGTAATACTCTTCAGATGACATAAACAAAAGGGTAGTGCAGCTGACCAAATTCATGAACTGAAAAAGAACACCAGATATTTATCAGGAGTTCTGTGAAGTTATTTATAGAAGTTAAAGTCATCTTTAGGAAAGCAATAATATGCAGAAAGTAGTGTTGCAAGAAATACTAGTGTCTGTATGCTTAGGGGAATTAGATTTTTTTTTTTGTTGAAGTTCAATATACAGAGCTCTCAGATTCAGCACATTAAACTATCTTTATTCTTAAGCATAAAATTGGAATTCTTGGCTTGCTTGTAATTTATATATTGAAGCTTTGTGGCTCTGAGGGGATATATTAATGCCCACTGCAGAGTCTGTCAGTGGCACATTCCATGACTAAGATAGGTGCCAAGGCAAACTGAATTCAATAATACAGAGCTGATTATGGATAACAGAACCGCAAGTTTGTGCCTGACATATAAGTGACCTTGTAATCCACTCCTTAGAATTCTTGCCTGCACTCCTCCCTCTTGTCACTCTGTTTTATTGTGCTTTAAAATTAGATTAGAAGGACTTTGGGGCAGAGACCATGCTGGCTCGTACATTCCAAAGAAGAGCTTATTTTTCAGTTCTGCACTGAAAATGTTTCTATCATACAGATAATTTTTTAAGTTCCTATTTTGAAATGTTAAATGTTCGTAACTTCTTCATTCATATTCCTTTCATATAATTCTAAGTGGAATTAAAGGAAGGAAGTTATATGTTGCTCCTTTCATTGCAGTGACTAAAATGTACTCTACCAGCATCTTTCTTCTCTCAGAATTACCCAATAAAGCATTCCTTACCCTTGCCTTTCAGACCATTTTACTTACGGTTGAAAATGTGGATGCAGTCCCACCAATTTTAACAATATTTTCTCTGCACCTAACCAATCCTGAATTTTATTTGCTCCTTAGTAGTAAACACACGGTTGTATAAGTCAACTCAGTAAGGTAGTTGTTGGACTATATCATGTTTAGGATAAACATCTGCCTATGCTGCTGTTCTTTTGTTCAGAACATGAAGGTAGTTATACCATTCCTCTTAAAAACTTAGTCTGTTGGGAGAGGAAATTAATCCTTTTCCTGAAGGCAGGAGGAAGAAAATGCATAGAGGACAGCTACAAAGTGAAGGAAAGCTGTTTATACATTGGACCAATTAAGTCCATACACAGTTGGGATACTCAGCTTCAGAATAGCATTGCAATTTCGGAATGACTCTCTGACAAATGTCAATACCCTAGAACAGGAATTCTTCCACTTTAAGAATTAAAGAATTATCACCTACCTTTAGTGTCCTTATCAGAAATAGCTACAGGCTTCTGCTGGTAAAAATGGCTTCTGATGAGTATGCAGCATTGTATTGCGGATATATTGGATGATATTGTCTGTGATTTTTAGAGGGCATATTATATTAGAAATCAATACCTCCTAATATCAGGGAAATCCAAGAGATGCCTGAAATTTGTGAAGTTTGCTGCATCAGAAAGCATCTAAGAAAAAATAATAAATCAGAATTTATTATTGACGGAGGTATTCAGAAAGGTCAGAGAACCAAAGTGTAAAGCATCTGACAGAAGTGGTCAATAAAACAGGTGGTTCCCCTTTGACCATGCACAGGAGCCAAAGGCCTTGAAATATTCACAGGAAACTTAATTAGTTTTTTTTTTTTTCAATGCCTCACAACTGCTTTTCAGGCACTAATTAGCTATTGGCTTTTATCACCAAGGGCCAGCGAAGATGTTGCCATGCTTTGGCCACAAAAATCTTGCCTGTTAATGAAGCAAGGTAGAGGCAGACAGCTAGTGAACTCTTCTCATGGGGCCTTCTGAACTCTTTGAGTTCAGGCGTCATGTAGGTGAGTATAAAACCCCTACAGTCTGGTTAGAGAGCTATGATGTTAGTCAGTCTTCTGCATGTCCTCAGTAAATCTAATGCATCGTCACTGTTCATACACAGCTGCACTGTTCAGGTTATTCACAGTAGATCACAGCTTTTTCAAGTTGGGAGCCCATGGCCGAGGTCCAAACCCTCCCTTCATATACATCTTATCACAGTTCCTGGTCTTCTGGCCATGTTTGCCTAATTCTCAAGGCCACTATCCTTTCAATGTTTAAGTTCCTGTTGAAGACCCGCTTTTACAGAGCTGTTTATTAGAGATCAATCACTCTAAATATAAAGGTGAACAAACACTACATCATATAGTGTAACTTCTCCAAATGTTTTGATATGGTTTGTATGTTCTCATGTCAGAGCTAATGCTTCTCATACTCATTTTAGGGTGTACTAGCAGCACTAAATAAATTCCTATTGACAGTGGAAATCATTCTTATTCAAACAGCTGTAGGGAAAAGTGAATTGCCAGTATTCATACTCTCTGGTATTAAATACCCCACAAACACTAGAATGTTTGCACAGACCATTCATATATCTCCAGAGGTTTACATATAAACGCAATTACCCAGACAACTACTCTGGAGTACTCATACTGATTTGCAGTGGTCTACTTAGAGACAGAGAGTATGACTGCTCAAGAAGCTACACACAATCTTCTGCAAGGAAAGACACTTATCTTCTGATAGACCACCACTGAGTGGGAGAAAACATAAAATAGTCATAGAATCATAAAATAATTTAGGTTGGAAGGAACATCTAGAGATCATCTAGTCCAGCCCCCTTCTGAAAATAGGTCTAATCAGATCAAGTTGCCTAGGGCCATGGCCAGTTGAGTCTTGAACCCTTCCAAGGGAGAAGATCCCACAGTCTCTCTTGGAAGCCTGTTCCGGTATCTGACCACCTTCATGGTAATTTCTTTTTCTTATATCTAATTGGAATTTCCCATGTTCCAGTTATATTCAAACAAAACCACATAAATTCTGACGTGGAATATTGTATTAAAAGATGTTTCCCAGTTTAGATACTATTATACCAATATGTATACTACCTTCTGTACTAAGACAAGAGTGTTCATATGACCAAAGACTTTGTTGCTTTTGAATATAAAGCAAATTTTACATCAAAAATTTAATCTTATGCCTAAAATAGTGCTTGTACATGTTGGCTTCTGTCCGTGTTCTAACAAGCATGGATTTGCTGACTGAAGAAAAGAAAACTTCTGATATTTCCTACCACCTTTAGAAAATGCACTATGTCCAAATGAAATAATAATAATAAAAAAACCCAGCACCTGGCACCTGGTAGTTATAGCAATCCTAGGTACGTTTTGTACTGATATTTCTACCTACAATGGAAGAAGAATGCAATCTGCTCTAGCTAACGTAGTGCATGCACTGTCAGGCTGATCAAAGTTATGCTGCTTGAAAGTCAACTGGAGGAAAATCCTTATTTATTTTATTTTATTTGAGATGAAATGAAAAGAAACTGCAAACCAGCTATAGGCCCTTGAGACGAAAAGCGAATCTTGTGAAGAGGTAATGCCTCTGGAAAGGCATACTGAATGCTAGTAATTCTGGGCTACACTGAGACATTTCTCCACGCTGGTAAGAAAGGAGATTAAAACCTTCTGTGTGCTTTACAGTTAACTAGTGGCAAGTTCTCCTGCAGGGAAAATGCACATGTAGGAGAGAATAAGATTCTTTTTCAGTCACAGCAGACAAGAGCAGAAAAGTGAATCTATAAGATGTGAGTTGCTGGACTGAAACACCAGAAAGATAAACATTCCTGCTTGTTATCAAGGACAAGAGGAATTTTTAAGGTTGTGTAATCACTGCATCAGGTTTAACAGTCCCTAATGCATCGCTATACATGGTGGCTGCAACAATGAAGAGGAACCTGATTGCTTGTTTTCTGACGTAAGAGTCTAGAGTGTTGTTTAGTAATTGCAGAGTTCTGAAGTGGTCTCTTTCATTCAATATTTGCATTTTAACTATAGACACCATGGACCTCTGCCTAATATAGCAACTTACTCACACCAAACTTCAAAGTTGTGAATTGCTCATGTCTTCTTTTCACAGCCAGATGATAGTGGCAATTAACAAACTTTGTCAACACTGCACAGAATATCAAATGCTGATTGTCAATCTATTGACTGAAGACTTCAGCACCACGGTGATGGTGAGAACACAAATCCTTTCTTCTTTTTTTGTGCTGTGCACTAGGACTCAGTGGTACCAGTTTGCTGACATCATTTTCTGTCCTATCCATCAGACTGGAATTAGTAGAAAGTAATGATTGCAACGTCTGAACTAATTTTTGGTACTACACTTATATCCTCAGCTATGAACCATTGCTGCACACCTCTGTATCCAGTTTAAAATGGATCTGATATTCATGGTCATCTGTTCAGCAACACCAAAGCTAAGTAAGAAAGATATTTTTGATCACAAAACCCTCAGCATTTAGAGTCAACCTCTGCACAGTGAATTTGAGCTTGCTGACGATAGGCTTATTTACTTCTGTTCTGGAGACTTCTTAAAAATAACCCATGGGTCACCCTCTTCCTGAATTTGCAGGCCACAGGTTGAAAATCACTGGCCTACAAATACCTTTGCTTTCCTTGCCTTCCCTTCCTTGCTTTGCTTTGCCTTGCCTTGCTTTGCCTTGCCTTCTCTTCCCTTTCTTTCCCATCCCTTCAATATTGTCCAGCCAAATTAATCAGATAAGTACATAATTCTTTCAGTCACCATGGGTTCTTTTGCCTTGAATTTGTTTATATTTTTGGCATTCATGACAATGTCAGTTTCTATATTCTTTTGAGGTTATTATAAATCTTCTGCTTCTTTCTTAGAATTTCCTATTCTTTTTTTTTTTTTCCAGAAAAATACAGGAAATTCTGCCTGTGTGCCTTTTGGTTAAATCCTGTCTTGTAATGAAAGCTCCACTTTAAATTGATGATGGTGACTATAAATATGATATGAGCTAACTTGTGTTAATAATCTTCATTCCTTTTCCATTCTCAGCAATAGCTCTGTCATTCACAGTCCGCTTAACATCTGAGCCAATTCCATTAAAAAGGAATCCAATTGCAATGTACAAAATTTAGTTTAAGACTTTATTGCATGGCATTTTTGTCAAATGTGACCACTTATTTCTTGTGCATATAATCAATTTTCAAAGCAAATATTTGCGTCTGAAAAATAGTTCCCATATTAGGAAAGGGTAAGAGTGAAAGCCGGTAGTCCTTTAAACAAAGGACTTTAGGGCAGAATGCAAGAGAACTAGTGATAACCTCCTTATAGACATCTGTAGACATATGTGTGTGTGTGCTTATTGCCTTAGTATTTGACGTTTTGGAGGAAATAATTGTCTTTTGTTTTCAAATCATACAGATTCCTCTTTTAGGAGACAATTTATAAAGGCAAGCAGATAAAGTGTAAAGCACTGTCCAAAGGTCAGAAATGGATAAGTTGTGAGGCTTAGAGATATACTGTGGGAAGTATATGTGGAGCAAGAATGGTAAGAAAAATGTGGTGAAATAAGAACCTATACTATACTAGAACAAGATTATGAAAAACAAAGATCAAGGAAAGATCTTCAGTAGGAAGATGAACAGTCAACAGATTAAAATAATTGGTTGTCTTGGTGTTATAAGAGCAATGTTACTTCACAAGGACTAAAGAACACAGAATAAAGTTGTGGGAAGGCTAGAAGGAAATAGCTTCCAGCACTCCAAAGGGAAAATGTTCATGATGTGGTCTTGGAGTTTAAATGTTGAGATTCAAAGAAAGGACAACTTTTGTGATTTTATAAATAAATTATCTGATTCTACTGAGGTCAGTTACAGTTTTCCAGCTGATGTCCAGTTAGTAGAAATCAAGACAGAAGCTGTGAACAAAACCATGCCATTCATAACCAGCACGGAAGAGACTGGACATGTTAATTCCACTAACTTCTATTAGAAAATTCTGCTGAACTTCACTATTTTTTTCTTTGGTTACTTTTATATGAATACATTCTTCTGATATTAAATTTCCATTAAATGGATATGAAATATTCCCTCAGATATTGACTGAATTTTGTTTGCCACCAAGTGAAGACATGATGCAGAAATCATTGTATTTTCAGATGGAGAACTTTTTCTAGATAAAGAGTTTTGAAGAGTCATGTACTATCTTCAAGCTGTACTTGTTAGTCAAACCTCCACTGGAATAAAAACTTTTGACTGTGATTTTCCTTTTTTCAGAGTTGGATCTGAGCCTTTCTACAAATTGCTGAAGGTCTTTCTTTTCAAACATGAACACACCTAATGTTTTTCTTTTGCAGGGAGCAGCCAGCTGCCTGGAAGAGAGACTTAGGTTATTAATGGATTAAGTTTGTCTGTTAATAGCTTCTAAGTAATGTAGCTCAATATCTGCAAAAGAAGCCACCTTTTCTTTAATACGGTAAAGAATTATGGAAACTATATAAAACCTGCAGTTGCAACCCAAGTTTCAAAATCCTACTTTTGGCATTGATCTTATATTCATATTGAACCTTTCTTTTAAGAGTTGGGCAAACTGCCTTACTGAACAGTGGACCTTCTGGAAGCCACCATTTCTTCTGAAAAAGGACTGGACTGTTTACAGTTTAGAAGGACTTAACTTGCTCCAAGGCTATCCTGATACACTGTGCAGGGGAGCAGAATAAGAATCTAAATAGAGCAAACCAAAAAACCCAGGGTGGATGTCAAAAAGAGCTGCCTTGAAGTGATTGTCCTTGAAAACTCTGCTGTCCTACCTCTTCAGACTAGCAAGTGTTCTTGATAGTTTTCTTTGTCTGAGATGTCCTCATTCAGTAATAAAAGTTTCCCACTCTCTTTTTATTCTCCCTTATATGGTCAGTTCAAGATTAAAGACTAGAAGCACTCAGCTTGTGGCAAAAGGTACAGTTGCTAAATTTGTGCAAAGAGGTCTGTTTAGGAGCTTCCATTAAATAAATGAAACTTCTTCTTGCTTGCTTGTTTGATTGAAAAAAATATATATATTGAGAGCAGCATAGCTTAATGGCAGCTATACTCTCACAGAATCACAGAATCACAGAATGGTTGAGGTTGGAAGGGACCTCTGGAGATCATCTAGTCCAACCCCCTGCTCAAGCAGGGTCACCTAGAGCACACTGTACAGGATTGCATCCAGGTGGGTTTTGAATATCTCCAGAGAAGGAGACTCCACAACCTCTCTGGGCAACCTGTTCCAGTGCTCTGTCACCCTCACAGTGAAGAAGTTTTTGCTCATGTTCAGATGGAAGCATCTGTGTTTCAGTTTGTGCCCGTTGCCTCGCGTCCTGTTGCTGGGCACCACTGAAAAGAGTCTGGTTCCATCCTCTTGACACCCTCCCTTCAGATACTTGTACACGTTGATAAGATCTCCTCTCAGCCTTCTCTTCTCCAGGCTAAACAGGCCCAGCTCTCTCAGCCTTTCCTCATAAGAGAGATGCTCCAGTCCCCTAGTCATCTTTGTAGCCCCTTGTGTGTGTATGTCTCGTTCAGGATCCTTGATCCCAGATTCTGTAGGAAGTAAATGTAGTAACCAAAATCCTATGGAAAGTCAGGAGGAACTGAACATCTCCTGAGGCACTTTTGAATCATTTGCACCACACTTTAATTCTTTTAAATTGATGCATTTGTAAGTGCATGGATAACTTAATCTGTTTGGTTTGTTCAATCCTTTTTCCTTACCCTCCTCTTTTGAATGAAAGCTGTTCCCCTACAGAGTACCAGATGAATATCTTAATGTGTTGTGAAAAATCCTGGTGGGAGAGTCTCCATTTGGCATATGTTGTTTGGCAAAGTCCCTTGCTGTCATTTTTCCATCTGAATTATGAGGAAAATTAGACCAACTATGTGGTACAGATCTCAGCAGGGTAGCCCCCTAAGCATTATTAGAACAAGCAGCACGTACTAGGGTTTTCTTGAAGTTTAATGTTGGGAGGGGCAGGAAAACTTTAATATTTGAATCATATTTATCACCAGAAGTCTTAAACAAGGGCATACTTAACCTCAGTTTTCTACTGAGTTTTCAAAATATATTAATGGTAATTTGGACAGTTTGTCTGAGGAAGCTAATATATTCTGAAAAGCTGAACAGGTAGGACTTATCTCCAGTAGTTAAAAGTCTAGCTGCAAAATCAAATTACCACAGTTCCCAAGTGCTCTGTTGTGGTGTTTGTAATTAGTCATTCTATAGAAAGAAGCAAGTAGAAGCATTCAATTGTGATCTTACCCTGGATAATTTTCTTCTACTAGTCAGTAGGACAAAATGATTTTTTTGACATTTCTACTGCTAATTCAAACAACAATCTTCTGCTTGCATCTATACACAGGTATGTTTTACAACAGGAACCTTCTCAGCTTACAATAGCTCCTTCATTTTCTTTCATAAATATTTCTACTTCATTATGCTGTTTCTCTTTTATTTTCATCTGACTCTTATATAGTCTAATTCAGAAATCTGTCTACATAGTACATGGCACAGATTAAAATGTCTGGCAATTTTATTTCTTTAGAGGTTTAGGCCAGGATGTCTTCTATACAGAAGAGAATGGCATCTTCTGTATTTGCAAATACCCCTAAATGCTAAAAATTTGATATGTAAAGAAACATTGAAAAATGAACAGAAATCTTTAAAGTAAAGCTGATTTCTTTTGCTTTAATACGGTTTTGGGTCACATACAATATCAAAGAGAGACCAAGTGTGTTTGTCTGTTTACGAGAGCTGACTGGATTTGTTTATGAAGATCCTAGAAGAAAAGCAAACTAGATTTACATTTACAAAAGCAACTATCTGTGTTCAAACAAATAAGTTATTCAGTGCCATATCTCAAATTGAGAGACTTAAGAAACTGATTTTGAAGTTTTGGACACATTTCACTTTCACTTTTAGAATCACCAGTGTAGCGTGTTGTTCATTATTTCCAGCTGATGACATCTTTTTTGGGAAAGGGACAAATACTGTGGAATAAATATAAATTATGGAAGTGTAGAAATAGGTAAATTGTTAAAAGTATTTAAGATGGAATGGAACTATGAATTTCGGAAGTCTGAGAACTGCCAGTTGAAAAAGAGAATTGTGTGGGAATGAGGCAATTAAATGTAAAATTAGTGGAAAAAGCAGGCAAAAGTAAAAATATCCAGAAAATGTAAGTTGACTGTTATGGATCGTCTTGATTGTGACTTTTATGTTTCTTACATTCAGGGAAGATAACCTGTCTTATTTTATGGTGACATTTTCTTGATTTTTAGAGTAGCAAGCACGTTTTTGGTTGCCAAACAAATTATACGTTGGTAAGATTCTATGATACTATGCTGCAGCTCTAGAACTAGTGACCCATCAAACCATTTTGACCTTTCTATCTTTTTGGATAATGACCTTGTCTTGAGAATATCTTTAGTATGTTACTGTTTTTTTAAACCCTGTTTGCAGAAAAGAATTCTTTATAAATTATACTGGATCTTTTAACTGAAATTAACAAGTAATCTATCATGTCAGAATACCCAATAACATATAATTTAGATCCATAATTTGTTTAGCTATTTTGGGGGGGCTTGTTTGGGGGAGTTTTGTCAAAAAAAAAAAGAAAAAGAATGGTGGAACTTTTTCTCCAGCCATGCAATTTACTTAATCTCCCTCACTGTGACAGATTAGAATTAAAGTGTCAGTTCCTGCCTGACATAGGCTAGAATTAATTTTGAGAACATTATAAGAAATTTAAGCCCATTTACTTCAAACTTGAGTGAATGGTAGAAGACAAATGGGATTCAGGTTAACTCTTAGAAGTAGCATGTAGAAATATAGCTGTGAATGAGATCAACAACAACAAAAGTTCTTTGTAGCGGAGAATGATAATTTTATGATAAGAGATTGAGGTGGACTGGGAAATAGGCATTGTGTGTAGAGTCCATAAAATAACTTTATTAGTTATTTATGCATGGCCATGGAAGTTAGGGAACAAAACAGAACAGAATAGATTAGAATGGAACAGAACAGAAAACAAGACAATAAAGGAGAATAGAAGGGTGCAGGCTAGAGCCACCACAGTGAAAGCCAAATAAGAACCACAGGTAGAATGGATCTGGGACATAAACAGCAGGGACCTCATTCATCCGTGACTGCAAATCTCTCTGTGGCTGTTAGCACAAGACCTAACAAATTAAAAATGATTGATGAGGGTGACACAGTGCAACTCTCAGTGTAAATAAATTTTGGCCCTCTGTCATGGCTTCTACCAAAAGAGTCAAAGAAAAAAAAGATATCTGTTTGCTTTGTTCTAATGGAACAACGTAAAAGAGAAAAAGAAGCCTGTATGTGCAAACCCACCTCTGTAGCTTTAAATCTCTCCGTAATACTCTCCCTAACAGTAGCCTTTAATACAAAGTCCAAAATAAGAATGAAAATGATTAAGTAGTTAATGTGTGAGTGAGTACAGAATTCTCTCACTTGTATCTTGCACTCACCTCATCATTACTTATGCTTAAGCTTCAAGGTTTCTGAACAAGATGATTTTTCTGTCCCATTTTTGTGCAGTCGCTAAAGTAGCAGGATGCTTGCCTGTGATTGGGATGTACAGTGTTACTGTGATACTTCTGAATCAGTACCAATAATCTCAGCTAGTGTTTGCCTTGTTTAAGATTAGATATGGCATACAATGACATTTCTACGGTCTGTTTTGAGACTCTGATATCCTTTTTTTCAATTCTGCTGCTTCTATCCACATGCACTTCCCTTTTTATTTAGACTGTTCTTTCATATTCCTGACTTCTGGCACAGTGGCAACAGAAAGTATGAAACAAAGACATACAGGAGTCTATTCAAAAGGCACGGACTGAAGTGTATTTTGCAAGTCTTTTTAAAGCAGGGGCTATAGTGCAAATAATGAATGACAAATGTGTGAGGAGAAATGTCTAATTATCACAAATCAGGACCAGATTTATAGGTGGTGAATGGTAGACTGCATGTCTTCAGTAGGATGTACACTCTGAAGCTAGATTTTGCATCAGCTGAAATTAAAGTTATTTCATGTTCAAACATTTTCCAACTGAGGAAACTACTGTGTAGTGAGGGCTCATGGTTCTCTGAACTTTCACATGGTGGGCTGTGTCCCTCTTTTTGTCTGTTGAAGGTAAGAAAGGATAACAAAGCAGACTGTGAGATGTGTGCGGCAGTGCCACACGAGCAAGCTTCTTTGCATCCTTATTCATTCTCCTCAAAAAAACAAACTCCACAAACTAGAATGATCAGCCCCCAGCATCCCTAATAATTAAAACAATGTAATTATTGTTTAGGAGCTGATGGTTGCAATTGTGTATCATTTCCCTGGCAGAGCTTCTCATCAGCCATAAATGCTAACACAGAGGTAGGTAAGAAGAAACTCATTTAGGCTAGGTACTTGCTCTGTATGCCCTATGAGCACAAACAATTTTCAGTGTCCTTGGGTCCTACAGATAACATCTGTTTTTGCAATTCAGTTGAAAATTCATTAGTAAAACTATTCCCTCTGAAAATTCATGGACTCCCACCAGTCTTTTTATTCCTTTGGGCTTTAGACTCCATCTCATCTACCGTATCTGATTTTAAGATATATTGAGATGTCCCTGATTTTTCATTTCCCACTTGGTAAATTTCTATGCAAAAAACTTCACTTTAAAAAGCAATCCCCTGCAACAGACATCCAACAAACAACAGCAGTCATTTCTGTTTTAAGGGAAATACATTTATCTCTATGTATATCTCATCCAGATAAACTGTCAAGTTATATCTCTGTTGGTATAGCAATTACGATTAACCTTTCATAGATTATGAAGTTAGCAGTGGGCCACAGTGGTCATATAGTATAATACACGATAATTCATTTAGAGAATGGTAGAATTATAGACTGTAGCACATAAAAATGCTATATTCTTCATAGATTATACAGACAGGACCTTGTCTTAATAACTTAAAAATTTAAATACTATTTTGGATATTTTATCTGTTAGAGTAATCATTTCATTTATTTCTTAGTTAGGTATTGAATAATAATAAAAAAAGTTTAGGTTAATCTGCAATGAAAATGCTTAACATTTTTCATGAATCGGAATAAGCCAAGGTATTCTGTGCATTCTAAGAACACAGCTGTTGTGTAAATCAGGAAAAAAGATGTAGGAAAAAAATGATGGAAATGATGGCTTAGTGGTCCCTCTGTAATTTTGATAAATGATGCTTCTAAATGAACTTAAGTCCCAAAATTTATATTCCTTCCATTTTGGAAATACTGAAAGAATATGATTAAATGTTTACAAAATATTTTTTCCTGAGTTTCATTGCTTAAAATGATCTTGTATTAGCTTCCCAAATTCCCACCTTTTCCCACAGTCAGCTTTATTATTTGTGGAAGTCCAGGAATGCTGTCCAGAATCTTTCCAGGTGTGTGCATCGGCCAGACTGCAGAAATGGGACCAGACTGGTGGCTCTGTCGGATAAATCTTCAGAGAAGATTTCAGAGAGAAAAGGCCTTTAGTTACAGTCCTCATTTCTCTGATGAAGAGAAAACAGTGTTCAGTAAATATCTCTTTTTTGAGCTAGATGGCAGTGTATAATATTTTCTTTGCCAACATTAATTAGCTGGAAGTGTTATAAGTATTCTCTTGAGTTAAACATTTTTTCCAACTACATGAATACTCCAGTTCTGTTCAAGAGTTTAGAAAGTACTGAGAGGCTCTCTGAGTCATTGGTATTAGTAATTAACATTTTTTTTAATACTGAGACTTGTAGAAGAAAAGATGTTTTGTACCAGTATTTTAAGAATCTGAATGGGATGAACTGGGTAACTATCTTATAACCTGATTTTGGAGACCATGGAAATACTGAATTTTAAAGTTTAGTAAGTAAGGAATTTTAGGCAGTATTAGCATAATTAATGAATGCCTTGTCAATGTGGTGTTATGGAAAAGATTTGCTACAGAGCTATTGTGATTGACAGACCTCTCCTAGGATGGCTTCCCACCATTTGGACAGGAGCTTCTCAAAACTTGGATAACTATTGGTACTCGCCTGTGTAAACATTTGTAGTCTTAAACACAAAGGTACAGAATCTTAACTTGAATCTGAAGCTACCAGTTTTAGAACAAAAATAAGCTACTTTTTAAAAGTAATTTTCATGATTCATTTTGGAATATTCTATGCTTTAGAGGTATTAAATCAAGAGTGGGTGTCTTTATAAATTATGCCATATGTATTAGAACCAGTCACAAAATTAAATAAGATTACCAGTGGTTTCATTCTGTTATTTCCTACCAGTTCAAATTTTTATTCAATGGCAAGGTCACAAAGTGTTAATTGACTTTTATTAAATAAAATTTAATTGAACTTTCCAATTATATTGTAATCCTTTATGAAATATACTTCTCAATTAAGGGGAATTTTTTACTTTTTAAAGCCCCTTTTCACCACTGTTGTTCTAGCATTTACGTAGCTCAACGTAGATCTCAGTACTGGAAAATAAGCATATATATAACATTATCTAATTATCTACCATTTGAAATTTGGTTCATTTTTTTCCACAAACTTAAATTTGTCTAAATTTGAAACTGTAGATCCCCAGTCATCAGCCATGACCTGTGTTCTTTCCCACTTTTTTCTTCCTTCTTTTACAAAAATTTGATAATTAACTAAAGATGTGCTTTCAGGGTAACTTTCTGCAGAAACTTACCATTCAATTTTTCAGCATCAGAGAAAGTGTACAACAGTTCACCGGCCCAGAAAAGACTATCCACTTCCTTCTAATCACTGTGTACAATCTGTTTCAATCAAGAATATGTTCAGGATTTTTTCTGGTTCATATACAAGCAAATCAACTTCTTGCACATGACTTTTCTTTTAAAGTATTTTCTTACTGACTGTGAGCAAAAAACTGCAGATTAAAAAAGTCAGCCTTCTCTCTTTCTGTCCTACTGTAAAAACAGGGATCAAATGGTTAGTAATGTTTGCCTCTTTGTTGCTGGCATCTTTGAATCATGTAAGTATGTAGATTTTAATGATGAAGTAAATGCTGATACAAAGATAGAAGGTATGGGGATTACATACTGAGAGAAAAAGGAAGGACATCTGCCAATGACAAACCATTAAAACATTATCCAGCCTTGGAAGCATTTAAATATCACAGGAATAAGTATTTACTCCTATGTTCGCACTTTGAGAATATATGTAGCTTTGATTATTTCCAATGTATCATACAACAAATATATAAAAACACTGCTAATTAAAACATGTTATAAGGATGAGGAAGCTGTTTGTGGGAGAAAATTGGAAACAAGTACCTCTACAAAGAAGTGAGACAAGGAAAACTGGATGTACATCTAAGGTGTACTCCTAAATAAAATATCTGATAGAGGCTCTTCATGTATCTCTTCATGTATCTAAAGACTATGACTTAGAAGATGAAGGTTGAAAATTGTAACTGGAAATGAGAGAACTTTTTTAACATACTAGCATTAAATAGAGAATCTATTTAAAAAAATACAATTTGCATTTCAGTAGAAATTACTAATTGCTACTGATTCACTTCATTGTGCATTCATTCTGAAGGTGCCTTGCTTCACACCTTATGAGAGCCGAAAACTGGAGCCAAAAAAAAATGTTGATAGCCAATTCTATGGCAAACTGGCCAAGATTCAGTCAGGCATCCTACAACCAAGTGAGGCAGCTGGGCCATGTGAATTCTGGACAGCAGACAGCTGCCCAGTCTGCCTGCTTGGTTGTCCTTGGAAATTCTTGCTGTTGGAAGCTCTCTTTCCATTGAAACAATCTTTGTGTGATGAGAAGCTTTTCTGTTGAAAATATTGGATTGATGTAGTAGCTAGCCCCTGAAAGAGCTTCCCATTGTCACAGTAAGACTGGCTGACTTTCTAAAATTCACATCTGCTGAAACCAGGCTGTGCAGAATGGCAGGGAAATTCGATTCAGCCCTTCTCTGTTACCAGCTACACTTTTAATCAGAACTCTTAGTTCAGATTTGCTAATTTTGATCTTTCAGACTATAGCTTTTCTGAAGCTCAATTCTGATTTGGTTAAAATCTATCATCTTCCTCTTTTTGTTGGTCCTTCTTCTGTGACATCCATGTTCATTGCCTGCCAGCTGAAAATGATAGGCAGATGTCCCTGTCCCTCCCTACCAATTCTTCCTTTTTCCTGGAAGCCAGTTGTCATTAATTTGGCAGCACATCCCTGTACAAAAGCCATTCATCAGAGATTTAAAGGGTCCCTTCTTGAGAAAAGCCAGTGGAGAAAAAGTATAGAAACTTCTTCTGAGAAGAGAGGATGAGCAAGGGACAGGATATAAGTATTGGGGAAAAAAACTTTTATGGTGAAAGAACAGCTCCTGTGAGGAGCTGTGAACAAAAGATTAACAGGCTGTGAAGGCACTGAGTCCTGCAAGTAAGTTTCCTTGAGGTAAATCCCAGGTCAAAGACAGCTAGGAAGAGAAAACAAAGTTGCAAACCTGGAGAAGGTTGGACTTGGCAGGGTCCCTTCTTTCTAGGGTTTTCAGTGCTTGTGGTTGAAGAATGAATTCAGGAAGGACTAAGATATTTTGAATGGACTACATGTTTTCTGATAATCAAAGTGGAAACTATCTAGGATTTTGAGAATTTGTTAATAAGTTAAAATTAAGTCACTAAAAAATTCTAAAAGGCAGGTGTCTAACACAGGCACTTCCTGAAGAACATCGGCATGCGCTCCAAGGCTAGCAACCCTTATGATTTTCCCTTTCTTTTCTTCCCACCAACAGTTAAAACACTGTCTTTGTCGAGGTTTACTGGACTTTCTTTATTTCACTGTAAATACATAGCATTATCACATACTAACAACAAATAGCTTTTCAGATGATTACCACTTCCCTTGAATTTTAATCACTCACCAAAGCCATTTGATCCTCTTACTTTATCTGCCAAGACTATTTGCACTGCTGTGTGCTAGATAAAAATATTATATAGAGAGATTTGCAGCTTTCATATTCTATATTGTACAAAATGGGGCAGGCTCTCACTTATTTTTCCACATATTTAATAATAAATCGAATTCAAGCACCTCTTCCTGATTAAATTAACAGACTCATGTACAACTACAAGTTGTTGATGAAGGAGATAAATTGTTATCAAGATAAAGAAATGTTTAAATAACAATTTATCTCTTTGCTGACTACATCAATGGAATTGTCTCCTTGAATGTTTTCCATGCAAAATATGGATGCTTGTTCATTATATATCCACTATGCAGAGAAATTTTTCCGAGATAAATTCCTCCTGTTTTACTTGTTTTGCTGTCTAATGTGATAGACAAACATCATTTCATTTCCCTTTTGTTTGCCAAATGTGACAAGGACAGGCATTTAGACAAGCTCATACATCAAAACAAACAAGCTGGTTTCAAGCTTTTCCTAGTTTGAACCAATACACCTGAGGAGGAGTGTGAACAGTACTTTGAGCAGCTTACAGCATCCTGAACAAGTTTTTATGCCTGGACCACTGCAGTTTGAAAAGTGCAGGATCCAAGGAGACTCCTTTATAAGTGCAAAAGTTGAAGCAATGACCATCTGCCTTTCCCTACAATAGTCATCCTTACTCAAGAAACAGGAAAAGAAACTGGAGATGAAACCACCTCACTGCATGATTACATCTGACAGCCTTTGATGTGACCTTGGACTGGTTATTAGCAGACAGGACTGGTTATTAGCAGACACTGTGAAGAAGAAGCAATACCTGTGGTCTCTGGCTCAAAATTCTTTAAATATAAAATGGGAAGGGTGAAATTTAGCTGCCTAAATATAGGCCTAATTTTAGATGCCAGTTTAGATTGTCTGTTTCCAGGTGCTGACTGGAAGGAATACAAGCTCCTCACAGGTCCTGTGTTATATCTTCCTGCTCCAAGCAGACTTGAATACCCTAAAACATCTCAAATGACACTAGACATATATTTATGCACCTAAATCCCATGTGAATCTTGTGGTTAGAAACAAGCAGGAAAGAATGAGAGTGCATGAGAAAAGCATTACACAATATTTATGAGAATGGTAGGAACTGATGACAGATATGAAGAATCATCTTTGCAGCAATAGTCTCAGTGGACATACATTGATCACATAGATTCAGCTTGGGCAATGGGATGTAACACTCATCAGGATATGAGATGAAAAGAGCCTGTGTGAAAATATTAGCTTTTGGAATACATAAAGCAAAATCTTACAAATGATATGCAGACACAGAATCCTGTAGGGAGATCAAAAGAAAGGAAAATGCTCACAGGATGTGGTGTGATGACGCAGTGATGAGGTGGCATCCACAGTGATCAAGTTGGGAGGTTTTAGGAAGGAAAACAAAAAGCTTTAAACTGATGGCAGAATAGCCCTGATGAGATGTCAGGCATTCAGACAGAAAGAGACAGATCTGAAGGAGAGAGATAATTCACAGAATCATCAGAGTGACTTTATCATAAAGATGATAGATGAGTTTTTGTGTATGTCTGAGGTTACTAAAGATAATATAGAAAGAAAAAAAAAAGAACACAGGGGCTTGCAAAAGACCTATAGAAACACTGAAAAGAGAATGAAAATCACCTAGAGGGGAAGCTAACATATCTTTTAGAGTTGGAGGCCACAAGAAGATGGAATTACAGAAGACAGGAGCGGACTAGATTCCAAGAAAACAGTTGTCTCAAAAATGAAACCAGACAGGTCAAACAGATTTCTAACATTTGGATAAAATTACGTTATTGATAAAAGTACTTTGCAGAGAGTGCAAAAGACAGAAAATTGTACTTGGATTGAAGATGAAAAGCAAAAATCATCTTTAGATATGTTTAGCCATTTAGTTAACTAAGTCTAAGCTAATTTTTGAGACATCTTTAGAAACTGGTAGAAAGCAAGCTCTAACTTTAGAAGACAGTTTGACCCCATTATCTTGCATAAATCCCCTCCCCATTGACTACACAGATGACTAGCTGAGGTTTAGATAACTATCAGCTATGTTTCCCATATGTAATATTTAGGAGAAGTTTGAAAGTGAGAAGCTCCAGACAAGGGAATAGTGCTTTCATTATTTTTTCGTAAAAAAGAAAGATGAATGCTTATAGTGCAGAATCTGTAAACACAAACAGAATAAGCTGTCCTTGGAAAAGTCCATGCCATAAAAGAAATTGTTTCTTTTTGAATAAGTTTTTGGGGGAGCCTGGAGGGCAACTTTATGCCTGGTATTTGCTACTGTGACAGTGAAAAGCAGCTGAGAATTTGACTTAGAGATACAATTCATATCTGATGAAACTCAGGTTCCTCTGGAAAGCTGGAACAAATTTGTTGTAATGTTTATATTCTCACTGAAAAAAAATTACATTTTATCAGCCTTGTAATATTCCTCCATATAGCTGTGAGTTTAGTCTGGTATGAATTTACTAGAGAGAAAAAAACCCTTTGGTACTAGACAAATAGTGACAAAAAGGCTCAAAGTGTGTTAAATATCAGCTTTAGTTTTTGATAGGGAACAGCAGCAATAAAGGACACTGCAGATCATCCAGCGATATTTATCCTCTTAAAGTCCTATATATTTTTGACCAATTTAATGTTCCATGCAATTGGTGATGGTCAGAATCACTGACACTATGTATATAATACAAACTCTTTCACAATGCATACAGAGTGATATTCTCTGTTTTGAGCACTTTTTACATCCTTTGATTTGTTTCTTTGTACGCCGGTCTTGCATGAGCCAATACTTTTGTGTAATTGATAAATTAGTTCCTCCAAATTTCTGCAAGCACCCTCTCAAGTATAGCTTGCATTCAATTTATAGCAACTTGCCACTCCTTATCTGGAAGCAGTGCATTCAGCGTTCTGTTTAATAGACTCATTTAACTCACAATTCTCCCTTTCTACTTCTTGTTTGTTTTCTTTTTACAGTGAGGAAGCCATCCTTGACAAAATAAAAATAAATGAAGAACAGATTGCACTTGCAAAGAATGAATAGCACTCCCTCAATGATTTGTCTGATCATTCACTTAATAAAATCAATATGGTTAAGTATTGTCCTAAGTCTAGAGGTGACCTTTCAAATGCTTTAAATAATGAAAGAAAAATGATTTATGGTGATGCATCCCATGCTATTACATTTTGACATGTATAAAAGATGTGTTGAAATTCTATAATGCACCAATTTGCCCATGCTATCTGTAGGTATGGCACCTTTACTCAGTAGGGGACCACATTTATACACTTCTTTAATATAAGGATTATTAGAAATCAGACTAGTTGAAAAATAACATGTATAAATACCATATTTTAGATTTTATTTGAAGCTATTATTTCAGTTATGTATTTCACAGTGATGGAGTTTTAATAATTACGTTAAAAGGCCAGAGCTTAAATTGCCTCTCTCACAGATATTTCCATACAGCATAAAGAAAATTAGCTTTTATAGAACCATAATATGAGAGTTCAGTTCTGAGTGCTTTTTGCTTCATCTTGTTCTTAAGTCAGGTAACATTCCCTTCCTTTCTTCCCTCCTTCCTTCCCTCCTTCCTTCCCTCATTTTCTGAAACAAGAAATACAAGATCTGCTGCAGAACAGTCTGAAGACAGAAGACAATTAGAAAGTGTCCAACCCCACCTTGGAGTTGACATGGTGTAGTCACACCATGTGCTATGTCATCTATGTGCTATGGTGCTGCTACTGATCTCCAAACTCAGGTAAGATCCTTTAATATCTAAATATAGTGAATAGAGACATGGCACCATATTCAGCCTGTCCATTGTAGGGGATTAATTTAGGATTTATAACACTTGGGTGTGAGGTGCCTGGCCTGAAATTTGCCAAAAGCACTCTATATAGGGAATGGAGAAAGACTGCAGCTTCTGCCTCTCAAATGTGATTGTCAAAGAGGATATTTCAGAATCTCTGATGGACTGTGGCAGGATGCATAAATATTGCCTCAGTTATGATGAATAAATTAAAAAAAAGAAAAATTACCTCGCCCATCCAAAAATGAAATGAGCAAAATGTGACAATTCCAGTGTTTATTTTGAATGTTAGCAGAATAAGCTACTCTCCCACTCTTTACTCACATGTTTGAAGCACTCAGCTAGTTGAAAACATTTACCACATTCAAACAAAAAAAGACAGAGAAATTTTCTGCCAAATAGAACCTAGAAACATGTCACCATGCTTGTCAGGAAATAATGCTTATTTTTACAGATTTTTTATTGTTTCAGATGTAAATCAAGAATGTGAAGGCATACAAATTCTCTGGTTTCCTTTGAATTACAGTTTAATCTATACAGAGCTTGAAATACTCAGATTTGGTGTAGGTTTAGGAAGGAAGCTGTAGTTGGCTATTGAGGTCTGAATTATTTTACATTTTGGCTGAGATGATAACCATGTCTTTAATGGCACAAGTGGATTGGTGCAGGTGCTTATATCTTCTCCAAATGGTCCATGCTAATGCAGGGATCATGTGTACAGTGTTGCACTCATTTATGTTTTGCTGTATAATCTGGTAAGTTCATAAGCACATCTATCTGGGTCAACTGATAGTATTTACTAATTAATTCTTAGGGAATTGTGAGTGCTTATTTATATGCTTATGTTGCCATTAGTTAGTCTGTGTTATGAACAATCTTTATGTTATTTTGTGTAACTTCATTTCTCTGCATGATTTCCATATAAAATGTTTCATTAGTTGATTCAGTGATATAAAATAAAATCTGGTGATTTTTGTTTGGAAGAATTTCCTAGCCAGACTTCCATAATTTCAAAGCTTGATTTTCATTTCCATGCTTAAATCAGTCTATTGTAACTTAACTTCTATTTCAGCATATATGGTGGAACTGATACATATTATACACCTCTTAGAATCTCACTGATACTACATGCTTTCTGACTTTTTTTGCTGATATATATCTGTGCTATCCTTACTGTGTTGCAGCAGCTTAATTTCATGCCACATGTCAAATTCATTCATCGAGAGTGAAACTCATGCAATTATCTCTGTCCTTCTGACTCTCCCAGCTAAAGCTATATCTCATCAAATGTTTCCCTCCACTACTCCTGGTTTTGCCTTTACCATTTGTTTTAGGAAATCATCGCCAACACAATCTAGGAACCTCATAAATTGTGTTTATGATTCCATGTTGATCTTCCAGCAGATGCTGCATCTTCCAGGAGGACCTATGAGCAGAAGACTTCTGCTAGTAATCTGGGGAAGCCTCATCCACTACCTCCTTTTGGCCAAGCTCTCCCACAACATCTGCAGTCATTCTCCTCTGATCTTGATCCAGAGACTCTCAACAGGCATTTCTCTGATATTATACAGGAGCTCTGGACAATCAAAGAGCTCCTTAACATAGGAGTCTTCCTCCTCCCGGCCCCTGCCAATGCTTCCTATTGCAGTCTGCAATAAACCATGACTTGTTCCAATCATTCATGCTATCCCATCTAGTCACTGTGATTCCTGTCATGTCATAGCTCTGTGACTTGTTCAAATTCTTCTTGTTTATGGCCTCAGTTATGCACATTAGTATACAGCCACTTGAAGAAAGACTCTGGATACCCTCTCTTCCAAGTGAAAACATGAAAGCTGCCAGTGGTTTTCTGCTCTGCATACTTCTTCAGTTTGCAGCCCTTCCTCTCTTACCTTTGGGATTTGATCTACACCTATGAATGAACTTATTTTAAAGCCCCCTTTCACCATGTTAGCAAGCCTGATCAGAAAGATGTTCTTCCTTTTTTTAGTCAGATGTGTCACACCTCATCCTAAGAATCCTTCATACTCAAATGAAATACCATGATGAAGGAAACTGTTGCTGGCCCTACCATCTGAACAGCTAAATGCTGGTCTATCAGAAGTGTGTGTTGAATGTCTCCTTTCCCAGCTGGAAGGACTGAGGAAAGCATCACCTTCACCCTTGTTCCTAGACCTTTATGGTTGCCTTTGATATGCTCAAGGATTCCCCTTGGCATTGGTGTCCATATTGATAAGTAGCAAGAGGTAATAGAAGTTCAGATGAGCTTTGGGAGTCTCTCTGCAAGATCCTATAACTGGCTTCTGAGAGAACAGCAAAAGTCTCTGTCAGCAGAGCAGTGCTTTTGTCCCATATAGGCAGGAGTTGCCAATCATTAACGCTCATCACTCCCTCTCGATAGTGCTGTTCCTAGTATGAAAATGTGGGATGTCCAGCCCAGTATCTGTCCCTGAGAACTTGTTCCTCTGCCTCTGTTGCCAGGTCCTAGACCTATTCATAAGGTGAAGAGCTGCAGGTGGAGATGGAGACTTCCTCCTGCTGCCAGAAGTCACAAGCTCCTACCTTCTCATCACTCCTGGGAGTCTGTGTTGCCTTGCTATTCCTGTGTTACAGTGGCTGTATCACTCCTCTTGCCTTCAGGGAAGTTTAAGCTCTTCCTGCTGCAGAGTGTCTGCAGTGAGTCCATTTCTGTCTTGATCATTTCTCCTGATGCAGAGAAGCTTGGCTGATGCTTCTTGCAGCTCCTGCACCTGACACCAAGGTGGCCTTATCAGAGCACACATCCCCTCACAGATGTGGCTGTCCTCACCTCTCCTAGCCCCAACACCATGAAGAAACACCAGTCTGCCTGACTCCTGCATGGCAGCATCCACTCTTGTGAGCTGTGTTGGGTAGAGGCAGCTGCAGTATGGGATGGAGTAGGACAGGTGCATCCAACAAGTGTGCCCTTTCATGTGTACTTTGTGACTGTGGGGATTTGCTAGTTGGCAGATACTTGGTTTTGGGTAAGCAGGAGAGCCCAGAGAACTACAGCCAGTTGGCCCCCATGCAGTCTCTGGAGAGCTCATGGAGCACATCTTCTCGGAATCCAGTTCCAGTTACAAGCTTGACCAACATGATTGCCTTTCTGGGATGAAATTGCTTGTTACATGGGTGAGGGGAGCATGGCAGGTGTAATGTACCTTGACCTTAGTAAGACTTTTGATACTGTCTCCTGCAGCATTCATTTTGGAGGCTGAGGAAATATGGGCTGGAAGAATGGACTCATGGGCAAAGTGACAGTTGCCTGGACTGCCAGGCTTGAAGGGTAGCCATCCAGTTGGTGGATGGTGATGAGTGGAATACCCCAGGGGATACCAGAGCCCACATATTTCAACATCTTCATCAGCAACCTAGATGATGGCCCATAGTGCATGTTTAACACATTTGCAGATTAAGTTAGGGAGAATGACTGATACAATGAATAGCATAGCTTCAGAGAGACCATGAGAAAGTTGAGGATTGGGTCAACAAAAACCTTATGAAGTTACAGAGAAGGCCCTTCCTGAACATTATCAGCTAGACAAAGCCATGACTGACCTGATCCGGTGCTGATGGTAATCCCACTGCAGCAGAAGATCGAACTAGAAGACAAATACTTCTATAGAATTGCAGGATCTTGACTACTTGCTGCCATGGCAAACTCCTCTCATGACAGGCATTCTTGGTATGGGACCTTCAAACAGGCTGCTTCTGTTAACTGCTTGTTTGAGAAATTTAGATGTAGTTCCTGTGTTATAAAAGTGTCCTAGAAAATATTCATTTATTTTTTGATTCATATTTAATTAATAGACTGCTTTGCTTTTTCATCACATTTCCAAACAACCT
Source organism: Apteryx mantelli (assembly GCF_036417845.1). NCBI lineage: Eukaryota > Metazoa > Chordata > Aves > Apterygiformes > Apterygidae > Apteryx > Apteryx mantelli. The sequence continues at coordinate 90,879,610 of NC_089980.1, forward strand.
GATGTACCATTGTTCAGTGAGTGGGCACAGTTACACAAAAGAACTTCATATCCAGCTGTATGCATTAATTAATAATCTTTGATGAATGGGGGTCCACTAATGCCTAACTAAATTTTCACTTGCTTCTCCATTAATAATAGCATATTCAGTAAAGCTTGTAATAATTATAAGTGCTTTAGAAAACTAAAGTTTGAAAATAGACAGGTTTATTCTTCTTAGATTGTTCCAGTAATTTTTTAGTTGTTGTAGTTTTTGCAGATGAATTGTAGTTTACTGTAAAGCATGCATGATGTGTTGACATGCAAAGGAAAATACATTGCATAATAGGATGCAAGAATACTTGATAGATTTTTTTATTATAATGCTGTTAAATCAAGAAAAAATGCCATGCATATAACTAACTTGAATCTCATGTTAACTGCAATTTCTACCTGAAAATAAGTTCTTAGAGAACTTGCATCCTCATATAACCTGAGCCTTTGAAAAAAAATTGGAGACAGGAGAATGCAAATTATAAGTACTTTTGAGGTAGAAGAAGCTAAGAATGGGGAAATTAACCTGGAGAGGTTATAAAGAGACTGATGAAAGAGTAAATTTCCTTTGATTTATCTATTCACTCATAAACTACATGGCTGCTGAATCACAGTTTTTCTGTGTTTTTTGTTTGTTTGTTTTATAGACAGTCAACCTGCAGGTTAAAGATACAGTATTTATCACTAGAGAATTTTGTATAGAACAGCATAGTTGGTTTTCATTAGAGGAATTTTTACAAATTTTGTTGCTATAAAACCTTTCATAATTCATTTGGGTGAAAGAATGCCCTCATTATTTCCCTGTAGTCATGCATTTTGTGTGGCTCACAAAATTCCAAATTTGATGTGAAATAAATTGCTAAACATGGCCACCTTTCTTCTCTTGCTTTTATTTTTATAGAGAAAAACCTGAAGTCTCTGCATGTGTTTATTAGCTGGATAGCCCTGGTGATAACTTATGGTCTTGAAATTTATGACTAATTTGTCTGTCTGTCTGCTTCTTTAGTGAATAGAGGGGGTGGCAAGATGATGTCTTCAGCAGGCTTACAACAGTTGCAACTCTGTAGTAAGACAATGATTAAAATTACAAAGGCTTTTGGTCAGTTGCTTCTAAGGATCACGAAAGACTTTGTCCCTGATGTAAAATTATTTAGATGCATCAATTGCTTCTTTTGTTGGTATTTTTTTTCTGTTGTTGTTATTGTTTTAATCCTCCTGCCTTTTTTGTTCCAGAACCTGATTAGAGCTGGGGCAGATGGATCAATGCACTAACTGATGCGTGGTATCCTCCATCTTTGGTGCCTGGTCGTGTACTCAGAAACAAAATAATCATTATATGTGGGCTCAGGAAACCATCTCCTCCCATTTTAGCATGGCAGGGACCTGAACACATTTTGCATCCTCTACCACATGGGGTATGGGTTGCCTGCTAGGATCATCTAGGCATAGCTCAATTCATCAGTTCCCTGCTAATGTAACTAATACTATATTTTAAGTGGCAATCTGCACTGGAAGTCCTCACACAGCTTGAAGAATTTGTTTCTACCTTATCAATTAACAATTAACTTACATACCACATAACTTTTGTATTTTTATCCTCTCTCATATGACAGTGCATGGAAGTTCACAAAAAAAAAAAAATCAAAGCTTCAATATCTTGAAGTAAGAGTACTACATTTTAATTAAGTATTTTTAAAAAGCTTATTTATAGGTATGATGAGGTTCTTGTCCAACTTCCTGTATGCTTCTTTATGTCTATATTATTGGATTACTGGTATTATGCCTACTATTATTCTGTTCCTCAGAAGATGGGAGCTTTTAAATTGATGTAAATAAAAATAAATAAACAAATAAAAAGGTCTACTTCAGTATCTGTTTGTCAATTATATAAGATTCTGTTTACACAGCTCTGCCAGTATGATCATTTGTTGTAAATGCAGGAGAAGACCATTCATATAAACATTCCAGTATACATGATCAGATCACTGTAGATTTAAATGATATTTGGCAATTGAGATGATACAGAGTAAATATGGATTCCAGAAGGGCTTCCTTCTTTCTAAAGACACAAAAAAACAAGCATGAACAATTTTTAACCCTGTGAATCTGCCCTGCTTTATCTGTAAAGCAAGAAATGTGTTTATGATAAAACCTACACTTCCGATGATGTTGTACAACATAGTTGTACAACTCACAATGTTTATCAGCATTGTGAGTGACAAAATGTATTACTGTCTTTTCTTCAAGACAGTTATACATGCATTGCTGTTCTCTGATGTGTTCTTTTCCCTTTCTATGTGAGAGATGCTACAGAACTGCACAGAAATGCAATGTGATTTGGAATGGGACTAAGGCAAATTTCATTCCAGCTCCATCATTGGCTTAATAAGCAATGTTTGTTAAGTATCTTCCGTTCTCTGCACATCAGTTTATTTCTCTGTATAAGCTAAATCATGATGCTTCTTTTGTTTATAATGTTCTTTGAGATGTCTGGAAAACTAATACTTGATCATGTGCAGAAACAGAGACCAATAAATACAGCTTTGCCATTTACTCCATTCCAGGATGTGCCCTTCCATCAAAGCAAGATCAATTGCATCCCTTCATGTAGTGATCAATATATTATTGAATAGTAGCAGTACATTCCATTCTTTCTTTTGTCTTGTCTAGGGCATCCATCACTATTAGTTTTTCCTTGGATTGCAAGTACTATAGAAAAATCATTTTTATGGTATACAAAACTGTGACCGTACCATTGTTATGGTATACACTGAGGTATGCACAAATTAAGACAATTTAGCTGTGAAGGTTGATTTATTTTACCTATCTCTAGATGTCTACAGCAATGATATCTACCTCTGAGCTAGTTTTCTAAATGTCCTTTACATCAGTGGGGAGAAATAAACACTTTAAAGGCATGAATCATTTGACCTGCTTTAGATGTCTCATTAGAATGAGAAGAATTGTGCCCTAGAAATGCCCATTCTTTCCATTGATCGTGAAGGGAGTCTAGCTGACTAGCTCTAATGTCTGCACTGAATCAGATGAATCCCCCTCTGTGTCTCTTGCATCTGATCATATGTTCCTGCACATTTGCATAAATGCTAAAAGAAAAATCAGAACAGAAAAGACCATTAAAGTTTAGCTTCCCATCCATCTGTGGCTAAGGATTTCCTCCATTGCTTACTGCTTCTGACTGTTTTAAGGGAAGTTAAAGCTGAAGATGCCATCAGAAGTTCATATGAAAAGCATGGTGGTTACAGCTGTAGCCTGCCTATCTATAGAGTTCTCCCTTGCGAGTCTGTTGCCTGTGTAATCCGTAGTTTTTGATGATTTACAGTTAATCTCTTGATTCTATTCAAAGAACTGGTTTTGATATAGGTAAGTCCTAAATGGCACAAACCCAGTTACTTCAGAGATAGCTGTTGGATGTTTGCAGCTGCTCTGTTCTTGTCATGTTTCCACTGAGATGGCTGACAGACCCCAAGTTTAACAACCAAACAGAAGCAAATGGAAGGGGTTGTTTCCACTGACTACCACAAAAGAAATATATAGGATTTATTTTGCAAGTTTAACAAGAGCATTTGCCCTCTTTCATTATTTATAGTTAAAATGCAAAATCATAAAATCCAGAACCTCTTTTCTGTACATACAGCATGTTAAAATCCAGCAGAAAGTCTCCTTTAATATGTATACACAGAAGCATTCTGTGGAGACTTATGGGTACCTATCTGTTGTCTTAATGCAAAGCAAGGGTACATGGCTGGACAAAATACTCTTGCACTTTTGATAGAAGCACCTATAAGATGACAGAAAAGAATATCCGGGGGAGGAAACAAAGGGATATTTCTCCATCTAATGTTAGTCAGAAGAAAGTCAGAGAAAATATTGTTGACATATTAATGGCATTTTCGCTATGATAAAACCCCTAACAACTTAATTGTGTTGTCTGTTTAATGTAGATGGTAGATATATATTTTATATGCATAAATGTATGTAGAAATCCATATGTACAATGCTGTAATCTATTTCCTGTCACATGGATCATGTTCAGTGCTAAGCAGAGATTAACCCTTCTGCTTTCTTCCTTGATCTGTATAAATCAAACTTATTTCCTTTGCCTCTTGTATTTTTCTTCCTAAAGGATTAGATTTTCTTGTTAATAAGCCTGAAATTCAAGTTCTGCCAGCTTTGCTTGTACATCATAAAGTGCATAAATGTCTATTTTTTTTAGTGTATTTATGAACTGTTGATTTTGATGCTCATTTCACTGATTAATCATTTGGTGATTTAAATAAACACACTTCTTGTCTGTAAGCGCAAATTTTCTGAGAGCCTCCCAGCAAAAGAAAGGCACTTTCAGAAAACCATTGCTTGTGTTTTCAAAACTAATCTGAAATACAGGAAGCTTTCAACACAGTGATTAGAAAAAGAGTAACTCTGTAAGGAAAAAAAAATTATTGAAATTAATTACTCCATGCAGAGCATCCATTAAAAAAGCAAATGTGAGTCAGTACTAGTGGAAAGAGAGAATGCTAAGCTGAAGATTTCTGTTATCATATCATGCACTTGGGAGTCCTCTGGCAGAAAACTTTGTGAACAATTACTCACTGATCTATAGAAAGGATATTAATGTCTTTCAGAAGATGCAGCAAAAGTGTTATTGAGTCTCAGGAGTCTACATTTCAATGAAAAATTAAGGAGCTTCCAATTATCCCCATCTGAATGGAGAAGATTTTTAGGTAACAAAATGAAAAACTTCAAAACCATGACTTGAGATGATAACATTAATAGGAAAAGGTTTGCTTAGTTCTGTGAAGCTAAAACCCCCATAAAACTGAAGGATATAATCTAGAAGATAGGAAATTTGAAGTAAATAGGTGGTTCTGGGAGAAGTAGCTTATACAGAAGGTAGTAAATGTATTTAAGATAATAGAGAATAACAATTGAAGCTGAGTACCTGCTAAGAGGATGAAACTGAGTGTTCTGATGTTTTCTTTACTGTGTCCACATATTAACATTCTCTGTTCCAAAGCAAAAGGAAATCTTAAAAAAATAGATAACACAACAAGAACAAAAAGGAAGAATATCTACAGTATTCCTGGGTAATTTTTTTTTCATAAACGTGTTTAAATTGTACCTTTCTAAGGCTTTCCCATGCCCACACAAGTCATTTTCAGTCTGCATCCTCCTTCCATTGTGGGTAAGGCTTCCACACAGAAACGTGTAGCAGCAAGTGAAATTTGACCTTTTGTCCCATGTATTTTGTATTTTTGTCCCTTTTGTCTCAGAACCCAAGGCGCATGGGAATTCATTCCTAATGAAAGTAGAAAACATGTCTCTGTCTTAAAAACAAAACAAAACAAAGCAACAGTGAAAAACAACCTCTATTTGCATTTTACTTATTAAAAAAAAGAGAATTATATTAGCAAAGCCTAATCTTATTAACATTTTCATAAAAAACACAAAAAGGAACAAAAATCAAGAGCTGTTTTGCATAAATAGCTTTCAACACTGACCTTTAGGGAACTGAGCTTGCTATGTTGAACAATTTGTTTTAATATAGCAAAGTTTATTCTTTGGATGAGCTGCTGCTACAGGTCCAGATACTTCAAATCTCTTCTAAAGTGCAGTGTGCTTGACTTTGTGAACATGGCAGGTAAGTCTAAATTGTGTCAAAAGGAAGCTTTTTAATAAGATGAATACTGGTAATTTCTAATCATGCTTAATGATGCTGTCTATGGCATGAATTCAGAAGTCTAGTTGGGAAAGGAGTATTTCTTTAGTTTTTTTGAGCAATACCCTTGGGAGTGCCAAATAAAGTTTGCAGGAACTTTTTTCAACAGTGAGAGTGAATTATTCAGGAAGCCATTTGATTGTCCCAGGAATCTTTGGAATATAACTATTTCATAAGACTAGGATGTGGATATATCCAAGCAACTCCCTGTTTTGTTTTTTTTATGATCTTGAATATTTTTGTTCATAAGAATTCACAGGAGTGGCCTGAGCCTACATCATTAGTATCTTCAAAATAAACTGTAGCTTGGAATGAGGCATTTTGTGCAATTAATCAGGACCCTCAGAGGAAGGAAAGGATGAATTTGATTAAGACTGTGGATTGAAATTGAAACATTTCAGCTTCATTTCCTCCCTGTGTCGCTTCTGGTACTTCTTCCATAAATTTGTGCACGTTTATCTTGAGCATACTATCTAATTTCTAGTGCTCAGTCTCCTGTTTGTTCTTTAAAAGGACTGATACTATTTCATGTATATAGATTGCAATTCTTTGGGGCAATAATTGCTTCTTTCTGCCTATACATTTAGAATAAAATACAATGTGTTTTTTAATACAAAAAATAACCATCATTCACACAATATCAAGTAAATCCTGGTACCAGTTGTATTCCACACTTGCACATACATCATTGGCCAAATCAGCAATCTGTGGGGGTGCATAATTTATTTGCATTTTTCCTTGCTGAACTCAAATCTGCACTTGATTCCAAACACAGCTAGAGTGTGTTTATTACAGTTCTCTCTTCCCATAGAGAGGCTGATATCCCATGAAAAAAAATATACTGGAATAGAAGAAAATCATAATTTCCCCAATTTAATAAGCCTTAAAGCATTGCTAAGCTATGTAGGTATTGAGGGGGGTTGTCAATATGCTTATCTCCAGGTCCAAGAATGGGGTAAGACTCCTCCACACTCAGCTTGTTACCAGAGCTAGGAAGCGATGCTCTGGGAGTGAGCATGACTAGAGAAGTATTAGCTATTAGATTTAGCATTTGAGGAAAGGCAAATTAATTTTGGAACCATCTCTCTGTTGGAGCTAACTCTTGCTGTAGTGGAGCCAAGCTGAAGGAAAGAGGTTTCCTACTGAAGTGTGGTGTAACCACTCAAATGAGCTTTCTTTGTTTGCACTGACTCTGTGGTACAGGGAACGTGGCAGCTACTTCCCTAACAGCACAGTTTACTCTTGGCAGATATCAAGCTAGCTGTGACTTCTGCCAGAGCTTTTGCTTGTGGAATTCAAATTAGACCCCATCATAAATGTGAGCAGGTGATTTGGCTGACTCTTCCTGTGGAAACTAACTAGTTGCATTATAGTGCCTGGATACTTCCAATGGGATCGATCAGGATATGTTAATTGTGCCAAGATATTTTTAAAGTGGTGTAATGGGAATTTTGTTAACTTGGAAGAAATACTATATTTTTAACAGTAAGGGGTGTCATTATTATTATTCTTTTGAACAGGTGGTCTAACAGCATGGAAGGAACCATGCCGCTGACAACAAGAGAAAAGAGAAGGATGCAGAGAAATGAACCAGCAGGAAGTTCAGAGTTTGTTTGGATAATTCAAAAAACTTATTAGTAGATGGCTCATCTGCACCAAGAAATACAGTATCCTCAAAATGAAGGGATTGCAGCAAGGCTTTATATTGCTTTCTCAGTTGCTTTTTTCTTTAGCTGCAGAAAGCTTTAATAGAGGGGAAAACCCTGGCTGGCCATCTTTGAGACAGTATTAAAGGTAGTAATATCTATCAATTTGGAAGAAAAAAAAAGTTAGTGGAGATAATCTGGAACTGCAGTTGTAGCTCTTGTTAAAAGTCTGATCCTGTTTTCCTAAAGTTGAGCACACACAAAAGAAGAAAGAACACAGTATCAAAGATAATTTGGTCATCTGTTTGCGGTGCTGACTCTTATGCATAATTGCCTGTCAGGATAATGGCTACTACAAGGTTTGGACCAGCATCTGGGGGAGAAGTTTCTTTTGGCCAGACACTCTCAGGAGTGCTGAAAAAGATTCCTTCCTGGTCAGAGAAGACTGGCACCCTCTTTGTGCTATTTATTTTATTACATGAACAGCACACTCAGCTGTCAGTATTCACATTTCTTTTGCTCATTTCCATTTTTCTTTGGCAAGAGTTTACAGAAGGTCTTTACACAAAAAGAGGTATTCCTAAACTGCTTGCAGCAGAAAACAAGCTGTAAGGAAAACTCAAACATTAGCAAGACTCAAAATTCAATTGTTTACCACAGTTAAAAAATGTGTCGAATGATATCTTTGCAAAAGCTCTACAACTAACATGGGAGAAGTACTAATAGCAGTAAGGCCACTATGTGGCATATGTTTTTTGAGAGAAATGCAGATCAGTCTAGTTTTGCTTCCTTTAAATAGGTTCAATGCAAGACTGGCTGTCTCAAAGTATTTCAGATGCCACCCTCGTTCAGGGCTATTTGGAGCTGGCAACTGTGTTTGCTAGCTGAAGACAAGATGAGATGCAGGGAGAACAGGACATCGCTGAACAGAAGCTCTGCCAGTGGGTGCAAACTGCTTATGGTCAGCAGTGGAGGACAGTGTATGAGAAAAGGAGTTTGGGGCTCACAGGATCAAAAGCAAGGACAAAAGGGGACCTTGCAACCTCAGACCCTTCTTCTTACACGTCATTAAGAGTAGGCTCTTCCCTATTTGCTGCCTTATAGATACAATTTCTGCACCAAGTTCTGGGAGTGTTTCTGACTGTAAAGCCTGATCAGAGGATCCAACTGCTTCTGCTCAGCCTTGAATTAAGTGCCTCTGCCCTGAATCAGGACAAAGCTTAAGATGCTCTCTCTCTATTTCTTTTTTTATTAGCCAGCTCTTTTTTCAGCATTCTGACTATTGCAAATCCAGCACTGAAGTGATCTTCTTCCTCCATGTGTGCCATATGATACTTGTGGAGGATGAATGGCACGGACTCAGGAGGGTTTGCGTCCTGAGACATTTATTGTTTATTTCTGAGCATATTTAAAAAGTTAGCTGCTTCAGCGGTTTCACAGACACACTTTGCTAGGCCAATCACCATGCAGATTATGTCACAGGGAGCCAGTCATTGCACCGATCACGCACGCAGCGGTCATGCTTTGTACTCTGCTACTTGTTTGGAAAGGCTGTCTTGCCCTTAACCTTGGTTCCCACTGGCTTCTGCTAGTTTATCTGTACTTTCTCAGGATGTATCATTCCCACCTGCACTGGTGTCCTTGGGTATGTTTGTCTGAGGCTCCTGTTGCTTGCTACTTGCAACTTTCCACCAGTTTAACCCTGTCATGACCCTCCACAGATACTTGCTCTGGGATCACAAATTCCTCTTTGGGAGCAATATATCTAAAGGTTAGACAGCACAAGGCAGGGTGTTATGGTGCCAAGTACTCCCAGAAGATTTGTTACAAGAAAGTCTTGTATGTGGATGGTGGGAGCTGGAGAGGAATTGTTTTATCTTTTTATCTCATTTGAGGAGACTAGGAATTTTGAGAAATAAACAGATCTGTAGAAAGGAAATGGATTTCTGCTGCTGTTCATGCTCTGGTTCCAGGCCATGGTTGTAGAGTTGGGCCACTGCTGTGTGGCATTTCTTTATGTTTGTTCAGGCACTGAACAAAAAGGAAAGTGAAAAGGCATGGGACCTGGTAACAGACAATTGACTACACTGTTCACGTAATAAAAAACGTAACATGAACTTCAGAATAAATTTCATAAAATAAATTTGGGGATAAGTAAAATAACAGAAAAAATGCTATGGTTACTTTATAATCTATTTTATTCATTTTCAACACTGTCAAAATAAATGTTAATTGTGCAGTACGTATTATCAACATAAATCATAATTTCACAAAATGCTTAAGCCCATGCTAGAACACGAGTGGTTCCAGTGACTCCCTGTTAATGATGGATGATAGCTACCATTTTAAAAGTAGATTAATTATGTTTTTATTTTACATATAACTTGTTTAAGTTGGATATTTCACCTATTTTTCATTACTTGTGGGGATGCAGCACGATATGATGCAGAAATATGACAGCATGCAGTGACTTGAAATAATAAGGGGTAAGTTTTTCCTCACATAGGCTATCTGCCTTTAGAGTAGCAAGTGTGCAACCAAGAAAGAGAGAAGATACAGTAGGCTGGGGCAGAGTGAATGGCAAATACTGCCTGCAATATAAATGCAGTGTAAATGGCTGAGACAGTCATTCATCATTGGAAATAGGGAGGCACATTTTTAATAGAGGATTTTTATTTATCATGTTTACCCAACTTTTAGAATATTTATCTTACTGGGAGGTTGATACAGCTGACTTATAAGTCTCATTTATTAAAGTGTATGGTGAAATGGCTATTGACAAGATTATAGAAATGTCCTATAAAGCATCATTTAATAATAAAAAATGATTAGAAGAGATTGTTGTGACAACGGTAAAAACATGCAGAGATTTAATGGGGTCATACACAAAGTGAAACCAGATCAAAATTTATGAATTTATCAATGTTCTCATCTGTGCTGCTAAGTTATCTTTATTTTTTGGTGTTAATATATGCTGGGAAGTTTACTGTAAGAGCAATATATTCCTCATTCTGTTGAGATCTATGAAAGCTATTCCCCCCTTATCACTTTTCCAATTTATTCTTCAGAACTACCAGTTCAAAGATAAGGTAGATTCAGGTCTCTACCACGATGAGGGCTGAGTTTGCTTTACTGCAAATGGTTTGATCTCTACTGAGATATATTCTGGGCACTTAGGACTAAGTGGGCTAATGATCTCCAAGGGACCCAGCCCCTTGAAGCAGTAACTCCCAGCCGAGACCTCACTCAGATGAGCGATATAATTCCTCCCGACTTCAACAGTACGTCACAGAATCTTACAGTCTAAGAAGGAACAGGGTCTTTTATTGGAGACAATATTATTTTCTTAAACAGCATGCCCGAATCTTAAGAACATCCTGTTTGAACCAGTTTAGACCAGGATGTATTATTATGTTTTGGGGTGAAGGGTGAGGTAAGCCACAAGTATTAGTGGCTGGCCAACTAAACATTTGAATTTTCAATAGCATGAAAAAGTTTAGCTGAGGCAATAATTCTATCTCACTGACAGTGCATAAAATTGTACTAAGAGGTATAAGTATAACTTTCTTATGTCAAATTGCTGATATTCCACAAATTTTTTTATGATCATAGATGAGAAGTTTTTCTTTGTTTATCACAAATCTGCTTGCAGCAATGATGAAAATATTCTTTTTTTTTCTCCTTGGTGGGTATCAGTCTGATGAAAAGTGAAATAGTACACAGCAACAAAAAAGGCCTAACTAGATGTGGACAGTAGAGAATGACCTTATCAGATATGTGGAAATTGACCTTATCAAACATGTTAAGCATTTTTGCCATTATGTTGAGAGGCTGTTCTCCATTAGCTGTTGTAGTCATTTAGCATTTCATTTTGCCGTGGTATACAAGTGAAAACATTATTTAAATTCTCAAGCATCAATTATACTTTACATTAGTGAGAAATTTAATCAGTTGTAATTTTCAACAAATGTGCGAGTAATAAAACAGTGTCCCTGTAATTTCAGAAATAAGAATATGCCCTCAGAGTTTTAGGGCATTTCTTTTCTACACTTCATGCATCTAGCTCCAGATCTCTTTGAAATCTATGGATAGAAAAGCAGGGCAGATGAGCAGAAAACTTCTGGGAGAATATTGTTTGTTGGGATTTTTTTTATATATAAAAGTCTTCTATGTGGTATAAAATGAATTCTAACTGCTTTCATTCCTTTTTTGCAGAGTGAAAAACAGACAGGGAGAAGTTAAGTGACTGTCTAAGGGCACTGGAAAGTTCATTAGAAAAATATGAATTTGGGGCAATTGACCTACAAATTTTATTTTCTGGTCTTTTGATCATGTTTCTCCTTCTATTTCCCTACCTGTATTTAATTCAACATTCATGGCAGTCAGAAAGATTTTCAAAAAATATATGGATATATTTTTTCCTCGGACTGTCAGAGCTTAGTGAAGTACATATTTGTATATTTATCAGGTGTACTAGAGGTGTCATTAAGTACCATAAGCACATACCAGCATTTTCTAAAATGTGAGACCAGATGGTGGATTTTTTCTTTTTTAATTTTCGGTATTCCAAAACCTATTTTCTGAGCATTTTCTTTGGGAAGTGGGAGAAAATGAGGGATTTTATTTTTTTTAACTGCAACCCTCCTCTCCCAACACCCCTAAATATGAACAGACATTTGTATTCCTAATTTCAGGCTGGCAGGGGCTATTCTTGCTGTTCCTCTGACACAAAGTCATCTTGCAGCGACATGCCTTTTCATTGTTCTGGTAGTTTAGCTAACTAGCCATAAAGAAATACTCCAAAGAGAGGGAGGGGAGAGAGCTGTTCTTCATGAAGGGGAATCTATCTGTGTGCAGCTTATGAAGGAATGGTTATGAGCGAGAAGGGAAAGGAGGATGGGAAACAACGATTTGTCCAACTGACAGTTAGTGCACCTGATTACTGTCTGATTCCTTTTCTACGTTTGTGGTCCTCCTTGCTTTGAAGGGGAGTATTACATAGTGTGTCACGCTTTTATTCAGAAATGTACTTACGTCCTGAAAACTCCTCAAAATACTGGACTGTGCAAGTGTGCATAAAAGGACTGGGCACATCCTTAATAAAGTGTGTGGGAGGGAAATCCTTTGGTACTGAAGAGAATGTTAAATATATATATACATATATATATATAGTCTTCATGTTCCTCCTGGTGGGATTTTGTTTCACGGAGAGGAGAGGGGATTTCTGCAAGGAGGCAAATGCACACATCTGCTTTCACAGAATAACAGAATGGTTAAAGTTGGAAGGGACCTTGGGAGATCATCTAGTCCAACCCCTCTGCTCAAGCAGGGTCACCTAGAGCACATTGCACAGGATTGCATCCAGGCGCGTTTTGAATATCTCCAGAGAAGGAGACTCCACAACCTCTCTGGGCAACTGTTCCAGGGCTCTGTCACCCTCACAGTGAAGAAGTTTTTCCTCATGTTCAGATGGAAGCATCTGTGTTTCAGTTTGTGCCCGTTGCCTCACGTCCTGTTGCTGGGCACCACTGAAAAGAGTCTGGCTCCATCCTCTTGACACCCTCCCTTCAGATACTTGTACACATTGATAAGATCTCCTCTCAGCCTTCTCTTCTCCAGGCTAAACAGGCCAAGCTCTCTCAGCCTTTCCTCATAAGAGAGATGCTCCAGTACACTAATCATCTTCGTAGCCCTTCGCTGGACTTGCTCCAGTAGTGCCACATCCCTCTTGTACTGGGGAGCCCAGAACTGGATGCAGTACTCCAGATGTGGCCTCACCAGGGCTGAGTAGAGGGGAAGGATCACCTCCCTCCACCTGCTGGCAACACTCTTCCTGATGCACCCCAGCATACCACTGGCCTTCTTGGCCACAAGGGCACATTACTGGCTCATGGTCAACTTGGTGTCCACCAGCACTCCCAGGTCCTTCTCCACAGAGCTGCTTTCCAGCAGGTCAACCCCCAACCTGTACTGGTGCACGGGGTTATTCCTCCCCAGGTGCAGGACCCTGCACTTGCCTTTGTTGAACTTCATGAGGTTCCTCTCCGCCCACCTCTCCAGCCTGTCCAGGTCTCTCTGAATGGCAGCACAGCCCTCTGGGGTATCCGCCACTCCTCCCAGTTTTGTATCATCAGCAGACTTGCTGAGGGTGCACTCTGGCCCTTCATCCAGGTCATTGATGAAGAAGTTGAACAAGACTGGACCCAGTACTGAGCCCTGGGGGACACCGCTAGCTACAGGCCTCCAACTAGACTCTGTGCTGCTGATCACAACCCTCTGAGCTCTGCCATTCAGCCAGTTCTCAATCCACCTCACTGTCCACTCATCTAGCCCACACTTCCTGAGCTTGTCTATGAGGATGCTATGGGAGACAGTGTCAAAAGCCTTGCTGAAGTCTAGGTAGACAACATCCACCGCTCCCCCCTCATCTACCCAGTCTGTCATTCCATCATAGAAGGCTACCAGGTTGGTTAAGCATGATTTCCCCTTGGTGAAGCCATGCTGACTATTCCTGATCACCTTCTTGTCCTCCACATGCTTGGAGATGGCTTCCAGGATGAGCTGCTCCATCACCTTTCCAGGGATGCAGGTGAGGCTGACTGGCCTGTAGTTGCCTGGGTCCTCCTTCTTGCCCTTTTTGAAGACTGGGGTGACACTGGCTTTCTTCCAGTCCTCAGGCACCTCTCCTGTTCTCCATGACCTTTCAAAGATGATGGAGAGTGGCTTAGCAATAATGTCCGCCAGCTCCCTCAGCACTCGTGGGTGTATCCCATCAGGGCCCATGGATTTGTGGGTGTCAAGTTTGCTTAAATGATCTCTAACCCGATCCTCCTCGACCAAGGGAAAGTCTTCCTTTCTCCAGACTTTCTCTCTTGCCTCCAGGGTCTGGGGTTCCTGAGGGCTGGCCTGAGCAGTAAAGACTGAAGCAAAGAAGGCATTCAGTAACTCTGCCTTCTCTGCATCCTTTGTCACCAGGGCACCCACCCCATTCAGCAAAGGGCCCACATTTTCCCTAGTCTTCCTCTTGCTACTGATGTATTTGAAGAAGCCCTTCTTGCTATCCTTGACATCTCTCGCCAGATTTAATTCCAAACGGGCCTTAGCCTTCCTTGTCGCATCCCTGCATACTCTGACAACATTCCTATATTCCTCCCAAGTGGCCTGTCCCCCTTTCCACTTTCTGTATACTTCCTTCTTCTGCTTGAGTTTTGCCAGGAGCTCCTTGCTCATCCATGCAGGTCTCCTGCCTCCTTTGCTTGACTTCCTACTCATAGGGATGCACCGCTCTTGAGCCTGGAGGAAGTGATGTTTGAATATTAACCAGCTCTCTTGAACACCCCTTCCTTCTAGGGCCCTAACCCATGGGATTTCTCCAAGTAGGTCCCTGAAGAGGCCAAAGTTTGCTCTCCTAAACTCCAGGGTTGCGATCCTACTTGGTGCCCTGCTGCCTCCTCGCAGGATCCTGAACTCCACGACCTCATGGTCACTGCAGCCAAGGCTGCCCCCGACCTTCACATCTTCCACCAGTCCTTCTTTGTTTGTTAGTACGAGGTCCAGCAGCACACCTCTCCTTGTTGGCTCCTCCACCACCTGTGTCAAGAAGTTGTCACCAATGCTCTGCAGGAACCTCCAGGACTGTTTGTGCCTAGCTGTGTTGTCTTTCCAGCAGATATCGGGGTGGTTGAAGTCCCCCATGAGAACCAGGGCCTGGGATCGTGAGGCTACTTCCAGCTGTCTGTAGAAGGCCTCATCGACTTCCTCTTCCTGATCAGGTGGCCTGTAGTAAACACCCACAACAGTGTCACCCATGCTAGCCTGCCCTTTAATCCTTACCCATAAGCTCTCGACTCGCTCTTCATCCACCCCTAGGCACAGCTCAATACATTCCAGTTGCTCTCTCACATAAAGAGCAACTCCACCACCTCGCTTTCCTGGCCTGTCTTTCTTAAAAAGCACGTAGCCATCCATGACAGCACTCCAGTCATGCGAGCTATCCCACCATGTCTCTGTAATGGCAATGAGCTCATGGCCCTGCGACCGCACACACATCTCTAGTTCTTCCTGTTTATTCCCCATGCTGCGTGCATTGGTGTACAGGCATTTCAGGGAGGTGATCGAGCATGCAGGTTTCCCAGGAGGGGTAAAAGAGGGTCCTCCATAGCCACATCCCATGCGCACTTCCCTGGCTGCATTCACCTGCTGGAGGTGTCCTGACTTGAGCTGTCTTTTGCCAACTACCCTGGCACTATAACTCTCCCCTTCCCCCATCTTTCCTAGTTTAAAGCCCTCCTTACCAGGTTGGCCAACCTGTTGGCAGACCCGCGTGCCCCGCTTAGTGAGGTGGATCCCATCTCTCGCCATCAGTTGTCGATCTTCAAACAGGGTCCCATGGTCGCAGAAACCAAAACCCTGTTGCCAACACCAGCGGCACAGCCAGTCGTTAACTTGGAAAGTCCGTCTCCTCCTCCTCTCATCCATCCCCCTCACTGGCAGGATAGAGGAGAAGATGATCTGGGCTCCCAGACCCTTGACCACCATCCCCAGAGCTCTGAAATCCTGTTTGACGGTCTCCAGTTAGCCCTTGGTGTCACTGACGCCCACGTGGAAGAGCAGCAGAGGGTAATAGTCTGATGAGTGGACAAGCCTAGGCAGTCTTTCCATGACGTCTCTCACACGAGCCCCTGGCAGGCCAAAAACCTCTCTAGACATGAAGTCAGGTCGGCAGATAGATGCCTCCGTCCCCTGCAGCAGGGAGTCCCCAACAACAATCACCCGCCGCTTCTTCCGGGCGCTCCGGCAAGGCACAGGGTCTGTTGTCCCAGGTACTTCCCTTGCAGCCATGCCCATCTCCTCCTCATCCTGGAGGGCACTAAACCTGTTCTTCAGCTGCAAGTCTTAGGGAGGAGTAGGAGCCTTTCTCCTCCCACGAGCAGTGACCAGTTTTCAGCCTTCTTCTGTGGTGTTAAGATGTACTCTTTTGCATGGCACAGAACCCTCTGGAGCCTTCCTCTGCATTCAGTCTCTTTTGCCTCTCTGATCTGTACTCACTGTGCTGGCAGTGCTCGCAAGCCACACTGGGAAGCTCCTCTGCTCCAACACTGTCGAGAGTTGGACTCGCAAGGCTCTAGCCTTGGCAAGCATGTTACTGCCTAATGTTTTAGTCATGAGAGGAATAAAATGAAAGGTAGAGAAACTGAGCTTTCTCTGGTACATAAATGACAGGTTCTAAGCCTTTCTTCGGCTTGCTGTGGTGACATTATAAGCTTGAACTTCAGGCAGCCGAAAGACATGTTTTCCTGAAAATGACAAGGAATGAATGCCAATTAACATGACAAAATCACATCAGAAATGCTTTTTTGCTGTACCGTACACATTTTATTTCTTCTTTCCCTCTAAGAACAAGACTTATTGCAATCACAAGGCAATTTTATCTTTGTCTCCAGAATGTCCTGATCAATATCTCTTTGTTGGTATATATGTCCCTAATACAGAAAAGTAAAAAAAAACACTGTGGCAAATTTTTTACAATGTAAAGGTAAAAGGTATTGATTGAAGCTACTTGGATTTTTGCCCCAAATAGTGGTTACAAAGTATCAAATTACCATTTTTCTTATATTCTCTGCTCTGCTACACCTGTCTGCATGCATCCAAATATCCATAAGTAGGAGAAGTAACGGAGCAGAAAGGCTTTCCAGACAGAACAGTAAGAAGAGTGGGAAAGGTCAAACCCTCCTGTAAAAGGGCATTTTTCATCTACATTATTCAGCAATTAATTTGTAAGCTCCCTTGGTCTTTTTTTTTTTTTTTTTTTAAGGAGAACTAATAACTGAAAAGAACAATTGGTAAAATATTTCATTGCAGAATAGAAGTACTGAATCCATCAAAATCTGTATCTTTATCATGTCCTGCCAATGAGTTGACAGTATCCATATTTTCAGGTTATTAGCTTTTCAAATGGGAATACTAGGGGATGTGTGCTGGAATGGAACAGTATTGGGAGCTTCAAACCAACCTATGTCCATGGATTTGTTTGGAAAAGGGAACTCCAGGTTCACAGGTGTCTGCTTTACAGGTCCGGCTGCATTTATGCAATAACAGTTAATACTACGATTATATAGGAAGAGCTATTTGTCAACCAATTCAAGTGACCATGAATCCTACAGGACTCCATTCATGCAGACTTCTAGTGAAATACTAACAATGTCCAAAGAAAGGATTCAATCCATAAAGTTTTCTATGATGCTTGCACTGGGCTATGTGTATTTTGTTATGTAGTATAGCACAACTAGCTGGAGAGCAAAACAAAGTCAGACATACTATGACACATTACACCAATCAAGACCCCTCAATTGTAACAGCGTTTTCAGCTGACTGGATTTGTTAACACAAGTCTTCCTACCTTTACCGTCTGTCACTCTATAGTTCAGACTCAAAAAACAAAACAAAACAAAAAAACCCAAACCCAGACCCTCACAGTTAGCCTGTAGATGTTAGGACATTATGAAAAATACAGATGGAAGAAACAGAATGATAGGAAGTATATTTCCGAGGGTAAACTCTTACAGAATAATGATAAAATACATCATACAAACTATTTATTAAATCTGTAAAGCTCTACAGACATCTAAAATTTAACATTAAATTCTTAAATATTGCTTAAAAATATGTGAAAAGGAATTTGGAGTAAATTTTGTGTAAGTGTATTTGATTTCTATAAAATCTATTGCTTTTATCATTATTCTATTCCATAGAATAGAATAGAATTTCCATAGGACTAACATCATCACTGTTACTAACACTGTAAAGGGGATGAGATTCTAGTCGAGACCAAGGAGAAAGAAAAACTTCCGTGAAACATCTTTTTCAACAGCAAGCAGAAATTTGCAGTATAAAAAGGACCTTTATAATAATGCTCATATATATTTTAATAACTTATGTATATGGCTGACTGTGCCTGCAAAGCTTTCTGTTTGCAGCAATTTCACAAGATGAGACAAAAAAATAAATTTGGGTTGCCTGGGTTGCCTAAAACACTTAGATCAATCACTCTATCCGGTTTTTCAGTGCATGGTTGATTTAATGGAAATGATACTTGCAAATGGCACCAATCAGAAACTACTTCAGAGTCCAGGAAACATCATCTTCACTATGTCAGCAAAATTGGTGTATTTTTCTGATACTATGCAACAACGCACAGTGAATATATTGTATGCATATAGTATAATTCATCAGGGCTGAATCCTGTAGGCTTTTGTAAAGGGAAATTCTGTGCAGGCACATTCTCCACCTCATTTGTACCGCTTCCACCATTAGACAACTTTGAGAATCTAGCCCACAGAATTTATAATATCCTTACTATAAGCATTTATAACTGTTGTATTTCATTCTATTGATGATAATTGCCTGTTTTTCTATCCAAAGTTCACTATATAATAATATTCTAATCTATCCACATTCAAACCAAACAAAAATTTGTGTAATGGTTATAGTTTTTATATCATTCCAAAGGATTTTATAAGGGTGATTTAAAATATAACAGGATACAAGAAACATTTTGAAGTTTTAAGACATAATAGGCATTGAAAGATGCTGAAAAGTTTTGCTTTGGATACTCCCATCTCCCCAGCCTCTTGTGCGTGTAATTTTATCATTATATTCTGTCTTGTGATTCTGTTTTGCTTTTAATAAAATCACAAACTAACTGAAGCAAACAAGACTGGATGTTTTCTTACCTTCGTTCATAAATAGTCAAAAACACAGCTCTGGATTTCACTCGTTCTATTCCTTGTCCTTGCAGTTTATAACATTTACTTGTTCATATGTTGGCTATTTGTATTTTTTGTTGTTTCTTTTCAAGATTGGATATTATTTGTCTACCAAAAAGTTATTATAAAAAAGCACCAAATAAATGAATATTGAATGATAGGTTGTCTGTAGAAAATTTACTGACATAGATTTAACTTTACTTTATTTAAATTTAATTCTTCTGTTAAATTCTATGGCTTGCTTGTCAGTCATTTTGTAGACTCCAATATCCATAGTATCCTACTGGTTCCATAGCACATTTCTGTAAGGGTACATTGATAACTTTGGCCATGAACAGTCTTACCTCTACTTTGTACAGAGGTTCCCTCTGAATTTTTGGGGCTTTAGATCAGACACTTGGCTTGCAAAAATTGAGTTCTGATGCAAGAAACTATTCATACGCAGCAAACCATAATAAAGTCAGTAGGAATCAAACGCATGGGTATAGGTAAATATGTGCTTGAATGCTTTCCTGAATTGGCAATTTAAAGCTTACCTCATTTTTCAACTGTTAGGGCCATTTCTTGGGTCAAAAGTTGAATGGAAATATCATGTCACAGCCAGAACCACTGATTCCATGAAAAAGTAGGAATCACATGAACAAGGTCTTGTGGGTCAGTCTCAGCACTAGGTAAAAGAAAGACTTTTTCAGAATCATCAGTCTCATATTTGTTAAAATCACAAAATCCACAATAAAAACATGACGCACTAATGGCCTTTAATGCATCCTGCTGTGGAAAAAAATCAAAGCATATGCAGTGACTTGCCTTTTTGAATTTTCGCCTTTTTATTAATATGTATTTTAAAAATTAGAGGTATCAGCTTTTGCAAGGAAGTTTTCAGTCTGGCATTTGTGAATGATTTCATTCAGTAAAAAATGATGGCATGCAAATGATGGCTGAACAACTAGATGTTGATCATCAAATCATTATAATGGAATCTATTTTTAAAAGTCATTTTAATGTATTCTTCTGTGCTGTTTACTTGTGTCATCTCTCCTATTCTCAGATATAGCATGTATTTATAATCATATTTTGTCAGTTGATTCAAGGTTAAAGGCAATGGTGATTACTAGAGAACACTTGATTTTGCAAATACCATGCGCATTATGTATATTGTTCTCTTTGAACATCTCTCTAAAGTAATTGGTGGTAAACAGTGATGGGCATTACTATTTGCCACAAATCAGTAAGCCTCTGTCTCCTTTGAAATAGTCAATAGCCCAATTGCCACAATTTTGAGATGAAATATCAGATGTTCTGAAAATCTATTGAATGAATCATTATTCCACTGAAGCTCCTTTGTCGGTGTTTTTGAGTAAATTTTCAGTGCAAAGTATGGAGAATTATATATGCAAATCTTACTACTGTTTGTAGGAATTTTACATGGAATTTTCTATTTATCATCAAAAATTTTCCATTTCTCTTTCCTGAGTTTCTTGAATATCAAAATATGTGGAGTGAATCAAATCACATCTAAAATGAACATGAGAGAAAGTCTTTAGAGTCTGACTTATTCAAACATTATTGTCACTTAGTCATCACACTTAATAGGAAATATGCAATTTTGATCCTCATAAATCTGAAAGTATTTTGTCTCCTTAATATCTAGGTTTTTCTACAGCAAGAGGGAATGTAATACTTTTATAAAGTGACAACAAATAGATTTTATAATACATATTAGGACAACTCCTTTTTTGTTACACTTGATGTTATGCCCTTCTGTGCAGCGTTGCCTATTTCCTTTATAATCCATCACCCATACTTTTTCTATAACCTTTTGAAGTAAAACACAGAACACTAGCCAAAGAAATTACATTATATAAAAAGATACTATCAGATGAAAGACCCCCATTTTTAATTTACTTTGTGTTGACACAGATTTCTATCTGCCATCACTTTTCCTTATCAGGCTGATGAAATAGAATTTGTGCAGTGGATATATAGAAAATTCACTGAATGGCTATCTGTCATAGTCAGAAAAGGTGTTATCTGTCATCAGTGGAGACTTTATTTACTTTTAAAAGTATTTGCCTGTACACAGAATATCAGCCATAGTGTCCTTGTCCTTTGCTGTGAAAAGTGTAGTTATTAGAGATGGGGGGAGCAAGTACTAAATTACATAACCTGTCTGTCTGCCCGCCCGCAGGTATTCTCTCAAATAACCATTCCTTACACTGAACTAAACCTGAGAGAGTGAAAACAGTCCCAGGGAATATAAAGGAGTATTCAGCAAGGTAATAAAATATTTGTCTAATTTTGAGCATGGCTGCAACATTTTTCAGCATGTACCATTTCCAAAAAAATTAGGGGGACCATTCATGTGAAAAACTTCATCCATTGTTTTAATAAAACTTCATCCATTGTTTTAATTATTTTATGTCAGTAAACTAAATACTTCTATTATGATATGATATACGTATAACTTCACAGAACAACCATAAGCATGAATTTTGTTATATTTAAATTAAAGACTTTAAATTAATATTAAAACCACTTCATCAGCAGTTTTTTCTTCCCATTAGTTTTAGTTGTTAAGAAGACATAGACTAAAGTGAGAGATTTGGGAATGACTCAATAAAATTTCTACTCACTGCTTTATAACTGTGTTCCCTTTGAAAGAAGAAAATGAAAGAGTAGATGTAATATGTATTACTTCAGAAAATATTCATAGTATAGTGAGGCACTGGAATCCCTTAAAATTAAAGAAAAGGTCTAGTTAAAACCCCCTGATGTTTCTTCTGTATTCAAACTGTGTAGGTGTTTATTCAGATTTGGGTTGGAAGCTTTCTCGACTTTCTGTGGAGAAATACTTTTTAAAGAAATATTTATTGGGCCAGCTTTGAGATGCTACTTTGACTCTAATGTACAAGGCAGTGTTCACATTTATTTGTTTCCTAGGGCACATTTAGAACCTGATCAGAGCCCCAAAACATCTCCCTTGAGCTAAAAATGGCATTAAATGAAGGTGTGATCATTTATGAATAACTTATGTAAAGGACATTTTAAAAAAATTCTGTTGGCCTTCCCCCCCAGCAGATGTGGCATATGAAGTAACCTATTCCAAATTATAAGACTTCCATGCTGGATGTTTTCTGGCTATATTTCCTTTATCTTCCTAGTCTGTTAGACAAGTGTTTTCTTCAAAAGCTACAGTTCAAAATCAGAGGGTTTTAAGGCTCTTTTCTTCTTAGAGTAGTCTACTGTCCAAGAGAAAATTATAGTTATGATTAAAAAAAGTATTAAAGCCTTGTCTTCAATCCCAGATCTGCAGTGACTAATTATTTTAAATATTAAAGCATGCTGAACATGAGCAAGAAGTAAGCATATCAAGAGCCTCAGTAACTGAAGATTACCATCATAATATCTTACCTTTTAAAAAGTCTGGTAATCATGAACAACAATGTTATTTTAGTGAGAACGGTTATATGGAGGAAGTAAACCTTGATGAAGAAATCACTGTGCTGAGAATTAGAACAGAAGGGAAAAACTAATGAAATGAAGGAGGAAAAACAAACTCCATCCCTCAAATACTGTAACAGTACAAACAAACACTCTATTTCCAAAAAGTGCTGGGGAATTTTAACTCCGCTAATGCAGTAAACTATCATGCCCGACAGGAGATTAACTGTGTATGGGTGATAAATATAAGCCTGTTTTACACACATTTTTATACCTCTTTGTGACTGTGCTACACATTAACCACTATGCTGTTGGGAGCATAGACTGTCCTTGCTGAAGTAGAGTGAATGGATGACATGTACACTTACTCTTTGGGCACACAGTTCCCTGCCACTCAGGTGGTTATTACATTAATTATAGCAGTGGTAATTCTGACAGCAGTAGGTGCAGATCTTCACGGGAACTACTGGCCACCTCTGTTATCAGGACTGGGAACAATTCCCCAATACCCTTGGTTAAATAAGACAATACAAGTGGCATCATTTTTTAAAAGGGAGAACTGCTGTATATAAATTAAGACCCACTGTTTGCCCTTGACAAGGGCAAATCTAGAGGATAGATTACAGATATCCTAAGTACAGTCATGGCCTTAGGCAGAGAAATGGTGTTCTGCCATCAACTTCATTATACAAAGGCAAGGGACAGGATTTCATTGTGTGTGTGCGCTGCAGGGAACACATGCAAACTTCTTTGTGAAATATAGTTACATGAGAGTCTGAAAAGTCACAGAAACATAACATAACATACGGTAAAGTCCAGTATATCCTAGATTCTATCGCACAATGAGGGAAGGGTTGTTCTTTACAGATATGTCCCTCACAGTGTGCCTGTTCGCTTTTTGAGATTTATCAATGTTTCCCCCCGTCCCAGAATGTAACTGAACAAGTGGAAGTACAAGAATAGTAAGGAAAAATGGTGCACTGAAATTAAAAAATCTGCCATCCCATCTGCGGATGAAAAGGAAGATAATTAGAAGTAACACCACTGACAAATAATTGCAGGGATCACCCAACTTGTTGTGATTACTGACTCTTTTCTTTCTCCCAAGGAGAGAAAGAATTAATTACAAAATAAAATTCAGAAAAAGGGTACCACAACGTATCCTTTAGGAGGGAACCTATTGCTCTAAGATCATTTCTTTTAGAATAGATTTTAAAACAAGAGAATTTCAAATTAAATGTCAAGTGATGCTGTGATTCCTACTGCCAATAAAAAATTAAAGAAGCTATGAAACTGTAGGGGCAGACTTTTAAAAAGATTATGAACTAAAATGGCAAGGGGTGCCTGAAAAATTTAGAAGATGGATCTTGGGATTTTTCTAATGCATGAATAATAACAGTCGTGGTACTAATGGAAAAATGGACTCATCTGAGCTATAGTTTTTTTCTGGCTGCTGAAGACAGTTAGGTTGAGGTTCATCTGACTGTTGGCAGATGTATCTGAGCTAGTGCCCCAAAGATCTCTCCCTAGTCTGTGGAGGAAGACTGCCACCTCTAAGCTGAGTTCAGCTTATCACAAACTGGGTGACTATTATAGATCAGAAGAACTCAGCTTTTACACTGAATATAAAATCCTAAGATGACTAGCTCAGCTACAGATGTCCACAATGTAAACATCTAAAGTTAGGTGAAATTACTTTCCCTTACAATTTTGATATTCTGTGTTTAGCTTCTGCCATCTCTGTGCCCCTCCTTTCTTCTTGCAGAAGTTGGTCATTTGGTACTATGCTGCCAAACACTGCCTTTTTGTTTACAGTACTCAAACCCTTCATCCAGAAAGGAAGGTCTTGCACTGATTCATCTGCATGAAGGAAGTGGAGGAAAAATGAGAAAAGGTAGCCTGATTTCCCTGAGTCTCTTTGGCTTTGATGTCTATTGGAGTAGAAATCAAGGAAGTTTTTTTTAGGTGGGCCAAGCCTGCACTGCATACTGTTCTAACAGGTCACCCTGTGACCATTCAATGATGACCATGAATGTTTCTGAACATACTGAATTTACTAGTACTGTGAGTCACTAGTATAGCCTTAATGTCTCAAAGACCTCCTTGATCTACAGCATATCCTCCAGGAAGAGGGGAAATCATCAGAAATGGACTTTCCCATTCCATAGTGGAAGCATGGTTTATCTTTTGGTCACACAGGCTTTAAAATCACCTTGTCATGGTGAAGCCAGGGAAACCTGTTAGTGGCCCCAGTAATTAACAAGGATGCATTTGGCCTGTTAGCTAAGGTCTCCCTGCTAACACGATTCCAGAAGAGCTGAGACTGGTCAGTGTTGGCAGGTCTCATGATTTTGGGGCAGGAGAACAATGCTGGTTGTTCATTACTGTCATTTTTTCTGGTAGGAAGTTTTTTGTTGTTGTTGTTGTTGTTGTTTTTAAGAAAGAACTTGACCTCCTAGTATAACTTAGTTTAACTTAGTAACTCTAACACTACAAAAAAATAAGCATGTCCTTTATAAAAAATATAGGATGTTGTGGTGCTTTTACCTCTATCTCAAGTGACTTTGTCAGTCAATTGGCATGTAAAGTGATTGGGTTCAATTCTCTCCTCTCCTCTCCCTCAATTCTTATCTGAGTACTTCTCTCACTGTCAAGATGAAGGTACCAGTCACTAGCCTGGAGGTCTTTCTAGAGTGAAGAAGTGTATGGGGAGTGTGTGTGGGAGACTTTCCATCTTTCTTATTAAAGAGAACCCAGTTTTCATTAAATTATTTAATATCACTTAGCATAAAAGACAAAAAACTTGTCCCTGTGGCCTACTAGATAAGGTACCTGCCTGGAATAGCAGAGACCAGTTTCACCTTCAATGAAAATTTATGTAAAAGAAAAGTAAGATGCATTAGAAAGTCATAACCAAAATAAAAGGATTGCTGATGGATGCTCCTGTAATGTTTTCAAGGGCTGTCTTCACTATTTTCATAACAAATTGACCACCAAATGAATATAAAAAATTGGAGAATATTCATAACTGAGAAAAAAATGTATTCATGAATCAAAATTTAATTTTATAAAGGGTTTGTCTTGGGTGTATTTTAGTCATAACTGACATGCCTTAGACCCAGTTCACTTTCATACACAAGGGATAACTCTGGCATAAAACTGAAGTAAAAGTAGATAATTATGCCCCTTGATTCCTCTAATCCTAATGTGTTGACTCAATCCCCTGGTGTCTTTTGAACTTTGCATTTTCATCATTGCCTAATGGTACACTGAATTTCAGCTCACAACACAAAGATGTGTCTGAAAATTAAATTATACTCATATGCCACTGAAGTAAAGCTTTATTAAGCAGGGAAATAGAACAATAGTCCATAACCTTTAAGTGTTCTAGCTGATTCTACAACAACATTTTCTAAGGCTGTTAGGACTAATGTCTCTCTTCTATCTCAGAACATTTTTATAGTATTGATTTGATTATTATTATTTTATGCTCAATAAACTTCTAGTATTTTTTTTAACAATTACATGTGATTTGCTTGAACAATAGATAGTCTCTCAGGAGAAGGAGGCTTTAAACAACTCTGAATGTGCTGCATACCAGTGAGATATAGAGAGTCTGTTATGTAGCTATTTCATTTCAGTGTGCACTAGGCAGAGACAAGAGCATTTTGTTTGATTAATACCATGCAAGATCTACTATCAAAATATTAATATCTTTTAAATAGGCATATCCACTTATTAAATGGGATATCATCAACTTTATTGCCAACATTGCAATATTTATCTGTTTCTCTGGTAATAATAGTTATAATTCTATGACCTAAAGAAATAAAACACACATATGATAGGACAAGGAAAACGGTTTGCACTGTCTACATCCACAAAACTTTCTTTCTTGCATTTATTCTTTTAGGTGTTTAGGAAGACTAAAATTGCAAAATGAAACAAAATCCAGCAGTAACCACAAATGGACGATCTAGAAACTGCCCCTTGGAAATGAGCATAACAAGAATAAAAGTGCACCCTTCTCAACTCTCTACAGAATGCTCTGAATGTAATACTGTGCATTAGGAACAGAACCTAATAATAAAAACATAGTAATGCCTAAATTTACAATGCACATATCTCCATAATTCCCATGATAATCTTATTGCTTCAAATAATATATGCACTCAGAAGCTAGGACCTGATGCAATATAATTAAAATTCAAGGCAGAGGGGGTTATGATTCTTCAGAACAAGTGCATCAGGTGACTAAACACCAGGGAAAGAGGAGGCTACTTCAGCTAAAGGACAATCTTGTCACACCAATAAAGAGCTATAAACTGGTCATCACATTTTGGCTGGAACTTTGAAAGGCTGTGTGGACCTCAGTAATCTGCAGTTGCTATCTAGATCCAAGAAATGAAGTGAGAAGATGGCCTGAGACAGCCTTGGAACACAGGGGCTGTTCCCATGTATTTGGGGCACTATTTAAGTCCCAAATTTTCACCCAGAACACTGGATTTTCCATTTCTGGGCCTATAACAGGAGAACTACAGTCTGGTGATCCACACCTTGTAACTGGTTTTGTAATAGTCAGCTGCTTGCTCACACCCAGAGGTGCCAATGGTTGGTGGAGAACAGCTAGAAAAGCCTGGGATTATCCAAGCATGTGTCCCTGCGCATAAGGATGAGTGTTGCGTTTTCTAGGCGTGCTCAGACAGTCCCATACTGACAGTGTCTGACAAACAAAAGGCAGTGCATTTTCATTTAAAATAGCAATCCACAGGGATTATGTATTGATTCCAAGAGACTGGGTTCTGTTCCTCATCTAACCTATAAAGATTCAAAATTACACAGTCTCTTTCCCATTTCCAAGGAAAAGACCTTATGGCAAAGGCCAGAGAAGGCAAATTTCTAGAGGTCTTTGCTGGGAACAAAATGCTACAGATTTGGACTTTGCTGCCATGCCAACATTATTAAGACCCTAGCAAAGACACCTTGATTTTGGAAAATGGTCAATAGCAAATGCATATGGAAATGTAAAAACTTGATGACCATGTTGTGATACTTCCTGAAAACATTCTCCCAATGTCCTAGTACTTGAGTAATGAAACCTAAGACTGTTTCTATGTGTTTCAAAGGATTTATCTTCCATTAATTTGTCCCTTTGAACCTGGATAATCTTATAGTATCTGCAAAGCTCAGTGATTATAGGCTGGGTGAAGGAGTATCTTCTTTTGGTTATCTGAATCTGTCACTTGCCAGTTTCATTTAATGCCCTTCTATTTTTGTATTGGAAAAGACAGTGAAAAATCAATTACTATTCACCTTCTTCATGCCACTCATGATTCTGCAGACTTTCATCATATTCTCCCTCAGTCATCTTTTTCCGGGCTGATGAGCCCTAGTCTCCGCAAGTCAAAATTCTTATGAAAGTTATCCCTTGTTGCTCTTTCCATGTTCTTTTCTAGTACTACTGTGGTATTCAGGACAGGGCTTCACTGCAGATTTATACTGTGGTGTATGTATGCTTTGTGGTTGTGTCTCTGTTCCGTTCCTAATAATTCCCAAGATTCTCTTCGCTTTTCTGATCGCCACTCAGCACAGAGATGACATTTTTATAAAACTATATTTATAATCCCAAGATTATATCCTCCCTATTTTTAAGAGCTAATAATCAGCTCAGTGTCCATCATTGTATAGGTAAAATCAGAACTGTATTTTCTCATGTGTTTAATTTCATTATTATCTCTACTGAATTTTGTTTAGTCTTTTGTTGCCCAGTCACTATCAAAAGATACTTTTTTCAGAACTTCCTAGTCCTCACATTTACTGGTCTGAATAACTGTTAACCTCCAGATTACTCCAAATTATCTTACCTCTCTATTCAACCCCTTTTTAAGATCATTTGTCGATGCGTTGGAGAAACTGATCTTGATGCAGAGTCCCCCAGTTTGGAAGTGGGGACACAATTCTGTTTCCTATCTTTTAACTTTGAATTCTATTCATTTACTTTTTTCCATTATACTTTAACATGATACTTATGTGCTTTAATGCAGAGCCCCATCTATGGAACAGTAATTAAAACACTGGATAACTCCTTTTCTGGGGCATATCTTACTCAGCCGCAGTTGTAAGTTCTCTCACTGGTCCTAGAAATCTTGCAGTCATTACTGCAGGTGCTTTAATTTGAAAGCATACATTTCCTCCTACTGCTTAGTTTATTCCGTAATCTAACACAGATCTCAATCCTATCTCCAAGAGACATTTTCAGCCCAGGAAAACTGGTGTCCATTTGGTGTCAATCTCATAGCTGCAATCAGACCCACAACCCAGAAAAGATGGAAGATTTTCTTTTGTTTTTTTTTTCACCATTCCTAACAGCTACAAACCTCATCCCTGGGGATCCCCTTGTGCAGACAATGCATGTACACCACCCAAGCTTATGAGGTCCACCAGACACTGAGGTGCCTAAAACTGTGCTCAGTAAAACCTCAGTTCTTTTCTGAACCTGACCTTCACAGATAACACAAATAAAAGCTGCCATCTTTTGTTCATCAATAGTTTGCTCATAACCTTTGTCAAATCCATGCCAGCTCTTATTCCATAAAAGATCTGTTGTCATTCAAATTCTGTTTTCTTCATTTCTAAACTAATTTAATGGCTCACCAAGTATAACAAGTTAAGTAAACTCAAACAGAGAAAATTTAAAAAAGTTGGAATGACAAATCACATTTGGTACTCAGAAAAATTAACTTTTTGTGATTTTTTTCTTTCAGGCCATGTTCAAATAACTGTTGGTCACTCTTGAGGCTAACAGACAGCATTAACTTGAGCTGGAGAAAATTTATGATAATACTGTATGTCTTTTCTAGGCAGCCAAGCAGGCAAACCTTCCATTTCAGAAGTACTTTATGATGTTTAAAGATGAATGAAACTATAAGAAAAATATATTTGGTCACCCTAGAAAAACACAACAGTTGTCTAACTAATGAATAAAGCATTCTCCAAAAGAATAATGTAATTTTGGTGTTCGCTACTTATCTTTGTTTTCTGCCTACTGGATTATGCCATCCATCACATCCTTTCTCTTTTTGTCAAGTGCCACTCCTGGTATTCGTTACTGTTTAACATGATGAAATAGTACCTTGCGCAAGCCTCTTTCCAGTCCCTCTGGAAGAATTGCCTGACTGAAAAATATCTCAGTCTTGTTCATTGAACTCCTTATCTCTTCTCCATGACATCTGGAGTACTGTGTCCAGTTCTGGGCTCCCCAGTACAAGAGGGATGTGGCACTACTGGAGCAAGTCCAGCGAAGGGCCACAAAGATGATTAGGGGACTGGAGCATCTCTCTTATGAGGAAAGGCTGAGAGAGCTGGGCCTGTTTAGCTTGGAGAAGAGAAGGCTGAGAGGAGATCTTATCAATGTGTACAAGTATCTGAAGGGAGGGTGTCGAGAGGATGGGGCCAGACTCTTTTCAGTGGTGCCGAGCGACAGGACGCGAGGCAATGGGCACAAACTGAAACACAGACACTTCCATCTGAACATGAGGAAAAACTTTTTCACTGTGAGGGTGACAGAGCACTGGAACAGGTTGCCCCGAGAGGTGGTGGAGTCTCCTTCTCTGGAGATATTCAAAATGCGCCTGGATGCAATCCTGTGCAATGTGCTCTAGGTGACCCTGCTTGAGCAGGGGGGTTGGACTAGATGATCTCCAGAGGTCCCTTCCAACCTCAGTGATTCTGTGATTCTGTGATTCTGTGATTCTGTGACTTCAGCAAAAAAACTACTTTTGTATTATTCCCTTTCAATCCTCTCACAGGTTTCTGAGCAGAGCAGGCCAGTAACAGAGCTCTCATGAAGAAATAAAACTCATGCCCTCTCTTCTCAGTTGTAGAGAGTGTTACAGCAGGGTAGAGCTCTATGAGCTCTGAACCAGCATGTTTTATAGTGAGATTTCATATGACTGAGGGAAGGGATTCTGGTCAAAGACCTGATATAGAAAACACTCTTTGTGCTTCACTTGTTCATCATTTTACGAGAGGAAAAAAAAAGCTTTTTTTTTCTGCATTGTGCTCTAACTGAATGTCACTTGGAATTTGGTTCCTCCCTCCTCTGATAACAAGGGGCTGAGTGAGGATCAAAATCTAAAATGGCATCTGGAAACCTATTGGCATAAAATGAAAAGACAGAGATCATTTACACTACTTACCCCTTATCTTTTACCCCTGTCTAATTACTTATTTACCACATATTCTTATTATCTAGAAACCTGGGATGCTTAAAATAACTCCTTCCAGTTCTGTCTGTTCAAGTGGTCTTAGGCATTATTAATGGAGAGGATGAAAATAGCAAAGCCTTAATGCGATACATTTTTATCAGAGTGCGATGAAAAAAAGCTATTTTTTTTTTCAAGTGAGAGCACATTGTTACTTTCACTGCATTTAAACTCACAGTTAGTCATTTTGCAACATTATTTACATTTTAAAAACCCTTAGTGCCATTTAGTGCAATTTTATATTACAATACTAATGTTATGCTAGCACTAAATTCAACTCCTCTCTTAAATGCAGCATTGAATTGCTCTTCTTTCTTTTAACTGATCTTTCTCCTACCTCATTTTCAATAAATTCTAGTAAACATTAAGTATGCTACTGCTGCTTTCACAGAAGTACTTATATGGCACTTTCATTCTGTTTTTAGACTAATAATCTGACTTAATTATGAATGATGCCAAGATTATAAATGATTGGGTTGTCTTCTGAAAATGCAAATTGATTTCTCATGCTTTTTCTCCTGCCTCTTTCTAAAATAGACTTTAAGTTCCAGGCTGGAACATCTGCTTTCAATAAAGTCCTTATATATTTTCCCAAATGATTGCGCTCACAGTGTGGGATTTCTCTTTTGTTCACATCCATTTCCATACTTTTTCCTCATCTTTGTTTTCACACTTGTAAGAAGGGGAACTACATCCCTTGTATGTTTGATGCATTTTGGTGTGCTCCTTGGGATGAAGGACTGCAAAGCTTGGAATAGCGTGTAAAAGTCATTCGTGACACAGCACGAGCCTTTCCTAACAGGTGACCCAAAAAGTGAGAAGTCTGAGTGAGATCTGCTACTACAGCTGCAGGTCATTTCTTGCCAGGAGGAGGGAACAAAGTTAAATACTAATTCTCATGGTCTGGCTTGGAAAGGAGATAAGACTGTGTCCCTACAAAGTCTGCCTCTGTGAGAGCAGTGCGTTGTCTTCTGTGGGCACCAGTCTGATACACAGCAAAGCTTTCCTGTGTGAAGAATACAGCATAGCGGCCTGCTTTCCCAAACTCTGTGGCACTAGCAGATACAGCAAAGGCACAGAGGCTCCCTAATACTTTTCCTGTTTCAAGGATTTTTGCATTTCAGGGAGCAGAAATCAGGGATAGGAGGTATTTCTGGTTCATTAGAAAAGGAAATGGAAGAACCTTTTCAGCTTCTGCACATGACCGGCTTCAGTGTCTCATGCCAGGGGAGGGAGGGGCAGAGGAACAACACTTTGGTAGAGTGAAAAAAGGACTGACATGTATTTTGGCACCTTTTACACAGAAAAGCCTTCCGAACCTACATTGTCCTCATACCCATGTCAAAGCTAGTAAATAAGCCAGGCAGTGCAAAAGGGTCAAGTTGAATGTGGCTGTACCTAAGTATAAACTTTTCAAGTGATTCCTGGAATGTCAATTTATAAATCTGAGAGAAAAGCAAAATGCAACCTCCTGCCAAACAAAAATTGGATTTAAATACATTATTTTTTGCTATAATAGCTTCCAAGGAAAGCACGTATGGAAAAAAAGCCCAGAGACCATTTACAGTAGCACTTTAAAGTGCCAGTGTTCCTTTATCTTTCCATTTTATTTCTTCCTGGCTTCCATCCCAAGCTCTTCATATAACCTAGATGCAGGCTAAGCAGGCAGTTGCCTGGGGCAGCAGAGCAACAGCAGCTTCAGTACCTATATTTTCTTTGAAAAAGCCTTGCAGATCTTTCTACTGAGGGTAGGACAAAGTTTTCAGGGCAGCCGTCACTGAGCAGCAGCTGCTAATTCCACCTCTTACCTCTGCACAGTTCCGGCAGGATGAGCAAATTAGACTTTTAAGACCTTTCTCCCATCTCCCCTCTAAACTTTATCAACTGTTCAACCCAGCTCTCTCCCTAACTTTGCCATACACAACACTACTGGAGTAGGATAATTCAGTTTTGCTCACTCTTTTGAGGAGCACTGAACCAGCCCCAGATCTGGGGTCCTCTAGACTCCTGGAAAAGGGAAAAAGAGAGGTCCTTTTTCTTTTAAACTCTGCGTGGGTGAGGTTCTGTCTTGTATTTGCCTTTTGTTGTGCAGTTACCCAGATGATTTCATTCTCCAAGGCTACACTCTAGAAACTATCCTGAAGAGCAATACTTATTTAAAAATGCCTTTATACTTTTAGTATCGCCTGTCTTGCTGATCAGTCTCCAATCTGTTGCTATATATTTGGCGCCATATAGCTGTACCATATAATCCTCTTGTGATGTTTCATTTAATAGGTTTTATTCCATACAGTGCCATCTTTATGGCATATTACAATTTTTAAGAACTTTATCCATAAAATTCATATAATATACTTTCATTTGCCAAATATAATGAATTTAGTTTTTCCATTTCCTTCTCTCTCTGCAGGTTTAAAAAGAAAAAGAAATTTAAAGAAATAAAATATTGGAGCAGTGAATCAGCTAATGAAGAACATGTTAATACTAGACATTTTTTGATTTTATGGGAATAAATGGTTAGGTATAGTTAAATAAATGGTTAAGTACTGGTTATTTTGACAATTATTTAAAATAAAAATTGATCATAATCAACGGAAAAATTAAGACAGTTTTACTGCCTTATTGGTATGCATAACAGCACAGTGCATTGTTTAAATGAATTATCTTTACAACTTATTTGTACCATGACCACCTGCTCAGTTCTCTTGTGCTGCATCTAAATATCAGGAGTCAGTATGCTTCCACTTCTGGAAGTGACTGAAATGTTGCTTTCCCATGGAAAATCAGGATACAATGGGAAAAGACGGAGACAGAAGCTGGCTGAGCTGCTGTGTTTGATATCTCTGATTTTACTTTAGTAGAAACTGTTTTTTCCATTGTTATTTTTCAGAAAGGAAAACAGGATGATTTTGGATTATATGCTGTGTTTCCCTGCAATATTACTCTCTTTTATTGTGATTAGAATTTTACATTAACTGTTAATGCTTTTTACTAAGAAGCAGGTTAATTGTATCATCTAATTTCAATTAGCTCTAATAGAGTGCATGTATAGCTTCAGAGTCTATTGTGCATGTCCTCACATAGATGGGGAAATGGAGTTAAAGTTATTATTTTGATGTCCTGATAAATTATGTTCTATATTATGTTAGATTAACAAAATGCATGACTAATGTCCCATGTACACATGAGCTGTGACAGCATTTCTGAGTGTTAATAAATCTGAGTACTGGCTGATGTCCAGTCCTTTTTTTTTATGGTTAATGCAAATTAAGTCCAGATCTTCTCATTATACTTAGTAATTTACTTCTAAATGCTCAAATTTATTGTTTTCATTATTGTTTTCAACCTTCATACTATAGCTCTCCAGACTGAATTAAAAAGTCAAAAAAAAAGGAGATAAAAATTATATCTAGTTTGGGGCCTGAAGATAGTTGTTCTTTCTGAAAGCACATTGCAGTCATAATGCAGAAGTTAATGGTTACAGGCAGCACTTGTTTGAAACAGCAGATATGTAGACGTTGAATTTGTTTGCAAACTTCACCAGTATTGAAACTATCAAAGAAGTTTTGCTGTACAGTAGAATGTAAATATTAGAGAATTATATTACCCCTGTGTTATAAAAAGGAAGAGCTTTTTGCAGCTGTGAAGTACTAACCAGGCCAAGGACAAAGGATGGTGCTGATAACACAGCATGGCCTGGCTGCTTTGCAGAGGGTGTGCCATATATGAAAGGCATAAAAATCATGGCCTTGAGCCTTGAGAATAGACTTTGGAAATACTAAAGTAGACAATGTTTAATGGCAAGGCTAAAGCCCCATGAGCTCTCCTGGTAAGTCTGTGAAACGCACATCTGAATAGTTGGGGGTCAGGCCACAATGTACAATGACTTACTATTTTCTATTATTTTGCACCTATCTGACATTAGTGAGTCATGCAAATGAGTGCTGCTGTTGTTAACTCAAAGAATTAGGTCAGTTGTACATACGTCTCCCCAAAAAGCTTCTCTGAAACATCTTCATAGTCTATTGGTAAATGATGAACAAATTAACAAATTGAATCTGACAGAATCGTATTTCAGTAGCCATTCTTAACCATTTTTCATGTCAACATGATTCTAAAGAAGATAAAATAGTAAGGGGAAAGAGGGATAAGAATACAGTTTAATCTTGGGACAGGTATTCCCAGCTACTTAAAGAATAATATGTCAAAGACAGAAATAACTTGACAGTTTAAATAGTAAATATGTACTGCATATTGTAGAGGCAGTAAATTCCTTCCTGGCAAAGGTCCAAATGATTTCTGCAGGAGCACAGTGTGTGGAAATGAATTACTTGACAAAAATAGAATTGGAACCTTTGAGGGTTTTTTTTTATGTATTGTATGTAATTAAAATGGACAATGAACAAGCTTGCAGATACTGATTAGCTACCTCACCTGTCCTGGAATTTTTATTAGTGCTCTTGAAACTCTTAACTATGAGAGGCTTCTTTAAGGAGTGTATATATAGTTTTCCAAGAAGGCAATTCATCCCACCCAACTTAGATGTCTAAAAATTACCTAAGTGTAAACTCATCTCCTTTATCTCCCTCTATAGGCACTCAAGAAAAACTGACCTCTGGAGGGAGTGTTTCATCTCATCCTAAAATAGGTGTCTAAGATAAATTGGCCTCTGACAGTGTTGTTTCTCGCCAGTGGCTTTAGAGGGAACCCAGGTTGATTAATGACTAATTTTTAGACATCTATTGAGATAAATCTTACCGTTGGTATATTTTAATTTAAAATTTCTTTGCATGAGAAAGTAGGCTATGCATAATAGTAAGTTTGATTCTGCAGTTTTGTAAGTTTGTGATCAACCATTAGATACACAAACGACTCCAAATAATGACAGAAGTAATGACACTACTTGTACTGGAACGGGATGTTTAATAAAGAATGTAAAGATCTGCTCAATTTTCTTTTAGACCCTTACATGACAGAGCTTGTTCCTATGATTAAGTTGTGATAAGTTTGTAAGTAAAAATGTT
Source organism: Apteryx mantelli (assembly GCF_036417845.1). Classification (NCBI taxonomy): domain Eukaryota; kingdom Metazoa; phylum Chordata; class Aves; order Apterygiformes; family Apterygidae; genus Apteryx; species Apteryx mantelli. Next base: position 90,915,519 of record NC_089980.1, read on the forward strand.
AACTATTTATCAAACTTTTATGACAGGTCCATCCATGTTTAGATAGAAAGCACCAAAGTTTTTTTCATATATTATAAATTTTCCTAAATAGGTAGCAGAAATGTTAACAGTCTAGTAACGATTATCTCTGATTTGAAAAGCTTTGGCTAATTCTGAGCACATGGAATGGGGTTCTTTACAATGGGGAAAAGTCAGGGCTACTTTTTCCTCCTCACAGATTACAGGCCTGTGTCCATATTGGATGAGGTTTTCGAAAGCAATCATAGTAATCAAATCAAGAAACTGTATATGAATTTCATTTAAACATAATGTGCCCTTAGGTCATTCCAAGCTAGGCATCTGAATTTATTTGTCCCTACTGAAAATCTGATCTAAATAAATGAAATTTGGAGACAGCTGAAGTACATATCTCTGTATTTAGTTCATATGTAACACAAATTATTATACATAACATACATTATTCTAGAGATGCACATTAAAATGATGTCACGTAGCAGGTGGTTACAAGACTAACATAGGCTCTGATTAGTCAGTGGGGTTATTTAGGTGTGAATCCACATGACATTCTATCGAACAAACTTTTGAAAACTGTTTTATTCCTATATCGCATTCTTCTAGTTGTCCTAGTCTATTTAATTTTATGAACTTCTTCCCTCTATTTCTAATCATTATTGCTTATTTTATTACAGATATTACTTTCCTAGGTGGGCATCAAAGGTCTCTTTCAGCAAAATACTTAAATACATGCTTAATAAAAATCACAGTCTAGAGCTTTGAGGTTTTAATGGGCTCATTCCTCCAAGTTCAGACATTGCTTTCTTTTTCTTTTCCTTTTCTTTCCCTGTCAAATCTAATCTTAGTCAAAACTTCCTAAATCCTGGTCTACAACCCTATTTTTTAGTGGTTTAAAATTACATATTGCACCCTATGGTGCTAATCCAATTTTACAATTTTATGCTTTTTATAGAAGCAAGTGATTGTGATGTAGGTTAAAGTGCATTAAAATTCTGGTTATGTGATATGCAGAGTCTAAAGTTGTGATGGATCAGGTAAGGTGAATGAAAAGTGAATTCTTCAGGGTAGAAAGGACAGCCCTATCTGATGTAGGTGAACCAGATACATAACAAATATTTCATGTTTTTCAAATAGAAAGATGCCACAGTCGTGTAAGAACATTTCCACTGGAACTTCTTCATTAAAAGCAGTTTCATATGACTTCTTATGCTTCAAGGCCTTAGAGTATGAGAAGTGATAGCTTCCCATCACAACCAGAAGTAAATTATATCTAAAGCAATTCATTCAAATCCTATTTAAATGCATCAGATGGAAAGAGAAGATGGCAAGTCAATTGGCAGTATCCTTTGTTCAATGTCATGAGTTAAAATTTTTTACCTTTAATAGCACTGAGGAAACACAGTCACACTGCTGCTTTTTCACCCTTCAAAGGGTGGAATGAAGATTGGCCACCAGGAGCTAGTTTGACTTGTAGTGAAAAGGACAGGAGCAAAGGGGCTGGTCTGGGAAAATCAAAACTAGTAACTCAAAGAAAATAGCTATAAATTCTGTATGAGGACTGGCATTTTCTTTTTGTCTGTCTTGTCTGTTAAGATGCATAGCTCTTCAGAGCAAGGTGTTTCAGACAGCTGTTTCTGTATGTTTATATAGTGCCTAACACAATGTGTCTTCTAAGTGATGCTTTAACAAAATTAGTAGACTGTGTCAACCTGCACTTAACCGAATTTTGGATTAGTAATTTGTCCTGAATATATTCTGTTGATAATTTTGATTTTGTAAATTTCTGACATAATTTTTAAATAGAGTGAGAAAGGTAAGGTTTCTGTTTTGTGTCTGAGTAGGTGCAATGGAAAATGGGCACAAATTCTTGTACGGGTATCAGACTATTCCTTCTTCTATCTTTAGACAATCACAGCTAAACATTTCTGATTAGTGTATTAGTAACCAGCACAATACTATTTTATTTTAGTATGCAGTTTACTTCCTAAATGCTCCATGAAAAGATGTCTGGGTGCTCCTTGATATGACTCAGAAACACAGCTGAATATCTGTTTCTCAGTTATTGCCCTAAATCAAACTCCAGCAGCCAAAGGCATATTTCCGACCTTTTTGAGCTGCCTTTAGAATTCCTCCAGATTCTATCAGCTCGGGAAATGCATTTTAGCATTCCCTTAAGGTTAACAAACCAGGGCTGTCTGGACTGTGGATGGTCAGAATCAAAGCTGCTAGAGAGAATCAAGTGAATTCTGATGCCGGACCAGAGTTCTGCCACATTTTGCAATAATTACAAGCTCAGTTTGCTAGACAAGCCCAAAGCCTGCTCTCGGGAAACAAAGTAGTCAGGATCACATGCAGATTCATTTCCTCATGCTAACTCTTTGAATGGTATAGATTACAGTTATTTTTGGCTCTGCTGCTGTTTTAGGTTGCCTCAAACAGGTGTCCTTTATGCTTTATTAGTTTCCTTCTGGGAACTCCACTGACAAGAAGAGTTAGGTGTGTGCTGCACGACGCTATCGCTATCATAATATACATGCTTACTGGTGTGCATGGTCCCATCATACGCGCTGATCTGGGCTCTCCCCACAGTACCACAACCATTTTACAGTTTAAGCAGAAACCAAGTTCCGTATCAAGAACAAGTGGGTTAGAGCCAGTAGCTCTCAGGGTATATGAGCCTCTGTTTTGCAAGTGATCCCCTGGCATTCTGAGTGATTAGGTACTTATTTTAAATTAACTCATACTCAGCAGAAGGGAACTTGGGAACATGCAGCAATGGGGAAGGTCTGAAAGGACCAGCATGCACCAGGCAGTGTAATAGGTACATAACTCTGACAATTCTGGGGATAGAAATAAGATAGGCAGGTAATTTTCCTCCTTGCCTACAAGACTTCTGAATTCTTCTTCAAAAGAGAAATGAAATTGAGATTCTCTGAAGAGTTTTGATGGTTGATTTTTGTAATAAATAAAAAAAAGAAAACAAGCCACTGAAAATTCCCTTCTTGCAAGGTCAAAGCCCATGATCAGGAGTCTGACCAGCTGTGAGAGAAAAGGAGTTTATGTTCTTGATCCTCTTACCTTACCCAAAGGTTGAATCTCACCATCCTGCATCTTATGTGCATGCCCTGCTTAACCTTTTAGTCCTTTATTTTGACAAGAATTCTGTCCTGAACTCAAGAAACAAATCTGAATAGCAGATTTGCTGGTACTCACAAAGTGTTTAAATTTGGACAAGTCTGTACTTCTGGAATGAAAATAATTTTGCTGAAATTCTCTATATCTTATTAAATCATTACTTCACAGTTACATATAAAAAAATCACTGTAGATATTATTGGGGAATGCTGTATTGAAGGGATTAAGCAAATTATACTAAATATGCATACGCTATTGCATTCACTTTATGAGAACCTGATTCTGAGTTTCAAAGAAATAAACTATCCACATTTTATAAGGTGAATAAAATGGAAAGTACTTTATACCTGAACAGCTTACAGCAAGAAAGCCAGCATGATATCTGTGTGCTAGCTGCTACTTAACTGTCTTGTCCTAATTACTTACATTTTGGCACTGTTTACCTTCATATTCCTGGTAACATTTCATCTTCCAGTATAGCTCATTACAATTTCAAGATATTACAATATCAATATGACTATGAACTGGAGATTTTTTGTTTTAAATTCTGTCTGCTATACATGGTAGTGTCCTGATTGAAACAGATTCATTGATTTGAAAATAAAGCTATTTATATTTGAATGTTATGAATGTTGTTTTATCACATTAAAAATAAAACAGTGATTAATGTGGTTAAAGGTAAGTGAACATAACTTCAGAGTTTTTGCCTTTTCTTATAAAGCCTTGGTATGCTTGAGCCCCAAGACATGACGCAACCGTGTCTAAGAATTTATTGCCATTACATAAGAATTGCATCAAGGACACCCAAAATTTCATATTAGCACAGACTGTCCAGTAGTTAATTGATTATTGTTACACAGTAGGTTGATTCTGTATGTATTCTTGTTTTTGGAGTGATATAATGTTTTTTATTATAATGATTAATTCTCATTATTATATTCAGCTGGGAAAAATGTGGAAACTATTCTCTGAAAATATTTTCTGTGTTATGCAGAGACACATTGCACAACTGCTGATCACTTGTAATTTATACGTTGAAAGAAACAGGCTTCTGTCCTGCTCTTTGTCTCTGAGAGATTCTTGAGAAAACATGGTACCATCCCCTTTAGGAGAGAGGCTAACCTCAGGAAAAGAAAGATTTTACTTAGCCTCTTCAACACAGTTCAGTTTCTTGAGAAGCCTTTCATATCCCACTTCACTGTAAGTTTTGTGTGCATTTATGTGCAGAGTTAGGCAAAACCTATAAGGATTTAGTTAAACATTGAAAGTTTGGGACTGTTGAACTGTGCAAAGCTCTCGTGTATTTAAAAATTGGAAAAAAATCTTTTTTCATTTTAATTATTGTGCTCTAGGCACTATTGGCAATGCAAAACTAAAAACATTTTGGTCATATGTAGCACTGTAAATAATTTATCTATAAAGATGCTCACTTAAAGTTGTGGGTATATCATGTAATTTAATATGAATAAAATCATCCTTATAAAGGGGTCATTTGGACCAAGATCTTGATACCAATCTTCCTAGTTTTTTTCATCTGACTGAATGTGTCCTGCTGTAGTAAATAACAATAATGTACACCAATCAGCTTGGACATCAGTATATTTTGTTTTGAGTGAACAGTATAAAATATCTAACATGAAGCTGAATGAATCAAATACAGTGCCTGTGCCAGTAGGGATTAAAAAGCGCAAAAAAAGAAGAGTCTGCTTCATGGTTGTGATACCAAAGAGATCTTAAAAAATTATTTGGAAAATGTATGTCCTCAAAAATATTGTTTCTGATGCAATAATTAAAAGGGTTTAATTTTATGCATATAAAGAATGCATTAGTATTAATACTGAACAATCTGCTAGAAAGCATATATTTCACGAATAATGCATAGAACCTTTATGGAGTTCTTTATATTGATACTACATTTAGAAAAGATTTTCCTGAAAGACTTGTATATATAAGGAGCATATATGAGCAAAAGAAACTGAGCAGTTAGCATAAAGAATCACTTGTAAAATTATATTTGGTTTTCACTTATTAGTTACAGTGGAATTAATTTCCTAGGATGATCATTATTCAGGTAATGCACAACAATCCAATGACAACTTTATATTTATGCTGTATTCCTCATAAGTTATCCCACTATAATTCAAAACTACAAGACATCTATAAACAAGTTTAAAGTAAATTCAGTCATGTAGAACAGGAAAAGAAAGTGAGATTTTGTCTTTGTAAGGAAATTTAATCAAAGAAGTTATAATTCACAGGGAAATGGTTATCTAGTTCAAGCATTCCTATAATACCAAACAGCACTTGAATCCTCAGAAATTACAGATATTAAAACTCTATCATTGCTTAGGTTATTGTAATGCAAATTCACTGCTGGGCACATTTTAAGTGCTATATAGTCTTTCCTCCAAACTGGACTAGACAAAGCCATTGGCTGTTACACTGTTGTCATTCAGCTCATTTTGATGAAAAAGCAATTACTTAAAGCAGAATAATGTGAAGAGTGGCCATGATCACAGCAGGTTAGGTTAAGAGTTTATTAGAAAACACAAGCTATTTAAATTAACCCAAATGACCAACATGTCAGTTCAAAAGAAACATGTGCTTTAATTTGTTAAACTGTAACCTTTGCTATATTAGAAAAATACCTTGACACAAACACTTTACAAATGTCAGCAGAAAATCCATACTCCATTTCTTCACATTGGTTTTGTGACACAGTGTTTGCTAATATTCGTCAAGGGATAAGTTACGATTGATTTCCTTCCACCCTTACTCTTTTCTCTTGTATTACAGGGAATTAAAGGGCAAAAATGACCTGTTTTTTTCCCAGACCATTCATATAGATATGCTACAGTAGGTAAACTTAACTGCTGCCTGGAACTTAAAGGTCAACAGCATCTCTCAAAAAAGCTTTGAATGGTAACCATTAGAGAAGGCCAGAGCATCTTTGGAATGAGCAAAAGTAATGAAGAAAGTGGAGGAGCTGGCTTAGAAGGATATTCGGAGGCACTTACTTCTGTATCTTCCCTCTCTAGGTTGCTCATGTGTATTTGCATACCAAAATGGAATAGCTGAAACCAGTTTGCTTTAAAGCATCAATAATACTTCTTACTTTAGGATGAAATCTCTTCATTTTCAAAACTCTGTTTCCATCTGTCCCTTTCAAACACTTTTGTCAACATAAGATTTAAAGATTCCAGGGTTTGTATATTGGTGTTGTGTTCCCCTGTTGAAAAGGCATTGCTTTTTTGTTAATGCATTTTGAATTGCACAGGAAAGTGCAATAAAGACACTTTTAAAATAACATTAAGGCCAGATTCTGGAAATGATCCATGAATATGAATTGTTTCACTTCCACGCCTATATTTTGAAAAATCTGACCGTGAGCTGTTAATACACCTGACAAATGAACATATGTATAAATATATGTATGCAGAAACATGTGCGCATGCACACGCACACATACACACATGCATGCATGCATATTTAAGTACACATCATTTGTTATATGTGTATTTTCTTGGAGAAAGCTTGTAAGAAGCAATAAATAGTTTTGGTGACGTTAAATCAAGAAACTGTAAAGGAAGAAGATGACTGTCTTTCACAGAATAAGGGGAACAAACCAATAAAATACTGTATTTCATGTGAATGTGGAGCTTGCATATTTACTTCTTCATTGCCTTTAATTCCCTAAGAAATGATGCAGTCAAAGTAAACACTCAAAGGAGATATCTCAAACCAGACCCCCACAGACTCAGCAAAACTTTATTGTTTTAAATGGAATTAAGCCTCATTATACCAGCAGAATTTCTGGGATGGTTCAGCAGATATTCCGTCTCAAGGATATTTATCCTTTTGCTTTTGACAAAGATAGGCAAAGAGAGCATCCTAAATATGAAGTACAACAGATGGAAAAATAATGGAGACAGACACATTTCATTCAGATATAGAAAGACTATATATGTAATTTTTAAGAATAGGATAACAAAATAATACTGTATATAAGTCTAAAATTCAGGGGACAGTTATGCTGAGATATGTTATGTCTGACATGATTGGGGGGGGGCAATATTTACTTGTTTCTGAAAATGTCCAGAAATTGGTAACTGTACTAGTCTTTCCTGCCATATGCACATCATATTTTTAGATACATTCCTAGATACTGACTGTAGAGAAGACCATTATAAACCTGCATTTTCATATGTGATTTAACCAAAGTTCTGACTGTGTTGAATATGGCCTACAGTTAGGCAAGAGTATAAAAATACTCCTTTTTGCTGGTCTGTGTACACATATTTAAAGGAACATGTCCTCTCAATTCATCTGTGATGAGATAAATCAAAGGAGTTCCCAATCTTTGCACAAAATACTTTTTCTATGCATGAATAACATAACAAGAAAACATAGTGTAAGTTTGAACACAGTTCAGAGTTCATCAGAGACAGTATACTGGTCTAGGTAGTTACCTAGCTCACAAGTGAATTTGCGCTGTTACAATGCAAAGAAAATCTAGGTCATGGAATGTAATAAACAGAGTGCATTTAAATTTTGATCTGTTTGCTTTCAAACTTACAATGAGAATAATAAAAAGTCTTAATCTGAGAATTCATTGTGTGCTTTAGCTTTTTGAATATCATTCTTCTCTATGCAAAATGCTAACAACCTTAACAAAATGAAGAAATTCTCAATGAATGAAAAAAAGAAAAAAATTATTGTGTTCATTGCAACAAAAACTGACATCAGAAGTTCCAGGGATCTTTTTTAAGTAGGAAAACAGATCTTTGTAAAAAGTTTACTTTGGTTCAAAGACCAAATAGCTTAAGTATTTATTTCCCAAGATGTATATTACCATATTGCTTAATAGATGTCAGTGATGTGATACTTGAGCCTTTTTGATTAAGCTCTGGTTGAACTTTAGATTGCAATAATCAACAGTCAGTACAATTTAAATTTTAGATTATTTAAGAAGTCTTCAGAAGCACAGACATTATAATATGAGATGATTATTGTCGTTCTTATGAAAGAGGCTGCTAAATCCAGTGGGAATGTTCATCAGCATACTGTAATCAGCAGCTACGGAGAATGCTTAATTACAGTTATTTAGGTGACATGTTGATGCAGTAGTAGTGGTGTTGAAAGCAGAAAAGTTGCATGAATTAACACTTATAGCCATGTGAGAGGATATTAAAAGGCATCAATATCAATGTAGAATGTCTGATTATGTGGCTGTTTATATTAATTTACCTTACTATATAAATTACAGTGCTCAGCATAGAAGACCATTGAGCTTACATTTTCTCTTATCTTTGGTACTTATTCAAGAGGGACGCTACTGCATTGTATTTGATTGTCCTGAATTAACTGTTCATGGTAGATTTAAGTAGTTTTTAATAAACTAGAAAAAAGAAAAGAAAATACATGTATGGATAATTGTAATTCTAAGCTTCATTTTTAGCATCATTTTCCTGATTAGTCTGGGTGTCAGAATTGATCTGAAAGAAATTATGAATGCGCATTTTTGCATATTCATGAATGTTAAATGGAAAGATTCATACAGCATAGTATGAATTAGCATAGCATCTTGGATTACTACTTAATAGCTTCTAGACTTGTGATCTTACAAGACTTAGGCTAATCGGCCATGCGATAAGTTCTGCTTTAACACAGGAAATTCTTCAAGGTTTAATTACTGCATTCATATGTGAAGAAAGTGACTGATATTCCACCTTTCATGTAACCAAAATACATTCTCTATTCGGATAAACCAAACCCTTTACTATCAGATTTGGGCTTCATATGAAACCAGTGTTAACTATACCACAGTCTGAAAACGTCTGCATTTTCTGTACTTTTTTTACAATTCCATTTCAATGTTTAAAATAATATATCTTTAATGTCATAATAAACTGTAACTATAGTTAACAAGAAATTGCCAATTGAATATGAAATTTCCAAACAGCCACAAATTTTAACACTATTGATTCACTAGTGTGTTTTTATGGGTACATTATGTGGAATTTTGCCAGAAATCAAAGAATAGACTCTAGCCTAGCATAAGCTGGAATGCTGCAAAAGTTGTGGCCCTCTAGTGCTTTACTTTACATTAAACAAAGTGCAGATGACTTATGAGATATTTGCTGAAATCTTAATCATTTTCTGGGAGTTTCTTTAAAACAAAAGGTTTTACATCTCATGCAAAGCAGGCGATATCTTTTTATATTTTATATATTCAGCTCAGTTGCCAGGAGGATTTTTTCCCCCCCACATCATATGAGTAGCTAAATGAAGGTCTTAATCTGTTATCTGTACACAGAGAACCTGAGCATCTGGAACTGAAAACTCAAAGTATGTGACATTTTCTCAGAAGGAACCAATAAGTATATGCAACATATTGGAGGAGAAACAGGGGAAGCTACATCATCTCCCTGCAATTTTGAATGTGTGCCTACTCAGGGATTATAATTAGAAAAGTACCTGAGTAGGTTATTAATTCCAACTATTCAGAATCTTTAGCACTAGTATTTAAAGGCTTTTTGGCCACTGAAATGCAAATAGGTAGTGCTTTATTCATTTTACACTGCAGTTCAAGTTCAAGATTGGCTTGTTTAAAATTGAAATAGAAATGTTTCTTCATATGGCATTTAATCATACATAAAAGGTTGGGAAAGATGGAGAGGACAGGGGTTTTGTTTGTTTGCTTTATGGATTCATTTCTTATATGCTTTCTGCTGAATGAAGAACTAGTGAAAGGGCTTTAGGACAAGGATGGAAGAGTGGACGTAGAGTTCCTGTCTGTAGTGATAGATCCTCCAGTTTTTAAATTTTTGTATCCAGTGGCTGTGCAAACTTACAAATGCTGCAGGGAGGAGGGAATGGAGCCTCCCAGCACTGCTGTGGATACGATGGAAGGCAAAGCTCTGTTCATGTATTTTAGAAGATGAGCACCACATAGGTGGAGACACATGGTGGAAAAGCATCCAGGTTGCATTGGAATTTTAGGCAAGATATTGAAGCTTGTCTCTCTAGACCAGTGTGCATCCAGGACACTGCCACTCAGACCAGGAAAAAATCAGAGAATCTGGGGCTCCACCAAAGCTAGACAATATTGTGGACCTTTTAGATTACAGTCTTAGGTGGAAATATCTAAATCTCTTCTGGGTTCAAAAAGATTTTCAATACCTCACGCTGTTACAACACAGAGGAAGACACAGTCTTGATAAAGGAAACCCAACTATGCTATGGTTAAACATTGCAGGAGGTTGTGTTGTTAATCTAGATTTTAATCTAGTGATGACTGCTCCTTTTATTGTAACTATTGGTGATATTCAACATACATTGGTAAATTTAGTTCCTTCCAAGAGAACTTGCTTTTGTGACAATATTCTAACTTTCTGATTTTTCCACCTATACTTCTTCTTTTATTCCACAGCTGGGGGAGGGGGGGGATCTTTATGATAACTGATTATGAGATCCTATTTTTATAAATATAAGGTCAGTGGAGACTGTCAGAACACTTAGACTTTTGTCCAAAGTAAAACTTTTCTTCTGTATTGAGTCTAGCGACTTGTCCATGATTGATGTATTCCAAGACATTCAGATAAAATACGAAGACCTCAAGAAATGTCAGTCTACCACTTCGTTTGGCAGTCTTTTGCAATGGCTACATGGAAATACTTCCTTTCTTCACCATGGCTGAACGTTTGAAGATTATTGAGCCTCCTTTGTAGCAGCTTCCAAATGGCTTTGTTGTTTAGCAAGTTTCTGCAGCTTTTCTTTCAGCAAATAATAGATAATGTGTAATCATAATAATAAATCAAGTCTTTGAGATTTTTCATCATCAATTTACCCCCTTTCTCTACTGGTATTATTTAGTTGGCTCTGAAAATGAAAAAGGAAAAAAAACCTAAAAAGATCAATACAGAATAAATAAGAGACAGTGATCTCTCAGGCATATTTGTTAAGAGCATGTGTCAATGGTTTAAAGTGTAGTTAAAATATAATGGACTCCAGCTGCTACGTAATCTTAAGGTGTCTTCTTCCAAAGCAGAAAACAATAGCACTGAGGAAGAGCCCTATTACGATGTCTTTATTTCATTTCTGTAAAATGTCTTCAGTAGATATAATCATCTTGTTGAAGGATGTTAGTCATGGCTGCTCATTCTATCATTATTGACTCAATATATTCAGAATAGTTTGGATAACAAATCTACAATGTATCTCCACTAATAAAATATCTGATCATATGTAAACAACAAATTGATATTTGATTATGATTTCTGATGGGCCAATGTTCATAATGTGCTAAATTTACTTTTTTCAATGTTTTGCTCCTAAGGCTGGGCATTTAACTCTATATTTATTCACAAAATGTTCCAAGGAGATCCTTGAATTCTTCAAAAGCGGGCCATCTCTTTAAATTTGTATTTGCATTTGTGTTCAGATACACTGGTATTATTCAAAGCTATAATAGTGACAATTACCAAACCATACGAACAGTGGCTAGAGATCCTATTTAATATTGTATAGGATAATCAAATGTTCTGAGAAAGCATACTGTTCATACTCAACTTACTAAAGAGATTCCACTGTATATACACACTCTGCAGAAATACAACTATTTTGTATGTATTGTTTTTTAATTCATCCTCTGTGGTCACAATCCAATAAAGAAAAAAGAAGTAATCTATATACATAAAACCTGTGAAATTTCAATAACACTCTTTACATGGAGCTTTTAAGCATCATCAAATCAAAGTATGTGTTAACGACAAATTAATTTCTTGTAGCAGTTTATTCTATTTTCACCCTCCTTTACAAATATGACTAAGACGCTCGAGTGATTAAAATGCTGTTTGTTGTCTTACCATTTCTTTGGGCTCTTTTCCATTATATTATCCAGCCCAAGGGAGGCTTTTTACATGTCTGTCAAATGTGAGGCAGGATTTGATGCTCGTCATATTACTCTGAAGGGAGACTTTTTAAGGGAGAACTAACAAACAAAATACCACAAATCCTAGCCTGAGCTGCTTCTTAGCTTGGGCTGAACCTACAATCACTAGCACATTTCCACCCCTAAGCTCTTTGACCAGCTCTCTAAGGATATCATTAAAAGTACTGTATAGCGTGTATAGAAAAGTGAAGAGGGAAAGATGTAGTCTGCAGTAGATTGTATGCCTTAGTTATATAATAAACCAAGTCCAATTACATGTGATGTGACATGTGCTTGGGAGAAAGCAGCTGCAGTTACACAAGGCAGAAAACTAATTTGGAAAGCTGGTGTTTTAGGAGTAGATGGGAAGTAGGCGGCAACATTTTTTTAATACTTACTTTCTGGTACAGTACAAGCTATTAAAAGTTTTCAGAAGACTCTTTTGACTTTTTCATTACGTTATATTCTGTAGAAGATAAGAACTAAAACATAGCTTTAGTTAATGGATGAAACTGATTGCTGACAGGAAAGGCAACAAGTATTGATACCACAAAGGAACTTGTCAGAGTGCAGATGTCAAAAGCATTTTAGAGAGTACGGTTTCAGTCCTTTGAAATAATACAGCTTTGTATCGGAATTACAAAAAATTCTCCTGAACTGCAGAAAGATTTTCTGTTTCGTAATTTAGCTATACATTAGCTAATAGATATTTGAGAGATCTTGGGAAAACATTCTGCCTCTGCTGAAATCAAAGGCTCACCTTCCCCCTTTCCCCCTTTACCCTTCCAGTTCACCAGCCATTCTGTTTTTGTAACAAAGACAAAACCCTTCTTTCTGAATTAAAGACTGGAAAATTTTATTTGTGCATACCTTTGTATAGCTATACCACAATCACATGCTGAATAATACAGCTTATAAATTTAAAAAAATTCAAATCAGGTTAGTAGTTGTATAAGCTAAGCTGCATTCCAATGTTATGTGGAACTGGGAGAGTTTAGTGGCATAACTATCGGTATAATTTTTTAAAAGTACAAATAGTATTTTCTACAAAGGAAAAAAACAGTGCTAAGGTCAATAATCTTGTTTGATAAAAATTTAATTTATAATAGTACTTGATGAAAATTTTGTTTTCGTGTCAAGCTTGTCAGATAGAGTAAGATTAATCTGGTATCACTTCAGGCTTCTAGAGTGTGAAATATCTTAATCTAACTTAGTTATTTAAGCTTTCTCTAAAATCAACACAGAAAGATCCCAAGGGGCAATTCATGTCATCCTATGATAAATATCTGAAAGATAAGTGGTATTCTCTGGAGGATCCTGTCTGCCTAGGTTAGACCAGACCCCTAAATCGAAAGCGAATATAATTATTGAAATTTCATTAAAGCATCAGAAAAAAAAGTCTCTAAACAATTTCTCATCCTTTGTAGAGTCTTTAAAAATATTGATATTTTCCATCCTGCTACAAGAAACTGTCAAGTGTGCACATACATTTTAATTTTGAGCATGAAATGTGTTCATATGTTGGAACATATGATTTTAAAGATCAGTGGTATCAGGGTGAGCTTTTTGTGACAAGCTATTAATCTCTGAAAGACTTTGTCCAATGCAGAGAGATACTCTTAGCTAGCAATTGTTAGTCTTGGTTCAAAACCTCGCTCAGACAGAAAACAGAGCAGTGTCAGACATACAGCAATTTTTGCTTATTTCCAAAATCAAAGTTAGAGTAAATGATGTGGATTTAGGCTTCAAGTTGGGCTAGGGAAATTAGAAGCACTTATGCAGTATTAACAAGAATCAAAGCAGTATGAGAATTAAGGCATTCATTCAAATTCTGTGATATTTATTTCTCTTGTGCTTTTCATGAACTTTAGCCCTTTTAGTATTTAATTCAAACTTCAAATCTGGGCAATTCTAGAAAGAGAAGAATCACGTTTGTAGGATAACTGGATATTGAAAAAAAAGCTCAACCCTCCCCCTCAGGATTCAGATCTATTAAAAGCTGGATAAATAGTAAGGGCTGAATCCCTATTTTAGCTGCCTAATAGTTAGAAGTCTTCTTTCCCAGTTGTTTCTGTTATGTAAAGAGAGAGGTATAGCCTTCCAGAAGATGATTCATCTCACCTGTGCTGGACTCTTAGCTTCCTTCTAAATCTCAACCCGTTACCTGAAATATAAACTCCATTAACCACTGAACAGGGTGCAGATGACTAGAACAGCCAGCAAAAAGCTGATTTAAAAATGTACCAGGGATGGAGTGCTATCAATACCTTCTTCCCTCCCAAAGAGAAAAACAAGAAACAGTCATAAAATGTTCTGCTTTCTGTGCTGAGATTTGGAATATTTTAGTCAGAATAGAAATACAACAGAACAATCTTCTTTGAAGTAAACTTCCTCAAAATATAGTATTTGGTCTATTCTGTCAAATCCTGGCAGTACTTGTGCTTAGGAAGAAATAAATACATTTTTAGAATGTCTGTTAAAATTTTTAATTCCTTAAGGAGAGTTTGTATCATGGAATACACGATGATTCAGACAACTCTTTTACTTATCTAAATATGTTCATCTAGCTTTAGCTATAATTCTAAATTACAAGAAATACTATATGAAATACTGCTTTAAACTGGAAATGGATGATTTTCCTTTCAAAGGTATATCCTCCAGGGATGTTATTCTGTGTTTACAAGCCCTATTTCAGAGGGTAAATTATATCCAAGTGTATCCTTTTATTCCTAGGTCCTCCTCTAACAAGACTGACGAGTTCTTACAAAATCAGGGTCCACAGCTGTAACTTCTATCGATTTCTGTATGAGAAGAAGTGTAAGTACCTGAATAAGATCAATATATATTTCCATACATGGATCTGTGACTGTAAGTGGTTTTAGTTAATCCAGGCTTGGAGCGGAATGAACCTATCCACCCGTCTATTTTATTTAATACATGGTAGACAGGATAGCCTTTTGTCTTCCTCTGCTGGAAAAGTAACTCATAAAGGTTTAAAAATCTGGCACAGCCTTTGGGCAGTGGATCTAAGAAGATTTATTTCAGCATGTTTCGGATTGTTAATTAAGCTTAAGCCTTTGGACAGAAGAGTTGAAAGCTCAGTCATTGCAAATGACTGAAGCAAGTGTGATCTTGCGCTGAGGCAAGTACACATAAGCACAGATAGCACACCTTGTCTTCTAATACCAATCATATTTGCTTATAATCCGACCAGGTAACAAACTAATTTCTTAAAATCTAGTAATAGATTTTATGTCATGTACTTATCACCAAAATTTAAGGTGGGATTCAGTTTGAAATTGAGACACCTTGTTTGGTAGGAGTATGATTCAGTGACTTAAACACTGCCCTGTTTTCTGCCCTTTGAGGCATCTGAACACATCCAAGAAAGCCTCTAGTTGCCTCTTCAGGAGAGCATGGGACTCGCATCAGTCCTGTGTCATATCTGCCAGCTCCATGAGGATATCTCAGATGACACTGGACACATATTTTTAAGTACCCGAATTTTACCATAGCTGTCTGCAGGTGCAGTAGGTTTTTAAAGTAGTTGGTGGCCAATACAATCCATGAAGCCTAGAGGACAATTCCACTGAGCAGTGGTGGTAACCACTGGTAACTTTAGAGGTAATTGACTGTCATCCAAGAAAAGGGAGCTAGCACACTTATAAATACACATTTTGATGTATTGAACTTGAACTGAATCCATTGTAGTGTTAAAACAATCTTGTGTGGTATTTACAATGTCAATGTATACCCATCGTGGGGCTTGGAAAATCAATATATTTGCTGATATAAGGGCTTCAAATTATGAATGTCATGTAAATATATGGCACACGGTATACTGAATAATGGAGTTTGGAAATAGCCACTTACCAAGTAAAACAAAGTTTACCTAATTGCTAGTTTTCAGAACATGTGAAAGTCTGGAATTTTTGCTTATATTTTCTGAGGAAGAAAACAAACACTTTTATGCCAAAGAAAACAAACACTTTTATGCCATTGTTCAAAATTATTTCTCAGTTTCATGAATTACTATTAGTCCTGTAAGAGTTCTGTTTTCAAGAATACTCAGGGATAATTGCATTAAAAAATACAGGGAGTTGAGCTAATATGCAAGACTTGGAATTACACCAAGCAATCAGAATAATTTTAGATAGTACTTCTAATCCAGCTGAATCAGAGCTTTTCAAAGAAATGAAAATGTATTGTTACAGCAAATGCTTGACTGTAGAAAAAGCTCTACATGGGTTTTTAAGAATTACTTTGGTCATTCCAAAATCTTGGTTTGGTCAGGGTGTATAGGAAAAATAGCCATGAAATAGGAGCAGGTTCTTTCCAAGAAATGACACGTTTGAGTATGCAGATGCTGGAACATCTTGAGTCATAGTCCTCTGTCAGATGCTGCTTAGATGCCATATTTGTGTACAAAAACATTTGTTGCACAGGCATTTGTGCAGATGGGTGGAGCAACATTCTGAATATTGACTGTTAGATCAAATTCATTTTAATTTATGGTTGGAGGAAAAACTCCTGTCAGATTGTACGCCTTCGGGAGTATTTTCTTTTAATGCATACCCAAACCAGGACTCCAATCCTGTAGTCATGGAGCACTGGGAGAATTTTGTGGGTTTTTAAGAACTTTCTAATGGCTGCAGGTGAAAAAAAAAAAGAAAGATATTTAATATTTATTGAATGTTTAGAATCGCCATGTGACTCTGGTTTCTGTCTTCTATCCATCTCTGCTCACCAACTTAAATGTCATGCATTTCTGTGAAAACCAAGCTCTATCCTTGCAGAAGCCCTGGCAACGATAAAAGATCCAAGTGCTTGCTGTGGAGTTACTAAGACTTCTCCCTGACTGAATTTAAAAGACTACTCAGAGTAGTATTTTCTTTCACTATAAAATATTTTATTCATTCACATAGTGTTTTCTCCCCTTTGTTGTTTTCTGTGGTAAGATTAGGTGTACCCGACACCATGTAGTTAACATCTTTGATCCTGAATTTACATGGACAGGTATTAGGATGGACTAGTTCAAATTATTAAATATATTGTATTCTGTACAGTGCCAAAGAATTACAGTACAGTTCTTTTGCAGCACCTGCAAACACTCATATTTCTTTGCTAAAAATGGTGGTTGTTTTATGTGTGAAAACTGCAAGAACTGATAAA
This sequence comes from Apteryx mantelli, assembly GCF_036417845.1. NCBI lineage: Eukaryota > Metazoa > Chordata > Aves > Apterygiformes > Apterygidae > Apteryx > Apteryx mantelli. The sequence continues at coordinate 90,932,772 of NC_089980.1, forward strand.
AAAATCAGATGAACTACAGAGTAAAGTTTGAGTCTGTATAACTGTAGTAAAACTGTACAGACAAACATTAACACTGTAAAGGATGTAATTAACTGGACTGCATGATTAAAACTCAATTGAAATACTGCTTGATCTTAATGTTTAAGGAAGGAATATGCTTATTTACATAATGTTTTACAGTAATATGACCATATATTGCCACTCAGGTCCACTTACTACTTTTACAAAAGTAATTTCAATAATATATGATCTTTAAAATTGCAAGAAAAGAAATTGTAAACATTAAATGATAAACTATAATTCCCCAGAGTTCATTAATGCATAACTGAATGACAACCTAAGACTTAAAGAACTTCGAATATTTTTAGTAGCTTAAAAACAAAGTACCAGATCCATTTGTGGTTTAAGATAAGGATTGTGGGCCTTATGCTATTTTAAGGGGAAGGTTTCTCTTTAATTGGCTGATAAGTTCTATAATATAGCATTAACTCAAAAAAGATAATTTAAAGTCTGCATTTTCATTTAAATAACCAATTACACCCAGTTCAGAAGATTTACTTAACCATGGATACTTTTTAATGCTGCTTAAAATCATATTTAAGAACAAGATTATTTTTAATTTGCTATGGGAGAAAAGTGACAGTGAATTAAGAGCATTGTTTATTTTTATGTTTATAAACAGGGGGCCTTATTCTGATTTTACACTGGCTTTCCATTACAAGTAATTTTGCTAATTTTCAACCTTTAGTTTTACTACATTGAATGAGAACAATACAGGCTCAGAAACATAACATTTACTTAGATCAGGGTGTGGTATATTGTATTCCTTTAGTTTTTAAAATATAAAAGGGATAAATATGTTAACATTTGTAAACTTATTGATTTTAAGGAATTGATTATAAGGAGAACACACAAAATATTTAGTACATATATATTTATAGACATATATATTTAAAACAACAATTTAAAACTGTTAATTACTTGTGTGGCTTCCTTTCTCTTACTGTACATCTTAAAAAATGAGAATGGGAATCTCTTGTGTAGGAATGCATTGTCATATCATATTCATAAAATTCAAAGTCCGAATTTTAGGAGAAAGAATACTCTTTTCTCATAGCTGGTATATTCCACATATCTTGGAAATCCTGGACATATGATGATCCATGACAATTAACTATACAGCAGATGTCTGCGGAGATGATTCATTTGGGATATGACGAGTCCACCATGTGTGCACAGTTCGTCAGTGCAGAATGTGCTCAGTAGGTATGATAAATTTGCATCACTTGCATTCACATTTCAGACTGAGAAATCCTAGGAAGAGAGAGACCAAGCCTCTCCCATCATGATTTAGGGAGTGCTAGAACTCAGCAAGAGAAAGTCCAACTTTCTTCTTAAAACATTTTCAATATATATTTTTGTGAACTCTTAGTTATGATAGTTAATTGAAATTCACTAAGGCCTTGTGGAAATGAAAAATGAAACGACCTTTTAAATCTTGGTGAAAGTATTTTAAAGAAATGTGGATGATGATAGTTAATGAAAATTATATGTTTACAGATGGACTTCTTTTTTTATAGTATGAGCCTTAAATTTAATTATCCCCATTTATAAAATATGAAGCTGGAAATTTGAAAATAAATATTCATCCTCTTTAAATTGCCCATTTATTAGCAATACTCAGTTAATTTTCTTTTTTTCTGGAAGTATAAAGTAAAATTACTTATTTAAGTATAACTATTATATATATATGTTAAAATATATATTATATATATTATATATATATATACTATAATAACTTATTTAAGTAGTTATGCATCAGCAATATTGACAATGTTAACAGGAGCATGTAGAGCTTTACACAGAATATTCAGTTGCGAATGCTGAGCTTTACACAGAGTTTTTAATGACTAACGCAGAGATGTAATCCAAAAATTACTTTTTATCATTACAATCCAAGTAAAGTTGATTTCACAACCTTTGACTTTCATAACACTAGGCTGTGTGAGATTCATTTCCAAATATCTTAGAACTAGATCTGAACACGATCTACAGCTACCAGTCTGCAGAAAATTCACATTTAAAAAGAAGAAATACATTTTTGTTCATCCTAATTTTGGATGTAAGTTCATTTTGTTTATTTAAACAGATGAAAGATTTCACATGAAAACACTGATTCAAAAATGTCAGAATGGTTATTCACTTGAAAATGTTAAAATATTTTGATTTCCCAAGATGTAATGCATTTTGATGTCTTGTTAAACTGCCCAAATGGCACAATATTGAGCTTCACTTCCTAATTAGAAGTGTTAACATTAAGGCTGCTTTTCTCTCTGTGGACAGATTTCCTGCTTGATGCCTCATTTATAGTGAACCAAGTAACATGGTCTTCATAAATCAGCAAAGGAGAGCTAGTTCTCTAGGATGCCATCCCACACCTTGAATTGACTTTATGGTCAGTGGCACAGCACTGCAGAAATGCTGCTTAAGACTGAACTGACAAAAAAGGAAATTTCTGAATTAAGTGCACTATGACTAGACTTTCATAAATCAGACGTAAAAGCTTTTTTTTCTTTCTTCACGGAGGGAATACAAAATATTTATTAGCAAAAAGAAAGTTCTTGTGAAAAGTAACTGTCCTTACAAAATTCACTTCGATCATAACTTCTAAACGCTGACACAGATTCAGGTTTTTAATGCCTCCTTAATAGGCTTCTGCAAGAGCAGTTTGCCTATTTTGTCTCCATTCCTTAGGTACTGGGAGGGAATCAGGCACATTGACTTTAATGGGACTTTGCTCATTTTATTGGCTACACTCCAGCCAATCAGACCTGTATCCCAGCTGCTTTATTTTGCCTTTAAGATACTAGGTAGTTAATACAGCTTCTTCTTACATCTGAAATATTTTAGAAATACCAGCAACACTTTGAAGAAAGTTAGAAAGAGAATTCAGAAGAAATGCCCTAGCCTAATATAGCTATTTTAATGTGAAGGTTTATATAGCATTTGACAGGATTTATTGGATATAAAGTTTTGCAGCTGAACAGGTATGTATTTCCTACCCTGAGCTGAGATTCTGCTGTCAGCTGCTTTGAATTTGTACCAAGAGTGCAATAAAAGTAACATAGATTTCTGTTTACATGTGTTGCTATACAATATTTAAAGCATAAAGAATTTGAAAGGTTATTAATAGATGGAAGTGTTTATGCTAGAGGAGATGGAAAAACGGAATAAGGAGTAGGAGGCATATGGTAACTCAGATGAGAAACATTTTATGCTGGGAGAGAAATTCCTCTTCCATGGTGTGTTGAGTAATCTGGTGTGGGTGTTTTTCTTTGTTTATATGATGTCATAAGAGCAGCACAATTCCTCTGAGGAAATAAGTTTTCTAATGAATTTTAGACAGACGTGCCCTACAGAAATATGTGTCTAGCTATAAAATATGCATAGGTAGCCCCAAACGATGATGGCTTCATTTTTAATGTTCTGTTTATTGTATTAATATTTTAAATAACTCAGTTGAGATGAGCAGCTTCCATTTACATGTGTATATCTATACATTTTTAATTGACTTGTAGTTTTTCTAGGACAGTACATCAGCTGATGAAAAAAACTTTAAAACAAAAAGGTGAAATGAGTTTTCCACCTACTTCTTGAAGCTGTGTGTGTGAATTTGTGAAAAATGGTGAATTAGGAAGAGCAGAATTTAAAGTTTGTTTAGATGAAAGGACTCAAGTGTTGTGATGTGGCATACAACACCTGCAACTTCCTAGCTGGACCCTAAAAGGAGAATTTGCAAAGCTAATTTCATTTCGGGGCAAGGTGGGATTGACAGCTGCTCTTACGCTAAGTGTTGGGATGCTTAAACCGGTCAATAGGAAATGTAGGAGAGATGGATGTTTCTGAAACACCGTCTCCTGCAGAGACCTGTTCTGGTTTTTGCACATTCGCCTGATAAAAACACTTGCCCAGTAAATGGTGTTCTGCTTCCTGGGCTGCTGATGAAGTTTTATTGGGTATTCATTGGAGAAGGAAATAAAAACAAACCAAGAATAATTCTGAGAGCAGCCTCTCAAGACAGCATCTTTCCCATCTGACCAGCCGTACTGCTACCATCTGCTCCCCTTTGGCCCACGTGGCTTTTGCACTTCTTGCTCATGGTGGCACTGGCTCCACCCAAAGCAAAAGAGGCGATTGCCTCCTGTCGCTCTGTGATTAGCACAGTCTGTTAGGATGCAGCAACTCTGCTCTCAGCCTTCCTCCTCCTGTTGGGGGTGTGTGTGTGGGGGGGGTCTCGAAACGGGTCTTCTGGGGCAGATGCTCTAACAGACAAGTTATCAGGAAGTAACAGTCTAAGTAAACTCTGTGTAATTGGTGAACCCTGAGCAAATTGGCTCAGGAGAGATTTCTGAGATATTGGTGGAGGAAAAATGCCTATTTTATGGATGTCAGAACAGAAGAGATCATAAGGAGACAGATGCCCAGTAATCAGCTCAGCAAAGGCCATGCACAATAGTCTTTGTTCAGACATTTTGATGAGTTACTGTTCAAAACACTAGCACATTTCAGACACCAGTGCAGGCTAGTTTTCTTCCTCTGCTCCCCCATCTACCCCGTTTTCTTTTCCATTGATATTTTGAATTCTGGCATCTACTTTTCTTTGAATGAGACTCAAAGCTCCTAGCTACTGTGCTTATATTAACTCCAGATCTTCCAGTTAACTAAAGAATTGCATGGTCTTGCAATGTCATTTACCCTTGCTGCAACTGTACGCAAGAATGTAAACTTTTTTTTTTTTCTTCCCTGAAGAGCGACTGCAAGAATTTATTTTGGGTAACTTCAGAAGTATTGCATTTAAACTGATCTTGAGATGAAAGTTTTTCTATCCCATTGCCATATCTAAGCAACACTCCAAAAGCTACCCATAAAACATGCCAACAGAAGTCTCTCACTTGCTTAAAGCATTCAGAGAACCACAGTGCAAACTGCAAGTAATATGTTCATTTCTACAGTAATTCCTTTTCTTAGACTTAAAATAATGTTAAAGTAAGGCTTTGTAGATAAGTGACAAGTCTAGAGATAATATTGCCCCCAGCAACAGACCAGCGGTTGATTGATATGTTACACATTAGCTAAAAATAATGTTGGTCCCTACATTTTTCCTTCTACAAGCTAGTTGTTCAATCTTAGCCTCATTCTGATCTAGCCCCCTCTCACAGAAACATTCCAGAGTTTAAAAATTAGAAAACAATCTTGTATCCTGTTCTTTTTAGTAGTAGAATGTCACCTTTTCCCATTTAACTACAGAAATCTGTATTTCTATCATACAGATAATATTTGCAAGAAAAAGAATACACATTCAAAATAAGGCAGAAGCAAGAATGTATTATATTTAGTGGGTAAGAAAACCTATATCATATTCAACTTGAACTATGTAACCAACAGCATGTTGTATACCTTTTATTTTATTTTATTATTATTTATTTATTTCCTCTTTGCCTGAGAGTATCTGAATGAAGACTTCAGTTCCAAATTTTATTTAAACTAGAATGTCCAGGGAAGCAACTTTGTTTATCTGAAAATGTACAGTATTCTCCTTTCCTTTCCTTTCCTTTCCTTTCCTTTCCTTTCCTTTCCTTTCCTTTCCTTTCCTTTCCTTTCCTTTCCTTTCCTTTCTGTCTCTGCTTAAAGTTTGAATCCCTAGTGAGCAGCTTCCTGGTTCTGTAGTGAATATGCTGCGACTATATGGAATAACACTAGGACACTACTGACATTTTGTTGATGAGATTTGCATTAAAATATATTCACAGAAAGCCTGTCTTGCAAGCATACATCACTGCAGAACCTTTATCAATTTCAGACACACTCAGCTATTACCATGCATAAAACTTACAGAAAAAAATCACCAAGAAGAGTTATCCTAAAAGATGGAGAGAAAGGAGCTAAAGCATTTTATAACTGATAAGTTCCCTGCTGTGTCAAGATGGAGAAAAGAATCAAAGACACAGTAGTAAATTTTTGTTTTACTCGTCTACGTTTATTTCTTTGCAAATGTCTTATGCAAATGTAAACCATTAACATGCTCTTTCTAGACAGCCTGACTCATATATCTAGGTGTTTTATCCTCATTTTTCTATTCCTGCTCTTCAGAGAAACTAACTGCAAAAATCTCTTATCAGTTTTCTGTTGCTGTTGTTGTTTCTATTCCCTTCAGAGTCAATTATCTTGTTTTCTGGATTATGCAAAACACGCTGTAGCTTACCATTTTTATTTATCAGTTCTGGAATGCCAACTAGTTTCACAGAGGAGATATATAACCATGGACCAAAAAACCTCATACAATAGCATTCACACAATAGTTTGATATTATTCAGTTGATGACATAGAGTAATTCTGATCCAGTCCAATTCAAATGTCATTCACTTTCACTGAAATGAGGTCTATGTTAATGAGAAGTATTATTCAAGTCACCAGATAAGTGCAAAGTTAAGTAGTGACAGTTGCTAAGCCAAAACCAAAGGCTACTGTAGCATGGGTCAGCTGGTGGCCTGAAGGGTAGATGCAGTCTGTGAAATATTTCAGTCTCTCCTCTGCTTTCTCTCTAGTCCAAGCAGCAAATAAAGCACAGGCAACTGAACTCCCAAACCCTACAGGAGTTAGAAATCTGAGTCTTATTGCTGTGATTCAGTTTCCCCAGGAGCCAGCAGAGCCTCATGTGCCTGTACTGTTTTACACTGAAACTTTCCTTTTGCATGAGAAAGCAAACCTGCCTTATAATTTTTTGTTAGTGACAGGAAGATGGAGGGACTTCTACTAGAAGTGCTGCCCGTTACTTTACACTGGCATACATTTGTACATTCAGTATGGTGCTCTAGGACATTTTGTGGTGCTTTTTTAGATGCAGCTGAAGTACCTACCCTGGACTTCCCAGTGCCCAAGCCTTTTGAAGATCTGCATTTTACCACCTCTATTACATGAGTGCACCAACATGTGTCTGGTAGTCAGCTCAGATTCTGTGGTAAAATAGCCATGCTGACGCATTTCTAAGCCGAAGCGAAGGCTGAAGCATTAATTAGCTCAGGTGAAACACCAGATAAAAGCTCTATTTTTATTTGGTGCATCTGCATGTTGCTTTGATGTATTGCCTTGACTTTCTGAGTCAGGTCAGCATTAGGCTGGGGATTACTTTAGAGTGTGCTGAGACACCATGTAGATGTTGTAGAGTGTTATTCCTGCCCAGCTTCTGCACTGAGCACTGACTTAGTCTTCACTAGTAAACGAAATGTGCCTTGGACCGTTATCTGGCATCGAGGGCAACTACAGTAGAACTGTTTGCATGTATATGAAAAACTCTTGCCTTCCAAAACAGGGCTGCTGCAGGCAAATTTCCTATTGGAACTGGTTCTGACTTGTGCTAACTTCTAAACTGTCCTCAAGAGCTGCTTGAGACTGCTGTTTGGCACTGTCCGAAAGCATGCCAGGGGCAATCCTAATAATCTACTAGTGCAGAGAGCTGAGCTCCTGTGCCCTGAAATGTTTCCTGAGCAGCCCTGAGTCCTCTTACTTCCTCAGCCTGCAGCTGCTCCTGAGCTCCTTGCTGCTTGCAGGTCTGTAAAACAGCATGAGGGGAAGGGTATTTTTTCTTTCTTTCTTCTTTAATCTCAAGACAAGACACCACACAAAAGTTTACCAATCTTTTTCGGTCTCTCTCTCTCTTTTTTTTTTTCTCCTGGGCAAAGTTTTGCTGACTCTACTAACCACAGTATCATTGCCTATTTTCAATCTAAAGAGGTTGATGGCCACAAAGTCCTGCCTTCCTATCTCTCAAATGCACTCCAGGGAACTTTAAACCCTAAATTGCTTGCCTTTTGTGGGTTTAAGTCTTTTATTTGAACATAAAAGTTTTCTGCTTATTAAAAATATAAATGTTATGTCTACAATTTCCGAAAGCTTTGCTAATCGTGGAAAGGTCTAAGAAAGCTCCAAAGCAATTATATCTTGTAATTAGAAGAAATAAAAGTTCCCAACTAGTTCTTAGTGAATCACAACATTTACCAGTTTGGAGCCTGAAGCTATGTGGATGAGATTAGCTGCTAATTGGAGGGAGGAAAAAAGAATGAATAGAAAATGAATTTCACATTTTAAAATAGCTTGGTCTTGTATCTGATTTACAATAAGAGACACTTTTTTTTTCTTCTTCTTCTTCTCCAGAAGCCAAGAAAGGAGCTGAAGTGTGCCGTTACATGTACAATAAAGTGCTTGCAAACCACAGCTATTTTTTGAAATGGAAATGTGGGGAAGGCTGCTAAGGCCTGTCTGCTGCTCAGAGTGGCTCTGGCATAATAGTTCCCCTTTGTACATGCTGTGTCCTCGCCCCTATCGCAAAAGTGAGGAGTTATAGAGACTTTAGGGTACATCAGAAGAAGGAAGTGTAGCAAAAGTTGAGTGGAGCTTCGGTCTTTCACCACTACAAAGTCCCTTGAAATTGTTTTCTCAGCTATATAAACTGCTCTTGGGTACCTCCAAAGGTCACATTTATGAAACAGACTGTTATTTAGTTTCAGAGGTGGGAGTATATCCCTTATATATTATACAGTTCCAGATCTGGTTCCCAACCAAAATTATTTTATAATGTGCAATGTCTATACAGAAAGCCTGCACAGCTTGTAGAGGTATATTCACAGAGTGATGCAGTAACTGGAAAACACAGTTCAGGTGCTGAGAGTAATGGAGGCATCTTAGCACAGTGCCAGCCCAAGGTAAAATCCTGTACTTCTCAGCTTGGCTAATTAGTTCAATGGAGAGCAGTGCAGCTGATTGCTTCCATTCTGGTACTAGTGTAATCTTCACTGAATGGGGGGCTGGAGGGGCATCCTGTACTGATTTCTATTGAACTGTAAAGATGCACTTAAAGTGCAATTAAGAGCTTCCATGCTGGTCTGCATATGGAAAAATATGGGGACACAAAATTAAAGGCTGCTTAGAAGGATCTATCTTTTGTAGCATTTTGTAATATTAATATATTTAGCAATTTTCTATGTGTTTAGATGTTGATAGCTTGAGATTTCATTCATCAGCCCCTCTTTCTTACAGCCAAAGTAATGCCTAACTAATATTAGCGTTTCTTGCTCTAAAGCTGATTGAGATGGTGGATGATATTTTAGCTGATTGTCAGGCATTGGAAATGACAGAAATAGCGAAAATCTTAAGCTAACTGGAATTTGAAAATGGTGTTTCTTCCAAGGCTGGCACATTTCATCATGCCTAAAGAGAAGTGCAGTAGCATATTTCACAGAAGAAAAGATTACCCTGCAGAGGAGGAGTTATAAACAGGTGCTCTCAGCAACTGCTAGATTTTGATCAAAACCCATGTCATTCTGAAAGACTGAGCTAACCATTTCTTCACAAATGCAAGTAATTGCTTAAATGAATTACTGCAAGTACAGGTCAGTTTCTTATTAAAACAGCAAAAATAATATAAATATAGGTGTTCCTTTTTTTTATTGGGTTTGATAGTTGAATAATATGATTGAGGTATTTTGCTGCCAGCATCAACAACCCTTATCCACAAAGCCTTTCTGAGCTATTTCCAGTTACTATGCCCATACACAAAGGATCCTAAGAGTTTCTGGAAAAATGAGGAAAATTTCTCTAATAAAAAAAACATTTTGATGGGAACCTGCTTGTCTGCCAGACTATGAGATTTTCCTATATTTTAGAAATATATCTTAAAATAACTACTGCTTGGTAACACATGTCTATATTCCATGCTACGCAGGCTGTTTGAAATTGGGTTTGTTGGGCAGAATCAGCTGTGACTGGTCAAGTGCTTTTTAGATTATGTATGTTTCTAGCTATTCTTGACCATTTCAGTTACATTTTGCCTGAACTGCACAAATTATTTTTACTAATCAAGATTTCCCCCAAAATGCAGTTCTGATTCCTCCAATCTTTTTTTGAAGTTAGCTTGAGCTTCATATATGTTTTGATACAAAAAGGAAGGGTAAATATGGAAAAGCTAAGATACATCTGCTGTTTGTTTTGACATAACATTGTCTCCTTAAAGGTAAGTGTGTGGTGGGGAGTTTTAGACAGTTCAAATCTAAAGAAAGCTTGACCAAAGTGGACATTTCAGTTGCCCTAAAAATTGTGATTTCCACTGGTTTGGTTGTGCTGATGATTGAGTCATTTTCACATAGCCTGTATTCTCAGAATACTAAAATGATGTGGCTAGTAAATACACTGACATCAGAGTTCTTTTTAAAAAGCACCAGGAACACAGCTGAACTTGTCTTATGTCTTCATCACATGGATATAGCCTTATGAATGTTTGAAGAAGAACAAATACTTTTTCCTCTAAGTAAACACCGGGATTCCTGAAAATATTGTAGAAATATTTTAATTGTTACTTATTCAATCAACTCTGCTATTAAGTTCTATGTGAAATCTGCTTTTGCTTAAGCAAGGTGAGACTGCAGGTTTCAAAAAGTGATGGAAACATTTTTGAGAGAGGGGAGATGAAATTTAGGCATATCGTTGCCTTAGATACTTTGAAACTCTCAGACCAAATATTTAAAACAGCAGTACCATCTTGGAATAGGATTGGTTCAACACAGCTGTCTTTTCAGCACTGTAACCATTGAATTATAGCAAATAAATCAAGAAAAATGATTGACATGGGAATATGCTGGTAAAATATAACTTATAGTCCATACAGCTTTCAAAATATGTACATACTAGTTCTGATTTTGATTACTGTAAACTTCAGCAAGATCATCCTTTTAAGTGTTCCTCATTAGTATTGGTAGTTGTGTTTGTTTTTCAAAGTTCCATGGTCATTGGCCACTTCTTTCCACTACACTTTCCAGTACTTCAGCAGAGGTACTCTCAATACTGTCCTCTGTTGCTCACATCTTTTGGTAAATGTCAGGTTCCTTGACATTCCTTTGTGGTCATCTTAGTGTTGCTTGTATCACAATGGCTTTGACCTTACTGCATTTTAAATATGGAGAAGGAGGCAGGGGCATGGAGCATTATTTGAAGCGTTTCCTATGCTATTAATTTCCTGCAAGCATTCTCCTATGTTGGATTCCGGAATATGTTCATGCATTTATGTATGCATATGCATTATGACAAACTGTGTTTGGAAATGCCAAGAAATGTCACTGATGTTAGCTTGTTAGCTATGGTATGTTAAGTTTCTGTCCAAAACCAAACTGACATATCAAGAGCTTCTGCAAGTCAGGATATGCCAGCTAGATGGATTTTCGTCTGTTACCTCTCCTAGTAGGAAGATTGGAGGGGCAGGGGGAAATTAATGCCAGGGTTATGTGGTATTTAAAAGTGACATAGTTATTCTATCACCACATCAACTGACACTCAAATATATGAATTATTTGCAGCCTTTATGAATAGCCACTTGAAATATCTCTTGAGGTTTCTACCATAAGGCTGCCTATTACTCTTATTTAGTTACTAAGATATCAATTAAGCTTGATAAAGCAGAAAAAATGAACGTCACATTTGGTATACTTCTGGCTGACTGCATTGATTTTTGGCTTGTGAATAGATTCAATTACACAGTGTATTTAAAGCTTTTGGTGATTGTAATTTTGTTGGATCTCCTCCTCCAATAACGTCTCCATTTTCTAATTTCCCATGGGAGTTCAAAGGTCATGCTGAGAGCTTCATTTTAAAAATAGCTGGGCATTAGATATGTTAAAAACACTTAGTAAAAATAATGAGTTTAGTGAATGCTCTTACATAGAGTTGTCAAAAAATCTTAAAATGTTATAAACAGCAGGGCTGAGACACCTTTGGTGCTGGAGAACATCTTGGCTTCGAACAGTGGCCTCTCATCATCTTCTGAAATTCTGTGCAAGCTTGCAGTGAATGGTACTCAAGGCCTTATTCTCCTTTCAAGCTCTTTGTAAGTGGATCTGGCTTCATATGTATTTTTATGCTAACATTCAGGTGCTGTCCTTCATGTCCATTTTCCACCTGTCTCTTATGTTCCAAATCAGTCTGGATATTGCATGTGAAGGAAGAAGCAAGAAATGAAACAGGAGTATTTGCCTTAAACTACTCTGGCTGAGTTAATATTATTGCTATAGTTGTGCTATCTCTGATATGCAAACACTGACATGACTCTAAGTATTAATGAGTAGTTTCTTGGGTCTAAGGGCAGCCTGTACAATTCCTGTATCTTCACCAACTTTGTGGACCAGTTGCATCAAACAGCATTTCTTTTGGGAGTCTACTAAAATAGGCAAATGCTGTTTTCTGTCAAGCTAGCACTGCTACAGACAGACACTGAAAATAAGGGCATATTTTGTTTTAAGAAGGAAAAAAAGCTTTATTTATTGTTAAAAACTAAAAGTTTTGGTTTTTATTTATGTTAATGAATGGTTATTGTGGTTCAAAATACAGGCAAGGACTTAGTGAAATTTTGTTTTTCAGAGAATGATTGGCACCATAAAAATGCATGCTTGGAAAACAGTTCCGTACTCATAATTACATTTTTTTTTAAATTTCTTTCACAAGTCACTGGGGGGACCATAAAATTCAGGGAGCCATTGTACCGAATACCCTATATATATATATATATATTTTTTTTGAGAAACGGCATTTTTACTGCCAGCAAATGAGCATGAGCAAAAAAAAAAAAAAAAAAAAAAGAGGGAAAAGGGAAGCAAAACTAATCTCATTCAGTTGGACTAGCTACTTTATTTCTTGATAGTCTAATGTAATGATAATACATATTAAATAGATATACAAACTAGATCATATTTCTCTGCATTACAACCTCTCTGCTTGGTTGAATAGGCTATAGTGAACAGTACAGTAAAAATAAGCCTTGTGTTACAACTAAAGAAGGTATTGAAAGAAATATAACTTATTTCAGGGAAGAAAAAAGCTTGTGAGCTTTCTTTGCGAGTTAAAGAGCTTAGCCTCATTAGTGGGGGAAAGTTGTGGATGCCAAATTCTTGTCTGGGAGGCAGGAATAGGTACAGACAAGGAGACAGCAGGAGGGCGTCTGTGTAGGTTAGGGGTCCACATCCTGGAAGAGACATATTTGCAAGGGGTTATGTAAAACTATGAGTGGCATGGAAGAGGTGAATGTGGATCAATCATTGTCTTTTCCACAGATGGGTAGTTCAAAACAGACAGAAGTTGGCGAATGTTTACAAGGTGCATTACAGGTGCTCTTACAACCATATGAGCAAGTTTCCCACCTTCAAAATACAACTGTGGCCAGCTCAGATGGAAGCTACTGAATGTGCCCATATTGCCTTTACATGTGCTGTCTGAGCTCATGAAGCTGGCCAGATGGTAATCACGCATTGCTTGACTCTCGTATTGAGTGGCATGAGTGGCAACACTCAGTTTTTCCAAGCTTTATAAGCACTAGGAGAACCCTGGAAAATGGTAAACCCATAAGTGAAAAGGCCTGGCAAAACACTCCTGTGCCCTCTTGGCTAAGCTTCACATCTTAAACCCCATATTGCACTGCAGTAATGTTATATGGTTGATGTCAGTTAATGGGGCTATTTGCTAGGAAGGTCTTCACAGACCATTCTGCAAGGCTAAATGCGAGTCAATGCAACTTCTTCTGGGATCATTTGCAATACGCTCCTTGGGGTTGTCCCTTCAGCTACAGCTCACTTACAACAGATTGCACTGTGTAACAGATTATATAACAGCAAATCACCCATGTTCTTGGGTTATGTGGTCTGCCTTCGTTTCATTAAAATAAATCTTGATTAATAGTGCTATTTGCATGAAAAGTATTTAGATAGCAGAGAATCGATTTACTTAAGAGGCTTTGATGCTGTACGCTGAAGCTAATAAAAACCATATTAGTGCTAGCAGAGTGACACAGGTGACACATTAATAAAGGTATTTTGTTTCTTATTGCAGTTTTGTAGCGAATACCTCATGGGATTAACTGGCAGAAAAAAGGTTAATCTTTTAATTGTAATGTCTAACAGTTAATTTTTTAAAAATGAAAATAAATTAACATTGTTGAAGCTAACTAGTTCCTTACCCAGGGAATCTAATTTAATCCAAGAATGGCATGGGGAAGGGGAAGTGGGAATGATTATTCACTACTTCTCATAAAAGAAGAACTAAGGCATCCAATTAAATCATCCTGCAGTGGCTTTTTCATATAAGATGTAATTAAATAGTGAAACTCATTTCTACAAGATATTTTGGATACCAAAAATACAAATTGGATTAGAAAAGAGAAGTTCAAGAGAAATCCATGGCTTTGTATATTTTTACTATTAAAACTGTGATCCAGCTGCAACCACAAATTGCAGAAGGTAGAAGGTGCAGGGGAGGATCACTTTACCATTTTCCTGTTTCTTCCTGCCTTACCATAAGCATCTGCTGCTGATTTCTATCATAGACACAAAACCAGGCTAAATTAACTTTTAGGATGACTCAATGACAGTATCTTCACCTTTTTATCTAAGTATTAATCCCTCATTATCATAGCATTGGCATACCACACGGTCCTACTGTATCTCCCCCATTGACTGACACCCAGTACCAGAAAGGAGTTTAAGGATTTGTTTCATGATTGATCGTGATCAATTGCGCTCCTCCTCTTCTTCTCCTCCCCCTCCGTCCCTGTGTGATCCTGTGGGCTCCCCTGAGCCAGCTCCCTACAGTTTGTATGGCCCCATCATCACTCAGGTCACTTCGCCTACTTGACTTGAGCATATTCCTCCCCCTGCCCATCATTAGTTTTCAGTCAAATTAGTGAGTCGATCTGACTTGCAATACAGTGACACAAACTTCAGTAAGATGAAAGGATAGTGGGAGTGGAGGGTTAATCTTTCCATAGATTATCAATCCATTAATCATTATTACACTTCCCTTTATACACATTTTACTGCAACAAGTTATTATTCCTATCCTTGTTTGTTAAATAAAATCTCATCTAAGGAAGAGATACCTCTTAAGTCCTGTCAAAATAATTCAGGATTAGGGCAACACTAAAAAACTGTTTTAGTTTGCTCAAATTTTTTATTAGTGTTTGTATCTCATATCAACCAGACATCTTTTTACAGTAAGTAGCACTCTCAAATTGCTGATTTGGGCATTTAGATTTGGGCATATTTACCTAAAAATGTGTGAATCTTAAGGATTCATTACACCTGTTTCTCACATGCAGCTAGCTTCAGATTTCCGTGTACCCAGTGTTAAAATGTTCCCAAATAAGTTTTTTCTATTGCTTATTTAACTACGACACAGAGGATTTGACTCTTTCCTGGAACTTTTCGTCAAATGACAATATGGACTATGTAGATTTTATTATTTTCTATATATTATCAAATAACTGATATATTTTTTTCTGTAAAACACCATGGCTTTGTGTTCTTAAATTGTGAACAATGAGAATCCTCAGCTGGATTTTATAACTGTGATGAAGCTTTAATATAACAACAGATAGCTCAACAAATCTTAGAGGAAATTGCCTGTGTAAGAGATGGAAAGAGTCTGTGTGTCTTTCTGTCAGTTAGTCTGCTAAAACTAACTCACCCTTAAAACACCTGGTCTGTATTAAAATATTCCTTATGATGTTAAATTTCAGGCACACCTTTCTGAAGTGCAAGCTAGAGGTACTGATCTCAATAAAAAGGCAGTTGTCCAGACTCTGTTTATAGTCAGTCTAGAGAAAAGGGTGCTTTCTGAGCATGACTCATCTGACCTGCTTTAAATGTCTACCTCAGGATGAGACGAATTACTTTGTTGCGCTCCACTGAGCATAAAGGAGTCCAGATGACTAGTTCAGATGTATATGTCAAAATTAAGTAAGATGAATCCCATCCCCAAGTTCTTCCAGAATGTTAACTATTGGTAAGATAGTAAAAAATAACATTTTCTATGCAATTATTTTTGTTCTGTGACTTAGGTAAAGGTTGTCTCTCATTGGATAGGGTAGGGGGGTTTTGCCCCTCCATAGTGATTAAAAGCATATGCAATTTGAGTCATCTGTTCTGTGAAATCCACAGCAATGAGTATGAAATTGGTTATAGCCTCCATCCTCCCTTTCCATACTCATCTGAAAGATCCCAGCTCATCAAACATGTTATCAAACTCAACATTCTTTTTTTTTTTTCCTTTAATGGCTTGACAATACTTATCACTGAATTATGAATGCTGTTTCCCTAGTAATAGTATAAATTGCACTTTTCCTGAATTCTTCTTCATACAGTTTACTTACTCTTTAGTGTAGATAAGATCAGTGAAAGCCTGGGCTTTAGTACATTTACTTCTGCCTGAAAGTTTTTCTATTATCACCATTTCTGTCATCACTCATGTCCATTTTGAAAAGGATAAATATTTCATTTGCTTTCAGGTTGATTGCTTGTTTCTTTTCTGATAAAATTTTGTACATCTCTCCTATGGAGTATTACATCTTATTGTCATTGTTCTCCTGTAAGTTGTGTGTATAGAGGTGGCATAGAGGTCCAAACTCTGCAACATAATGTAAGTCACTTTTTTCACTTTGGGGCCCTATCCTGAATTACTGGTAACAGGCTACACAACTTTCGGTGCATCTTTAGTGGCTCTTCAGCCAAACTGCTCTCTGGGCTCTGCATAAGCATACAAGGGATGTCACAGGTCTGGTGGGAGGGCTGTGCCTTCCTATAGAAGTATCTTAAGTCCCAGTGGGATATCCTAGATCATCTCAAAGGGCACTATCTGCACACAGTTAGATTGTTCCTCAGAACTGTACTGACTATAATGAGAATTTAGGCAGGTAGGCACTTAATCTCAGTTCAGATTCTCACCTAGGTCTTTGGGTTACTTCATGAAATTTTCCCAAACTTTTAAGACTTTTTTTTCTGGAATACTTTGCTTTCTTGGTTGAGCCCTATTTCTTTCTGTGACCCCCATCCTTCCTTTCCCCAGAAATCATCTACTTTCAGGTGCGCTTGTGACTCATCCTATTAGCTCAGTAAATGTTAAAGTCTTCATATGGTTGCAGGAAAGAATATTTACAGATGGGAGTGAGAGAGAGAAAGCAGCAGGAAAGAAGGAAAGAAGGGACACCAGTCAGAGGGATTTTCTTTACATACCCTCCCTTCCCTCGGGGTGTGTCCTGTCTTACCTTTGTGGGTTCTTACCAGAAGGACTGCAGTTTTAGTGCTCATTTTCAGGCAGCGGAGTGGGCGCGCAGGACACAAGGGGAACAAAAAGGCTTTCTACGTGTAGCCATATGTGATTTCCCTAGGGCTACTCAAGAATACTGTGACAAGGTGGGAGCTGAAGCATGCATCACCCAACTTGTGCTCTAATAACTTGTTTGTTCTTCCTCTGCACATTCATACTGAAATTATGTTTGTTAAAAATGCTCATTATTGTCATAAAACCACTCAGCACTTGGATCCAAGTGATATCTCCTTGGGGTAACTTGCAGTTTAACCTCCTTCCTTTATAAATTCAGATATAAATTCATGTCATCTAATCAACACTTAACAACACTAACAAATGTACAAACTGTACACCTTCTTCTTGATTGCAGTGATATTTTTAAAATTCATATCAATAATTATGCTAATTAAATCATTCAATGCCAAGCTCTTATCGGAAAGTCTGAACATAGCTGAATAATTGCCTGGCAGGCATTCATAAAATAGCTCGTGGTGACCAAACTGCTTTGCCTTTGACATTATTTGTCATGTCCATGTATCGTTGTCTGCCTAGTGTATGTAGTACATGGTTACAATATCCAAAAACATTAACACTGTACGGTTTTCCATAGAGATTTCAGAATTATAACAATGGCTCTGAAACATGTAGTACAAAGAAAAGCATCTTCTGCGTCATTCCACAATTGGTTAGAGAATATTTACTATTTATAAGACAGCAGCAACAACAATATATTAATCTGTTTATTCTGTTATACAGTGTCATTCTGATAATGGCAGACAGCTGAAAGGAGACACAGTAGAGTATTTTCTCCATCTGTTCATCTATCAACCCTTCCTTGGCACAAAATATGAAGAATTTTGTTCTTAGATTGTACTGCAAAGACAAATATAATGTGATTTATATTTGTATTTATCTTAAAATATGGTACCAATTTGGCTTTGGATATAGAAACAATATTATATCTTTTAAATGCCAAATAGATTTATGCTGAGAATGTAGCAAATAAAGTGGTGATTAACACTAGTGTTTCTCTTACCCTTACTCTGTCTCACCCGCTTTAGAAAAATGGGCTTTAATGATGTTTCTGTTTTTGAGTGCAGAGAAATTGATAAGAAAGGAAAACCAGCAACCTGCTCTCCATGTCAGTAGGGGTTTGCGTGGTTGAGTCCTGCTGTGATTTTTGTGAAGGATGAATAATTCTGGTTGAGAAGCTGAGTAGAGGGAATTGTTATTTTCTACTTGCCAGCAGGTGAAAAATATGATGGATGATCACATCCAAGAGCATAACAAGAACTCCGGAGATAGGGGTTCAAGTCACTTATTTTCTCTCCATATCAGTTCTCCATTTGTATAAAAGGAGTAGCAACATTTTCCTTTCTCACAGAAATATTGCAAGGGTAAACATATTGCTATACATGAGTCACTCAAAGACAGCAATGAGCACTGTATTAGGCTAGAGATCAGTAAATACAGCTGGCCTGACAGAATCTTATCGAAATTTTTTTCTTGTCCTTCTTTTCTTTCCTTCCCAGTCTTTGAGGGTGTATGAGTAGGGGGAATTGAATAATTGAAAACATGAATCAAGTGTGCCCATGACAATGAGAGCTGCTAGTGTTTAACATCCTGAAACTATATTTCTAGGAGTGTCAGCAGCACTATTCGACTTAATGGCCTCCCTATTGCTGAAACCAGCTGACAGAGATGGGGAATGCAGAGGAACAATCTCCCTAATACTTCCTAAATAGAGGGCTCTTTACGGGAAAGGTGTCCAATTATTACCAACTTGCTGTGACTCCACAGCCAGCTCTAAATCTTGTTCAGTTAGAACTGAATCTTTTTTCAGAATAGACCTGTCTGTTTTGAAATGAGGCATAATTGGCTGATCCTGGACAAGTCCCGGTAGCTTAGTGTAGAGTAACAGTGGCCTCCCATAGGCAATAAAAAAGCTTATGACACTGTATCATATTGCCATTACTTCAAAGAAGGAGGGGTCCCTATGTGAAAGAAAGGACAAATGGTATTCAGTCTGAAATTTCCTTACTCATTCCTCTTGGGGGATGTATCTTGTACAATAGAGAGGAATGTATTCTGAAAGTAACCATTCTGAAAATGATTTTAGTTGTAAAAATACAGCTGAACGTAAGCTCCTGATAAGCAACTGTGGGCATTAAGATATAGAAAAGGATTAAGAAATAGGAGTAAGTATTTTTCTTTTCCTCAATGGCATGGGGAAGGGGACAGCTGGAATAGCATTGCTATAGAAAATCCTGGTAGCAATATTTTTAAAGGATACTAAATCAGAAACTGAAAACTAAAAAGATGATGAAACACTTAACATTCAGTTGTAAGGGGATCAGTTTGTTTAGCAGTGCATTGGAGATGCCACACACTATAAAGAGTGCTTTTAGAAGGAGAAAAAAGAGGTCTCCGACTTCGCAGAGAAACATAACAAGTACCAATAGTTGGAAATGAAGGCAGAAAAATTCAGCTAAGATGACTCTATATAATCTATAGAATGGTGTGAAAAAACTACCAACAGAAAGGTTGACAAGTCTGTTTCCTGATTCCTTCAGTTCTGGACTATACAACCTTTTGGTGGGCATTCTTTTGCCCAGCACTTGTTATCAGTACCACTAAGTGGATAGTTTGATGAAACAAAGTCCCTGCTATGAAGATGCTGTAATCATCCCTTTGGCTTTAAGCTTTGAAACTATAAAACCTATTAAAGTTTTGTACACAGGCTGAAAGGAAGACAGAGCTTAACCTGTGGCCTCAACTATTTCAAAGTTTTATAAGACTGGAGCTGTTCATGGTTTAATAAGAAACTTGTTAAACTTGACAGTTTTGTGCAGATTCACTGAAAAGCTACCCTTGCAGTGGGTGGAAAAAGGCTAAGTAGTTTAAAGGGTCAGCCTTAATGAGGAGATGTGAATGTGGAAAACCTCTCTGGGAAGGGACTTTCTGCTCTGTATTTGTACACTGATTAGCAAAATGGGAATCTGACCCATGGCCGAGGTTCTGACTGCTCTTGCAGTGCGAGCAAGTAGTTTTGTGAGCGCTGGAACTAATCAAGTCTGGTTTGTTACGGATGTATATCTCCTGGTTAATTGTGTGCTTCAGTGGAAGCTATACGTGTGATTAGAACTCCAATAAGGTCTTTGTCATGAAATCTCTGGTGTCTAATTTTAGTCTTTCCCTGTAGAAATCATTTTGTACAGATATTGAGAGCCATAAGGTCTTTCCAACATCAGCTGCCTATTTTTCACAAAGCCTTTAGGTACTTAAAATTGTCTTTAGATTTCAGCTTTTCTGTCATATCTGGCTGAAATCAGACAAGGTGTTCAGAAGTTATTAGGGAAACACTTTTTCTTTCTCACATGCATAAACAGACACAGTGATTGAGCTGAATAAGCTTCAGTTTCTTTGGAAACTGAGCTAATAAATAGCAACAGTGAAAGATTGCCTCATTCAATGGCTTTGGAGTCTGTGATGAATGTAAAGTGTAATCTAACACTATTTAAAAGGATATAAATCAAAAAGCATATATGCATACACATCCGCACAATGGAAGCTATTTCACAGGATCTCCATACCTCCTGAGTTGGACTAGTAGAGTTTGTCAGTGCTCTGAGGCAGTACGAGGACAGAAGCAAAAATCATTTAAGTTTTGCCTAACACTCCCTCTGGCTACTGATCAGAGCAGTTCAGATGTGCTCTTGAATGTCCTCAGGAGTCTTAAGTGTAACCTTATGAAGGAGGAGGAGAAAGTGTGGGGGGGGGGGGAGGGGGGAGGGAAGGGAAACTCTCACAGAACATGAAAAGAGGGGAGAGGGTCTGAAACCACAAACCTTACAATTATCTGTGTTGGCACTCTATATACCTGAAAATATCGTGGCATTTCTGGACTATGAAAAGTTGCAGACCCTGGATGATATTTTATAATCTTAAAATATAAGATATCAGATTTATGATATGAGAGGAAAGAGAGGTCTCTGAGTGAGATGGGATTCATTTCAGAGGGAGACCTTATTGCTTTTTTCCAAAACAATGTTATTGTCTCTCCTTTGTTTCTAAACCTGGGACTTCTAAGTACAGGATACAGGAGACAAAAACCCTTATGAATGGAATGATCCCTGGGCATCTGAAGAAGTAGTGAGGGACCAACTACTGAAGAAGGAATTTCCTACTTAATTGCGTAAAAGTTATTTTCTATACACCATTTCTGAATTTTATGGTAGTCTTGGAAAAAATATAAACCCTATAGCCATTCTTCTGTAGGTCACTAGAAGGTTCCAAGCTTCATTCACCTTTGTGAACTCCTAGACTACACCAAAGACTCTGATGGGTACCACTCTGGTGGTACCCATCAGAAGTCATACAGGTATGGACAGATTTGGGGAATAAAGGTCTAAGGGGTTGTATCTATTATTCTCAGGTATTTCTACTGTTATAACTATCAGAACAACTGAAAGTAATATTGGGTCTGAACTGACTTTATTCTCTTCTTGCCTTTCATCATTTCTTTCATATTTTTTTCCTTGTTCTTTTTTTTTTCTTTATAAATCAACTAAGACTGGAAGTTCAAAAGATTTGTCTTGGGTCTGAACCTAATCAAGGTTGAGCTTGATCATCTTTATAAATCTGTTGCATAATCTGGGGCTCATCACTGAAGATATTCTAGCCTCTGTATATGAGAATCTGAAAATTGGCCTGTTTATACACTACAAAAACAAAATACATGATTGGTAGTAGAAGAATGCTGTTATTATCTGGCTTTTATCATATAACTTGGCCAGACTCAGAACTGTGGGAAGCCAACTTCACTGTGATTTACTTACTGTATGAGCTGCAGTATGAGGAAAACACAATCAATTTTTCCTGAATAGAATATGGGGGAATAACCATATACTTCAGGTGGTTCCCCAAGGGAAAAAAAAAAAAAAAAAAAAACAGTCAGGAGCAACTGAAACCAGGAAGCAGACTTGATTCAGCTAGCAAAAATACATTATTATGATCCAGATTTGAACCTTCCAATTTTGTTTGGCTACAACTCACTATGTTAAAGAACGATCTTTTTGAGAGAGACCAATTCTTTACTATTATTCTGATTGCTAAGAGAGGTAGGCAGAAGCAAGGCAATACTGAGTATGAATTTATCAAATGTCACAAGAAAAGTCAGTAGAAAACATTTCAAATTAGAGTGAGAAAAAAGAGCTAAGCATCAAAAATCATTCACACTTAAAAGTAGGCAAAAAAATTACACAAGAGTTGCACCCATATGTTTTTCAACTTTGCTTCAAACCTAATGTGTTTTAAAGGAGCACTTTGGAATGTAACTTTCTCTGACACAAACAGATTTTTTCCTCTCAAATTCTCTACTGAGGCAGAGTTCTGTGTGATCATTTGTTCTGCCTCAAACTAGATGTAACATGCTACCAAATAAAATGAGGCAGCAGGTGGAAGCTAAGGGAAAATCATGTCCAGAACAGACACTTATATTATAGAACACCTGCTATTCAAGAACTGAAGAATATAGTTGGAATATTCGTGCAAAAAAAGAAACTGAATCCATACCATGTTCAGAACTAGTGATATGAGGGACCTGTTTCTCAGTGTGTCCATGACTCCATGCTTGTACTTCCTCAAGAAAATATTCTGAAGACAGTAGTCTATAGAAAGAAATGATGAAACTTTTTTTACCCTTAATTAAAAGATAAAATATAAACTTGTTTTGTCTGAGATTATATAACACCCTGTCTTGAAGACTGAACTTTGAAGGTTTGAAAATCCCTGAAATGTCTTTTTTTTTTTTATAATTGGAACATAGCAAAAAGAATCTTGATCTTAGTGACTAGCCAGACTTAACAACTATAATAGAGATCTTCTGGAGTCAACAAATGCTTTCATTGCCTAGGTTTAAACCCAGAAACCTCATTATTGCAAAAAGATGTATCTAAACTAAAAATAAGTAGCTGTGTTCATCTGACAGTATTTTACAGTAGGAACATACAAATTTAGTGAAGATAATAATCACAGTGGGGCTTGATTCTTTCCACATGAAAGCAGGAATAAGTTGACTGTAGAAAACCTCTTTTAATTAACATGTCATTAAATAAACAGTGTAGCCAGACATACTACTACAGAAAGTTAAAAAGCTGCTGTGTAATAAGTGAATAATTCAAGGCATAGATTTTTAAACTCTAAATGTAGAATGTTTTAACAGCAGAAAAGGAGTGTTTCATGTTCTGGTAGTGGAAAAAGACCTCCCTACATTCAGAAAAGATGTGGCAGTCCTCCCTCCTGTTTCATGAATAATCGTCTTTCATTAATTTTTCAAGACAATTAGCTTCTGGTCATTTCTTCTTGTGTGTAATTTGGATGTTAAATAGAAGATGGTCTTGCATTTCCTTCCCTGAATACAATAGGACTGTTTTTCACACGCCAATCTGAACTTTTTCCACATCTTCCAAAGTAATAGTTCCTTCCAGAAAAGTGCCATGCTCTCACAGTATGGAAAGCTTTGGGTAGGCCCTGACCTATAGCTTCAGCTAGCTAAGTTATTTGCCATCTGTGTCAAATGATGCTTTTATGATTTTCTTGAAAAGAACAAAAACAAAACCACAAACGTTCTTTCTGGAAAGGACTTCATGGTTCAAGAAGTCCACTTCTTGCTATTTTAGACTTACATTGATCAGTTCATGCAGTTTAAACCAAATCATGGTTGAAGTGGTTTATGGATTTATCAATGACACCTAATTAACTGGCAATCAGTGACCTATACCTTCAGGATCAGTATCAGCAATACAACAGATAAACCGCAGTGCTAGACGCTTACAAAATGCTAATATACAACTACAAAATGCTGAACACCCCTCTGTGACTGATCCCCCAAAGTGCTAGACCCCCCCAAAAGCCATGTGAGCTACAGACAAGTGCACCCCCTACACACCCCTCAGCCCCCCATCCAGTGGGGGGTTCCCCATTTGCACAACCCTCCCTGGGGAGATGCAGGTGCTCCAGCTCTACATGCACCCATGCCACCCGCCACGGCCAGTGACCTGCATGCTGGTGAGAAAGCCCTCCAGGTGGTCACACATGCATTCCCCTGGTGTGGGTCCCTGCAAGTGACCTTCACAGCCCGTCCGCTCATGGAACCCTGCCGCCAGGCCCAGCTGTCCATTACCCGCTCTGTCTTTCCTCTGGTACAAATCTTCATGTTTCCTTTATACTTCTTTTCAAGCTTACACAGAACTGTACTCATCCCTCAATCAAGATCTGTCTTCAGAACAAGTAGGGGTATTGCCTCTAGAAATCCTCTGGAAATTCCTTTCCAGAATTTCATGGAATTTTGTCTGTTTTACTTTCCAGCTTTAATGTATTCATTACCAATTTGTAACACTTCGTTCTTATATCAACACTGCTTTACAAATGATTAATTTCCAGCAGAAATTCTTGCTATCCACCGAGAATATGATAGAAGAATTTCATTTAAAAAGTTTTGGAAATTACAAAAGAATAATTTTATCTGAATAAGATATTTTAACTGACCCCCAAACTCAGGTTGAAACTACTATAACTAACTCCTGTTATAACTACTACTTCCCTATAAAAATAGGAAAAAAAAATCCCCACTTTTTAGTTTCCTTTTGTAATGAAAAATGTAAAACCACAGAACTTCTAGTGAAATCAAAAAATGTCTCTCTCATTTCTTGAACTGGAGTTTCAAAGAAACGGCAAAAATGGGCTTCATCTCCAGACAGGCATCTAAGTTTATGTGTCTAAATGTAGATGTCCATGTTTGGGCTAACTGCCTAAGCTCCTGGTGCAGCTAAAGGAAATCTAGTCAAGACAATCAGTGGCATCTTGCTCAGCAGGCCGAAATTCATCTCATTCTAAAGACAACACTTAAAGACCAATTCAGTTGCCTAACATAGCTACCTAATGCCATTTGAGACATCTGAGAAATTCACATGAAATTCTAGAAAACACAAGACCTACAGAAGACCTGTGCTCATTTGGATTGGCGGCTGGAGGCAGTGTGGGGTATAGTAAGGGAATTACTCTTTAATCACCTGAATATCTAACTAGACTAGATCTTTCTACGTGTAGGCCTATGCACTTAGGTGTCTCAAGCTGGAGCTGACATCCGCCTGTAACTGTAGTTATTGTGGTGATACCTGACTCAACCAACCTGCAGATGTACTGCCTCACTAAAGAGAACTGCGTGAAATAATGAAATAAATAAGAAAAAATAGACAGTTTTCAAAGGAGGAGTGGGATCTGAAAAAAAAGGTAAGATTGGGTCAGATGCAGAAAATTATTTCAGCTCAGAAGATTAGGTTGGTAAAAAATCAAAACATTTAAAAATAACTTATTTGATTTCTTTCATACAGAAATGGATTTATTTTTGTTATAGGTAGAAGGTGTTATGTTTTAGGTATATCAAGACTAAATCTTTTTCTTTTTCTTTTCCTTCTTTAGTCTTTCCACTGAAACAATTGCTTCATTGCTTTCACAGTTCTGTGGCTCAGTACTGTATTCAATGATTTCTGTGGGCACATACTTAGATCTTTTAACAGTAATTGTGATCTTGCTGTTCAGTCATGACCAGCAAGAGTCCCTGAGTTTGTTCCTAGTGTCACACAGTTCTCTGTGACATGTTTGTCATTTTACTAAAATCCAGAAAGTTCTAAATCTTTGTTACATGTTAATTCTCAGAAGAAAAACAAAAATCAGGTGAAGAAAGTGAGAGTTTAAGAAGCCTTAAGCAGTGCTGGCTTTATACTATCTGACAGTAAAATAAAAATTATTTCAATAGACCCACATAACATATACTAGGTCACCTCCTCTTGTTCCTTGCACAGCTTTGCCCCAAAAAGTAGCTCTTAGCTTATGGATGTTATTGTTTTAGGTGGGTACAGAAAACAGGGAAAAATATTCTATGAAGCAAACGAGTTTTAAAGAAATTCTGTTTATGTTGTCTATTCTTCAGATTTTCCTATTTGTAAGATACATATTCAAGCGTTTTTGTCTCTTCTGTTCAATTCGCTGAGTTGCTTGTGCAGAAAGTCCTCAGTCTAAACTTGGAGACTGACTTGAAAGGACAGAAAGTTTTTCTTGTTGGGATTCAATGTTGTTCAGAAGCAAATGCAATTGGCATTCGCCCACAACTAATTCAGAGAGCGTCAGTGAAAGACCACAAGCAGAGAGCCTTTATGTAGCCAGTCTTTCATGAGATTCCCAGGATCAAGGGAGCCTAGGCCTGGTTCCTTTCTGTATGCCACATTTCAGAGGCAATCAGTAAACCCAGCCCTCTCTTATTGTTTTGCCTTCTGGATATTGCAAGGCATTGAAATTTGGGGACTATTGTTTCTTGAAGACTGCCTGTAAGAGACTATATGGACTGTTTAACAAGGGAGGCAAATGTTTCTGTCTGTGACACCACCACCACTTTTCATCCTTGTCAGGAAGCTGAATCACAATACAGTCTATAAAGTATTTAGACAGAAATAATTCAATTACAAACTGAAGACATGCCAAACTACAATCTGGCTGCATTAATAAAGCTTTCACACATGAGGACATAACTGTTGAATCTGAATGAGATAATTATGGGCAAATGCAACAGAGAGATGGATGTTTTAAAACTTCAGGCACTAACTGCCTGTACTGTTTTGCTTTTAGGGGGTATCTTTTATTTTTGCCTTTGGAAACTCATATGCTAGCAGCCAGCTTTCTCAGATGTGTAAAATAAGAAGGGATGCATTGATCTGAGAAATAAGAAGCAAACCCTAACATAAACAAGACATGTCTTTTTGTTTCACATCAGATACTTTTTTCCTTTTGACCCTCACTAATCTTCTGCAGTTTTCTTGTTTACCATGAGGACAAAACACTCTAGGCATTTACCACAATACATGTTTACCTCAAGGACAATGCACTATCTTGGGCAGATGCAACTATGGACTGAGTAAGGGGTTACGCAGCAGTGTGACTGTATCTGACACATTTGGTGCATAATCACATACTTTGCTAGATGGGAGAACTTTCTTCTCAGGCTCCTAGGAAGTTCTTGCTTGTGCTAACTGATAGACTCAGGATACAAAACAATTATGGAAAAGATTTCTACACTTCCCTATGCAGTGTGAATTCCTCTGAGTTGGAAGAGTAATGTCCTACTCTAACGACCGGTCTACATTCCATTTGCCCATGCAATTTCAATTTCACTGTGATGGTGGGCATCAAATAACCTTTTCTTTGGCTATAACCTTTAATAATTTTCAGATTTGTAGCAATGACATAAAGGTCTTATGCCCTATTACCAGTGTAGGTTCATCTGCCTGCCATACCAGTTTTGTCTTTTGGGTCTTGCAGGTTCTTTATTGTCTCCAAACTCATCTGATGATGACAGGAATTTAGTAAAACTACATATTGAATTCATAATTACTCTTTTAAGAAGCATATTCATTTTTGTATTATTTTTAAAATGTTTTTCATTTTTTTGTATTTTATGGTGGATAACTACTTATTGATCTGTTAGCTTGGTTTATAGTGTCATATAGCAATGAGAACAATATAATCAACCCTAAAGCATCACTTCCAAGATACAGAAGAAAATGAATGAATCAATGTATTTTCGTTTGCTACATTTGCCTTTTAAATCTTAACCTTTAGGATATAATCTGGATGTAATTTCTGTCTTTTCTAATTAAGAAAGATAAAATATTAGGGTGGGATCTTGCACGGGATTCTGCTCAAGATTACAACATCCAGAGCAAGGGCAGGTTGCCATAATATAGGTACCTAATACCATTTGGGGCATCCTATGTGAGCAAACACATCTTCAGACATTTGGCAGACATGACACAGGCGCTATGGAAGACTCATTCCCTTCTGTTATGGGAGCTAGAGGCCAGAGAGGACACCTTTTTGCCTCTCAGTTGGCACTAGGTGTCTATTTTTAGACAATTGTATTGACCCCTAATCTACACAATGTAGGTCCTAAATTTTTAATTACCTGATGAAATCCACCTTCTTGTACTGGGACCTAAATTTCTGGTAGAGTCAATGAGATCTTTGAAGGTCTTCAGACTGAAATCATATTTGCTTGGGTGGACAGGACCTGGAAGACTTCAGAGTCACTTAAATTTATCTCTGGACATTTGGACACATGGAGGCACTTAGGCATTTTCATTAGAAGACTATTTCATTAGATGTGGAGGAATGGTTAAGCGAGAGAGGGCATGATCTGATTGGGATGAGCAATCCCGTTCTCAGGGTAAGGGAAGGAATGTAGGCCAAGGCGAGCGAGTCTTGCAGCGGCCGAGCAAGCCTTGCAGCGACCTTGAGCACTACAAAAGAAGGTATTCACAAAACTGGTAAACAAGTCTGGACGGAACTAGGTTCCATAAATATCGATGGAGCGCGGACAGCAACCTTGCACCAACCATATATCTGCTTTATGTGTATGGACAGAAACTGTAACCAATCATGTAACTATTGCTAGCGCATGCGTATTGCTTGTCGATATATATACTTTGTGTAAGCTCTAATAAAGGGAGAACGACCATACTCATATTGAGACTCTGTCGTTACTCTGGGCCCGTTCCCCCCACTCCGACAATTAGACATTCACAGTAGAAGTGCAGATTGCTGCCTAGGCTAAGCAGTCTGAAGCCTGTAATTACTTTAGAAATAAAATAAACAATGCAATGATACCAGGAATTCAGACTTTATTAAAACCTCATGTATCAAGAGATTTATGTTTAAAATCATGGAAACAGATGAGAATGCAACAGGGAGTTAAATTCCTAGCCTTCTCATTGAGATTTTGTGAAGGCAGACTTTGGCAAGTAATAACATGAAGAGAAAAAGTTAAGGACACAGCTGACTGCAATAGAGAGCAACATATATCAGAAGTGGTAGTGAACCAATAGCAGTGGGACTGGGTTGCAAATGAAGTAACAGATCAGACCCTGAAAAAATAAAACAATAAAAGGATAGCCATGGTGAGGGTAAGTTAGAACACACAAACTCTATTAAGTAAAACAAGTCAAAGATTCAGATCAACTCCACTAACCCCAAGACAGCAACTCACCTGGAAAAGGTTACCCAGTTTTAATAGCCATATGGAATAAGGCCATTAAAATGCTGGCAGAGCAAGGACTTGATACTCTGTCTCTCACATCCTAAATAAATATCACTGACCATTGGTTGCTTTCAACCTGAAAAACTCTATTTATTACCCTTCCCTTCCAACTCTGGAATTAATTACATCAGTTTTTGCCATGCAGAGTTTTCCTGCAGACCTTTTTTTGCCTAAATTTATATACTGGCTTTTTCCAGAATACTATTAAAGTTTATTTTTTTCTCTTCAGAACCACTGCTTTCCGTAATTTTAAATGTTTTGTATAAAAATGTGAATCAGAAGCAGCTTTTTAAAACTATGTTAATTATTTACTAGTGAGTATTAACAACAATCTATTGTAGTTAAATTTATATCATTTTCTATCTCCAGAATATGAACTGGAGCTTCTTCTTTTGTAATCCTTCTACAACCAACTCAGAAACAGAACTCTGATCATCCTCAAACTCCATGATCTGTTCTACATATATTTTCTTATTTGAAATATTGAACTTTTTCTTTTTTTTTTTTCCTTCAGATAACTTGGTTTTCCTTCACTTAGTTCCTCAGCTGATCCAGCCACCATAGTAAATTATGTCTGGTTGGTTATTAATTATACACCATCAACCAAGAACATTGTTTAGTGAGCTGATAGATTTGATAGTGATACCAAAAAATTTGCCGTACTTTACATGGAGAAGATATAGTAAAATGTGATAATACAAAGCAATGAAAATCAAAAAGAAGACAACAAATACCAAAATAAGGTTAACATCCTTCACAATTCTAATACATTTTTCACTGTGTCAAGTGATCCTGCTGGACAGGTCTGTCTGGTAAGTGAATGGATTTCGCAGGTGGCTCCATAGAAAATATCATGGATTTTTATTACTGAAATTTTTGAAATTTTGGCCTGGAAAGTGTATTCTGGAAAAATATTAGAGTAACAATATATGCGGCAGCACTGATTAGACTGTTTAATATCTTTGTAGTATGCAAACCATTACAGAAACAATGTGCATAGTATTATCTGAAAAGGCTATATTTAAATAGATTGAATAGATTAATAGATTCTAGGTTTTTGGCAACTAAAATATATTATGAGAAGCTATATTATCCATCAGTTAAAATATATTTAGAGTATACTCATATGGGATGTCTCCCAAAGTCACACGACCTCAGAAATTCAGACTGTAGAAGGATCATTTTCTTGATCACTACGTAATGCAAATACATTATTTGTCTTAAGTACCAAGGAAGTCTGTTAGAGTAACCTTTTCTAAGTATGTTTCTTAACAGACATTCTATGTATTTCTTGACCTCACTTTCAGCTAAAAATGTCCGCATTTTACAGCTCATTATACATTCAGCTTGTCTTGTGAGCAGCTGATTTCTACTGTTTACAATTTTGTACACAGCTGACATGCAGAGTGCATTAGCTAAGTCTAGCTAATCAAGGATGTACCAGCTGAAAAGCAGCAAAAAAATCACCTCAGCCATACTGTTAGTTTTCCTACCAATTTCAAGTAGGCTTTTTGATAAAATTCAGACATCCTTCCTATTCTTTGTTACACTTTTGCATCTTGGGTATCACTCATGACATAGAGATGTTTCCAGGAGGCTAGAAACTGTGGGGAGTTTATTGGATAACAAACTCCTCATTTTTCTGGATGTCTGCACTGGATTTACATGCCAGGATAATGAAAATGAATGAAAGCTGTTGATTGCCATCAGGGACCATCTGGGCTCTGCCCATGAAGAAAGGATTTTGGAAGTAGCTCACCTTTGTTTTGCATGTGTAGAGGAGGTGAAAATATCTGTTTGAAGCTGGAAATTTAGAAAAAGGCAAACCAACCAGAATAGGCAGGGGTCTGAAGGGAAAATTGGGATTTTTTTTTTTTAATTACAAGGTTAGGCAAGATGGAATCCCAGTCTCAGGGAGAGTTAGTGGAATTTTTTTAATACAGGTTTGGCTTTTGTATTTTACTTTTTTATGACCATTGCATGAGGATGAGCTGCTTCTGCTCAGGACTCCAGTACTTGTTACTTTCTTACATTCATAAAATGTAATACAAAAAGCCAGAGTGCTGTGAGAATGGTTCCCATAGGTCATGATACCAGATTTGAAATTCTGACTTTGAGTTTTAAATAAAAGAAAACTTCTGAGTATGACTATCACAACATTTTATGGTACATTTGCTCTCACATAAAATGTGAGTCAAAATGTAGACAGTGGGGGTGAACAGTAGTTTGAGCTTTAATGCAAGTTCTGCTCCCAAACTGATGACCCAATATGAACATAGCCCAAGACATTTTCTGTTAATGGAGATCTTGGGAAAAAAATGAAACAGAGAATAATGCTGTTCTTTCTTATCAAATCATTAGACATTTTAGGAGGTATACTCTATGTCCACACGATCTTTTTTAGCTTCTTTAACAGGGAAACACTGGAAATGGTGGGGAAATACGAAATCTTTTCTGCATGACAGGGTAGGAATTAGAGGAAGTTGAATCTATTGTCAGTCTCAGTGACAGAGTCTGTCTGATACGAACTTTAACCACCAGTTCTCAAGTCACAGATTGAAATGCTTGTGGGAATACCTGGGAAGAGGAAACCATAGGGAAAAACTGTTTTGCTCACTGAACTTTATTGCCAGACATTTTCAGGTTGCAGTTTGGATTTTGTCACCAACCCTTAGAAAAGTATTTCTGTTCTCTGGAGAAATACATGAGAGATACAAACCCCACAGGGATATTTAAGATTAAGCTATAAATGCTGACTGACTGCTGTACTTGAAACACCTGCCATGAGTCACCTCCTGAGGTTACTCTTTATTCTTCACAGAGTTCACTTCAGTAAAGATTTTAACAAATGCTTCACAGACAAGAAAGAACCTTTTTTTCTGGTTACCTTCAACAATTTTTCTTGGTTGTCTTATCCTGATTGTAAGGTCAACAACTTCTTTTGAACAACTAGCCACATTTTTTTAGCTTCATTTCAGCCGGGTGCAAAATCTCAATGACCTAAATGCTAACATATCCAGTCAGACTTTAAACTGAAAAACATAGCAGGAATAAGGCAGTGTCATACTGATAACATCTTGATTACAAATTTAAATGAGAAAATTATTTTCTATATTTCTTCCTTTATTCTAAACCATTTTTTACTGCGTGGGCAAGATAACCAAAGTTTTTCCAAAAATATTGAAATTAAAATTTCTGTCACTAAATAGTATCAGGTTGAATGAATCATCAATTTTCTTCTTTGATGTAGTAAGAAATTTAAGTTTTAAAAAATAGATTATTTCATTAATTTAAAACTCAGTTAATATATTTTTCTAATAATATTTCATATAAAAATATCAGCTGATAAATTGTCTACAGTCTAAAAATGAAAAACATGCTGACAACAGGTGCTAATGTTAATGAATCTGTTAAACTGCCGGACACTTGTGTTCTTTCCCAGGTGTCAGGATGACGATTTTGTGATTGATATCATATTTAGTACTCTTGTGACAGGAAAAAAGTATGAAAGATGTATTTCATAAACTTAAAAGATATGTTCTGTGTCATAATGGAATTGTCTTTGGCTGCCAGAAACGATAATTTAGTGGTGACAAGTTGTTCATAATTTCTTCTGTGAGACAAATTGACAATCAAAGCTATATTTTATTTTTTAGCTATACTGTTACATTTTTGCTTTGTTTCTTTTTTTACAGAAACAATCCCTGTTTATAGCCAGATTTCAAAACATTCAAGAGAAGGTATTATCTGCACTGACATCGTCCAAGCTGCTGTTAGTATGGACGAATCAATGACCAAACTTCTGCCTCTTTGAAATCAAACTTCTTTGGCCACTGTTAAGAAAACAAAACATGGGGATAAAGGTGAGAAGATAAAATATGAAAACTACTTTCTATCAAACTGTTTATTATTTGTTATGGAATAATTTCAGTTGGAAAGGACCTTTGAAGGTCATATTTGTCAGTCTGTTTCTCAGAGAAGGGCTACCAACAAAGCTAGATCAGACTGCTCAGGGCCTTTTCCAGTCAAGTTTTGAAAGTCCCCAAGGATGGATGTCCCACAGCTGCTTTGGGCAGCCTGTTTTAGTGCTTAAGCACACTCAGCATGTCTTAGCTTATTATCTTCCTTCTTCAGTCATGAATAGGTTGATTTCTCTTTTTCTTGCATTATGTTCAGCTTTTTATATTAATTTTCTGTGGACGTTCCAGACCTACTAACCGCTTCTTTACTGGGTCTCAGCTGCTCGAGATTCTCCTATGAGACACAGGCACAGAGTAGAGTAAAACAAATATTACTAAATGTATGTGCAGTTTAAATTTGGAGATAGCAAGCTCTGCAGGAGGCTAACAGAAATGATGTTATTTTAGATGAAGTCTGTATTTTCCCTCTGTGTTAGTGGCTTTGAAAGATGTGTAGTTTTTGAGCTTTTCTTTGAAGATTTGCTGGTAATCTGAATGAAGAACTGAGAAGATCTAAGCCTCCTTCACTTGCCAGCTCACATAGGATAATAAAAAATAGTGCAACGGAAATAACATATAGAGGAACAGCATATGTATATATTACTAGGGGAATGAAATGGCAATATCAGAGGATGCTAGAAATATAAAGAGATCATCATTTATCCAGTCATTTGAAATTTTGGATGCTGTCCTTTTTCAGTTTCATCCTTTAGTCATTGAGTTGATTCACATTCACCTTTACGCTACTTTAAATTATAATCTGAAGCCAAGGTGTAAATGCATGAGCTTGTGAGTATATGCATGCACGTGAGAGAGAAAATATACGCATAGTTCAATGCAATGACAGGCAGAGTTACCTCGGGCATCTTAATCACAGTAGCTGGAACAATTGGTTGTCATGGATTTCTTGCTCTGAATGGATGGCTTTGGATCTCTTTTCAGCATTGTGCCATGTTGACATCCCAGAAGTAACTTGAAAACAACATCCTAAAGCCAGATATTAGTCTTTTGTGGAGATATGTAAAAAAGTCCATAAAGTCAAGGGGCCTTGCTACTGATACTGATTTTATGTGAAAGGGACATGTTTTTTTTTTTTTCTTCCCCTTCTTTTTTCTGCACCAATAACTGGCATGACAATTATTGCAATTAAGTTTCTGCAGTATGTAATTTGAATATTCATAGGTATCGTGATTTTTCTTCTTAATAAAAATATCTTTTCTCCTAAAAAGAAATCTTAAAACATCAAACAGTTAAATTTCCAAATCTTATGCAAGATCTGTATTCTGGACACAAAAAGTTATTGTTTTATTCTGAGGGGATGCCATCACCATTTTAGGTGGCAAATTACTGTAACTATAAAGCTATTTTAAAAGAAATTTTGTTTCATATTCAGTTGTCTGTTTTTTAGAATAATTTTCTGTATTACTGTAATGGTAAATACTTGAAAAAAAATGTTTGTCAGAGACATCACTGCTAGGATTTTGGTCTGACATACTGCAAAAGACAGCAAATGAGAAATCAGATTCTTCTCCAGTGATTACTGCCACCTGCGAGGAATAGAGTGTTTAGCTCACTAATACTTTTGTAGCCACAGAGTTCTTTCACATGTGGAAAACTGCCTCTTTCCCACAGCAATTTAGTACCTGGTGTATTACAAAAAGCCTCATACATACTGTTCTCTGGAAAATGTGTTGTTCAAAGTCCTCCAGTTGCATTGAATTTATTGAGTTTGAAGGTGTTCAGTAACACAAAGCTGTTTAGATGGAGTTCTCAGTTCTCCATGAACTTTTATCTATCTGTCTATCTATCTATCTATCTATCTAGGACACTGACAGTATCTCTGAAGACATGTGGAGTTGCTTCAAGTGCTTTTTGGTCAGTGTATAATTTACAGACCAGTGCTGGTCTTACCTGAAGAACCTGTCAGATACAAGCTACATTCCATTTAGTTTTACTGAAAGTAGCTGATCAAAGCACAGGTGAGAAATGTGCAGAGTTCAGGGGAAAACACTCACTCAGAGACACGCAATATCACGCTTATACGGGTCTTGGGTGCTCAGCTGGCCAAGCCAAAAAGTCCTTGTAGGATCGGGGTGTCTGGGTGATGTCACACAGCTGTGACTCAGTGAGTGTATCAGGACAAATCCTGCTGGAAGCCCCCAGGCTCCGTCCTTTTATAGCTTCAGGGCCACCAAGCTGGGTCCCAGCTGGAAGCTTCTGGGGCTACTGAGCTGCGTCCTCCTCAGGAATGGCCACACTGCCACCCTTGGCTGAGCCCAGCCAGGAGGTTTTGGGACTGGGCTGTGTTTTTCCTGACTGGGGCATTCAAATCCATCTTCTGCTGCTCTTCCTGACTCACTACAACCTTGGCCAATTTCCATTCATTCATGCTATGAGTGATAAAATTTACCTCAGCCTATATGACAACAGTAGGATTTACCTCACCTTTCTTTAGACCTCTCTCTCTGATAACATCTACAAATCACTTTTGACTTCCTTTATAGTTCAGGGAAAGAAATAAGTCATTTTTCTGGCTTTTTATTAATGGTGCCTTTTAAAATAAGTTGAATATCATCTAAAAATGTGTTAAAGTCCTCTGACAGTAAAGAGAGTTTGGAAATATAGCTCAGCTATAGAGGTTTCAATTTTGGATGTCTACATGGGTGAAGAGGATCCTCAAGAGTATGTTCCAAAGTCATCTGCAGTTCATAAAATTTGGTGAGTTATTCACTCAGACACAGAATATGTCAAGAAATGAGCTGAGTGAGTCATTCATTGCTTGTTATTCTGAGACACTGTCCTGTTGAAGCCTATAATTAGAAAGTCCATATTATTGATTTTTGCTACTACCTTTTCCTACCTTTTCTCATTTAGCTGTC
The DNA here is from genome assembly GCF_036417845.1 of Apteryx mantelli. Classification (NCBI taxonomy): domain Eukaryota; kingdom Metazoa; phylum Chordata; class Aves; order Apterygiformes; family Apterygidae; genus Apteryx; species Apteryx mantelli. Next base: position 90,968,930 of record NC_089980.1, read on the forward strand.
TCAAAACTGAAAGCTGAAGGACTCACATCTGTCTGCCCAAAGGATATACACGTATATCAAGAAATAAAGTTGTTTTTGATATTTCTTGTTTATTTTAACGCTCATCTCTTGTTCTGCATCACTAAAATAAATAATAATAAAAAAAAACAATGCTGAAACCTCACTTTGGAATTTCTTTCAGATTTTAAAACGAATGACTGAGTTTGTCCTTGCATTAGAATTAATTAAGCATGTCTCCATTTTTGTAAAGTATTTTCAGGGGAATGGTAATTTCTAGACAGTTCTAATGAAAACAGTTCATAACAAGATCAATAGCATGACTTTCTAATTATGAAGTTCTTGCAATTATTCAAGTACTGACTATAATCAGTTTAACGCATTTACCAGCAGGGGGCTCACAATTAAAAATTTGGAGGGGTTGTAATGTAAAAGCAAATTGCAGTCTCCTTGTTACAAAAACATATTGCTAAGTTGCTTGACATGTTAATACAATAGACTATCAAAAGACATCCAGCAATACTGCTGTTACACCAAAGGCTGTTAAAATGAATTGCTAGATGTCCCCCTAGGAACTGCACTGTTTACAGATACTAGATGATTTTCAACTTAAATATAAACCTATCAAATTTAACATGTAGCAGAAAAACAGCATGATACAAGGCACAAATGCTACAGGCAACAGGCATCTTATAGTTCATCACTGTAGGTACAGTATTCATACAGTGCTGATGTTCTAGCACCCACTGCCTAGGGTTTAAGAGGGCATGGGCCATTTTCTAGTTAACTACAAAATCAGGAGGTGTCCAGTGGCCCCAGAAGGGAGGGGTGGGGGGAGTCTGAGATGATGGAAAAATTTCTGTGTCATTGTTATGTGAAAAAGTTGTTTCTGAACATTTTAGTTCAGCTGGGGCTTTTTCACGGACTGTCAATGGCAAGCTTCCTGTGTCTTTGGATCTGCCTTAGTAAAACATGGTTTAGCGGTGTTATGCTGGCAACCTAGTAATTAATGTCACAGACAGAGTGAGCCTCTTTGTCTCCCTGTGATAAATATAGTGTACACAAACAGAGGATACTCACATGAACCTAAATCTATGGTGACAGCCACATCATAAAGATGAACCAGTTTTAACAAGGCCAGTAGCATGCAAAGCTTTTATGACCAACTTAATAGCAATGAGATGCAAGGCAAACAGGTAAGCATTGTTAATTAAACAGAAAATAAAATGTCTGGATATATATGGAAGAAAGTCAACCAACAGCAAAATATCCTTTTTTCAAAATTTTATAAGAAAAAAGGGAAATACTGATCAGTTCTTTCCAATGTGTCCCAATTTTGTGACACAAAATTTTGTTATCCTAATCAGCATCATGCTAATATTTGGTTGTTAGCTATGTGGACTGAACCAAGGATAAGCTCAAGTGCAGTTATGCTTTGCCTTTGGCAATTAAGTGCATGTGTGTGTGTAGTAATGGAAAATATTTAGGAATATTAAAATACAATGATTTAACAGAGTTTTTGAACTTCTGTAATGTTTAGGTAGACATTTAAGTTAAGGCAATGAAAGAAAAAATTCAGAAACGAAATAAAAAACATTTTCTATTTCTTCTGGTAATTGTTCCAATGGCTAATTCTTAAGAAGGAAGAGAAAAAAAGAATGCTGTTTCACAAAAAATTCAAAAGCTTTGAAATTTGTTTAATGACATCATAGAATGAAATGAAAACCTCCCACAATTTCTAATAAAAATCTTCTAGTAAAAAGAAGTGTGAAATACTGCAGTTCCTGACTAGACAACAGTCCAGCTGCAAGGACTCTCACATTTCAAGCTTTTGCTTTGAGCTAGACTTCTGTTACTCACTGTTTTTTCAATCAAAGAGCAGTCTTTTCTGTCACAGCTACACTGGATACTGAGTGTTGTTTTTTTGCTGTTCTTATATCTTTTCAGAATCGCTGGATTCAGTTTTTCCTGTGCAGACTGTGTAGTTGGCTGTATTAAACCATATTTTGTTTGAATGTGCTCAGTTTATTAAGTAGTCCAGATTGCTATAAATAATTGACTTCTTGACCTTTTTTTTGGGGGGGGGCATCTCTGTCAATCTTTACTTCTGCAATTTTCATCAGCTGTTGGTTTGTTTTTTTCTGAATCACTCTTAAAATGTTGAAAAGCTTAAGGCTAATCCTGTTGGACCTCAACTAGAAATGCTGCTACTTGATTGTGATTCCTAATGGATGACTATTTTTTGAAATCTACCAGCCAGTTATTACACAAGTTAATGTCTACTTTACTAATAGTCTATAATACTTATTCTCACATCATGTGCACATTATACTCTACCTGTTTTATCAAGTATATTACTTACACAGCTGTCTTTATCTGTTATTTCAGTGCCTGAAATCCAGTTTGCTTGATAGACCATTTTCCATAAAACTATATTCTGTTCTGTAACTGAATATTGTACCATCTCTTTCCTTATTTTGTGCTGAAGTTTGAGTCTCCAGGGAAGCAAAATGTGATATTCCACATCCTATATATAACCTATGCATCAATAAACCAGCACGGATTTGGGATCTTAAATAGTGAATATTCACAATAAACTATTTGTGAGCAGTCTACAGGCTAGTAATTATTCATGTAAATTGAAGAATAGGAAAGATTCATTATAAATTATTCAGCCAGCTCTCTTGGATGAGTGTGTGTAATCATTTATTGAAATCTGTGTAGTATATTGAACAAGTAAAACGCTATATTTAATTGGTCTAAAACATGATAGTATGCTGGGACTGGAAAATGTTCAAATGAATGAAGGGAGAAAATATTTATGAGTTTAAAATAAACAGATAGTACTTTGAGACACAAAGAGAGCAATGAGAGACAATGAAAACATTTGGATACACAGCTTTGAAGGTTACAAATAATATTTTATGATGTGGTTCAAGATTAATGAGTTAGTTACAATTTTGCAGAGTACTGAGATGATTAAAGAGAAAAATAAAGTGTGTGATCTCCCCCAAATTTTTTCTAAGTTCAGTGAATTAATGCCAGAAAATAAATCATAACATTTATGAGTTGAAGATTCAAATGAAAAAATAAGTAGCCTGGATAGTCAAACTGAAGTTGGAGAATAAAGGTATTTATCATCATTTTCCTAAATATTGTGTGGAGGTATAAAAAGAAGAGTGCTTCTGAAACTCATGAAGTATAGCGTATTGCACAAGAACTAACCAAATAATTTCAACTTCTACATGAAAAAATAAAAAATGATGAAGATTTTCTTGCTCCTTCTGCTGTATATTTCCAAAACACCAAATGCAGGCTGTTAAAAGGAGAAAAGCGAAATATATTGTAAAAGAGGTAAGTTTTGTGATTCCTGTGTTGAACGAAAACAAACCACCACCACCAACCCTCACCCCTCGATCCATAAACAAAATAATTGAAGCCACCAAGCTTATCTGCCATTTATTTAGGTAAGGAAGCTTCTTATTTTTATTATTTTCAATTGACAGGTTCAGAAACAGTAGCTTTGTGCCCTGCAAGGTATAAGGTATGTGATATTAAGAAGTTAGATTATTCTGAGACATTGTTAAACAAACTAATTCAATTAATTTGAAAGAGAGAGATTCAGAGAGGAGCTGGAACTCCATTGCAGAAGAGTGAGTCAGGAGGGTTGAGCACAGCAGAGTTCAGAGCTTCAGATTTTTTTCCCAAACTTATCTGTATTTAACAGACCACCTTAATATTAAAAATCTAAAAAAACAGTTTCTTCTACACACAATTAGTCCAAAACCAAATTTTAAGCATTCTAACACTGTGATAAAAAGCACTTAACATCTAGTGAGTGGTCACTCACTCTTGAAAACTGATAAAATTCCTGGGCATCTAGCTATTCAGCTGAAAGTTTTCCACCTGCGCTTGACTAGTCAGCTCCAGCCAAATCCCTGCTGGGTTATAGAAATTAAGAAGATATGCCAAAATCTGCAAGACCAGCCCGCTCTGCAGAGCAACTGTGGAAGGTTTCTTTAAAAAGAAAAACGTAACTTGTTAATGGTGTTCAGCTACTATGTAAATGGTGAATGAACATATCCAGGCACCCACCTATATATATGTGTGTGTGTGCATTTTGGCTATTTATCACTTTTGGCAGATGTGTCAAGAATCCTTGCTCTCTCATCCTGGAGGTATTGTATGTTTTATAAACATGCCCTGTTCTAATATTTCTCCCTAAGCATCTGCTTCAGCCACTGTAGGAAACAAGATATGGGGCCAGACTGATTTTTGAACTGATCCAGTATGACCACGCTTATGGTCTCACTGGCAGTGGCTGCTCCTGGCTCTGCGGTAGGCCATACTTCTCTCTGAGGTATTATATACCATATAATATACTATACACCTCTGTATACCTGAGCTCAGGTTTCCCAAATAGAGTAGGCAGCAAAATAGTGGGCTTTGGATGCAAATAGTTCTCTCCTGAGGTGATTCAAGCCCCAACAAAATGCTCTGATCTCAAGGATACAAAAAAGTGAAAGCTGTCCTTCTGATATTTGGAAAAATAAAGTCAGTACCAGCATCTGACTTTGTGGTGACTGGAGCACTAAGCCAAGAATAGGGAATCCTAGGTCTCTTCTGCTTTTACATTATGCATTTAAAGATCATGGAAACAAAAAAATGCAGAAATAATCTGGATCACAGAGTCAAAGAGCTGTGACTCTATTTCCCAGTAGCTTTTCTTAAAAAAAGAACGCAAGCTTCATGGGCCCAGAGATGCTGAAAGGAGCAAGAGGCTCGTTCAGTGAAGTAATGTGGATCCAGCATTTGGACTGAGTATTTCCAGTTGTTTTTGTCCACATGATGGTACACGAATCACTCTCCCAAGAAATAAGGATGTCGGAATCCCTCCAGGAAAATGTAGGACCCAAATTCAGGCTTAAAGTTCTAATCAGTGGACTGATCAACAAAAGCCAAATCATTGATACCTGTATAAAAATAGTAATTTCTTTTCATTTTCTTTAAAGGATTGCTGTAGGAGTTTACCGTTAGAGTCCCAAGTGAACAACAGTACTTTTATACAACCCTGACTGAGGAGAATAAACTGAATAAATGTAGAGTCACAGGATCCCTTCCAAAGTGAGCTTTTTAAAAAAATTAAATTCTGGAATGTTTAATACTCAATGTGTTTTGTCAGAGGAGTCTTAAAACTTGAGTTTAAACTCCACTCTAATGAAATGAGGGTCTGAAAAGGTAAATATTGCAACATGTTGGATATGCCTGGCCACAGACACATTGAAAGCAACAACATTCCTCTTTGTAGAACACAATAAGCTGAGAATCAAATTTACATGGGGAAAGTGGTGGTGAAGAGTTATTGTTTTCTTTTGTGTCTGTGGGCTTTATGAAAGGGTTCATTAGAATAGAAAATTGTTTACCCAAAATAATACTTCTTTTCTTTCAGCTGGTTGGAGCTGGAGAAATTTAAGTTAATAAAAAAAAACAAAAACCCAATTTTACTTGTTTGTCTCTGGTTTTGAATTTGTATTTTTTAAAATAATGCAGAGGCATGAATAAAGAGATGTGAAGAAATCTGTAGCTGGGACTTTAGTTTTTGCACGTATTCCTAGGGTGGCTGTACTCCAGAGTGCCCACAGATGTGAAGAAGATAAAGAAAGTACGAGCTTGTACTGAGTTGCAGTCAACTACTGCATATTAGTCCTTCCCATTGCTTCTACGGAGTCCTCATTGATGGGTACCTGGAAAATGTATTTTTGATGTCTTTCTTTTTGGGGGGGAAAAACACTTAAAAATGTTTTCACCCTTTTTCTAAAATTTCTAGGTAGTATGCTTAGATATGACTTCAGTGTTCAAGAATGCAATATTTTGCCTGAAATAAGTTATAAAGCACACATCTCATTAAGATACATATTTTCTCTGTTTTAGGATATAGGTTAATTATCTTAATAATTGAGCTTTACTATCATAATTACCATAATAATTTAATGTGTATATTCTCTCAACACACAGTTTATCCTTGGAAGGACAAGGCCATGCTATTATCTCTATAACATGAAGGGCAAAGCAAAGTACACAAAAGCTAAATGATTTGATTAATGGCACAGAAAATGTTTGTGTAAGAGCAGGGAATTAAACACTTTTTTTTTTCTAAATCCTAGCGCTTCTAGATTCACCTTTACCTCAATAGAAATATTTTAAATATATGAATCTGCTGTGTTGTAAATGTTTTTTATGAGTGTTAAGAGCTATTTTTTTCCAATAGAGAAGCAGACATAAAAATTGCCAGAAGCTGCAAGAAAGACATCAGTGTACCAGCAGAATAAAAGTTTGAACTCCAGGCAAAGTTATGCACATTTTGACCAGTATTTAAGTGCACATTTAACCCAGACCCAGTCAGCACTTAATAATGCTCCTTAACTTGCAGGCCAGAACCATTCCAGCTGCTCTAGACGCAGACATACATATACACACAGGGGAAATTAAAACTCACATAAAGAAAGGGAACTGGAAGGAACGAGTATTGATTCTTCATAGAAGTGTTTTATTAGTAGAGATGGTGCTAACCGAATTGTTTTATAAACCTGTATTAAGATGACAGTTGTAGCTTAAGATGTTATAGTATGTACCCAGAAGAGTAACTATGCCACATATAACAGCACTGGGGGAAAGGAGGGCCAGGCAAATGATCTCTGGCTCTTTAGAACGAATGCTATTGCTAGCAGCTGAAAGGCTGAATAGAGAGGAATGATCTGAAGTCAGCCAAGAGCATTTTGGTGTTTCTCATCATATCTTCCCTAACAAAACTGCAACTTCAATATATATCTGCCTCTGAATGCATATAAGTGAGCAGAGTGATGCAGCAATGAAAGTCTCTTGGAGTGCAGTTGCTTTTCCACAGGCAGAATACCTCTACTCCCTCCCCTTCTCACTTCTCCCCATGCACCAGAGGATGTAAATCTTACCCTGTAGCTATAACAAGATCTTGAACTGCGCTGAGACCCAATTTCTCATTTGGACCAAAGCTCTGCTCAGCACAGCTGAGAGAAAGGGGAGAGAATAAAGTGGTTTTAAATCTAGTTAGTGCCATTTTTTATTACTATTTTTTTTACAAAATAAGAGCTGTCAGTTAAGTGTTAGAAGCCCCCTCAGGTAATAACTTTCTCAAACTTCAGAAATACCATGCAGTTGCTGTAAATCAAAATGTTGTGTGTTTTCATTTCCTTTCCTGTAATTAAAAGTTTGCTTTGATGTTTAAAAGCACAAGTACACCCAAGAGTAGAGCAGCTAGAGAGAAAGTGTTTATATTTGACACCTCTGCAAACCAATGCAATCTACCTCTTGCTAACAGCAGCAATTAAACAAAATTAAAAATTCTCCTTGTTAAAAATCTTTCTTGTAAAAGGTCCAATTTCATGAGTTCTTCCACACAAACAACAACAACAAACCATGAGAGAGTGAAACTAGGAGCAGAAACCCCTCTGTTATACAAGACATTAAAATTGATGAATGGCACATAGGCTGGAAGAGATGTAACAAGCTATGAAAAGGACACATTATTTGAATTAAACCCATAGGACTAGGGAACCATCTGGGAGGACCTGTATAAAACTAAAACCTATCACTGCTAGTCAGTTGTGCTATTCTGTACTTCATAAGGCAAATCAGTTTGACAGGCTGTCACCTAAACTGCAGGACCTAAGAGCTCCTCTCGATTCTCTATTCTGGCTGTGTCTCACCTGCCCTCCACGTCTGTGTGAGGCAGTGGTTTGCATTATCTGCCCCATATCTCTTTCTTGGTTTGCTACAGAACAAAACCCTCACACTCAGGGCAGAAGGCAGCAATGATGAGGTCTGCCTGGTTCACCTTCTTACAGGACTGGGGGAGTTAGTAATTCAGTGCATAGGCTTTGCAACGCAGACATACAGTGACGAAATGGTCTGGGATCCAGAGCTGTGTGGGTTAAACGAAGACAATTGCACAGATTGTGTATGGTGGGACTGGAGTATTGTCGGTAGTCACGGAAGTAAACCATCCTCTGCTACCAGATGTCGGAGTGGGGGGACGGACCCGGAGAACGACCATACTCATATTGAGACTCATCGTTACTCCGGGTCCGTCTCCCCACTCTGACATCTGGTAGCAGAGGATGGTTTACTTCCGTGACTACTGACATCTGGTAGCAGAGGATGGTTTACTTCCGTGACTACCGACATCTGGTAGCAGAGGATGGTTGACTTCCGATAAGAGCTCCGAGACTGAGGTAAGCAGCGAGAGGACGGGAGTGGGGATTGAACGGCTGAGAGGAGTGCTGACTGTACGCTGCTAGCCAGTCAGACACTGAGGCCTCGGGGTCGCACCCCGCCTCTCAGGGAGCAGCATGGAGGCTGATGCTGCCGCCACCTTGCTCGCCGGGATACTCTCTAAGAGAGGGATTGACGCCCCGGCGAAGCAGTTGCATCGGTTGATCAAGCTAGGGCAACAGTGGGGACATTTCCCTGATATTCATATGCTATTTTCCATATCGGAATGGCGAGATTTCGGAGAAACAATGTGGCATAAGACCATCGAGGGTGGCGACAAGGACAAGAAGGAGGTTAAGGCGGTGCGAGCTCTGTGGAGCACAATCTTAGAGACCCTAGCAGCCATGAAGGCTGAGGGAGAGGTCGCGGCTGCTGCTGCAACAATGCTGAGCCCTACGCCACCCAGTGCCCCTTCCTGTCGTGGTGGCAGGTCCCAGTTTGCCATCAGGGGACCCGTTTCCACGGGCAAACCGTACCGCACCGTGACGGAGATGCTGCAAAAACTACGGGGGGGTCCAGCCGGAGCTACGGAAAAAGGGGAAGTTACCATCGAGCCAGTTGGCTCAAGTACTGACAAGAACGACCATACTCATATTGAGACTCATCGTTACTCCGGGCCCGTCCCCCCACTCCGACATCTGGTAGCAGAGGATGGTTTACTTCCGTGACTACCGACAGAGTATCTGTCATATGGGGAAGGGCTGAGAAAGCTGGGACTGTTCAACCTGGAAAAAAGAGAGCTCGGGGGATCTGATCAAAGTGTAAAATATCGGATGGGGGGAGCAAAGAAGACAGAGCAAGACTCTTCTCGGTGGTACCCAGTGAAAGGACAATAGGCAATGGGCACAAACCGAAATACAGTAAATACCACTTAAACATAAGGAAAAAGCTTTTCTGCTGTGACGGTGGCTGAATGTTGGAACAGGGTTCCCAGAGAGGTTGTGGAGTCTCTGTCCTCGAGATATTCAAAACCTGACTGGACACAGTCCTGGGCAACCTGCTCTAGCTGACCCTGCTGATTCTGTGATTTTGTGTTATGGATACATATATGCATATATATATAATATATATATATGCATGTATACATATATATGTATAAATCTGAATGTAGATTAGTTATCTTTAACTTACATATGTCATTGTCACATATGGGAAAATTCTCCCAGAAGAGACATTTGTTAGTACATTTTTTACTTTTATCGTACTATATACTTCTCAGTAAAGGCACTCTAACAAAATGACTGGCTCAAAAGATAGTGAGTAGCATTAGCAGCAAACTACTTCCGTGTGTGTGTGTGAGTAGGTGGATGGGTGAGCCTCATGGATCTAATTCACAGTATGACTGAATATAATTAAAGAGTTGGAGACAGAAAGGCAATGGACTAAAATAAATAAGGGAAGGATGGGAGAAGTCTTAAGAAAGGAGATATAAAAGGATCTATGGCTACTTTCTTATTTCTGTAAATAAAATAGGCACCTTTTCTGACCTTTGAGGTCAAGTAGCATATAACACCCTAAATCTCTGCAGTTAAACTCTCTTCTGCCCTTAAAATTGATAATGCCATCCCTCAAATCATGCCAATGCAATGTCCAGCAGAGCACTAGTTGGCATAGGTTGTATTAAAGGGTGTGGATAATTCCAGGATAGTTTAAAACCTGAGTCCTTGTTCCTTTATAGTGTACTAATATAGATGAAGAATACTTAAATTAGAAAATATGCCTTAGACATATAGAAAGCAAAAATCTAAGTCCTGAAAAAAACACCCTTAAGCAACATCTGCTACATATGTCGATATATAACATGATGTCATAAGTGAGTTAGATGACTGAAGAGTATCCTATCAATATTCTTTTGCAAATCATACATTTCAGTTCACCTTAAGAGGTGTTTTCCTAGATATTTCAAGTTTTTTTGTTGTGATTTCCCTTCCAGTATTTGTTATTGCTTTCATATTATCTTTTACTAAATAACAGAATATAAAATATAAAATAAAACCATACAGATATGAGGATCTGCACACATACAACAATATTGGAAATAGAATAAATCAAACCTTCTGCAAAATATATATAAATTACAAAATAGATGTTCCAGGGGAAAACAAACACAGAGGGGAAAAAAAAATGCTTCATTGATTTTGCTGGTCAGGAATATGCCTTAAATATAGAGATTCATAAACTTACCTAAGATTCAAAAAAATATTCCTTTTTTTGAAAACACTCCCAGTCCCACAAATGAAGTATGTATAACCTTGACTGATGAATGAAATGTCTGTATATTTATTAGTGATGGCTTAACCATGACTGACACTACATAAGTGTTTTGGTTTGAATCAGGAATACAGTTGTAAAGTAAATCTCTCTATTGTCCCTTTAATTGTGCTTTGGTTAACATTGCGGAGAGTTCTTGTAGCACATGGATACGAATCCTTTTGGATTAAATGAAAATGGAAGATATGCTCCAGGATTTCACTTTATGAAATACAGCCACAATGGGCATCGAGCCTATAAGAGATCTAGAGTTAATCAGAATTAAAAAAAAAAAAAAAATGCTAAAGTATGTTCAAATATCAGGTACTCATCACTAGCAGTTTTGCTCAACACATATGTTGAGCTGATTTACTGATCTTCAGTGCTTGCTTATGTGGATGTGCCATAACTCCCTCAGACCATGATTCCAAGTTTGACCTTAATCTGGATGTATTATTTCTGACTGAACTTCAAACAAAAAGATGAAAACAAAATTCATAAAGGATTCCCAGATCAACTAAAAAATAAAACATAAGAACTTTAGATATCTTCAGTGTGATCCTGTATAACTTAAGTGCCTAGAACATCATGTGCTGTCAAAGTTTAACCAAACTGACAATCGTTGCTGTTTATTTTAAATCCCATCCCAGCTAATTCCTTGGTAGTATGACAACGGAAGAATTTGTAAGTGAAATATAATGTTTTCCTCATGTTCTTGTTGAACTCAAATGTCACTGGAGGTGGTGGCACTGATTGGCAGTTTCAGCAGGGATGCAAAGGTTTGCATAGAAATGAAAATGACCAAACTTTTCTCTCACCTGTAAAACAACCTCTTGACCTTTTGAGACCAGTGACAGGGCACTGTGGACACACAAGGCTCATACTGCACCTGGTCTGTGGCTAAGAAGAGTGTGTTTTTTTTTTTTTTTTTCCTGGCTATCAGTAATTTAGAAATATATCTCTAGAGATGAAACAAAAAGGAAAAGCTGTAGAGTTTTGATGAACTATTTAAACACAGTATTTTGCCCCTTGGAGTATCTAGTATTAACACATTTATTCTCAGAACTGCTTCAGGTTAATACTAATATGTTCCACTTCAGAGAGAGGGTGAGTGTAGTTAGTTTTTAAGACGTATCTTGTATTTAACTCTTTTGAAGCATTTCCATTTCCTTTCCTTCCTGGGGTAAACATTTTTTCTAAAGTCCCCATGAACCAAAAGATTTCTTAATAAGCCTAATTTTAAGGTAGGATTTATCTCCCTGTAATCGCTAGTCCCAAAGAAATGTGCATTGTTTGGATGATGCATTTGTAATGAGATAATTTCTTCCAATACTGTATAAGAATCTGAACTTTAAGAGTTTACCCTAAAATAACAGTCTAGATGTCATCCATGGCTCTTGAATGTATTAAATGGATGAGTCACCGTCTGGAAGTCCTTTTCACTTTTCATGAGCTAGAGAGGACTTTTGTATAAATGAAGTTAAGAGAGCTAAGGCTGGCATTTCAGATCCCCACAGACTGCTGCTGACCATATCTGTCTTTCAATCCGGTTCAGAGATATGTTAGACTTTAGTATGAGTACCCGGAGAAACACAGGGTTAACCAAAGGAGATGGACCTGTGAGTTGTTGCTTTAGATCAGAGGAAAAAAAAAAAACAGTATGCATCCTGAGGGGGGTCAGAAATTAGCTGTCTTTCACCAATAATATTTTGCCATTTCCATTAGCCTTGCATTTACCAATTTCATTTCTTATTGATAGAGGCACTCAAAAAGTATTGTGAAATTACACTTTAGCATCTCACACTAACCCAGATTCTTTAACTAATTCCTTGGCCTTCAGAAATGGATGCTTATAACAGCACTTATGCCACTTCATGAATCAACAACTCATATGTTATGTTCCGCAGCTGCAGTGCTGAGTATACCCATAACAATGACAAACACCTCTCTGTCATGATCACATGCTACTGCTTTAAACATACAAAAATGGCTAAATATGGGCATTTGGAGTCCACATGGTAGCTTGTCAGATACTATCACTAACAAATGATGTTTTTCAAAACTGATAATCTTCTAAGAAAGATTTAATTAAAATATTCCTGCCTCAAGTGGGAATAAAATCTGAACACTTTAAATTAAGACAAATAGTATCTTGCTAAAACACTTGAATGTTAGCTTCAGCAATTTCTTTGCTTAAAAAATATCTTAAGTTCTGTGCTACGTGGACTATAAATTTTGGCACAAATGTGAGGTTGTATCATGAAATGTGCACTTAACTTTCACTTGTAAGAATTTTATTGAATAAGTATTGCACTGTCAATGACATTACAGATATGACTCATAAAACTTCCTCAGTAAATCACACAAAACCATTAAGGCTTAAATCTGTGAACTATATACATCCAGCATTTGTCATTTGTATCTTAGTTTGCTTATGATTTAACTTAAGCTATATAACATACAGAACTTTGTAAAAATAAACTGAACACAGTAGTTATAAAACAAAGGGTTATTATTTTTATTAATTATTAACTTTGCACTGATTTGTGGGGAAGAGGCAGGAAAGAAAAGTTCATATTCATGTGTTTTAAATTTCCCTGATGTCTCTGTTACTGTGGACCACAATATAAGTGCTGTACATCTACCAAGGATGGAGAAAGCCATTCTTGAATGGCTTGTGTGAGCAGGTGCCATGACCACTCTCATCCAAATGCATCTGCATGGGCTTGTCAGCTTAAATGATTTTTTTCTGGAATTCAGCCATAATTGCGACTCGGTAGTAGAACATACATCTCAGCCAAGGATTCTTGTTACGCTGGAAGCACCTGTTACTTTTTGTAGGTCTTTCAAGTCTCTTCCCAAGTCTTTTCCCTTTGACCAGATGGTCATGTTCCCCTTGCCTAGCCTGGTATTTACGCAGAGCCCTGATTACTAACCGGGTAAGTAGACAGAAGAGGATTGCACTTTTACATGAGTTAATAGATTCTCCTACCTTCGTAGAGCCTCTTAAGGACTTGGAAGGTAATACTGGATGAAAGTTTCCTCACATGGTACAGAGTAGTTCGGGATCATCTCTTTTCTCCCTTCAATATGTCCACAATCTCACTGGATTACAGATATGAAATATGGATACGAATACACTGTCTAAATTCACTGTATGATGATTACATAATTCAATCCAAACAGTCAGGTTAAGTCTTGCTACCAGTCATCCAGGCTATGCAGTTCTTCAGCCAAAATGATCCCTTCAAAATGAGTCTTTGCCATTTGAAAGTAAACAATAGATTTTCCTTCAGACACCTTTCCTTCAAACACTACCTCAGAAAAAAAGTCTTTCAGAATGAGGGGTTCATCATACCATAGGCAAGTTTCACCTATGTTAAAAAAAGAATTCGTAAGTCTGAATATGTGTACTTCAAATCTATTTCACTCTTTCAGTGGCTGAGACTTTGCAGAATTTGGAGCTAAGGTAACAATGTCTTGGAAATGTATATAAGACCTCACTGATACTAACTTTGTAACATCTTGGCCTCTGATGTTTTTGGTCCCTAGCATTCAATGTCCATACTGCTCATACAGTGTGTAGGAAGTAGCAGGCATTTCAAGAAGTAAATCAAACTCCATTAAATGGTGAGGAAGTTGTTCAGATTTAATCAGTAGGAAATGCTAAATCGTACATGCTCTCAAGAACCTTGGTTTATGGAGCAGAGCAACTGTGGGATACTGGTCTGTGATCATCCCTGCCAGGGGTAAACAGCGGATGCAAAGGGTGATTTGCGGTCTAATGCTCATGTTAGTGAGCCAATGCCCAGGGCGAGGCGGAGGTCTCGCCAACCGCCATTGCTCCACCCAGAACGACACCGGGGCGAGGCAGGAGTCTCACAGCCTGGCGTTGTTGCTAAGGGCAGAAAAAAGGCCAGCAGCCAATGGCGCCCTCTGCTGAGCTCGGCAAGGACCAATCATCCCACAGTGTTTGACTCAGCCCCGCCTCGCCAAGATTACAAATTCAGCGCATAAACGACCCTCCTTTTTGAGGATGCCAACACCAACCTACAGACGGGTCGACAGGTCTGGACCTCTCTCCTCCCCAAAACAGGGATGCCTTTTTGGTGAGGTTTGTGCCTCCGACAGCGTCGGACGTTACCCCGGCAAAAACACCATTGGTGAAAGTGCTTAATTATCAGTTTGAGCTCAGAAAGTAGAATTTGTTGCAGTCAGTGCATTTATCACCGGCAGTCCTGAACCTGTTGATCTGTCGCTTTAATAAATTGTTTATTTTGTTCAACTTTGTGAAACTGACCCAGTGAAAGTCCTTTTAGGAGGGCTCTGGCAGGCAAACGTTGATTACCAAATAAGGGAGGGCCTTTCCACCTAATCATACCCTTTCCCTCCCTTAACGCGACAGCAACAAGTACATAGTTCTATCCATTATGATCCGGAACTTCATGGCAGACAATTAGTCTTTTAAAGTTCTTTGATTCCTGTACTAAACTGGAAGAAGAGGATTTAGCAGCAAGAGAAGGACAAAGCAATGGTAATGATATTGTGATATAACTCAGGAACAGGGAGGTCTTGAATGTTTGTTCTTGCTACAAGAATTAAGACTTTTACCCAGTGATAAGTGATTGGAGTAGGACTAGGACCTCAGATTGCCTTTTGTGGGATTTGGACACTATTCCGTATACTGGTAATATCTCAGAAGGCTGATACAAGAATGAGGGCACCAGGATAGTCCTGGCCATATGTAGAGGGAGAATTTGGAAGTATAGTGTGTTTTCAGTGAGGTGCCCAGTTCTAAACTGTTTTAAAACTTCCAAAGTTATGTGCTAATGAAGATGGAAGGAAGATAAATGCTGGACTGAATGTCTGTTTTGGCTTGAGCTAGAAAATATATGCCTATTATTGTGAATGTGTTGGGCTCAGTCCCATCTAAAGAAGGGGGTTTCGGCTGCACTAAGGGAGCTGAACTTCTCACTTTATTTTTCATTAGGTATGTGGCTATAGCTTCCTCTTGACCAGGGTCTTGGCTCCTATCACTGCAAGGAAGCATAGAAAGGTGGCTCCTGCAGTATTTATGCTTTTCTGCTGTTCACAGCTGTCACTGCCCCTGTGCTTCTTGTGTTGATGGAACCAGCACAGATTTTTGCTCACAAGCTACAATGGAGATAGAAGATTTTTCAGTGGAGTCATATGTTTTGCCTCACTCATCCTGCTCAGACCCAAAGGATTTTTTTTTCTGCATGTAGAGCAATGTATTCTGCTTAAGCAACACTTCCCTGTATTTATTCATATTTTTTTTCTCCCTGCCCCTGTGTAGCTTGGGCATAAACATATGTTCTCTGGCCTTTATTTATGGTAACTCTGAGGCTTTATAATGCAAGGGTAATTTTCACCATAACATGGGAATGCAAATACAGGACTATAATTTAGTGCATTAAGTGTCATTAGGCCTCAGTGGAAAATCCAGCTGAGTATTTTTGCATATAAAATTGTAAATATTCATCTCTGAAGAAGAAGGGAAAGAAAAGACTTTGTCACAGAAATACTGCTTTTCTTTCAAACTCAGTGTGTAACAGATTTGTATAAAACATGAAATGAGTATCAGTTTATTTTAGTTGTTTTCTATTAAAACAGCAACAGTGAGAGTTCTTTACATATATTAAGAAATAATAATAATAAAAAAAGGAGTCCCTGCAGCAAACATAACGGAAGGGGCTGAGAGTCAAAGGATGCTAAAGCATTCAATTATTGACTGAGAGCAGTCATTTGAAAGTAGGTTATTTTTCTCTCTGGTAGTGAGGAATATACTCGAGGACTTCCTGTTTTATTGTGAACCTGTAGCTTTATCCAGCTTGGCATTTACTTTTTCTTTTAATTACGACCATTGGCCATTTGTCAGTGTTTACAGTCATGGCAAGGTTTGTGGAGAGTTCACACTGTATACATAAAAGAAGTGAGATATAATTACTTTTAGTGCTGACTGTGTTCCAGGTGGATGAATGTAATTGCACAGAAATGTTTGTGCAGGTTTCTGTCTGTCATGAATATAGAGATCACTTGTAACACAACTCTGGGTCCTTTTCCAGCTTTATTTTTGTTTTACTAAATTTTTGTAAAATTTCTAATTTCAAATAAAATGAAAGGGACACAAGATACCACTGCAGGCCTTACACAATATTCTGTATTATTCAAAGATTTAGTTTACATCTTAGAAAATACAGCAAAAAGGAATTTTTTGCAGTCTCTGAGCTTTGGCCTCAACAGTTGGAATAGGCTTTATTCACTCAACAGATGTTTTTCCTCCTTCTGAATTAACTGAACTACAGGTTCTTTTCCTTAATATCATTAATTTTGGTTCCTTGAAAAATGGTTAATCTTTGGTTTCTGGTTGTTCTTTCTTTTTCTTCTTTTGTAAAAGTTGATTCTTTTGTTCAGAGTCAGAAAGCTAGCTCTCTGCAGCACTAGCTAGCCCTGAGGCCTTTTTGTTGCTTTAGTTGTTTTATTTTGTCAGTTTTTTTCAGCCTCTGTTTTTCCTATAACTTCTCATGTCCCCAGGAACTGAAAATATACAAATACAATTCTATTACATTTGGTGCTACTTACTCCTCAGATGCTTAGTCCTTCCTTCCTTTTCGGACCATTTCCTACCTTTTCCAGACATCTGAAGTTGCACCTGCTGCTTCTGCCTTTTTCCCCAGAAGGATTTTTTGTTTACTCTGTGTCCATTGACTAACTTTCTGTTTTCTGACTTGAGAAGGTTACACTGAGAAGTCAGTTGTCCACCTTCATACTTTCCAATTTTCTATTGAAATGACTGCTTCAGTAGGATGTATTAAAGTGGCTCCTGTGATGCTGAGCTGTACAATAAACAGGTAAATACTAATCATCTAGTGAGAGGGAGAATTTTAAATAATATACCAATAATGCTCGGACCTTAAAAAAGAAATGGGATAAACAGTCAGTGCGTTCATGTGCACTGAAAAGTTGATGGTAACAAGTGTCATCACAGCTCAGGTGGAACTAACTACTTCATAAGACAGTTCTCCTTAGTTTCCTGCTGCAACCATGAATCCATGGAGGAATAAACAGTCGTGATGGAACCAGAGCCTCTTTGTGCCATTAATAAGAAGAGTTTAGGAAAAGGAAATAATAGCCTTTGGGAAATCAGTGATCTGAATGTTGCTCTAGTACCATACTATACATATAGCAAATTTTAATGGCTAAAAATTTCCATCATGTGCAAAATGACGATAATTTATAGAATAAATGTTTCAATTCTTTCCTTCACAACTCAATAGAAAAACAAAAACCAAAATACAGCAATGCCCATGCAGAGACATATAGTTCTTTATTGCCTGATATTATCAGTGAAATTAAATTGAATAATACTTAAAGAGGCATAAAAATGCACTATTGGTCACAATAGTCTCTAACTAGCTGAATTCTGGAAAAAAACTAATTGAGAATTTTTCTAATAAGCAGGTGAATTTTTTGTTGGGATATATCAGCTCATTGAAACTGAATCTGTCCAGGAGGTGGGTGAAAAAAGGTAAATCTTTTGAGGAAAAACAATACAAAACAAAATGAAGAAACCAAACAGAAAGAAAGACAGAAAACTCATAGCATGAAGGTGCCAATAGTTGAGACTTCAGGGCACTTACGTGGAGTATTGATATTCCAGACTCATAATCCAGGTTCCTTGCTGTGCTCAGCTCAAACCAAACAATTTATTATGTGTTAGGCAAGTGTTGTGATTAGTTGCTCATTCTGGGATGAATGTCTTCTCTCTTTCACTTTGTTTAAATGCTTTTCAGAAAACATTACCTCTGTCCCAGGGAAGTTCCCTAGGTAATGAATGTCTCATTTGCCTTTTTGATGAAAAGTAATCTTAGGTTCACCCCAATGCAGAATGTGAGAAATTCTGTAGTTTCAAAATCAGTAATGGTGGAGTAGGAAAACCCCTTTGTCTTCCCCTTAAATCTTTTTTTTTTTTTTAATGTGGACTGTTATGTTTATCTGGCACCTAGCACAAAAGAGAACTTGTCCAGAGCGCTGGCTTTTAGGTGATATCACGATATGATAAAAAACTCCTTTTGATCATTCTTCCTTATGATCAAGCACACTATTGAAAACAAAACATATTGAGAAGTATCTAAATTTCACATACCACACCACAATGGCATACGTTAATAGCAACATTATTTTTAGGATAATAGAAAATATTGCTGTTGTTCAGAATTCTTCCTGCACTGCATTGTGAAAGTGGAAGGGATTGCACAGTTTATTGCTACTGCTCTTATATTGTCAGGTTTGACCTGAAAAAGTGGACTGGGAAGTTAAAAATCTGGATAGAGACTTTCACTGGCATTCCTATTTATTTATCATGTAAAACAGATTGTTAGTTTTGATTTTGGCTGCTTTTTCTGCACTTACTACTTTCAGGTCAGAAGTTTTAATTGATAACCGTTTTTTCCCTAATGTACTTGAAGTACATGCACAGAAAACAATAATTCCCTATTTATATTATATATAATAGTCTTCCCTATTTTAGACCCTTGTGATGATTTTATTTCTTTCCCCAAACCTTCTCATACAAATCTATCCTTGAAATTACATCCTAACAGTAAAAACTGGGAGATCATTTCCATGTATGTTTGACCTTTTTGTCATGATAGGTACAGTAATGATACTGCTGCATGAACTAACAGAGCCCCTGAAAGTGTAGAGCAGACATAGAACTGATTAGGTTTGTTTTAGGCTTATTAATTTTTGGACAGATTCCACAGACATTTTATATATGACATTTCTAATGAAATGAATGGAATCTCAGTGGGAGTTCTATGAGTAATTTAGCAAGAGATGATTAAAAAGGAGGAAAATAGAAGGTACAGTGAAGCAGAGTGCTTAGATTAACAGTGTTATAAAATATGAAAATTTAGGCCCTCACAATACCATGTTTATTTGCAGTATATTATACTGTCACTAAACTTCTGCTTTATAACATTCAAAAGGGTAAAGAGGACTATATTTCACAGTAATTGAAGGAAGCCAGGCTAAAACTCAAGTCACGTGTGGTCCTGACTGTTTGTTTTATGGACTGTAAGAGTATATCCTCAGTAAACACATCTAATTTAAAAAAACAAAATAGAACAAAATATTTTAATTCTAAATATTAATTAGGATATAATATAAATATAGTTATTTTATCTTTTCTTTTTAAAGTGTACTACTATGCAATCTAAAGATGATCACAACCTCTGGGAGTTTTTCTGTGGAAGGTTGCTTGGACAAGTTTTAACTCATGTTTCCTTATTGCTCAATTCACACTGAGAGCTTTTCCTTATAGACCCCATAAAATTTCATTTGCACCTTTGAAGATCCTTCAAATGTAATGCTCTGATCTATCCTTCGTTCCTGCCCTCTATTATTATCTTCTGGAGTACTGTCTGATGTAGAACATTCTCATCAGTAGAGAAATACTGTGAAAATTAAATAAAATTTTTCTTAAGAAGCCTTTTAAATATACCTAAAAGTACTCTTCTGCTTAAGCACTGAATGCATATGTCATGGTCTTATATTTAGACAACCCAGGTCTAAAGGGGTTGTGAAGGAAGAACCCAAAGTATTCTGAGGTGGCTAGCTTGAGCCAGCTCCAGTGTGCGTGTGGTGCGCCAAAATATGGTTGTTTGCCTGATATTGTAAGCCTTAAAGGGATGCTAGCTTTCTAAGCTCAAGCACTGTGCTGCTAACGTGTATTATATGGCTGTATTCAGACCCACTCTGATTCAGAGCACCATGAGGGGAACTTCAATTGCCTACAAGTGCCCATGTTGATAAACCTGGGACATTCCTTTTCTTGGGGCTCTTTCAGAGGAACAACATCAAGCAGTTGTAGTTTCATCTATGTTGAAGCAAGCAATGAATTCCTAACAATTGTAAATGCATCAGCAATTAAATATAATTGAACTTGCATTTCTGCAGGGACATCTGGAGATCACCTAGTCCAACACCCCTATTCAGGGCAGGGTCAGCTAGAGTAGGTTGCTCAGGGCTGTGTTCAGTCATGTTTTCAGTATCACCAAGGATGGAGACTCCACAGCCTCTCTGGGAAAACTGCTCCAGTGTTTGACCACTCTCACAGTGAAAAAGTTTTTTTCCCGTTTAAATGGAAATTACTGTATTTCATTTTGTGCCAGTTGCCTCTTGTTCTGTCTCTGGGCACCACTGAGAAGAGTCTGGCTCTGTCTTCTTAGTTCTGCCCATCAGGTATTTATACACATTGATCAGATCCCCCCTCAGTCTCCTCTCCTCTAGGCTGAACAGTCCCAGCTTTCTCACCCTCTCTTTGTATGAGACATCCCTTAATCATCCAGTCCCTTCCCCCTTAATTGCTCCAGTCCCTTCATCATCTTTGGGGCCCTTTGCTGGGCTCACTCGAGTATGTCCCTGCCTCTCTTGTATGGCGGAGCCCAGTACTGGATGCAGCACTCCAGATGTGGCCTCACCAGGGCTGAGTAGAGGGGGAGGATCACCTCCCTCCACCTGCTGGCAACACTCTTCCTGATGTACCCAAGGGTACCATTGGCCTTCTTGGCCACAAAGGCACATTGCTGGCTCATGGTCAACTTGGTGTCCACCAGCACTCCCAGGTCCTTCTCTGCAGAGCTGCTTTCCAGCAAGTCAGCCCCCAACCTGTACTGGTGCATAGGGTTATTCCTCCCCAGGTGCAGGACCCTGCACTTGCCTTTGTTGAACTTCATGAGGTTCCTCTCTGCCCACCTCTCCAGCCTGTTGAGGTCCCTCCGAATGGCAATGCAGCCCTCTGGTGTATCAGCCACTTCTCCCCATTTTCTATCATCGGCAAACTTGCAGAGGGTGCATCTGTCCCGTCGTCCAGCTCATTAAAGAAGATGTTTATCAGTGATTGAATGCAGTCATCTGCACTGTGAAGCTGGTAGCCCGGCTTCCTGCATGGTTTTGGTCTGGACCAGCCAGCACTGTGACAGTGCTGGACATTGCCTGAAAGCTGCGACCAGAAGTGAGAAGCATTTCCTCTGGTCTTGTTGCTGTGTCGGGCACAGCGGGCCGGGTTTCGGCGGCGGGGGCTGCTGAGCGCTGTGCCCGAGTTGCCGCGTGCTGCCCTGGGCCGGTCGCGGCTGATTCCAGCCTGCTCCGACACCGCCGCCAACGCCCCGGGTGGCGCCAAGGCAGCAGCTCAGGGGGAGCGGCAGCCGCTGGGGGGGGGGGGGGGACAGCGGAGACCGTGGATGGAGGTGGTGCTGGGGACACGGGTGGAGACACACGCTGGGAGGGAGGCGCTGCAGGGACACCCCAAGGCACTGCAGCTGCCAGCGACCCACACCGGGGCAGTGACACCCCAAGGGGATATAGCCGTGGGCGGCCTGCACCGGGGCAGAGGAGAATCAGTAAGAAGCCAGGAGCAGCAGAGGAAGATGAGGAAGAGGCAAGGAGCAGCAAATAGAAAATAGTTATTGATCCACCTTATTGAAGGAATTGGGACAGACTGAGAATAAATTGCAGCAGAAGCCAGGGAGGTTGAGACTACGAGGAGGCGGGGAGAGGTGTTTGGCTTATGTTGAGTCTGGACAACATGGAGGAAAGGTGCTTCCCTAAGTATTCGGCTAATTGTTTATGTTTTCTTTTTTCTGGATACCCAAATCAGCAATCCAAAGTTTCTGTTAACTGGCAATAAGCTGAATTATATAAAAATTCCCTTAGTCAAGACTGTTTTGCCCACTACAGTCTCCTGTCTAGGCTGAGGTGGCAAGATGGGTTGTGGCAGCATGTGGTGCTTGGCAATGCAATGTTAAACCAAAAGAATCTCCTCACATTTGTTTACATGCAGTCTTGGGACCTCTGGTGCAGCTCACCGTACTTGTTCCTACTATGATAAGCTGCTGAGAGCATTCAGATGCTGTGTTGCTGCTTTGCAATGCAAGATGGCTTTCAAGGTCTGCAGCTGCAGCCCCTTACCCTGCCAAAGGCGTAGCCCAGCACCCCACAGCAAGACTGCCTTACTTGGTCTGTGCCAAGGGAAGGCGCTTATCTATACTCTTCTGCCACTGTTGCCATTACCATCAGGCCCAGGGGCAGAGGAAAGAACGGAGGAGAGCTCTAATGAGTGTGAATTTTTTTTACGCTCTTGGCAGGGGAGGCAGTGAGGGGAATCTCATGCTTAGTGACACTGTGAAGCATACATGCAGAGAGGAAATGGGCCCCAGGGGAGGGTGAATCTGCCATATCTGCAGCTAGACAGTCTCCTATGACAACTCAGTAGAAAAAAAAAAAGCAGCTGAAGGATTATGTCTGCATAGCAACCGGCTATACCTTGGAGCAGGATGCCACCCTAAAGGGTGTGTGGTATGGTAACGGCAGAAGCAGTCACATACTCATATGTTCTGAACTAGATTGATCCTGTCAGAAATCCACACATGGCCATGCATGTGATTGCTTTTGATTGTCTCTGTCCTCTGCATGGAGAAAAAGAAACTGCACCACTTGCAAGCACACCACTGCACACACTGCTTGCCCCCCTAAATCCTGGGCTTCCCACATTCCTGAAAGCAATAAATGCATCTTGTAGAACCAAATTCCGTTTGATTTGCAAAGCACCATCTGGAGAAACTTACCACCATTGCTCTCTTCTTGCATCTCCCATTTCCCATGACCCCAACTCACAGTCTAGGCACAGTCTAAAGCAATGTCAAGACATGTAACTTCCTCTGCCCTCCTCCTCCCCCTTCCTGGAACAGGTGTATTTTACCTGTTGAGTTTCTCTGAGGCCTTGCAGTACTGTGGAGCATGCCCCATTGTCTAACCAGTCCTATCAGAGTTTGGCAGAAAGCATATTCAGCCTACCAGGCTGGGGATGCAAAGTCCATGCCTGATCTGACATTTGGTGTAAAAGTGAGCATCATTTGGTTCCTTTCATAGGGCAGGCTCAGGATCCAGGATATGGCTCTGATAGGGGTTCTTCTACAAAATGTCATCACAGCTCTTCTGGGATGCTGGGATTTCACTCTGTGTAACAGTTGGCATCCTAGGTACAAGTGTGCTAGCTGGGTCTGTCAGGATCACAGAAGCCCTTCCTGACTACTCTTGCATCTGACAGGGCAGCAGCATTGCACAAATCAGTGGCACAACAGACTGGCCAGCACCCCTCCATTCCAATTAAGTTTTGTAGTTGCAGTGCCACATGCTCAATCTATTTCCCATTTTCCATGGCACTGTCATCACACTTTGAATATATTACCTAGGTGACACTGGCCCTCTTGTCTAGAGTGCCCCCTTAGTATTTTTCCCACAGTGGGTCCAACTCAGACCTTTTCAAGCATGGCCCAGACCTGGCCTTCAGAAGAAAGCAGCTGCAGGAAAGATACTATGGGAAACAGTGCACTGTGCTCTGTGTGCGCAGATGGTATTAAGGACAACGTTTACTTCACAGAGACATCTGATTATAAGGCCTGGAAAGCATCCAGGGCAAGCTTGGAGGCTCCCCTGCATACTCAGAACCATAGGCTGACCCATTTCAACCCTAAGCTGGCCTTATTGCAGAGCATTAGTGACCTCACCCACATGAGAGAGTCATTCAAGCAGCAGAGGATCGGGGAGGCTGTTTGGATCCTCTTGACTGTCTCATCCACTTGAGTCCTAGCCCACTCTAAGGCAGGACTGGCTCCTGTTGCTCCACAGGTTACATTGCATCCACATTGCAGCACCTTCTTTCTTTCTTTCTTTTTTTTTCCCCCAGCTCTCAACCTTCTGCTTTTATAACCACTTTTCTTTTATTTTAAATATATCTTCTGAACAGCTAAGTGTTGTACAGTATTCTTTCTAATAGGCTTACACTGTTTGCTGATGTTGTGGCCTGGTGAATAAAGGATGTTTAAGTGCCTGGGTAGATACCATGAGTACAGAGGACAAAGCAACACTGGGAAAGAATAACCAATAAGACTAGGGGTGACAATGTCCTGCGTGTGACAGGGGAAGGAAAAACGATTTATGAGGATTTCTGTCCGTGTAAAGCATGGAGAAGAAAAGAAAAAAGATGTCACTGAAAAAGAGCAAGGCAAAGGCAGAGGATAACTGAAAACAAGCCCCGATGCTGCAGCTCCTAGGGAGATGGAGGGACTGTGGTTGTCACTGTACAGTGCAGCAAAACAGAGCTCACAGACCCAGGGACTGAGAGTGGAGGGCAAGAGGGGGGGCACAGCTATGGTCGATTAGTAAAGGAGAAGAAGAGATGAAAACCAGATCTATTTTTAGCTACTGTTACGGTAAAGCTGAAAGATCTAAATGAGCCATAATGTTTGTTGCTCTAATGGAGCTGGCCTTGAGGCAGACAGGCACAGATGGTCTCACACACTTCTCTGTCAGAAAGTCCTATGGGCCAGGAAGGCCGGGCTGGTCACAGAGAAACTGGAGGGCCTGATTCTGCTCTGACTGCTCCTGCTGGAGAGATTCGTCACTCTCTCTTCAAGTTATACGGTGCACATTGGGCAGACATGGCACTCAGGGCACTGGGGTTCTGGTGTCAAGCTGCCTGTCTCTGTTCACCACTGAGCAGCCAGCTGGCTGAATGTCTCCTGTGAGATCCTGCAATAAGACAACAGGGCCCAGCTGAAGGGAACATATGGCCCATAGCTGTTACCAAATGTCCACATCATGCAAAATCACATCAGGTAAGTGTTATCAGCCAAGATGTGGCACTTGGCACTCCTCCAGGATGCCTTTATCTGTAGATGATGCCTTTACACTATCTGCATTTCACAAGCTTTACCAATGTAGTGCCCAATTCTCCTTTGGAGACTTGTGCTGTAAACTACTTCATCACTCTAGGTTTGTTTAGATCAGATCTGATGCCTCCTTTTTCTAAGAAATGACTAAAGCAATTCACTTCAAACCTGAATGGCATTTTGCTGAGATCTGATTTCAGGTTGCACTCACTAAATCTCTCTATTCCTGTTACATACTTTTTTCATTGTGCTCCTCTTTGCTGCTCCTACATATTACAAACAAACAAACAAACCTACAAACATGATGAGACTTCAGCCCCCATCAAGCCTTTCAGTATGCCATACATCTTTTTCTAGAATATTTCTTATGAAAAGTATTTACTAGACTGATTTCTCTTGAAGCACTGTTTTCCATACTGCACTTAAAGTAGTTAATTTGCTGATTGTTTTGGCGCATATGATCTGTCCATAGTCAGAGATAAAGAAAATCTACTAAACTGAATAAATTTGCCATAGAAGTTTGTAGGTGATACATTTTTTTGTGAAAAGATTGTTTTCCCATCATTACTGTATTTCATGCTTTTTATTAATAACTGCATATCCAAATCAATTCTCTTCTTCTGCAATCATCAAATTAATTCATTTTGAAGGTTCTGCCATCTTTTCAATCATTTATGCCATGCCCTGTAGTTCTATCTCCATTTTTGGACTTTCTGTTAATGGCATTTGTCTTGGGCATTTTTGGCATGTCACTTTTTTAGACAACTTGTTTAGTGTCAAGATCTTGTGAGCAATTTTCAGTAGCATTCATCTCACTGAAAATTGCAATTCAGAAGTTGGTTGTCTAAGACAAAGATAGTTATTCTAACTGAACACATCCATACAATAGTTTATTTTTCCAATATTAGACACCTACATTAGGGGGATGTGAATCTCCCATATCCCTTCATTGACCTTAAAATTCTCTAGACTGATTAGCTGAGAGTTTTTAGATGCCCAAATTAGGTAAACAATGTCAGTATCTTTTGCATTGAGATTTCTGTTCATGAAAACCTCATCAAAGATTTTTACTGATTACATTGATTTTAAAATTTTTCAATTCTTGAAGTTGAGCTGCTGGAGTATATTATAATGTACACTAATCATATAGCTAGCCTTGCCCATACAAACAGTGTTAATATCATGGCGTGGCCTACATTGTCCCACATTTGCTCTCAAAGATGCTTTTTCCTTGTATTCCAGCATCAGTTCTGAATGTTACAGGCTACCTGCTCAGGAGCTAATCAGATAATTATATTTGCCTCATTATTCTCCTTTATTCTGCATTGTGGCAAAAAAACAAAGAAAAAAACAGGAAAAACAAACAAAAAACCCACCTAAATCAAACAAAAGTCCCCAGCTTTCTATGTAGAGTGCTCTTATGTTTTTATAAGGAAAGGTGAGGTCTGAAGGTCTTGCCTCCTAGAAATCCAGAAACCTATTGAGCACAGAAGTGCTCAATAAATCTCCTTACACTGTGTAGCTATTCTTCCTGTTCTTTTTTTATTTGATGTGTTTCAGTTATTCTTCATAATTCGTTTGATTTTGGCACTTCATATATCCAGAGTTATTATCCACTTCATATATCCAGAATATGTATATCCAGAATGTTGTTTTATTTCATTTTACATGATACAGAATATGTATACTGCAAAATTCCTGTTTTACTTCCTTTGTTACGCACTTCTTTTTTAGAATTTGTTTACATGACAGAAGTCCATGGTCTGTAGAAAAGGCCAAGATGATTCAGAATAGATTCATTTAAATATCAGAAGCACACATAGCACAGCAGCATGGTGGTCTGTTCCAGGTATAACACACAGCTAGAACCCAAGGGTAAACATGTGCAGGTAGAGTACTGTTCTAACTTGCTTATAATGCCTTCAGGCTCACTTGAATAGTTTTGTACTCCATTGCATTGGAGTAAGTAGACATCCTTTTAATGCTTTTTGTAGCTACTGCCACAATTTTGTCCTTGTATGAACCTGTCTGCCTTTGCAAAACCATTGGTTTCAAATGACTTAAGCAGCTTTGATAAATTTTCCTACTTGCTTTGCTGAAGTTGTTATTAGAGAATATGCTTACAGATATTCCTGCCTTTTTCTCCAGTGTGTGTTAGAAAATGAGAAAGACCAGTAATCTCCATAAAGTCCTACATAGATTTTATTCACAGATTTGATTTATTTTTTTCTAACCCATCCAGATCTCAGAAATATTTCTGATTTCATACTTCAGAGGCTGAATATTTCTGGCGTTATTCTGTATGAAAGTCATTACTGAATATGTCTTCTTCCCATACCATGCTTTGACTGGTTTACCAAACAAGGTTTTTCAGACACACCCTGTCAACTGTTCAGTTCAGCACAACTGAATGAGACTGACCAAGATGTGGTCAGTTATTTACAGTTTAAACACAGTTTTTTTAACTGTGTCTCAGAACAAAACATGTTTTTCCATTAAGTATTACAGTCTATGATAATAAACTCTAATGCTGGATTAGAGAACCTAATTAATTAGAGACCTCAATAATAATCACTGATATATAAAAGACATAAGTCTGCTGATGTCCTTTATGAGTCTTCTAGGGGCTTTCTTAAGTTCAATATCAGGTAAAATCTTCAGACACCACTTTAGAAAAAAAAAGGACATAATGGCTTTTAAAGAACTCTTTCACCATGGACTCCAGAGAGTCACTGTTTGGAGCACTGCGTGCCTTGAACAGCAGTGCTAGTGACATGGAGAAGAGCTGTCCCCACAGAGGCCCTGGACACCATGAGGATCTGAGGCATGAGTCTGGCACAAGGCTGAGGATCTCTAGCTAGGTGCACTTGAACGAGTTTTGTCAGACACCTTTCATTGTGTCTGCTTAGGGCTCACATGCTCCTCCTGGAAGGTGCCTTTGGGATGTTCAGAGTATAAGTCCTCTTACCAGACTGGCCAATAGTTAGACTACATTACCATATACTAGAATGAAGAAACCTCAAGTGTTAATCTATGCCTTATGCTTATTATAGTTGATGAAATATTAATTGTTTTTTAGAATCTACTGTGACTCTTTAGAATATATGGTTCTCTCAAATGATGATTCCTTCCTTAGTCATTATATTTTCTTTGCAATCCTCAGGTATAGTTTTATGTAAAATCCCTACTCTCTGTTTAGTAAATCTCAATCCCCAGACTGGGTATTGTATACACTTTATTAGGTAATATGATTTTGAAGACAATCTTTACCTTTCTCTAATATAATTACTCTAACTTTACTTCTCCCTGCTGTATATTTTAAAAAAGGAAAAAATGGTTGAGAAAACAGTAGCACACCATCCTTTTATTTCCTCTTCCTCATTCAAATACTGATATGGTATCTTTACATGTCTTTACACAAGAAACAAACCATAGCAAAACACTGTGTGTATTATATATATTATATCCCTAGAATCTGCTCCCACCAAAAAATCAGAACTTGATCATCTGTAACAAACTGCATTGATATGATCAAGGGAATGGACTAAGGCAATGATCTTGGCTTTGGCATTCTGGGTGATGGTAAACAAGGCATAACTGCATTTTTCAAGGTCAGGGAAATGACGTTTATTAAACTACTAATGCCCTTCCAGAAGTTGTTCTTTAACAGGCAAAGGAAGACTATATATAATGCAGAGTGTAATGTCTCAGTTCTTAAGAAGGTATTCATGTTGGTAGCATTTAATTCTACTTCTTCAACATATTCAGCATCTGCCCATTTCTCTCTAGTAAGACTTTGAGATTTTGGTGACTTCCCAAGCCCTGAATACTCAGGCCTTCAAGTAGCCTAATAGAGGAACTGACTTGCTCTTTACATAGTAATGAAAAAAGAAAGAAAGAAAAAAAAGCAATAGAGCTCATTTTGTATCCTCATTCATAAAAGAGACAATTAGGAAGGCACTTTTGGTGAGGGATGTGAACTTTGTATCTTGTGCTCAGATAGACCCTTAATTTTCTAGCCTTTTTGTAGTACTAAACTGACAAGATTATGAAAAAAGCTTGGCTGATGCTTCCTGAAATGGAAAAGGAGAAATAAATCAAGGTACCATGGTACCATCCACAGTTCAGCAGAATGTAACATCTTCAAGCACCTTACCTACCTCATGCCTTTGTACCATCTCTGGGAAGACCTTTCTGCTTCATCCTGGTCCAAACCTAACCTCATCATATGACCCCCTCAGCAGAGTCATTATAAGAGCTTCTGTTTGATTAAAACCCTTATTCCTTCACATTTTCTGAGGTTTTCCGAGTTAGGTGTCTGCTTTAGAAACTGCTTTGTGCATACTTTTCAGATTATCTGGACAGGAATGAGAGAACAACAGTGACCAATACTTTAAGAGAGTTTTTCTCCTAGCTCTGCCTTTTCATGAGGAAACCAAAATCAAAATTTAAGACAGCCCAACCTCTGACTATGTATCAATGATTATGAGTGATTAGAAATTTTCTTTATCATGTGATCAGTATCAAGCCTGCCTCTTATTTTCCTTGACTAGTCCAGGTTTCCAGATGAGCCCTTGCACCTTGCTTCCCCCTCAAGCCTCCCTACAAGAAAAAGTCAGCTGCATTACTAGACTCCTCCTGAGAAAGAAGATACTGTGTAGGGGAAAGACCATGTGGAAACTGAGCCAAAGTGTAGGTGGGCCAGCTCATGGCAGAGAATGAGCCTGCCATGCGAATAGGGCATGGCAGTAGGGAAGAACAAGATGAGTACTAAATTTCCTGCATCCCTGGGGTAAGCACACCTCCTAGGGGTAAGCCAGATGGCTCCAACCATTTTTTTTCTTGTGAGTTCATGGCAAATATCATGCCCAGCAGTGAAACAACTCAGAGGGAAATAGGGAACCATGTGCAGTCTGGCAAGAACAAAGGCCAGGAGCGCGTGGAGGGACTGTGCCTGCCATTTGATGGCCTCATTTACTCTCTGGTCACTATGGAGCTAAGGCAATTTCTGCTTCCACTGCTGGCAATTTATCTAATACCTTTACATGGCAGATATGACAGGGCATTCATTTCTGTCTTGTACAAGGGAAGTGCCTTTTGTCAGGCAAAGTGTTGCTGAAATAACCATGCAGTTGGCACAAACAGTGGAGGGCCAGGCCTTCCTCTTATGTCTATATTGTAAATGAAAGGGTGCCTGGAAATGGTCCTGAGTACTGGAAATGAACTCTCTATACTGTTAAAGCACTAGACATGGGACCCAATCACTCTCCCAACAAATCCTCTGCACAGCTCAGCAGTTAGCACAGCCTAGGCACCATTCCCAATAAGCAGAGGCTGTTACCCTGTTGTATGGCAAAAGTATGTAAAAAGGTTCTGCCAGCCTTGCAGGACTCAGCCTTGTTGGTCTCTAAGAAAGAGTGCTGTTGGGTGCTGATTTACTAAACTGGTTGAGGATCACACCAGAGGCTAGCCTGGAAATTTCCTATTTCATGATAGCCTCAAGAATATGCCCAAAATTACTAAAAGTGTGATGGCTTTGTGGATGACAACAGAAATATTGTAATTGGACAGTGTAATGTAGCAAATCTCCAAAGAGATTTACTTAGAAGCACATACTTAAATTCAGATTTGCCAAATTCCAACCAGTTTCCAGACCACAGCATTAACTATTAACTGCAATATTCTTAAAATGCTAATTAGAAAATAGGAAAAAAAATAGACATATGGTAATGTCTTTAAAAGCACAGGTGCAGTTTGCAAGTTCTCTGATTGTCTTTGCAGAGGTCTGGAATCAGTCTCTCAATGTGACAGGTAAGAAATGGGAAATTTTCATGTCTATTGAACACCACAGATTTTTCCAGTGGCTCAGAACAAAGCTATTTTCGCACAGGTTTTTTTCTGTAATTAGGTACTCTGGAATAATTCACATTGTTCAGGGGCTGTCAATCTTTTATTTTCTTATTTCTGTAGAGAAGTGTTTCAGGCCGGAGATAGTTTGATGTGCAGAGATATGACACGAATAAAAACACTATTTAGATTAAACACAGAATCTTTATAATTTCCCTGTACTTTA
Organism: Apteryx mantelli; assembly: GCF_036417845.1. Classification (NCBI taxonomy): domain Eukaryota; kingdom Metazoa; phylum Chordata; class Aves; order Apterygiformes; family Apterygidae; genus Apteryx; species Apteryx mantelli. Next base: position 91,000,313 of record NC_089980.1, read on the forward strand.
AAAACTGTTTATGATAATTGTATTATTAGGCAACTATAAAAAGACAGAAAGCTAGCATTCATATAAACAAATATCACCCTACTAAGATAAATATTTCTTAGGTAAAGTCATATGTATGAATAAAGCAGTTCTACATAACTATATTTTATTATAAGAAACTCTTCTGATGTAAAAACAGCCAGTAAATGATATATATTCCATCACTGTATGCCCAGAGAAACTGAAATGCATACAATAAAGTACATCTGTAATACAGCTCTTTATCTTTTGGTACGTTTCTGTGAAAGTGTGCAACTATTAGCAATTTTTCAAGGACAAAATTTTTAAAGATTATGGGGCCTGAAATAAAAAGTGTGGTATTTGCTCATATAATAGGTAAGGTAGTTCAATACAGTAAATATTAGCCATTCTTAAAATACATGTGTCTCTGAACACACCTATTTCAAATATATTGAACAAACACTCTGAAGATGCAGGAGCTGAGCAAGTGAATGCTTTCAAAACAAGCTGGGTCCTGAAGGGAGACGTTTTGATTCCCTCTCTCTGACTGAATATTGTCTTCCCCTGCAAGTGGTCCTGCTGAAATACTGTTTCCTGTGAATAAGGATCAGATCATAGCCCTAACTGTATATTTGCTAATTAAGTTTCCATCTAATCAAGGTAAAAAGGAGAAATAAAGAAAGAATCATTATTCTTCATTCAAATCAAGTTGATAACTAAGGTCTCATTTAGTTGAGGTTAGATGAAAACTCTGTTTAATTAAGTGAACACATGACCTATCAACATGTAAAACCTCATTATTAGTTTTCCAGCACACAGACATTTTATCCTTAGTGTCTGTCCCCTCCAAATGACTCTATTCCAATCACAAATAGATTGCATGGGGATAAAAATATAATTTTCCAATTGGAATTTAGTTATTGCTAATGAAACCAAGGAAAACATTTCTGTTAGCATCCATGAAACAGCCATATTAATGGGTAGAAAATCAGATTGTGTCTTTTGAAACACAGAGAACTTCCTATTACTCAGGGTTCTAATATTTTAATGAAATTTACAAATATCTACTATTAGCACTGTAAAACAAGCAAAAAGTTCCTTAGTATTATTAGATCTCAAAACATTAAGTAGCTGCTCAGCTCCAGACAATGATGAAACTGAAGATTTAGCTAAGAGCTAAAATTAATCTTATAGCTGTGTGCTACAGTGTTTCTCAGATGTAAATAGCTATGTGTAATGGAATTCATAAGAGTATTATTTCTGGTTCTTCTGAACCCAGTGCTCTTTCCTGATACCAGCATTGTGCTTGTGAACAAGCAGCAGTAAATCAGTGAGTTCTGAAATCTCCACACAAGAACAACATATGGCACTAAGCTTAGGTCTTCCCTAAGTATCACCTGCTTTAAGTATCTATGTATCACAATGAACCTTTCACACAAACTTAGTAATATAAAAAAGTTTTCAAGAATAAAAATTGTGGAGAAATATTTAGGAAGACTATGTGTAACATCTGGTGATGCTTGCCACACAAGTACATTACTGACAGCTCCTAGAGTACTCTTTCATCTTGTCTCATAGATATAAATCCTCAGCACACTGTGTGATACGTTCATCCGTAGCCAACTGAGTCGTGGAATTTCACCCAGTGTTTCACCTACGCTTCAGCATTCACACTCAGAGTACTGAAGATTCAGCACTGCAAGCTAAAGAAGAAATGTCAAGAGCTACAATCAGTAGGAAGAGTTCATTCTAGTGTTGTGGCTGAAACCACTCAATAAACTCTCCCTTCTCTCAATTAATTTATTTTAGAAACTTATTTGAATTTGAATAAATATTCTAGTTCTTAAAACACTTGATGTTTTGAGGGCACTGCTAGAATGTTAATGCATTCTCCCAGCCCTGCCATGATAGTCTCTGTGACAAAATATTTTGTAACACAGACAAAGGAAGAAGCACCTGAAATGGTATTTTCAAACATACTGAGGTGATTTAGGAATATAGGGCCTGCCAAACATCAGTAAAAGCTGTCCTCCTTAGTGAGTTAGGCACTATTGGGAGATGCATAATGAACCTCTGCAGATCTGGTACAAAATGATGCTACGCTGGTGTTATAGTTCCTTTCATAAGATCTGAATTTCGCCTGCTGAAGGGTTAAATGTCATGGCATAGTTGTGTGCAGAGTTGAAGTGAAAGCTTTGAAACTCATTGCTTACTAACCCCATTTCATACAGCTCCCTCTCTGTAGAAGGTCTAGGTTAAAGTGGTCAAACTAGCACCCTGGAGGTCAGCTCTCAGCTGAGAGATGATCCCACTTCCTGCTGCTCAGCTGAGAGAGGAGATCAGGAAGAATAACTCCGTCGTATGCCTGAGGGCATACCAGATGCAGCATGGGGAGCTTGTCATACATCCTGATACTCAGGGTCATTCTCTGCCAAAGAAAGGTTGGACCTGCTGGCCAAGATGCAGTTACTGATGCTGTCTACAATTCTGCAAAGCAGTCTGTTAACTTTAGCTATATCTGGCTAGGAGTTAGCATTTTACTTAGTCTGGAGTCCTCTGATCTAAGTGTAGAAGTTATTCAAAGCTCCCAATAGCTTTGGCTTGTTGCAGAAATACTATAGATGCCTTGTTTTTAGTTATTACATAGTGCTTTATATTATGTATCCTTTTTTTCTTTTCAGTTTTTCTCTTCCACTGGGAGATTTTGCTTTCAATTGTGTTTTCACTTGAAAGTGCTTGGTGGAAATAAGTTATTGCCCATAAAATGCTATCCACAAAAACCCTCCATTGTTCACAACCCTGTAAAACTTGCAGTAGTTAAGTGAGTTATTATGTCTCGTTCTTGTTAATTTACTGTCTCAGAATTTGTACAAAACTTCTGGTCCCTGAAGAGCTAGACAAAAGGATTCGTGCTCCTCATACAACAGGTTTAATGCTCTTTAGATTTAACTGAAAATGGATGTCTCTGCACTCTATTTCAAGCATTCTAGTGGGAACTTAACTAGCTTGCTTCTTCACTCTTGGTCTTGGAGTATTTGATCACACTGCTTAATCTGTGTGCTTTAGCCCTTGGAGGGATTATGTTGCCCTTTCTAGCTGATATGGAGGATGCTGCTTGCAGGCTCCAGAAAGAGTCATTTCCAGACTTCATCTCCCAGAGAGACAGATTGCTATGATCAACCATCTTTGTAAAAGTGACACTGCTGAGCACTCAAAAGGCTATCAAACTGTAAAGCTTTAAAACATTTTAAGCAAATTTCTGCTGTTCATTTTTTTTCTAGTATCATCCACTTTATAATTTTTCCTGCATATTAACAGCATCACAAAGACATAGTTTAATGTTGCAAATAAAATGTGCCATCTCCTTTACTTATTGGCTGAATTTTATACTCCAGTATGCAAGTGCTAATTCTTCTTGATAGTTTTAAGGGGCTTGGGGGAAAAAGGTAGAAAAGAGATACATATACTATACAGAAAAAAAAAAAAACATATTTGCATTGTTCACCTCCATAGCTTTCTCTGTTTAGTGGAACTGAAGTAACAACTTATGACAAGCATAATACAGTCTTTGTCCTTACAAGCAAACAATGTTAAGCTGCAGAAGAGAACAAATTATAGACCTGCATTATGGAAATGAAAGATGGACTTTGGTACGCCAGTATCTCTGTTACTTATCTTTGCATATTTTAAAGATTTACCTCTTTGTTTACTGTTTTAATTTGATTGATTACTATTAATATAGTTACCATTGGAGCAAGCATACATATAACAAAAGGTAGACTGAACACAGTGGAAGTAGGATGGTAGCATTTAGGTCCAATGGGACTTAAGTTCAAATCAGTATTACATTACAGTATTATGGAATTACACCGATACTTGCAGCATGAGATTTTTTCAAGCAACAACTATTATTATTATTATTATTATTATTATTATTATTACTGCTATTGTTAGAACATTCTGAAAAATGTTCCATGTAAACTTTATAGTGGTTACACTCCCCTTATGCCAGAAGTGGTGTTCCCAGTGAAATCAGTAAGCAGACAAGTATCATATCAAGACACTAAACAAAGTACATTTTTGAAAATCTTGATAGTAAAAATCATTTTATGCTGCAGTCACCTCTATATTGACACATAAAAAGAACTCTTCAGCAGGAGTAGGCATATCAGTTTGGAGAATAACATTTTTCTATTGCTGGTTTGTAAAGGTTCCTCACTTTCCTTCCTTCCTTTCTTCCTTCCTTCCCTCCTTCCTTCCCTCCCTCCCTCCTTCCTTCATTCCTCTTTCTTTTTCTTTCTCTCTTCCTTTCCTCCTTCCTTCCTCCCTTCCTCCCCTCTCCTCCCCTCCCCTTCCCTCGTCCCCTTCCATCCTTTCCCTTCCCTCCATTTCTCCTCAAAAGCCTCAAGAAATTGATGTAAGTTTAAAAATATAGTGACTGTATTAGAGATGCTGTGCCAAGAATAATTAGAATATCCTCTAGCCTTATTCAGTTGGTCTCAATTGGTGTCCCTGTTTACTTTTCCTTTGATGTCAAATATTATACAACATTATCACATGAGGCACTGAACTGTAAACAGCAAGGTTATGCTGAAAAGAAATGAGAACCTATGATTTCTAACTGAAAGGAAGCTTCTGGGTGCACTGCTTTAGGTTGAATAAGTGACACTGCAATCATTATTTTGTTTCCTTTTCTCTTTCAGACATTTTAGGTGGTCATTACAGCTATTTGTTACAAAGAAAAAAAAAGGTCATCCAATTAAGTAAAATTGGTAGTGGAGCAGGAGGAAATATTTAATAAGAGCAAAGGTCAGCCCGGTGATTTAGTGGGGGTTACAGTACAGCAGGAGAGTTGAGTCATGACAGTGTAATGTTTACTGGAGTTTACAACTTTCAGCCAGGGGGAATGTAGACCCAGGAAAATAAGTACTGTGAGAACTACCTCTTTTCATTCCCAAATACTTCTCTTCCTAGATTCAGTCCTTTCTTTTCCATTTCTTATTCCTGGGACCTATCATATGCCTTTTTTAGGTATCTTCCCAGTCACAGTCGCTTTGTTTTTTCAGTGTGATTGCATAGAAGCATCCTGGGTCTTGTAAGTGATGCAGAGAAATTAAAAAAAAAAAAAGAAACTGATATTTCAGAGGAGGAGCTTATGTAAGAGATAACTGGCTTTTCATTCTTGGAAAATGTTTGTAATAACTTTATCTTACAAACATTTATAGTTAGACTTCAACCACATCAAAGAATGCTCCTCAACAAATACAGAAATCAGAATGATACACGACTGAATCTGAATGATGGCACTTCTCACCCATTTTACAAATGTCAGCAACTATGTAAGCCCAGGAAGGCAGCAGAAAGTCAAATCCTAGATAATGTTTTTGGAAGCATTGAACAACAATTCCTGGAAATATTGTTAAAAACTTTTAAAAATAATTTGCACAATTTTTCATTAGTTAGTGCTCTTTCAGCATTGAATGCTTAAAGCTATATGTATGATATATTATTTAGTTCATTGTGCAATGAAATGTATATGCTGAGATATACCATGTACTGTAGATATGTAACTATTTTTTGTACATCTGAAATTTTAGCTATCCACTCTGCACAGAATTTCAATAACTTCTACTTGTGAATAAACTGCAAGGTAGATGTGCTCCAGGAAGCTCCCTGAACTCCTGATCTTTTGGAAATACAGATAGGAGGGTCAATAGGAGTACACGGTGGCTTCCTGCCTGCCTAGGAACCCATGCCTCAGGACAGTGCAGACTTTGGGGGCTGGAGATGCCAGTAATCTAAGAAGGTGGAATACACTGCCAAGCTGTACAGTTTAGACTCATCCTTAGTGTATCTGAAGAAGTGGAAGGATGCCACAGGAATACAGTGTGCATTAAATATAAAGGATATTTGTTACAAGTTCAATAAATGACACAGCAATGCAGAAAGACAATCAATCTGATTTTGAAATATAATTTAACAAATTAGCCCACTGCAGCCTTAATTTTTTGATATTTTGCCCTCAAAATGGCAATTCAGAATACCATTCGTGCTTTGAAATATTTCTTTTCTGCTAGAGATCTTGTATGCCAAGTTTTAACTCATTGTAAATTAGATTTATAAGCCTTGACATTTCTTATGAAAACACTTTCATTAAGCAGCAGCAGCAGGAACTGATACTACTAAAATTATATAAGGTGCTTATAGATAATCACATGACCGTTAATCACAAAATGTACTGTAGTGTCTTCTTTCTAAACAGGAAACAGAAATACGCATGTACACCCAAGACAGCAGATGAAAAATATGTCTCTTTAAACTTCTTTAAAGTGAAGAGATATCTAACAAGAAGAGAAGATAGGATACTCTTTCTGCCTGTCTGTATGTCTGTCTGTCCGACACAGACTTCTGAAGACATGATCTAATTTGGTAAATCCTAGGTTTGACTGCAGATGACACATCCAGATACATATACCCTTTAAAAATAAGGATCTTTAGTCTTCAAAATCTTCCAACTGACTCTGTAATTAAAGTATGCCAATAGTGAGCCTGCAATAGTGACTACCATAGTGAGCATCAGGGAATAATGAGACTTCTAAAATTCTCATGATGCATTTGAGCTTAGTGGCTATTCTGCCTGACATGTATTGGTAATGCTCCTGTGAAGCCTTGAAGCTAGTGTACTGGACTGTAAAGTGGAAGGTTTAAGTTTTTAGTTCTGGTTCTGCAACTTGGCTGCTTGATGATCTCAGAGAAATCATTCTACTTCTTACACTTAAAAGTTCTCTTCTGTAAAGAAGTCTAAAAAGACATGCTTCTTTCATGTATCACTTTGAGAGCAAATATTTCTTTATATCTTTTGAAAATTGGTGTAAAATAGGTGGTACCCCCTTTGCTTCCACTAACTCCTTTCAATTTAGTCACACCAAAGGAAAGATGGGAAGCAGGCCTAGGAGAAAGCTATATCATTTTACATTTATTAAAAATGCTTATGAATCATTTTCAGATTGCCAGTTTGGGCCACATTTCCACACTCTTGGATGAGAAAAGTGAAAGCTGTGGTGTTCATGACTTCAGAATTAGTTTTGGTATGCAGAAGATGTGCTGCTAAAATACTAGTTCAGCAAAAGTTTATGAACTCAGTGCTATTGCATAAAATTCTTTGGGCCATGTTATGAAAAAAGTCAAACATAGACAGTTGCATTAGACTCTATGGCTGTAAAAATTACATTTTCTTGGAAATAAAAATTTCTCTGTTAAATCTGTTTATCGTATATGAATTGCAATTGGTATCCAAAATGTGCAAAGATTAAATTAAACATAAAAACAATATAGTCTCATTAATTATGCTTGGAACAACTACTATATTTTGCTTTATTAGTTCTCTGACTATTTGTTTAAAATTAAGATGCATGGTTAGGTAACTGAGACTAAACTAAACTGTGGTAAATTTATATGCACCTTCAGCCTTTTTCAAATTCAGGATGAAGTACCTTAACTTAAATCTTTTTTATTGAACTCATACATTTTACCTCATGTTGACTATAGGTTAATAATGTGAATAATCTCTTCCCACATTCCTACAGCTTAGTGGACTTTCAGGACTTTTAAAAGTTGCAATATCTTCCTTTGTGTTTGATTCCCTAGTAAAGTCTAGGTTAATAACCAAGATAGATTTAAGTTTGCTACCTTCACTTTCATCTAGTTCCCTTTTGTTGGAAGCAATTAAGTATCACTAAGTTTTGAAAGGATACAAAAAATTAGAACAGAAACATAGAAAGGACTCATTAAAAATACTTCAGAATTATTTATCTCATTATCTTTATTTTAATTTGTCATTTTTTTGTAATCATATACACTTGTGGAAAATGGCTGTTAAAACTCTGCTGGGCTGCTAAACTATACCTATTTTGCTTTTGTTCTGCAGAGATGTAAATAAGATTATTCAAACCAATAGAAAATAAGCCCAAAGGTTTTTCATTCCATGGTTATTAACTTCTCTTTGAACAATTTCTGTAGTCCCTGTTTTGTTTACTTTCCAGTTATTAGTAGTGTCTCTATCCTGGCGTATTAATGCAAGCATCACTAAGTAGGGTCCATTAGCTAGGTTATCCTGTTTAATGGCATTTTGTTCATTGAAAAATTGTTCTTTGAATTGAAGTAGAATTGAATTGAATCAGAAATCAGCTGAAGGTTAGGCGATTTGATTTCTGAGAGGTTAGACTTGACATTAAGGTATGCTTTTTCTGGATTAGAAGCAGCTACCAGGGCAATTACTTTAGTTTGAAACTTCTCCAGGGATGGTGTTAAAACAGAAAGAATTCGAGAGCTGGTTTTAAAACTGAAAACCTGCCTGTGAGCTAATTTTGACATTGCATAGTATTTAGTATTAATTTATTACTCCATAAAATAAAACTTCGCTAGGTCAAGTTCTTGTGTCACATTCTGGCAAGTTCTTCAGATGAAACTCAGTTCTCCTGTAATAGGGCAGGATCCACCAAAGTCAGTGGAGTTAAATTATCATTGAACTTGACCCTCTGCTTCCATGAGGTTGCAGGGAAGGGAAGGGACTTCTGGAGCCATATTTTTTTCAGAATGACACAATTTAAAATCCTAATGCAAAGTTACCTTTGCATTTTCTGAGATTCATACATCAGCGCATTTTAAGTAAGCTCTACTGATTTTAAGCATAATACATAGCTTGTACAGTGCATAAGTGTTTCTGCTATATTCTTCATGCATTACCATTTGCTGTCTTTTCCGTTCTGCTCCCCTGCAAAAAGGATTTAAAAGGTTCTAAACAAAAAGATGCTCAAGATATGTTACTTTCACAATACATAACTCTTAAGAATTTAAAGAGAAGAAAGGTTCTGAAGTAGTCTTATGTTCAATATTCGTTATAAGGACTGAATTTACAATAGTCCAGTTTAGAAGCAGTGAAGCATAGCTAGGAGAAGGCAAGGAGCATATTTAAATCCACACTAAACAAAACTTGGTCTTGTATTGAGGCTTATGAGTGGCTTAATGGTACTGAGCCCTTTCACAAGAGCTCCATTTCTTAAGCTTTTAATGAGAGACTTTCTGTAACAGTATGGAAGATGATAATCTTATTGCTGTTGAATATACCGTCTGACATAAATATTTACTTTAAACATCTGTACACTGAAACAGGCTATTTCTTTTTTATCTTTCAGAAACATTACATGACATTCTGATTAGGTAGATATATTGATGGATGAAAGGAAAACTTGATATTTGATTTTATTAAAATTAATTTAACACCATATAATTACCCTCCATATCAAACAAGAATGGGCTATTAATTTGGATTAGAAGACATTTACATAATGGAAATCCTTCCCAATAAAATAAAACACCATGAAAATGCTCGTGAGCTATATAAACTGCATAGATATTAATGTAAGTTGTAATTAAATTGAAATGATCATAAATCTGTCACATAACATGAGCATTATTGTTATAAACAATTAAACTAGTTAATGAAACTGGTTGGGCAACCAAATATATAAGAATATATTAATATATATATCTCACAACAGAGACTCATGGCACCATTGCATTTCAGAGATCAACAAATTTGAAAATTATCAAAAGAGAGATTTAGTGATGAATGGTTAGATATTATTTCCTGTTGACTACCACTTATTTCAGTTTCTAAAATAGTCATACAGATTCAATCATGTATATATCGGTCGAAGAATGGTTAAGTGAAAAGGGGCATGATCTCTTAGAAGTGAGCAATCCTGTCTTCACGATGGAGGGAGGATCCCACGGCTATGTGAACTGTCCTTGAACATTCCTAGACCATTACAAAAGGGGAAGGCAAGTAGTGGTAAACAAGTCAAGGAGGGGGCCGACAAGCCCCTCCACGTGAACAGCAACTTTGCACCAATCATGTATTCACTTCAGGCGTGTGAACACAGACTGTAAACCAATCATACAGCTATTGCTAGCACATGCTCTATCGCCTGTCTATATATACTCTGTGTAAGCTCTAATAAAGGGAGAACGACCATACTCATATTGAGACTCATCGTTACTCCGGGTCCGTCTCCCACTCCGACATATATCAACAGTATGATTAACAATCTTGAATAAGAAACTTCTAGAAGCCACAAAACAGTTATGGTAAGCTTCTCCATACTGAGAACTCTCCACTGATGAAAACCTGTCACCAGGCTTTCCCTCCAGTCTGGTAGTAAGAGCAAAGACAGGGGTGGAGACAGGGCAGGGGCATTTGCCCTGAGACCTCACTGATGTAGGGTTCAAAAGGATCTTCCTGATAAAATGTCTATTATCGTTCTAGTTTGTGTGTGAGCATGTAGGTGTTTGTGAGGAACAAAGGTCAGTTTAGAGATCCACTGTAAGCTATCTGTTCTCTCTTTAACCTATACCTGCTCTATAACCTCAGGAAAAGACTTATTTTCATAGATACATTACTTTGTCTTGATGTGGACAAGTCATACACTGAAATATTTTCTTTTGAATTTGAGGTTAGATGTGGGATTCCTTCTGTTTAAACTCCAGTTGGATTGGAAACAACTAAAAATCATGTCATTCCTAGTAATTTATTCATTCCAGTCACCCTCCAGCACTACTGAGGAATGTAGGTGTTTATAGTTCCACACTCAGCAGCAGGATCTGTATAGTCTGAAAACTCTCTGGGAGCCTAATGTGGTCCAATATGTTCAGGATTGCCTTTTCTGCAAAGATGGGTATGTCTCTTACTTAGAGCACCACTGCTATCCAGACATAGGAGAAAGATACTTACATACAATCTAAATCCCATGAGGAGATGAAACCACCTGTATATACTAAGGACTATAGTGTGCATATGGCTAAAGTATACTTAACTAGGGAATGTGGGCTGAAAGATCTCCTCAGCGTGGACAGGATTTGCACTCACATCTCTCGTGTCTCAGAAGTATATTTTAGCATGCAGCTCACAGAATCTTCTGGGTTGAAGTACTCAGTATTTCTCCTGCTGAAGACAAATGCATAGCAAAGATGCAGCCATGGGCTTGGGAGGAGAATAGGTTAATATTCTGACTCTGTTCACTTGAGAGGTCTTTGCACCTGATTTCCTATTTTCTGGCTGATCACTCTATTATGCCAAAAGTGGATACATATGCTGACATTATATGTAGCAGTTACAGCTGTCTAGCAGTTACAGTTGGATTCTTACACAGCTGATGGTGAGAGAGACAGATGCCTAAATCAGATGGACTAGATATCTCTATTGGTAGAGATTTTTCCTCTCTTCACTGACTGCACAGGAATTATAAATGCTTGATTTAGGAAGATGGGACTGATACCCCATATTAACCAAATGAAGTTTAGATGAGATGAGGCAAAATACCTAAATTACACACTTTACTCTCATCAGGAGAGCCGAGTATCTTGCCAGGTTAAGTTCTACAAGACAAATTCAGAAAACATTTCCACTTAAGCACACACTTTCCTATAAACTGACAAAAGCCCCTGAAAACCAAACTCAAAGCAGAAACCCAAACCTAAAACTCAAAAAGAATTACACACAAAAAAGAAAGAAAGAAAAAAAACCCTCAAAGCCTTCACTTACAGCTGAGGCAGACAAAGGTCAGGCAGCCCAGTTATCCTAATTCAAACAGTTTTACCTAACTTTGTTGGACATTGCAATGTTCCTTAGGATAACTGCAGCAGCACTACTAATAAAAATTGTTCTCCATATCTCACTAGCCCTCTACAAGATGTATCATTTGCCATATCAACACCTACAGTTTTATGTGTGCTTCAGAGGCTCATTCCATCATAAAAGGAATGCCTGTAAGAGTCAGAAAACTTACTGCCAGGGGACATTAACATATTTTTTCCCCATATATTTTATTACCTGAAATTTAATTTTTATTCCATGCCTTTTCAAGAGAGGAAAAGCTCTAAATTTGTAAACTGAAGTGTAAAGTGTGAATTGATTTTTCTGTCTTCTTTTGAAGCTGAATTTCACAATAGTGTTGTGTAAACTCTCTCAATGGAGAGAGTTCTTGACAAGGGTGAATCTTTCATTTCAAAGGCTCTTGTAAGAAAGGATATAATAGCCAACAACATTGCCAGCTTGTAAAATTGTATAGAGTAACTCTCATTTTTTTTGTACTCAGCAACTTTCTCAGCACTTTAAATCAGACACTGAAGAAATGCAAAATCAATTTTTAAAAATTAGCTGATACCAAGTAACAAATGGAAATTCAGTCAAAATATAAGAAGTTTGTAAGGTACAGATATCTAATCTTCAAGGAATTTAATAGCTAAAAAAGATATGCTACAAGAGGAAATATTATCACATTATTTCTAGTACTAGGTAATTTTACAAGCAAGTGTAGGAAAACAGCCTTCAGTCCCTTGTTCTCACAAAACTATTACAAACAGATCTAGGCTTCTATGTTAAGTATTTGTTTGCTTGGCTTGTTTTGAATTGGCAGTGACACTGCACAGAGTGAAATATTCATAGGAGTGAGGGAGATTCCTGACCTCACTAACTTGTCCTATATGGCATTATCTTACTCTGACTCCACTTATTCCACCAACCTAATTGCAGCATGAACCTGAGAAACTGCAGGTTTCCTCTTATGAGGAAAGGCTGAGAGAGCTGGGCCTGTTTAGCCTGGAGAAGAGAAGGCTGAGAGGAGATCTTATCAACGTGTACAAGTATCTGAAGGGAGGGTGTCAAGAGGATGGAGCCAGACTCTTTTCAGTGGTGCCCGGCAACAGGACGCGAAGCAACGGGCACAAACTGAAACACAGACAGTTCCATCTGAACATGAGGAAAAACTTTTTCACTGTGAGGGTGACAGAGCCCTGGAACAGATTGCCCACAGAGGTTGTGGAGTCTCCTTCTCTGGAAATATTGAAAACCCGCCTGGATGCGATCCTGTGCAACATGCTCTAGATGACCCTGCTTGAGCAGGGGTGTTGGACTAGAAGATCTCCAGAGGTCCCTTCCAACCTCAACCATTCTGTGACTCTGTGATCCTCTTGATATTCTCCCTTTAGATGTTTGTATAAATTAATAAGATTCCTCCTCAGTCTTCTCTTCTTCAGGCTAAACAGGCCCAACTCTCTCACTCTCTTCATATGAGAGATGCTCCAGTCCCCTAATCATCTTTGTGGCCCTTCGCTGGACTCTCTACAGTAGTTACATGTCTCGTACTGGGGAGCCCAGAATTGGACACAGCACTCCAGATGTGGCCTCACCAGGGCAGAGTAGAGGGGAAGGATCACCTCCCTCGACCTGCTGGCAACACTCTTCCTGATGCACCCCAGGATACCATTGGCCTTCTTGGCCACAAGGGCACATTGCCGGCTTATGGTCAACTTGGTGTCCACCAGCACTCCCAGGTCCTTCTCTGCAGAGCTGCTTTCCAGCAAGTCAGCCCCCAACCTGTACTGGTGCATAGGGTTATTCCTCCCCAGGTGCAGGACCCTGCACTTGCCTTTGTTGAACTTCATGAGGTTCCTCTCTGCCCACCTCTCCAGCCCGTCCAAGTCTCTTTGAATGGCAGCACAGCCCTCTGGTGTATCGGCCACTCCTCCCAGTTTTGTATCGTCAGCAAACTTGCTGAGGGTGCACTCTGTCCCTTCATCCAGGTCATTGATGAATAAGCTGAACAAGACTGGACCCAGTACTGACCCCTGGGGGACACCGCTAGCTACAGGCCTCCAACTAGACTCTGCACCGCTGATCACAACTCTCTGAGCTCTGCCATTCAGCCAGTTCTCAATCCACCTCACTGTCCACTCATCTAACCCACACTTCCTGAGCTTGTCTATGAGGATGTTATGGGAGACAGTGTCAAAAGCCTTGCTGAAGTCAAGGTAGACAACATCCACCGCTCTCCCCTCACCTACCCAGGCAGTCATTCCATCATAGAAGGCTACCAGGTTGGTTAAGCATGATTTCCCCTTGGTGAAGCCATGCTGACTACTCCTGATCACCTTCTTGTCCTCCACATGCTTGGAGATGGCCTCCAGGATGAGCTGCTCCATCACCTTTCCAGGGATGCAGGTGAGGCTGACTGGCCTGTAGTTCCCTGGGTCCTCCTTCTTGCCCTTTTTGAAGACTGGGGTGACACTGGCTTTCTTCCAGTCCTCAGGCACCTCTCCTGTCCTCCATGACCTTTCAAAGATGATGGAGAGTGGCTTAGCAATGACATCCGCCAGCTCCCTCAGCACTCGTGGGTGCGTCCCATCGGGGCCCATGGATTTGTGGATGTCAGGTTTGCCTAAATGATCTCTAACCCGATCCTCCTCCACCAAGGGAACGTCTTCCTCTCTCCAGACTTTCTCTCTTGCCTCTAGGATCTGGGGTTCCTGAGGGCTGGCCTGAGCAGGAAAGACTGAAGCAAAGAAGGCATTCAGTAACTCTGCCTTCTCTGCATCCTTTGTCACCAGGGCACCCACCCCATTCAGCAAAGGGCCCACATTTTCCCTAGTCTTCCTTCTGCTACTGATGTATTTGAAGAAGCCCTTCTTGTTGTCCTTGACATCTCTTGCCAGATTTAATTCCAAACGGGCCTTAGCCTTCCTCATCACATCCCTGCATACTCTCACAACATTCCTATATTCCTCCCAAGTGGCCTGTCCCCCTTTCCACTTTCTGTATACTTCCTTCTTTTGCTTGAGTTTTGCCAGGAGCTCCTTGCTCATCCATGCAGGTCTCCTGCCCCCTTTGCTTGGCTTCCTACTCATAGGGATGCTCTGATGTTGAGCTTGGAGGAAGTGATGTTTGAATATTAACCAGCTCTCTTGGACCCACCTTCCTTCTAGGGCCCTAACCCATGGGATTCCTCCAAGTAGGTCCCTGAAGAAGCCAAAATTTGCTCTCCTAAACTCCAGGGTTGCGATCCTACTTAGTGCCCTGCCTCCTCCTCGCAGGATCCTGAACTCCACCATCTCATGGTCACTGTAGCCAAGGCTGCCCCCGACCTTCACATCTTCCACCAGTCCTTCTTTGTTTGTTAGTACGAGGTCCAGCAGCACACCTCTCCTTGTTGGCTCCTCCACCACCTGTGTCAAAAAGTTATCATCAATACTCTGCAGGAACCTCCAGGACTGTTTGTGCCTAGCTGTGTTGTCAATAAATACAAAATTGCAACTGGAAGTCTCAGGTTGTTTACTTTGATTTTATCAACAGTTAATTATATATATCTGAGAGAATGAAGAACATGCACACTTCTAAAAAAACCTCTGAAACCCCCAAGTATACTTCCTAAGGGAAATGTCTTTCTATTACTCACCTTGCTATTACACCCTGTTTTATTTAGGTGAAAGAAAGTGTACACTTATTCTTCACCACAAAAGGAAAATGCAAATAACATAGCTTTTGAAAAACAAACCAAAAAGCATAAATAAGTCTTTTAGATCATGTATGTTATGCTTCAGTGGTATCACTCTCTGAACTTTGTACTTTACTCTGTGTTTGTTCATTTATTCCTCAGAATGACTGGAATTTTGTGAGGAATGTTTGTGTATTTTCTCATTCTTAAGGTGAAATCCTTATGCAATGTTGGTTTTGCTTCAGCTTTAGATGTTGAGGACATTACAAAAGTAAGGAAGAAATGTATGTCTAATAGTTTTAATCTTAACTGTTTCTCAGCATATATGTAAAATTTGAATCACATCTCCACAGACTCTGAAAACTGTATTTGCAATAGTTAAGGCCCATAGTCTTCTTAATCCAGATTCAGCCAATTAAACTTCTATCTGATACTGACTTGGTTTGTAATAAGAGAAAAAAGCTAATGTTCCTTACTGGTTTGAATAGAGCTCTTTGATACAACATCCTCAAACAACTGGATGAGAAATACTCAGACAGGCTTTCAAATTCCTGACTGATAGCAGAATTTATGGAGATACAGGGGTTCTTCTGTGGGGAAAATAATATAGTAGGCTTCCTTTCACAAAAACTGAACAACTTTCCACATTACAATTCTCCCCATTTCTGCTTCCATTGTGACTCAGATTATTGTATATATATGAAACTTCCAAAGTAAATCAATCTTTTATGAAAAAAAAAGTTGTTACAGATGGTTTCCTAATTGAGGGAGGATTAAGTCTCCTTGATTTGATATGAACAATAGCTCATAAATTGAAAGAGTCTCTGTTTATTCGTGTAATTAACAGTAATCCAAATTGACTTTGAGTTAGAGGGTTGAAATTAATTAACAATCTGAACTATATCTATTGGGATAGCTAAAAATTCAAATTAGCCCTTCAGAAGAATATGGTGTATTCAGGTCTTAGAGACATTTGAAAATATTGGAGTAATTGAAGCAAAATATTAAACAATTGACAGGTATAATGATGTCTGTCCCTTTAAAGACTGGAGTTGAAAATGATACCTTTAGAGCCTTCCCACTGGACTTGTTAGGCATTTAGACAAGTGATTATCAGCTTAACATAGAAGAACATCTCCTTCCTTCTTGATAAATTTTTAAGATCCATCTTAATTACAAGATCCAATACTAACTTCTCATTAACCATCATTTAAGGACTTACTATATTTTTAACCTAATTTAATTATTTTAGGAATAATAGAAATGACACAACAGTTTGGCTTTAATAGAGAATTGTTTCAGGATGAAAAATGCATCAGTATTATTTGACCATGCAACAGCTCACAAACTATCTTTGAAAGAGAAGATGTCATCAAGGATCTGTTCTTGAGGTTGTCAGATATTAGGTGAAACAGTAAGACATAAGCCTCTGGTGTATTTTGAATGTTAAGCCATTGTTAGCTTATAGATATGATGAGCTATTCTTAGTCAAAAGTACTGTGAAAAAGTGAAATACTAGCTGCCTATCACTATTTCCAGTGATAGGCTAAGCTTTTTTAAGTAATGGTTCAAATTTGAATGTAATTAGGGTTAGCCATTTACTTGAATGCTGGAGTGTTTTTCTAAACCTTTTCAAAGCTAACCTCATTCCAGACTTTTGAGGAAAGCCAGACAGTTGCTTAAACACCCAATATATGTACTAATGTACTAAGTTATATCTTTCAGTGGTATTTTTACATCTACTTACAGTTTTATCTGAGAGTAGCAACCTTTTCTCCTTTCCTTTCCTTTCCTTTCCTTTCCTTTCCTTTCCTTTCCTCTCCTCTCCTCTCCTCTCCTCTCCTCTCCTCTCCTCTCCTCTCCTCTCCTCCCCTTTCCTCCCCTTCTTTCCTCCCCTTCTTTCCTCCCCTTCTTTCCTCCCCTCCCCTCCCCTCCCCTCCCCTCTCCTTTTTTTTTTTCCATTTCATGGCATCTTGTTCCTCCACTTTTTTTAAGTATTTCGTAAAATTATGTTTCCAAAAGAACTACGTTTCTTGGGTTGAATCTTTACATGACATAAAATTGCAATTGCAAAATCATCTCTAATTAGCTAATGTGAAATCTCATGGAACTCAATAAACATACAATAAAGTAACAGTTTGATTTATAGCAAAGTCATCACAATGAAGATTTGACCTCTGATAATGAAATGTTATAAAAATGCAACTGTGCGTGTCTGGTAGAAAAGATTCAAAATTAAATATTGTAGATATTTAAAAGTTTATTACTTTATTTCATACACATAAATGGCTAAGTTAACCTTAGGTAGATCACTATATACATTCTCATTTCAATTCCAGCTAAGCCTTCCTTAAGAACATTGAAAAAAAATATATGTAGAAAAATTAATTTTAAAAAGTCTCATGTTTTGGCTGTTTTGGGTGTTAGAAGAGAAAGGAAGTAGTGGAAGGGAGTGAATGTTAAATTTCTGTGCCAAGTTTGATCCAAATAGTCTATGAAACAGCTGAGAAATTAAAAGCTGAAAAATGTAATTTGTAATGGAAGTGCTAAATGGACCTTAACTCGATCATCACGATGCTAGTGAGCACTGCTGCAACACAGGATATATTTCCGTAAGTTGAATTGCTATGTATGGCAGGCTCCTTTAACCATAACAGAAGGTACACTAATGGGCTAACTTCAACAGCTTGTTATATAATGAATTACTAATCCATTATTTATAAAACTTATAATTAAGTCACTTCTAAAAAAAGGAAAGATAATCATTAATTTTCATCAAGTAATTTGCCATTGCATAGCTTGGGATGAAACTATAGCCAAGATAAAAGACAAAATTATTCTCACCTTCTGTCATTAAAATAACCTTTCATAGGAGAACAAATGACTAAAACATAATAGTCCAGATTCTGACAGTGGGTAGCTCACGGTGCAAATTAATCTACACATTTCATTTTGGCAATATTTGTGGAAGATTGTACACCTAGCACTGAAAGCAACAGAACCAGTGCGGAAATTCTACACAAAAAATGTCATATGCTTCCATACAAAGATGCATGCACATATGTATAGACATGCTTATTTTTGTAGTAATATCATTAAATAAAAAAATTTCTTAAATCTTTTTCAATTGTATTAGAAAATGAGATATAGCTAAATGCAAAACATATACATAAAATCATATAAATAGCTCATTTAGAAAGTTTAAAATCTGTTGCTCTGTAGAATTAATTTTTTTTCTTCCTTGATAGATATGTGTACACCTGTATATGTTTACACAAAAAGATAGGTATAGACCTGGTCTACTGCCTCTCACAATACACACCTATCTGTAGGCTAGGTTTACGTACTATGCAGCACTGTTTAGAAGATATGTCACTGATAAATGAACAGAAAAATTGCCACTTTGAGTTGATCTCACCCTCCTAAAACAAGGCTTCTTTAAGGACAGCTTGATGACTATCCAAATTAGTTATTGTCAGAACATAAGCTCTGAGAAGTTTGACTTTAAGCTCTGACATGCACATAAGCTATTTTTTTCAAAGCTGAAGAATTCCAAAATTAGTCTTTGTATTTTTTTAACTGTGAGAAAACAGTATACAGTAGTATGTTTATAAACTATGGGTAGTCATATCCTGAGGTCTTATTTCTCTTTTAGAAGGAATATTTTTTGTTTAAAGAAAACAGGAAAGCAATTTTCAATTGGATAGGGAGCTGACTGAAAAGATCATTGACAGCAAACAGGAAGGAGGTCTTAATAACAATGGAAAATCTGGAATCTTCACTGAATCTCAAAAAACAAACTTGTTTTATGATAAAAAGTCAAATTCTGCATGGATTATGAATCACTATTTTCCATGAAATGTACTGTCTCAGATGAATTTTATACTTCCCACAGTTCAGATATAAAGAAGGGTCTGAAAACTGAATCATCTACATCCCACATGAATTCCTTTAGAAGCTGAATGTGGCAACAATTTCATGTCTAAGGTAATAAATATTAAAATATTTTCAGCAAACTAAAAATGGTTAAATGAAGGAAAACCACCTCAAAGCTCTTGATAGTCTATTTCAATACTTAGCCTCTCAAAAGTTAGAAACCTAGGTTCAAATTTATCCAGATAGATGAGGGACTTGAATTCAAGTGTGACATTTTCAAGAAGTGGCCTAGCCACTATGTATATGCGTAGGGACACTGCTATGTGCACTAAGCACACCTACACAGACTTCATGCATGCTGTTGTGTAAGTGTGGGACACCATTTCTAGTACACTTCCTAAGACATCATTCCCAGCAGTAAAACTGAAGAACATTTTTTTTTATGTCAAGACTGGAAAGGCCTGCACACTCACAAGACTGCAGCATAAAAGACCTATTAGCAAAAGACCCTGCACTGACAACAAGAGGATGTCAACAATATGCTGCATATCTTCTATACTATTGCTTTCCCTGTTTCCAGGAGCACAGACATATTGCAAACAAGGAAGAACAAGCAACTTTGCTCAGACCTATGGAAGCTGAAGTAAGCAGGATTCTGAGGCAAAAGACCACCCCACAGCAACTGACAACTCCTTATATATGGATATATGGATAGAAGTCCTTCCAGAAACAAGTTTGTCATTACCAACCAAGAAGAACCCCAGAGACATGGCAGGGACTCAGTAGCCAGCTTCCCTTGACTGCTCTGCACATACAAGTGATCCTGGCCAGACCGCTTGGACACATATGTATTGGTGTTTGTGCGTATGTGTATAAGACTGTGAAGTGAATAAAATCTGTGAGAGAATGACTATGAATGGGTAAAATCAACTTAGAGATTTGCAAATATATACCACCTTCCCCTTCTATTTGATCTTTCACTGAGTTTTGTGACACCAGTTTCCCATAGTAGATTCACCCAGAGAGAGGTGGTCAGAAAGCCAACAGTAGTAACAGGAAATCTGAAAAGGAGCCTGTGACAGAAAATATTAAATGGTCCAAATTTGAGGGGTGTCTGCTCTCAGTTCAAAACTAACATTAATCAGAGAGGACTTCGATTGTCTCTCGGGGAATGGTTTTCACTTCATGGAGGTGTGAGGAACATCAGATTGCTGGTTACAGTTTCATCAGCCAAAAGACGAGCATGCAGCAGCTTTGGCCTTGGTCGCTATGGGGCTTTCAAGCAGCTGTGGGAGTGTGGGAACCCTGACCAGGGTTCATCTGACCAGATATGCACTTCTACATTGAACATTGAACAACATATACAGAATCACAGAATCACAGAATTGCTGAGGTTGGAAGGGACCTCTGGAGATCATCTAGTCCAACCCCCCTGCTCAAGCAGGGTCACCTAGAGCACATTGCACAGGATTGCATCCAGGCGCGTTTTGAATATCTCCAGAAAAGGAGACTCCACCACCTCTCGGGGCAACCTGTTCCAGGGCTCTGTCACCCTCACAGTGAAGAAGTTTTTCCTCATGTTCAGATGGAATTGTCTGTGTTTCAGTTTGTGCCCGTTGCCTCGCGTCCTGTCACTGGGCACCACTGAAAAGAGTCTGGCTCCATCCTCTCGACACCCTCCCTTCAGATACTTGTACATGTTGATAAGATCTCCTCTCAGCCTTCTCTTCTCCAAGCTAAACAGGCCAAGCTCTCTCAGCCTTTCCTCATAAGAGAGATGCTCCAGGCCCCTAATCATCTTCGTAGCCCTTCGCTGGACTTGCTCCAGTAGTGCCACATCCCTCTTGTACTGGGGAGCCCAGAACTGGACACAGTACTCCAGATGTGGCCTCACCAGGGCTGAGTAGAGGGGAAGGATCACCTCCCTCGACCTGCTGGCAACACTCTTCCTGATGCACCCCAGGATACCATTGGCCTTCTTGGCCACAAGGGCACATTGCCGGCTTATGGTCAACTTGGTGTCCACCAGCACTCCCAGGTCCTTCTCTGCAGAGCTGCTTTCCAGCAAGTCAGCCCCCAACCTGTACTGGTGCATAGGGTTATTCCTCCCCAGGTGCAGGACCCTGCACTTGCCTTTGTTGAACTTCATGAGGTTCCTCTCTGCCCACCTCTCCAGCCCGTCCAAGTCTCTTTGAATGGCAGCACAGCCCTCTGGTGTATCGGCCACTCCTCCCAGTTTTGAATCGTCAGCAAACTTGCTGAGGGTGCACTCTGTCCCTTCATCCAGGTCATTGATGAATAAGCTGAACAAGACTGGACCCAGTACTGACCCCTGGGGGACACCGCTAGCTACAGGCCTCCAACTAGACTCTGTGCCACTGATCACAACTCTCTGAGCTCTGCCATTCAGCCAGTTCTCAATCCACCTCACTGTCCACTCATCTAACCCACGCTTCCTGAGCTTGTCTATGAGGATGCTATGGGAGACAGTGTCAAAAGCCTTGCTGAAGTCAAGGTAGACAACATCCACTGCTCTCCCCTCACCTACCCAGGCAGTCATTCCATCATAGAAGGCTATCAGATTGGTTAAGCATGATTTCCCCTTGGTGAAGCCATGCTGACTACTCCTGATCACCTTCTTGTCCTCCACATGCTTGGAGATGGCCTCCAGGATGAGCTGCTCCATCACCTTTCCAGGGATGCAGGTGAGGCTGACTGGCCTGTAGTTCCCTGGGTCCTCCTTCTTGCCCTTTTTGAAGACTGGGGTGACACTGGCTTTCTTCCAGTCCTCAGGCACCTCTCCTGTCCTCCATGACCTTTCAAAGATGATGGAGAGTGGCTTAGCAATAACGTCCGCCAGCTCCCTCAGCACTCGTGGGTGCATCCCATCAGGGCCCATGGATTTGTGGGTGTCAAGTTTGCTTAAATGATCTCTAACCCACTCCTCCTCCACCAAGGGAAAGTCTTCCTCTCTCCAGACTTTCTCTCTTGCCTCTAGGATCTGGGGTTCCTGAGGGCTCGCCTGAGCAGTAAAGACTGAAGCAAAGAAGGCATTCAGTAACTCTGCCTTCTCTGCATCCTTTGTCACCAGGGCACCCACCCCATTCAGCAAAGGGCCCACATTTCCCCTAGTCTTCCTTTTGCTACTGATGTATTTGAAGAAGCCCTTCTTGTTGTCCTTGACATCTCTTGCCAGATTTAATTCCAAACGGGCCTTAGCCTTCCTCGTTGCATCCCTGCATACTCTCACAACATTCCTATATTCCTCCCAAGTGGCCTGTCCCCCTTTCCACTTTCTGTATACTTCCTTCTTCTGCTTGAGTTTTGCCAGGAGCTCCTTGCTCATCCATGCAGGTCTCCTGCCTCCTTTGCTTGACTTCCTACTCTTAGGGGTGCACCACTCTTGAGCCTGGAGGAAGTGATGTTTGAATATTAACCAGCTCTCTTGAACACCCCTTCCTTCTAGGGCCCTAACCCATGGGATTCCTCCAAGTAGGTCCCTGAAGAGGCCAAAGTTTGCTTTCCTGAAGTCCAGGGTTGCAATCCTACTTGGTGCCCTGCCTCCTCCTCGCAGGATCCTGAACTCCACGACCTCATGGTCACTGCAGCCAAGGCAGCCCCCAACCTTCACATCTTCCACCAGTCCTTCTTTGTTTGTTAGTACGAGGTCCAGCAGCACACCTCTCCTTGTTGGCTCCTCCACCACCTGTGTCAAGAAGTTGTCACCAATGCTCTGCAGGAACCTCCAGGACTGTTTGTGCCTAGCTGTGTTGTCTTTCCAGCAGATATCGGGGTGGTTGAAGTGCCCCATGAGAACCAGGGCCTGGGATCGTGAGGCTACTTCCAGCTGTCTGTAGAAGGCCTCATCGACTTCCTCATCCTGATCAGGTGGCCTGTAGTAAACACCCACAACAGTGTCACCCATGCTAGCCTGCCCTTTGATCCTTACCCATAAGCTCTCGACTCGCTCTTCATCCACCCCTCGGCACAGCTCTATACATTCCAGTTGCTCTCTCACATAAAGAGCAACTCCACCACCTCGCTTTCCTGGCCTGTCTTTCCTAAAAAGCACGTAGCTCCATGACAGCACTCCAGTCATGCGAGCTATACTGCAGCTAATTTTCTAGATCTTTTTTAATGGGCACTTTCAGGTTATGATTCATCTCATCCTGAATAGATTTCTAAAATAGATCAGATAAATTGTACCCTGAAAGCATTTTTTTCTCATCATTGATTAAACAGGAAGCCTGTGTTGACTAGCTCAGATATAAATACACCTAAAATTAGGTAACATTGCATCCCACGGCGTCTCATTCAAGGTAAAGTATAATGACTGCAGGGGAGCGGGAAATAGAGTCTGGGCTCCCTTTCTCTTTGCTAGTTTAATGAGTTCTTGGCACACTGAGAGCTGTTCCAACATTGTCTCCTCCCAGACAAATAAGGTATATCTCAGCCTTTTATGGTGTTATGGATATGGCCACGCAGGCACTGTTGGCCGTACAAGATTCTGCTTCCCAAAAGGTCCCCAATCCAGTTATCTGTGAAGTCTGGCTGACTCTCACATAACTCCCTTTTAACCATTTGTGAAATCCAGCCATCCTCATGTCTATATCTTTGTCACACTGTTATTTGTTACGTCCAACAATTTCTCCTATTATATTCAGTAGCTTCTCATGGTGTGTTCACTTAGCTAAACCTCAGGCTAGGGCCTAGTAATCTGCCTATGTACCTTAACAATATTCATCTGAAAGCATGCAAGATTCATATACTTCTTAGTAAAATAATAATTAATGATCTCAGCAATTTAAACTCATCTGCTATTTATTCCAATAATTTGGTTCATTTATATGAATATCACCTTATGGGCTTGTTATGGAATTTTCTTTCATTGTAGCTTAATTTTAACTTTTAATTTATCTTCAGTGGCTCTCACATTATCTGAATCTATTCCCCATCAGCGTGTATACATACAGAAAAGAAAAAAAAAAATCTATTTAAGACCTGATAAGTCAGTTCCTGAAAAATTGTATTCAGGGAAATAGAGAATATGATAAAAAACAAAATAATAACTTTGAAGTATCTAAAAATATTTTAGTTAGCTTTTGGTTAATCACATAACCAGATCAGATAACTGGAATACATAAAGTTAGTTTTGTGGCACACCTTATTGCTAGGAATTACTTTTCTTGGTCTTTAATTGTTAATGATAATTGCTGTTGCTTTTAGCCAATAAGCATGCTAAATACCAATATAGTCATCTCAGACATTGATATCATATGTATAAAATTGTATACGTGTATATCATATTTAGAAATCAATGAGAAGACTTCATACTGACTATTCCTGATAATTGAATGCTGGAGGCTGACATCTGAAGAATGAAAAGCATGGAAATAAAGGAATCTTCTTCGTGATCAAAAAGCTGTCATGACAATAATAGAAAATTAATGGATTTCTAGAGAAACAATTATATAACTGCACTGAGCCAGATAACTGACTAGCCTTAAATCTAATATTGTTACCAAATTCATCTTGGCTACAGTAAATCAATTCAATATCTTGCTTCTATTATGCTATATTTTACTGTTCATCATTGGCTGGTATATATTTTTTGTGCAATCTCAACAAAAAAACCAAAAATCCCTTTAACCTTGACTTAAGGTTGCTAAACTATATGACTCACTGACAGAGACCACAGCAAGTAATGAAATAGTATATTATTTATTTGTTGTTCCTCTTATCAAACACATTTATCTGTCCTTTGGTCTAAACCACTGAGATATTTTTGCTTTTGTTCTAAAAAAAAATGTTTAGCCATAGTTTCTGGCTTTTGCTAAATAATATGGTATTGGATATTTGTAATCAGCAAGCCTCATTATCCTGAATACATTATAGAAACCTGGTTGGTGAATTCACCAGAGTTATATTAGTACAGATGGCTCTAGGTGTGTTTTGGATAAAGAGCAGCAGAGAAGATGACAGGAGGAGTAGCATAGCTGTGGTATTCATCCAAACTGAATAAATCTTTCATGCAAACTTGGACTGCTTATCAAGTTTGTCTGGATCATTTCCTTTCCCTCTGTACTAATGCTTTGGTGCAAAGGGAATAGTGTGCCTGCACATTTTCCTAAACTGAGAATTACTGTTGCATGTAATATAAAGCTTGCAAAAGCATATTTCTGCCTCTTTCACTGTCCTCAGTGTAAAGGAGTCATAACAGATATAGGTAAGGATTTGGAGAAGCAACACAGGTTAAGAAATGCAGGTTCCTGAAAATCACTGATGACATGCAACCCTTGGCTTTTTTAACCTGTATTTAGGATCTCCTGAATAAACCCCATGGATCAAAAAAATACTACTGCACGGTGTCCTCCTTCCTGCAATAAGCAGTTTGCTGCATATACTACAAACTGAGTCAGTTCAAATCTATTAGTTATATGAACTCTGACAGCCCTGCTATACATGAAAGTCCCTCTATAATGTCCTGAAATTCTCCAGTCTCCTGGCAGTCCCAGTGCTGATAATGACTGATAATTTCTCCAGATACAGATTATAGTTTGGGTATTATAATGGTTATAGGAATAGGCCAAAGGTACCACCTAACTTAGTCGTTAATTCTGTCCATACTCTTGAAAAGTGAAGATAAACACGCTGAAATGTTTACTCATCAAAAATGAGTCTCCTCAGTTCCATGTACGATTTGTCTTCAGTGTGCTGAACAGAAGGTTCATTTTGATTGCTTTCTTTAGAAAGCTTTAGAGAAGGTGGACCTTTTCTTAAGTTGCTCAAGAAAGTTCTTGGCAAAGTCGTAGAAATGATTCTTCAAGAATCCATCACTCTCTCTGCTTGTCTATTGTGTGTATGTTTCTGAGAGGACTAATCAGAAGATGTGGACTCTTGTGATTGTATGGGGATAGGAGCTTCACAGAATTTTTGTTTCAGATTGCTTACAAATAGGTCACTACATTAATTTTCAGATATTGATTCTAACGTAGAACACCCAGAGCACTCTGAGATCATCTGTAGCAGCGATCACAAAAGCTAAGCATTAGAGTTTTTTGGTAGGACAGTCCCTAAGATTTAGAATTATTTCTGTCCACTAGTCTAAAATACTCAAAATGTGCTGAACTTGTGTATATTTTATCCAAACCATCCTGAAGACAAGGCTATGTGGTTGGAGAGTTGGATGTTTTATATTTTCCTTTTTATTGGCAGGTTTAAGGGAAGCTACTACATTTGCGTTTGCATTTGTAATATGTGACCAAGGCCTTTAAACTTTTTATATAACAAATAATTTTTATAGAAACCAAAATCAGTAAAAAAGTACCTGTGATGGGAAAGTTTATTCCTCTTGCAAATAAAGTAAAAACAAGTGTGTCCTAAATCTGTAAAATGTTTCCGGTAAGATGATGCTATGCTCAAGGCATCATATAGATTGGGCAATGATCAGTTTTCTCCTGCTTCACTTTGTCCACTGAAAAAACAGTCAATCTCATAAAAGTGAGAGAGAAAAGGTTAAAATAAATAAAGAATGAGGAATGAGAAAAGGTGAAAATATTAAAATACAACTCAAATCAATGTTTAAGCAGATAGAGTTTATGGAACCTTTTGAAGCATTTATGATGAAAAAGTGGTTTTAAAAGTTAGAGGCTGTTTCTATATCTGTAAAATGTCTTTATTATTTATATATTAACTCTACAGGCAAGTCAACATCAGTACATTCCTGGGATGCATGACTCCCAAACATCAAACAAAGCAGTGTACCATTTCGGAAGAAGGATAATCGGCCATGTCAGTAACATTTTATTTAGCAACACATACCAATAAGGATAACTGCATCATACTTGATCTGCTTTGCAGGTTTAAATGCCCTTGGATGTTCAAGACAATATTGGAAGTAAATCTTGTCATCTTTAGTTTCATGAGCCTATAAAAATGAAATCAGATGTCAGCACAAAAGCTTGTAAGTTAACAGCATCAAGTTTTAATAAAATGTAGGAAGAACAGCAGTAAATTTTTTGATATTGATATTTATCATATCTGGTCCTGTTCGCTAGGGATCTTAAATAGTGTCATCCTGGAGGAAGGAAAGACTGACAGTTTATTTTAAAACCTGGTTTATTTCTTGCATATTAAAAGAACTGACCTACCTACTTAATTAAAGATTTCGAAAAACATTTTGACACAACAAATAGATTATCTTCTATCATAAGAAGTCTAAATGATATTTCATCTATTGTCATGTTGTTCAAGCCTTATAAATAACAAAATGGATATTTTCATTAGAAAAAAGTGAAACACAGTTCCCTATGTTAATATATGTCCTCCACCAAAGTATTAATTTAAGATGAAGCTATTTTATGTGAGAGTACTACCGTCTACACTGTCTCCTGGGAAGCTGTACTTTGCTCAGGGTGAAGACCACAGTTTTAAATCCACTTTCCTCTTTTTCTTTGGTGTTTTTTTTTTTAAGCATCATCTTTCCCATAGGATAGATGTACAAAGCTTGCACTTTTATTCAGGACTCGTAATGGATTGCTCTGAAACTAGAGAAACAGACTGGCCCTACTCTACAACAACAGGCTAATCCATCAGCTAGACCTTCCAGCTGTAACCTGTATACCAGGAAACTAAAAATAATCTAGAATGCAGAAAGCTTATCTCAGAGTTGCTCAGGTAATGAAACGATACTTTTTTTTTTCCCCCCCATCCTGCAGGGTTATGGAAACTGTACTGAATGGAGCATAAGCAAGGAAGTTTGACCGGCCTATGCTAAAATAGACCTATTGCCTATTGTTCTTTCAGCTGATGATGTGTTTTAGCTTGTAACCAGAACTGTGAGCTGAAAGTGGGAGGTACTGCTCTTCTAGTCTTTACAATTCCTGTCATTTCTATCTCAGAGAGAGTTTAATTATCCTGAGGGGAGTTACAGTGCTCTTAGATGACAGAGGGTGATTGTTTTATGCTTTTTTCTGTTATACCTCTGTGTTCTGTATAGCATTTAGAGAACTGCTTAAATCCTGGAATTTTATAAAGCTTTGAATAGAATCTGAAATGTGCATTGGACCTCATCACCTTCCATCTTGTATTTTCAATAATTTCTGCTAGTTCTGTTCACAATATCTCAAAGTGCCATTCCACTCTGTTCCATCCTTTCCTCTCAGTGTATATACCGTGAGATTTTTGTAAATAAGGAGCTGTCCTTCCAGCTTCATCATTACTTTAACAGGTGTCTGCAGGGGAATTTCATGATTTTTCATATTTATGTGTATATCTTGACATTACAAAATGTAATTTTGGGGGGAAAATATGGGAAATAACAAATTTATTTGGAGAATATGAACATTCTCCAGACTCATATTTAGCTACCACATTTCGATTGACTATTGAAGTTGCACTGTTTTCCGTTTTTATAAAAATTGGTTGTGGGTCTGAAATTACAGAATCAACTTACGTGGTAAGAGTGAGAACAGTGATTTTTGAAGGATGTACGTTTTTCAACAGTATATTTATTGCTTGGTACTTTTGTTTGTTTTCTGTTTATTGCATGTAAGCTTCAAACTTTGGGGTATTTATTTGAACTGAATTAAACTCCCGAAGATTCCGGGATTGCTAATCAATGTTGGTGACAGACTTAAAAATACGATCTATGAGAGTATACTTTTACAGTTGCACGTAAAGTAGAAAAAAGTAGAAAAAAAGACTCCCACAAAATTCAAGTCGCATCTACCTAATCTATAAAGTAGATTTCAAATGTCAGAATTCTTTCTGAAAGAGTAGAGAACATGTCAAAATACTTCCGAATGACTCACTCTCCCTATACTGATGTCAAGATTTTCCTAAGAATATATGTTATTGGAAAAAATGATAATAGTAGTACTAGTGAGCTTATCAGAAATATCTTTTCCATCCCTTGTTCTTCTTTCCATAATTTCCTTCTCCAGTAGTATTGGACTGTTGGATTTCCACAGTTTCCAATATAAGGTGTGAAATCTAGTAACTAGATTTCTAGCACCTGGAAAGAATTCAGTCAGTCATACACTTGCAACCTCACAAATGAGAGACAAGTCAGAAACTGAAACAGGAGATATCACACATCACAGCTAAGCAGAATAAATGCTGCATCCAAAATGAAAATTAATAGCAGAATGACATTATTGTAGTTTTGTTCAGATTAATTTTTGTGTTTTTTTCTGTAGAATTTTTCAGCAAAATTGATAAATAACAGGAGACTATTCACAGAAAAACTAAAGAAAGAATTTCAAGGAGACAATATTTCATGATGATAGTACCTCTACTGTTTCCAAGTTGGTGCTACTGTGTGTACAGAAAGTAAGACCCTTTCTTTCTGCAAGGAAGAAACCTGTCCTTTAGGACAGCTTTATTTTAAAGACTACTGTATTTATCCATGAAAACAGATAAACTTCTCTAAGGAGATATATAATGATTAATTTTGGAGGTGTTGAGAATACAGTGGTATTTTTTTGAGTATCCAAACAGTAGGATGGTTCTTACTCATCATGCTAATGTGAAGCCAGTTGTGGAAGACAGGAAATACAGGAAACAGTATGTCACTGACTCTTACACCAAGGACGACATAGCTTCCACCTACCTTAAAGGAGACCTTTGTCTATGAGAAACAATGAGGAAATTTGAAAAACTCTTCTCTCCCCATTTAGTCATTTTGGACAACTATATTGAACAATGTTAACTGCATGTGATAATGGCAGACCAAACATAGGATAAGGGTAAAGTGTTTGAGAGCTCTATTGATTTTAACTTTGTAAACACAGTAACAGGATCCATCTATAAAATAGACCTGAGTTTCTGAAATTACTTTAAATAATGTCTTTCCATAACTACTGACTTTCCCAGGACATCAGGAGAATGGGAAAAAAAAACTACAGTGCTAAACAGATATGCACTATTCATAAAGCATTTTTCTTTTCTTAAAAAGCAGACTGGAAGGGAGAAAAGGAAGGAAAGGTAAAAAAGTCTGTGCCTTACACAGTTGGAAGAGTGCGCAAGTCTTGAGGAAAAAAAAAAGCATGGAAGCTACCAGGAGCAAACCTTCCATAGGAAAATGAGTACAAATACCTTCTCTTGGACTGATCAGGTCTTGACAAGCTGCAAGTTGACTCTTACCAGGCCCAGTGAGATTATCCTGCCTTCACTGTTACAGTCTGAAAGCTTTCTACCTACTCAAGGGCTCAGTGCAGTTTGTTAGACAGTGTTCATTTATATTCTATGTTGTGCTCCTGGCTGTTGTACCAACCTTTGAATGCATGGTTTCTGTCAGAAAGTATGATCTGAAATCAGTTTAAATAGTTATGTTCTTGTAATTATTTTGAGTCTCAAGAGCTTGAGATTGCAAGCTCTCAGAGTTTACAATCTGAATTGTAATCTGTCTGGCTGACTAGGAGAAAATAGGTGTATGCTTTCTGGTTTTGGTCCTGCTTCGGTTCATAGTGTCATGGGACAGCGAGCCCTCTTATAAATAATGTGAGGGCCTTGCCTACAGGCAACTCTAGTCCCATTGACGGATGCAATACTGGTTTCTGCAGGAGGTAAATGGGCTGCCAAGAGTTCTTAACTTTTGGGAATATATGGTGTATCACTGCCTCCTTAGAATTTGGGAATAACATCATCATAGATTGGTTCTGTAACTGTATGTTGATTTCTGAATATTTTGAAATCATCAATGAAGTGTTACATATACTATGCCAAAACTCATTATTTTGGTACTGTTAATCTCATTAGATTTGATAAATCTTCAAATATCCAGGTTCAGGGGTCAAGTGCATGGGAAAATCCTTACAGTCACTTGAAAAAGAAAGTGTTTAGACTACATAGTTGTGAGAAAAAAAGTTGATGATTTTTAAAACCAGATTTTTTTTCTTTTTATGCTTGAGGTTTTCAACATCTACCTCAATAGTTTTCTTATTGATGCATACTTATTACCTTTCAAGATTATCCTTTGCAAAAGCAAACATATACCTTTTCAGGAAATTTTTGAAATAAATGACTTGACATTTCTGCAAAACATTTTCTGTTATCAACTACAGACAGCTTTTCATGTTGCTATAATGAGCACATGTGGCTACCAGGAGTCTTTTCAAAGTTTACATATAATTTTGTTTTTAAAAGTCTTTCAGTTGTTTTGGGCTACTTCTCTCACAAAGATATTTTAGGCCTCATTCTTATAGCTATTTCTGACAAATATAGACTGGCAACTGTACTACATCGCATTAGTCAATTTAGTTAGATGCCAGGATGCATTTGTTCAGATCTGCTGTCATCTGTCTCTCCAAACTCTTCAGAAAAGGAAGTTTATGTTGGAAAAAAGAAAAAAAAAATATGGAAAGCTTAGCTGTAATAATAATAAAAGCCAGATACTTACTTTCTATAAGTTATATACCTTATAGTAAAATTTCAGATGTGTTTCTTTAGAGAGATCTAGGGACAAAATCTGAAACATAATAATAAAGAAATACTTTACTGGTAGAAGGGGCATGAATAATGCGGTAAATTTTACAGCTGCTTTTGGGCCCCCGGTACTCTCATTTTTAATGAATGTCTAGTTTCTTTTCTATTTCTATGCATCATATCTCTAT
Source organism: Apteryx mantelli (assembly GCF_036417845.1). Classification (NCBI taxonomy): domain Eukaryota; kingdom Metazoa; phylum Chordata; class Aves; order Apterygiformes; family Apterygidae; genus Apteryx; species Apteryx mantelli. The sequence goes on from NC_089980.1 coordinate 91,032,132, forward strand.
CAGTGGAGGTCTGCTCATGAGCTTAATTGTTTTTGGTAATCCATGTGTCAGTTAATCTCTGATTTTCATTTAGATATTGGGCTTTCCCCCCCCATTCTGAATGTAGGTGTTATAATGATTTTGTGACGTGTTTGATCCAGCAATCCAGCTTCACTGAGTTCTTTAGTGAATACCAGCAGCCTAATACAATTTTGGATTATTTTGTCTCTAAATTTCATCATAACTGACAGATCATAAACAGCAAACTGCATAGGTCCTGCTTTTAGTAATCCTCTTTGAGCAGTTTTTGCTGTAGCATGTGGCCTTGTCAAAGGTCAAGAGGAGGGCTGTAGTTGTTCAGGGATGTATACTTATGCTTGCAAGAGGCTGGCTTTGAAATTATAAATGTATCGGCAATAAAAAGGCAACAGAAGCTATTGTTTTGAATGTGGTAATGGCTGAGAGATGAAAGATACAGTTCACACTTAATTGTGAGTATACCAAGTTAAAGCTTTTTTTGAGACAATTACATGCAATACATCGTCACTGAGTAATGGTATATTATTCAGTGTTACAGCGTAGGTGAGCTGTTTCAGTCATCATTTGATTGCATATCTTTTCAGAGGGTACTACAATGCTCCTGTTCAGTCTTCATGTTTACAGGCATTTCTTTTTGAAAAATCTTCCCTTCTGATCTAGTTGAACAATGCTCACATGTTGAACAAATGCTGTCCTATCCAGTCACTATCTAGCTGATGTTTCCCCTCCACCCCTAATTTCCAGAAACAGTTATCCCCTTAGTCTATAAATTATATTCCATTGCATATTGCACCCACCAAGCAATATCTTTCTTCTAATTTGTGTTTTACAGAGCACGTACTCTGCTCTGAACTGTGAAATGAATCTTACAGCTTGCTTTGCAACTATTCTGAATATCCACATTTTGGGAAGATTTTGATCAGGTTAGCCCATCAGTCCTAAAAGGGCTATGTATATTATTATATTCTGTAGCTAGAATTGTAAATTAATAGCTAATTTCATTTCACCTCTAGACAATCAATTCATCTTTAAGAAGAATGAGTTTGTAAGCAGGTATGTTCTGCTACTATTGACAATGCTCTAGGACATTCTCCTAGGTTTCCAGCTACCACTTCAGAAGGGCATGAGCTTTCTGCATGCCCTGTATGGATGTCTTGGTTACCCTGGGACATCCAAAGTCATACCTGTGCTCTATCTGTCCACCTTAGAGTGAGTTGAACCTCCCTCGTGGCTTCAAATTCAGCTGCTTAAAAGGTATTAAAAGCTTCCTGTAGTACCTGAGGCATTCTCCTGTGGCTGGTAGATTTGACACAAAACCAGCATAACCCCACAACATTTTGGAGTGGCAGCTAGAGGCTGAGTGAGATATTCTAGGGCATGTTAGATGACCCTGGAAACCTTTGTTGAGGAAACTGAATCAAGCCCCACATCTCCATTGACTGGACATCCATAAGAGCTGAAGACACCACTAGGCAGACATCTCCATTTAAATGTCATAATCTCAAATGCTATCTGATTCCCTGTGCTGAAGCTTGAAGTTGGATTAGGTGGATCAGACTGTGAAAGATACAAACTAATATTTCTTGGCTCTAGTAAAGCTCCAGTCCTTCTTGCAGAGAGTGAAATGCTCATCTTATAGCATTGCCTTGTATTAATGACTGTCCTCATGCCCTGTCAGGAACTCTCCCACAAGAAAGTTTTATTTCCTGATAAAAAAACTGGCCATATAAAAGTTATAGCTTCTAGATGGAAAAAGTATCATCTTCTCTATAGATGCTTTGAATAATATTTGCACATGTTAGGAAATAACTATTTTTCTGTGGCGTTATTTAGAATGGCTAAAAATTATGCATTTACTTTCTTACTTTATGCTCCAAGATTTTTTTGTAAGGGCATAACCTTATTGCTGTTCACTTCCATCTGTCCTATGATGGGCTGTTGTCACAGGTAACACTAAAAACACATTTCCTCTCTGATAGAAAGGGTTCTAAATGTGCTTTGCCAGAAGAGATCAGGAAACTGAATTTTTATGTTTTTTTTTTCTTTTCTGGAAAACATAATATAGTGAATCAAAATAAAAAGACAAACTCAAAAATGCAATACTAAAAATCCCGAGTATTTAATTATGGAATGTTTATTCATAAACAAAATTGCACTTGTAGGACATGTGTGTGCTATGTAGAAGCAGTTAAACTAATCCAACAGTTCCGTTTCACTGTTGCCAGTAGTAGTGGGATGCAATGACATTGAGAATAATTCTAACAATTTTAATCAGCAGCATTGCATCAGCCCAAGAAATTTTCCCAGCTCTTTCTGGCTTCGGGGACAATTGATTTCCCCGGCAGCATGAGTCACGCTGCCCAAGTGCCTGAAGCTCCATGGATATTCCACACAGAAGTATGTGATTTTCAGGCCACAGCTCCTGGGGCTTTCAGAGACTAAGAGCCAGGAGTGAAATTTCAGCTAAAGTGGAAGTCTTGTGTGTTTTCCAGGCTCCCTCCTTCACAGCAATCTCTATGAATAGAAAGGGCAGCAACAGCCTGCATCAACTGTAATTCTGTGCTCTGCATCCATGAGAACTGGGAATGTCAGGAATAGGTTCTACCTACTATATCATTTTTGTTTTTTGATGGAAATTTCGATTTCAAGGAGTCATAATTGATAAGTGAAAAAAATTGTTTTATACAATTGAAAATAGTGCTGGCTAATTTTACAGGTGACTAAAAATGTTCAAGGAGAGTAGAAAGTTCTTGTTTCTCCTCTCTGTTTTTATGCTTGAGTTTGTCTTTGAACTTGTGTATGGTATAACTTGATAGGCTGTCTTTTTCAGGAAAGTTTCCCAACAACGCTGTTGGGAGTCATTCCAACTAAAGGAATGACATGTAAAAATTGGCAAATTCTCTCTGGCATTATTTAGGCAATACTTTAAAAAGAGCTAATTCTTAGTGAAATTATCAGATGCCAAAGGATTTTGCACAGTTGAAGTTTAAGGTTTTTCCTGACTTTAGATGAATGTATAGTTGTCCTAGGGGGAAGAGCTTTATGCCCCGTACTGTTAAGAATACCATGCTTACAACTGTTTAAAACTATACACAGATGCCATAGAAAGACATGGAGTAATGAACTTAAATCCCAAAGCTTGAACACAGTTCCTCCTCAAGACTGGGATGCAAATTAACTATATAATTTGGACCTCTCCTTCCTCCACAGTGTCCAAATTTTAAATAGTATAAAGAATGTATTTTGTCCACTTTTCAATGCAAATCCTCATGTTTCTGTTGGGATTTTCCCCTTTCAGTGACATACGGTTTTAGTATAGCCATTGCAGTCTTGAAAGAGAGGTAGTACTTGTCTTGATAAAATTTCAAGCATACAGGGTGCACTTACATGCCGATATAGAGATTTCTATCCAGCTTCCTTCTTCAGTAAGCATTATTTTCTCTTCATTTCTAGCACTGTATTCAATCAAGAGGCAGATACCTGTTTTTCAGCTTCTCTTTAGCTTATAGCTACCCTCAAGTCATTTGCAATCTATGGCATATCATCTTAAACTGTGAGGTAACTAATTAGCATTTCTAATTGGAAAGGGAACTGGAAACAGAAAGCTACCCTCCTACAGTAAATATGCTTGACAATATTTATGAAATCCAGGGCGTATAGCACTTATGGATACATGTGGTGAGAAGGCAGAATACATACATTTGACATTTGGAACAAAAAAGTCTCTCATTATCAAGGCAGATACTCGGGCCATCTTTTTTGAGTGAGATTATTCACTGAGTTCATTAAGACATCAGAAATCCTGCAGATAGAAAACTTCTCTTAGAGATACTTTCTTACTCAGTAAGTCAATAGTAATATTAATTTAACCTTGCCATGAAAACCAAAACAAATAAAGTAGTCTTAGGCCAGATCACAGGAAGAGCTATGCCTCAACATCAAACAGACCCTTGATGGTCTCTATTCCTTTTTAATACAGCTTAAAAACTTAGTTGTTTTTAGTTTCTACTGAACAAATGTTTTCAGTGAATGGCTACAATGATGTGCATGGTTTATTTCCTTGAAACAAATTCAGAATGCAAGTAATTTTCATCATTTCCTCTAATTTACATTACATTACATTTGTCTTTTCCAAAATATTCTAGTCACCATTGGTCTAAGTGACTGATTTCATCAGTCTGATGATGTAGGTAGCTGGCTAAGATCTCTTGCAGGATTTTAGGGAAATATTAATGGCCACAGCTGCCAGAGGGAAAATTCTTTTCTTCCAGGGCAAATATGCAGCAAAGAGTCATAACAAAATTTGTTTAGAAGAGAACTCTGGAGATATTTAGGCCAAATTCCAATCCAGTGCAGTGCTTACTTCAAAGTTAGACCAGGTTGCTCTGAGTCTTGCCTGGTCAAGTTTTGAATATCTCCAAGGGCAGTTATTCTACAGCCACTCTGGGCACTTTGTTCCAGTGCTTAAACACTCTTAGTGCAAAGAATTTTTTTCCTTATGTCCAGTCAGAATTTCTTTGTTGTAACTTGTGACCATTGCCTCTAGCCTTTCACTGTGCACCACTGAGAAAAGTCTGGCTCCATCTTCTCTACAGTCCTTCAGTGGAAATCTGCAGTAAGATCCCCCTTAGTCTTCTTTTCATGAAGCTGAACAAACTAATTTCCTTCAGTCTCTCCTTGTATACTCTCTGCTCCAGCCCCCTGACTATCACAGTGACTTGCTCCAGCTTGTATTGCACTGTGGGGCCCAAAACTTCAGGGCAAAAATAATTTCCCTCAACTTATGGCAATGCTCTTGTTGATAACCCACTATGAGTGAGGTATGTATAAGGTTTAGTGTGAAATTTAGTATATCTTCAATGGCTGGCTCATGTTCATCTTGTTGTCCACCAGGACATCCGCCTCCTTTCTTCATTCCTCCCATGTTCCATTTTAGGATGTAACCCTGGCTGTGGTCACCACACATCACAGTATTATGAGAATTCAGAGCTGCATCACAGGCCTGGGGAAGCTTAGAGAAGCCCAAGAAGTGGAGTACATAGATCAGATCAAGCCACCTATTGCTTCTCTTCTATTCCAGCAATCTTATATCTGCTGCAAGACCTGGAGTTTTCAAAGCTGAGATGATATGTTAAAGTTGTCATGTTTTTGCTCCTTCTGATTGTTATTCTGTTTTTGTATCTCGCCTGATCAAAGGCCTTCTTCAAAGAGCTATAGACATCTAATGTCTGTAGGTCTCATCAGTGAATCTACTTTCACTATAAGATACACATTCTCTTACTTCAGTCTGCCATGTCTGTGCCTACAACACTAATAATATTAGTAGAAACACTTAACAGTAATATAATCTGTATGTTGTCCCAGTATGAGTCAGCAGCTCAGCTCAGGAACCATAGCTGACTCAAGCTCATAGAAATTGATTGATGATACATGCATGAGTATGCTTTTCAGAAAAAAAAAAATCTTAATAGGTAATTCAAGTGCTTCTCGCAACACAGCTGCAAATACTGCCAACTAAATAAAAAGACAGGCACAAATGATGACGCAGACTCCAGGAATGACATTGCCCGCCAAACAGCAAAATACAGTTGAGGACAATTCCTCTCAGTGGCAGGACAAGAAAAAGACAATATTCAGAGCTGCTGTCACTATAGGCTGTTACAAGCTGATGCCTCTGCCATTCATTTTGATACATTTTATTCCAACATTTTAGCCATTCTACTTTCAGAAGCTGACACTTCTGGTGAACGGTGATTGTACAACATTAATAAGGCCAAGGCAGTCTGTATCTATTTATATAGGTTATAAAATCAGCATGAGCCATCTGAGTGTGACCACAGATGTGGGGTTTGAGTGCTACTTTCTGCCATATGCAACAGCTGACTTTTTTAAGGTTACTATTTCATCTTTTTTTCTGTTTTTTCCTGACCTTCCTTCTTTTCAAGATATGAATTTTCAGTGCTAGCTGCAACTACAACCATTCCTCTCACCCACATGCCACCTTTCACCAGTTTTCCTTCTGTTATTTCACTATGAAGCCAAGCATGTAACAGCTAACTGGATATAGGATCACAGCATGTGTTCTCATACTTGTCTCGGAGGGCAGGATTCATCTGATCAAATGTGGATTTCGTTTGGCCTCCCTTTCCAGTTAGTCAGCAAAGTCAGTAGACACTTTGGAGGCTTGATTTATCTTGTTCTAAAGTAGATATCTAAAATAAGTCAAATGACTCATGCCCTAGAATTGTTTATTTCTCCTCATTGACTATAAATTAAGCTTAAGGTGACCAGTTCAGATGCAGACACCTACACACTAAATGCCTAATTAGCTGAGATGAAGCTATATGAATCTAGGACCACTAGTGAATGTGCCTAGAGTATAAAATGATTAAATATAAGAACCAAAATTCTCAACAATATTCTTCTTTGATGAAAACTATTGATTCCTTTTGAGGAGCGTTTCTTGTAAACTGTTGTTGGGGAATCTTAAATCTTTACAATGAAGTGCTGATTTCACCTAATTCAATGGGACTGAATTCACACAAATTGTGAGGTTTTAATTTAAGTGCCTGGTTCTCTAACTAAAAGTTTGCATGGCCATTTATAGCTGGGTGGTGTGGATGCTCAATGCTATTCTTTGCATTTGGCAACAGTATACACCTAAACTGTATGTATACAAAAGTGTAAGGCAGTGGAAAACCATGCTTTGATATTCTTAGGATTTTTTCCCAGGGCCACATGAGGGTTTTTTCTGACATACTCACCCTATGGTTACTCAACCTTGAGATTACTTTCTTGCAAAGATATAGTGGGCTGACAGTACTGTCTAATTTCAATTTTTATTACCTTCCTGTAACTTTTAATGAGAATTTAAACCCCTAAGTGTCAGATTTTAGGGTATATTTAGATAAGGTTAGTGACCTAGTCTAGAGTTATTTTCTGATGGGTATGAAAGCTGTGAAGAGCAGGCAGAATGTCTTGTTCCAAAAAGAACCACTGTTGCTACTGGACCTCTGGATACTTCAAAAGCAAAGAAGGTCCTTTGGGAGCATATTATTATGGTATTCACTGACAGGTTGGCATAACTGTTATGCTGATGCTCCAACTTTACATATGACAAAAGCTATGATAATTTGAATGTGCCTACTCCAAGACCCTAGGCAGGAGATCATAATTTACTTTAATCCTCTAAGGGAAACTAAGATAGAATAAGGCCCTGAGGAATTAGAGGAAGTGTCTCAGAGAGGTGTACATGGGAACTGTGACTATCTGGCAGCCTTAGTTAAAGAAACAGAGGTCACAGTCCCATAGCAGTATGACTGTGTGAGGATAAGCAGCATTAACTGTATTTCAGACCTGTCTTCTTACACAGCTAGCTGTATCTACTACAGTTTATTAATAAAGGAAGACAAGCAGACAGTTACGTCTGTTGTCATGCATTTCTGTTTTCTTGCAAACCTCCCTGCCAAATATGATTATGTCTCATTTTATATATGTAAAATAGATGCCACTATTTAAGGACTTTCTGACTGCATCATATGTAGGAAAGTGTTTTCTCAAGCCAGGTTTGGAGACACTGCTTAAGCAGACTCCAGGAATAAATGAAGCCATTTGACTGCATTCTTTGAACAGATGTGAAATCATTTTAAACATATATCCAAGCACATATAAGAATGTTTGTACTATCCAACTGAGAAGATTAAAAAGGCAAAAGGAAGTGCTATGTTTTGGTGTATGTCTTAGCTATACCCTTTTTGACTCGTAAATACATTTTTCAGTAAGGCTGGTGTTTCTCTCACCTTAGGAATCTTAATCTGAAAAGCTTTACAGAAGCTGTGTAAGGTGAGGCCTTTCTTTCTCAGACTGAACAGAAACCACGCTGGTTACATACCAGTAATGTTCCAGGCACTGAATAGGGCATCGGCATGGAAAGAGTAGATTTTCTCACAAAAAGGAGAGACCTCCAGGGAAGTATCCTTTATTCTAGGTGAGACTTCTAAACTAGGGGAGTAACTGATCTGATGACAAGACTCTTCTGGCTGCACTTCTTTAAAAAAGCCAGGCTTTACAGTGATGTTTGTGGAGCCAGATCTTGTATGCATACCCAGGTGGAGCTGTTCAGGGCATGAAAGCAGCAGAACATCTGATTTATAAATTATGATGAGATATAGGTAACCAAGTTCTAACCACAGGTACCAGGCAATACTTAACTTTCCAGCACCAGTGAGAATCATGGGGAAGAGGAGCCAAATTAGTAGTTTAACATATATTATTTAAATATCCCAGGGCAATTTTAGCCATCTAGATACTGCTATCCCTTCCAATTTAATTCCATATGCTTTTGTGGGGGGGGGGGGAGGGGACGGAAGAGTTGGTTTTGCTGTAGAGGATACAGTAAACAGAATTCAAAAAATGAGCAAAAAATACATCAGTCCCATTAAATTGTTAGTTATAGTACATTGCATCTATTTCTAATCAAATTTGTATGTGATGACTTTCTAGGAAATATATTTTAGCTTTATTACAGTATTGGTTACATCACAGGGATAGAAGTGTGCTATCTTACAGCCTCTATTTATATAGAAATCAGACTAGATGAGCCAAAGAAAGTCTGTTTTAGCTTTAACATTTGTGATTTTATGTTATTCATTGCAAATACATTTTATACCTTTTTTCTAAAGGTAGAATAAAAAGGCATTTTAGTTTTAGATGCAGAATAAAGGAAATGTGAAGGTTACAGGTCTCTACTTCAGAGAACACAAAATGTCTGACAGTGTGGAGAAATCACAAATTCCTCACTTATTTGAAAGTATAATAAATGTAACTCCATGAAGTGCACAGATGCATACAATGCAATGATGAGCAATTCTATTGACAGAGTATAACCACCACAAATAAGATCAGAAATAGGCCCAGTTAAATGAAATTTGGATATGCACTTTTTGACTACTTTTGGTTTCAGTGTCTAAAACTTTCTTGGTATATTCTACTTAGTTATTTTGGGATTTTAATGCTAATAAATCATTAAATGTTCTGAATTATAACATATTAAACAATGTTTGGCCAGAGAAGAAGTGATCAGATTAAAGAAAGGTCTATAATGAAGCTGCATGCCTCTTAGAAAAGTATACTTTTCATGTCAAAAAGTATTTAGAGGAACACTGATGGGAAATTTATGTTATAATTAAAAGCTTAATTTAAAAATGATACATAGGTGAATTATATTCATGTCCTCATATGATTTTTTATAAACTATATTAAAAATCTTCAGGCTTCTCCTTGAGTATAAAGCATCCATCTTTGATATCTGCATACAGGTACATCAGAAATATCCCTATTTCTGTAAAAATTCTGGAGATTTATTAAAATAGAGATTATTACTGAGCATCTTCTAAGTCCCTAACAACTCTTTACCTCTACTCTTTACGTCATTGCAGTAATTACTGAATTGTTAAAGCCTATATATAATATATATATATACACGCACATCTATATATACAAATATATATTACATTATCCACTGCTGTAGATGCTTTTTTACTACACTGTGCATAGACAACACTGTACCACATTGTTGATAAATACTCATCCTACCTAATTCTGTTTTGTTTTCTTGTAAAATGCTTTTTTTAGTATATTGAGATGAAAGTGCATATATGAATGAAGACTGTTTGAAGCTACTATAGTATATAACTATAACTAGTTATACTAGTTATAACTATAGTATAATCAGAATATAACTAGTATAACATAGTAGATAAGTATAACCTGGGTTCTCTTATTTAGACTTATGAAATACCTGGGTCTAATATCTGGAATTTCAGAACCACTCTGGATTGTACACCAGCACAAAAAGTAGGAATTCCCTGCACTGGCTGAAGCATATTGCTATTCTGACTGCATTACACTGTTGCAGCAACTAATTTATATCACAGATACTCTCGAGGGTTACTGACTTGTTCTGTGTCCCAGCTTAGAGACTTGTTGCCTTTTCCTTTCATAGAGGCATTCAAGAACCTACAGTAAATGAATAAATTCACATAACCCCAGTATATTTGTGGATATGCTAGTTGGGGAAGCTCAGCTGCTATTTTATCTGGGAGGGATAATTATTGAGAAACAAGAGATAGGAATCTCTTCAGATTTCTTAGACCAGTGCATTCAGGTACATGTTAAAAGGGAAAACTATGCATTTTTTATATCAGTTCATTGATATAATGCTTTAAAGTCATGATTTCTATTCAAATAAAACTTCTAAATACTTTTCTAACACTGATGGATAATGAGTTATAAAAGGCACACCCAGAGAAGCAAATGTCATATTAGAAAAGCTAAATGAGATGCTTTTGTAACTGTTCACTTCAGAGGAACTTAGAAAGTTTAACACAGTAGAAGTCTTCATAGGAGACAAATATGAGAAATTACCTCATGTTGAAGTATTGTTAGAAGAAGGTGATCCATCGTAATAACAGGACTAATAAGCAGCAAGGAATAGAATATTTTATGCATAATTTCTGAAGAAGCTTAATAGGAAATTGCCAGAATGGTAACTGTGGTGTATAACCTAATATTTATATTAGCTTTACTATCAGAGGAAAGGAAGATGGTAAATGCAGTATCATTTTATAAAGGTCTTTAGAGGAACTCTGTAGGAATACAGACCAGTGAAAGCATTTGACTTTTGTACCAAGCAAACCAGTCAGAACTATAATAAAGAACAGAATTAGTGCATAAGTGATATAATGATGAAGGGTCAATACAGCTTTTGTAGAATGAAGTCATGCCCTACAAATTTCACAGGAATCTTTAGCAATGTCAATGAACTTGTCAATAAGGCTCATAATAGTAAACATGGATTTCCAAAAAGCTTTTGACAAGTTCCCTTGCTAAGGGGTACTAAAGAAATTAAGCTCTTTTAGGATAAGTGGAAAAGTCTTGTCATTGATAAATAATTGACTGAAAGACTGGAAACAGATGTAGGAAAAGTGGTCACATCCTGTAATGCAGTGAGGTTAATAAGTTGGACCCATGTTGCTCACTGTACTCACAAATTGGCCAGAGCAGACATGAAGAGTAAGTGATGGTGCTAGCTGATGATGCATAACTATTCAGGATAGTCAAAAGTAACACTGACTGTGAATACTTGAGGAATTGCATCATGAGGCTGAGTGCCTAAGAAATAAACTGAAAAAATTAATAAATATAATGTTCATAAAGATAAATTAGTATATATGGAGAAAAGTAATCCTAACTAAAGATATGCCATGGTGAGCTCAAAATTAGCTATTACCTTACAGGTATTCCATGCCCATGAAATAGAGTCCTTATGAAAATATCACTCAGAAATGCTCAAATATGCAAACAATTTTAGAATTTACTAGAAAAGGAATAGAAATAAAACAATATATCATTTCATATTGTACAAGTTTGCAGCACACCCATGTCCTAAATACTGGGGTGCAGTTGTATTCAGCCTATTCGAGAAAGGAGATAGCAGAAAAAAGAGTGAAGAGAAGATCAGTGAAGATGATCGGGGAACAAGACTTTTGCTAAGCAAAATTTAACAGAAAAAAGCATTGGTAAATGAATTCATAAATAAAATATAATGATGAAGAATCAGTACAACCTATACATTCTGTACAAGTTTAATTTAGAACAGGACTTTTCAGCATGTAAAAGAGAAAGATAGGATGCATAGAAGAGAGGTAGATAAAGAAATTACTGGTATGGAGAAAATGAATAAAGAAAGTTGGTTACCATTTCTCATGTTATAAGATGTAGAGATCACTTAATCTCATAAGTTTAAAATAAATAAAACAATACATTTTTCACATACTGCATACTTGTATTTTGTAACTCACTGTCTTAGGGTGGTTACCATGCCAAATTTAAACAAAATCAAGATGAGATTATATTAAGTCACTAAGGTCATAGAAAGCTACTAAAGAACAGCAATACAGACACAATCTATGGTTCCAGGAAGGTCTAAGCTACAGATTGTTGCAAGCTGATAGAGCTTGCAAAGAAAGTAAATGTCAATCCTATCTTTAAGAAGGGCAAGAAGGAGGATCCGGGGCACTACAAGGCTGCTCAGCCTCACCTTGATCCCTGGGAAGGTGACAGAGTAACTAATACTGGATACTATTTCCAGACATGGAAAGAACAGGAAAGTGATCAGGAGTAATCAGCATGGATTTATGATGGGGAAACCATGCTTAACCAACCTGACAGACTTTTATGATGAGATGACTGGCCTGGTGGATGAGGGGTGAGCAGTGGATGCTGTTTACCTTGACTTTAGTAAGGCTTTTGACACTGTCTGCCACAACATCCTCATAGACAAGCTGATGATATGTGGAGTCTCCATCCTTGGAGATATTCAAAGCCTGACTGGATGCCATAATGTGCAACCTGCTCTAGTTGACCCTGCTTGAGCGGGGGAGATGGACTGGATGATCTCCAGAGGAGATCTTCTGACCCCAACTATTTTGTGATTCTGCAATGCTGTAATAGCACTCAGTGCTTGCCCAGTTCTCATATGGATAAAAACTGGACAATCATGGAGTGTTACTTTCTCCTGTGTGTCCAGGGAATACCTGAGAATCTTATGCTCATCACTTCCAGGAGGAATGGATGCATATGCTCTTAATCAGTTAACACATTTTTTTTATAGCTACTACTGATTCTTTTGTGAAAAGATGAGTGGGCCCGTATCTTAACAAAACAGGACATTCTGGGAACTGCCATATATTGAAAGAGATCACACAGTCTTCCACTGTTTTATATTGTGTATGAATTCAAAGGAAAATTATTTTGTTTTACTTATCAAGGTGACATTAGCAGTCAAACTACAGAAGTAAATGGGAGAGATGAGATGGCAAAGCAGTGGTTGGCTAAAATCCTGAACCACAATGAGATACATAAAGGAAATAGAAGGCCTCCTGTCCTTTAAAAAGGAATTATATTCCTCATTGAAGCACTGAGCCACAGAGAATCCTTTCCCTTGAGGAAAGCTTATCTCTATTGTTATTGCAATCTCACCAAAATCTAGGGGTTCACTTTGTAAACCAGAATTATAAAAGGAAAGGAATAGGTTTTCATTGCATTCATAGTTGTTTTCTTGTGTATATAGAATGTTTGCTACTATAGTGTTGGCCTAGTTTATCATGCACTTTGCTTCAATTGTATATACTTCTCCATTTCCCATATCCATATAAAAAGTATTTCGGTGTTATTTTGACATAAAGCAATGTAGCTTAAATAAAAAATATGTTCTCATGTTTAACTGTATATTCTAAATTTCCTGTTTATGATGCATTTTAACATGTGAAAAAAGCATATTAGAAAGAGAAACCGTTCCAATATATACAAATCTATCCATAAATGTCTCACTGGAAAAGATCCCAATCTTACCATTAAAACAATCACCCTAACAAAAGATGTGACCAATGGTTGAAAGCTCTTTCAAATCCAAAGTTAAGGTTGTTTAAGTTAGAGGAAGCACAGGCTTTTATTTTCCGATGTGATTTAAACTACCAGTTTGAATAACCCTGAGGTTCAAATAACCTTTTTAAGGCTGTCTAAAAATGCTCTCTCCATTGAAAATGCAGAATGTGCAGAAAAAGAACTCTGAATTCTAAAATTCTGCAATTCTTTCTTCATCCACTAGAGAGCAAAATCACTTCCCCAGGTTCTGTCTATAGGTCTCCTAGTGTAATATTAAAATTCTGGATTGCACCAAGGAAATTAAGTTTTTTAGCACTATGTTTCAGAGAGGATAGAAGAGACTTCACATTAATGCTGTATGTTATCAAAACAATGAAATTGTTTCTTTGTCAGAAACACAAATGGAAATAAAAGCTGTAATTAAGTAAAACTGATTTTGCATAGAATTTACACATGTACCCCTAAGATAACGGCTTCCATCCACACTCCTCCACCTCCCTTCCTCCACTGGACCACATAATTCATGAAATCACCTTATCTATGAGATCATATAATTCACACTTAAACCCTACCAGAATCCATTCTCTAGGTGGTCTCCTGACCAATACTGAGTTAAAATTATTTCTTTGAGGAGACAAAACCTTCATCTCCCAACTACATTCTAATATAAGTTGGTTGAGGAAGCACTCTCCAGCTTTTGGGGTTATATAAAAGAATCAGACACGCTGATAGGGGCTGGTGACGGGGAGAAAGTAAGGGAGAAGGGAAAGAGGAGTGTAGACCTAGCTCTAGCCTAGTAGTTAAAGATCTCAGAGCAAAATTTCTGGTTTCCACAGCCTACTCCTGGAAAAACAATTTATTATTTCAATTAAAGAGCAGGCATGTAAAATACAGAAACAGTTCAGACAGTCTGAACTGGAACCTAGGACTAACACAGTCTACAGGTCTTCAGTCTTTTCTTTGCTCTGTAAACGTTTGAGGGTTCTTTTTCCTTACAGTGGCACAGTTTTACTGGGAGGAATAATGTCTTACTGTTTAAATGCTTACATTCTTTATTGGTTCTGGCTTTGTAGCAATGACACAGGCTTTTTTTCCTTTTATCTTCTCAGCAGACTTGAATCACTACTGTGCTTCTCTAACCTAAGACTGTAGGTTTTAGTAATGCTACAGTTCCACTACCAATGACTATAATTGGAATTACGCCTCTATCTTTTTAATGGCGTTGTTTTTCTTCCTTGATACTCCTGCAAATCAATATTAATGTGAATATTTAAATCTACAAAATCCGCACTTAGTCTATGTGAAGCATTAGATGAAGCTTGTGAAGCTGTACTCTTATTCAGTTCCTCCTCCCAACTTAGTCAGGTTAAAGCTGTAGGAAAGTGTCAGGTTTGTGATTTTTTCTCAAAGCTTTTAGTTTTAGTAGCCCTGTGCTGTATGTTAAACTATTGTTTTTGTTAAGTAGTGAACATGTATGCTCCTGCTGTGCATAGGAAATAAATGCATGGTTTGACTGAATGGCAAACTCTTAGAGTAAGTTAATGGATGAAAGTTAGAGAATACATTTAACAGGTACTTTCCAGGGGGCTTTTCCCCCTACCTTTAACATCTCTATTCTCTCTGAAAGAAAACTAAGGCTCCAAAAAGCAAACACTGCTGTTTCTGAAGTCTCTTTTTCATCCTTCTGTTCTCTTTTCCTTCTTCCAGAAAGTACATTCATCTTTTAAACATACATGCAAGAAAATTCTGAAATAATTTCAAAAGCAGTTTGTGATTTAAAAGGAATCCTGTCCAGCAACTTTCTCTGAGCAAGCTTTTCTATACACATGTGCTGTTGTCTATGTTGCATTCAGTGGTGCAGAGTCTCTCACAGCAACTGTATATGACTAAAAATATACTTCTCAGATCTGAGTGAAATCTTTGTATTTTGGAGGACATTTGTACTATGCTATTTAAGCAACAGATACCCCATTTATGCCTTTTTGTTCTATCTTCATGAAGCTTTTGCTCATTTACAGTTAATGCTTGTTTGTGATTTATTTCTGAAATAAATAATACTTGAAGGCTCCAGTACAAATTGGGACTGAGTATGCAATTAATCCAAAAGAAGTCCAAATCTCTCCTCAGAAGTCGGTAGGCCCTGTCATCCAAATCATTACATGCATTACGTTAAATCAGGTGATTACTTCCCTTGGGTTGAGTGGGAAGGCTTATGTGAAATGCTAACCACAGTCAAAAATCTTTGTAAGATCCAGACCTCTTTTAAGAGTGAGAAAGAGGAAGCAAGTGATGTGCAATGGTTTATAGTCTGAGGCTGAAGTTTTCTGCTCTATGCAAGCTAGCTGTCACTACCCTGACCCTGCCAAGGGGTGTGTTTCCTTTTCATCTGGTCTACTGATTATGTTGCAGCATAATGATCAGACCTAGAGAGCTAAATCAGGAGAAAATTATTCATCTTTTTTTTTTTTTTTTATAAGTTCATCACATGGTCAGAGATCACTGGAACTTGCACAAAATGAGCAGCAGGAATTTATGGCCAAGGCAGATACACAACCACTTTCAGAAGCAGGCCTAGCTGCCAGAGCAGCTTAGCTCTAACATGAACCTGCACCCTGAGTACTGAAAATCTTGACATACAACTAGACTGGACAGATCAAGAGAGAAAGATCCAATTGACACATCCCCAGTTGACTTTGGCCAGTTCCTAAAGAACATCTGTGATATGTAATTTAGGAGAATGTTTGCAAATGTTAATCCAATGAAACTATTTCTCAAGGATCCTTCTATTCATAATGGAAAGAGAAATAAGAGTGAGAAACTGTGCTCCAGAAGTACAGTTGGAAAAATTAAATTAAATTCTTGATTGGACTCTCAAATAGAATTTGCAGAAAAGATGCTGAAAGGAATCCTTTTAAGCCAGAGGAGAATGAAAAGATTCTGGACAGCTAGAAGCTATTGACCAAAACCTGTTTTCAAGATGTAAAGCCACTGAGGTATCCAAATGGCTCTAAGTTTTCTTGGTTTTGCCTACATCTCTACTCAGCTCTTTATTTCTTAAGCAAAAATAATCATGCTCAAATGCCCTTATGCTCCATGACGCATTTACCATACAACTTTGAAGAGGTAACCTGTGTCTTTGTCCTCAAGACTAGTGACTTCTCTGAGCATTTGAGGGACTATTCAGAAAAAAGTGAAGATGTTTGAGAGATGTCATTAGTATAGTGTCCTAACTTCTTGCTAATCCCCCAAAAGCCAAGGACATGTGAGATTCTGTACTCTGTAAGCTCTGGTAAGTGTTCAGGAAGAGAAACACATTTGTGACAGTTCTCTTCCCCCTAATGGCTGGTTCCTAGGTAACCCAGTTCATAACTCGGCAGAGAAGTACAAAGGGAGCTAATTCAGGCTGTATGAAATTTCTTGCTTATTTGCTTTCCCCACAGAGTTACAAGGGCAGCATATGACAGAAGATTCCTCTGACTCTCCTCATGCATGGTTTCCTAAATGACAGACAAATACAGGGCAATGGAGACAGCCACTGAAAATAGACTTTCATACTCACCTTTGAAGTGAGCTCCAGGAAGTACTGCCTAGGTCTTTCTTTTTGGGGGGATGGAGGTGGGGGAATTATCAATTAGTACAAATGCTACTTTTCTTTGAATCTAAAGAGTATGTTATATCTCTGAACTGTAATTGAAAGTATACAATTTACATTTAAAAAGTTTTTTCCATTCCCTTTCCTATTTCATTCCATTTCCTATTGCCAGTTTGTTTTCTATTAGACTTTTAAGTGCATGATTGCATTTAACTACTGCCTTTCTTCAGAAATAGTAGGATCTAGAAAGAATAGTATATAGGTAGCAACTGATAAGGTATCAAATTAGTTTACTTCCTGACACTAAAAGATTAGTAAACTTCCTCTCTGTTCTCTTGAAGGATGTAGAATATGTTTCATCTTATTTCAGAGGTTCAGCAACTGTGCATATCCCTTCAACTTTTATTTATCAACAAATCACAAAGTGGCAAGCTTTTGTGGGTCACAAGCCAGGCCAAAGGTATAAAGCAAGCACAATGATAACAGATATAGCTCTGATTTCCTAGAAGCCTATCAAAGATATGCATTTATTTACCCAGATAACATTATAAAAAAATGGACAGCAATCCTTGGGTTTGTAAAATCCTGAATATTTTCAGTAATTTTGTAGGGGGCAGCAGAATCTAAACAAAATAAATATCAAAGTTGTGAGGTAGGGGGAATAGAAACACTGAATTGCCTGTTTTTCACTGTATGTAGGTAGGAAGCACTGTACCTGAATTGCTATAAAATTAGCAGCATTCCCAAATTATAATTTTTTACATTAACAAACACAGGTTGCGTGTATTCTTTTTTATCTAATCTCTTATTTTATATACAGAGCTACTGAAGCTGAACAAAACCCGTGAGATAAAATTAACACACAAATTGTTTTTCCTCCCTTTGGGCAGAAAAAATGCCTTTTACAAGGAAAATGAAGTTATATATAAATATTTATGAAACCAAAAAAGTCAAACAACATCAGTGGGGTTTTGTGTATGTGTGAGGTAGCAAAAATAATACAAAGTCAGACTATTTGATTAATTATTAACATTTCCACTGCATCCCAATGGGGAACGTATTTTGGGAAAGGAACATTTTACTATTTATTATTGTCCATAATCAATTTTTAAGTGGCAGGACGGAGCCTGAATAAAATAAATTGAGTTTTTAATTAACCAGGAATACAGACCAGTTTTACTTTTTCTGTCATGAAAATAGAGGAGTTAAAGGCACAATACAAGGATATGTCCTTCTTTCCCATGCCCTTCAGGATAAAAATATGGCAGAAAGAAATTAAGAAAACAATGGAGGTAAATTATCTTCTTTATCATTCTGTGGGGAGAATCCACTGTGGTCATAGTTTTAAACTTACTGACCCTAAGTAAAGGGCAACATTTTTCATTTAATGAGACATCTGGATCAACCTTATGTAATCATGTGTCTAGAAAGCTGTAGAATTCATTATCTTTCACTCTTACAGCAGTGGGTCTTTGATAAAATAATTTGACTGTGTAGCTGTAGATAATTAGCTGTAAGCAGTATCTGCAGTTCACATACTTCTCTTTTAGTCTTAATATACTGCTTTGCAGAGATTTTTTCAAAATAACATATTAGATTTTCAGGGTTTGGGTTTTGTGAGTTTTGTTTGGTTTTGCATTGCATAAGTTATGAGAGACTTCTGAAAATCCTAATGACAAGCTGATAAAATTCTATTATCTATATCTACTATAATTTAAAAACAACAACAGCAGCAGCAACAAGAACAAACTTGTACAGAGTAAAACAGTGTCCGGGTGACAGAGTATACTTACAAGACAGTTTGTTGACACTTTGTAAAGCATATGAATGGAGATTTCAGCACTCCAACATAGCATATACAGCATGACACTTAATCATAAATTAAAACAAAAACGTTAACTAATTTTCTACCTATAAATTAACAAACAATGCTGAGCAAGCAGTGTGAGGCTGCTATGAATGCTTATATCTCAATTAATTATCTGACATTATGAGATGACTGCTAAGCTTCCTTCCTCCACTTATTGCTATACAAAATGATTTCATTGAAGCCCAGTAGCTCTTTCTCTTCCTCAGACTGCCGAGGTTTGAAACAAGCATTAAGCTGCCATGTGATACAGTAGTTTTATAGTCCAAGGCAGTGATGGCAAACTTCAGAACATTTGTAAAGTCTGTTAGCGTAATCGCCATAGTAGATTTTAGTTTCCCTCACGGAAGAGGCATTTATCCAGCCAGAAATGAACTTTGAAAGGAATGAATAGAATGAAATGATTTCCACAGAGCAAAGATAACATTTTTCTTCCTCCTGTCTGGCATATGATCAGGCCACTTGAGGCCCAAATTTGTTTTCAGTGGGAGTTTGGTGTGTGCACAGTGGTGCATTGAGTCTCTGGAGCCTAGTATTCATTAGTGAGAACAGATATGAATTCTTCTCCTTACTGCCAAAATGTGACATTCCCTGAAATGTCTATCATATTTATGTGATAAGTACTTTATTCAAGGACAAATCTATGTCTTAAATAAAATGATAATTTTCACATGTTACCAAGCTTTCCACTACAGAAAAATCTGAATTCTATTTAAATTACTGCATCAGGTATCGAGATAAAGTTATTAAAAAATAGTATTCTTCATTTATATGAAGCATTTGTATTTCTGTAACAATCTGAAAAGTCAGGTATTATTAATATCCATCAGTATTTCTATTCAGAATTTAAAGTCAAGGTAAATAGACAAATGGGAAAAACTGAACTTTTCTAATCTCCAAAATGATTTTAGCTTTTTCAGTAGATCTTGGAGATTGATGGAGTGCTTTAGACTTGTTTCAAAAAACTTGAAGAAAGATGGTGATGATTCTATTACTATTGTTATTATTATTACCACCATCTTTTTTCTTTTGGATTTGAAAAGCTTCTTTCTTTGAGCTGGTGAGTACATCCTGTAAAAATATGGGCTAAGAAAAATAAAGCTTTTTCTGGGTGTGAACATCATAAAACTTTTCTCCTCTTTGCTTATTGCCCTTAGAGTTTCGAATCCTCTTGCTTTCTCCTCTGCACACTTCCTTCCTTCCTTCTTTTTTACGGGTTATGACACGACACTGATACCTCTGTTCAGCTGTTATCTCATGTGCAGTTTGTAGGTTTTTAAGACTGAAAGGGAGCAAATGATCATCAGTGGTCACCTTCTGCAAAACACATTTCAAACTCAATTTAGCAGAAAGGTATTATAATACATTAACTTCCCCAGTTAAGAGCCCAACTTGCTGCTTCTGTGCGCATAGGGACACCTATATCTTTCCTCTCCAAGAGAATGCACTCATATTCTAATGTGAAAGGAACACAGCAAATGTTCATCTGGTGGCCAAACTTCCTCATCTTTTAAATATCTCATACTACCATTTATGTATGGCTGAGAGCCACAAGACTCACTCTGCTATCTCAGAAAGCCAAGGGCAGGGAGGAGCTTCACAAACAGCTCATAGACAGGAGATGCTTTGGCTGCATTAAGGTTTTCATTGCTCCATTGCAGGATAGCACTGGGCTGATTATCAGAATTTCCAAGGCCAATGTCACTGTCCCTGTTGCCTTGTGGTAACAGGGCTCCACTATCCCTTGCATTAGCACTGTCATGGGAGCCACATGGAGATCTGGAGCTCCAGCTCGGCTGTCTGTGATTTAAGTAGGTCTAAAGCCTAACTGCAACCTCTGGGTAATGATCTCTCATGAAGGGCAAGGATCCCCATAGTCCTTGCATAGGGAAATGTAAAATTATACATAATAACTTATATTTTTTCTTCCTTTTATGACATCCATGTGTAACAACAGTACCATTACGAGTCTAGATGCTTTACATATGCAGCAGGCACTGAGTAAGAATCCTCCAAAGAACTATTATTAAACATCTTCATAGTTTCATTTTTTTCATTCCTTGTTTTCTTTTGATATATTATAACAGATTTCAGTGGCAAATAATTTGAATTATATTTCTGAACACTACATTCCTACATTTTTATGAACAAAAATAATAATCAAATATTCCTCAAATAATGTAAGATCAGTTAACCAAAATTCAAGCTTAACCCAATATACTATTTCCAGTGGTAGCTAACAGTAGAACAGTGGTAGAAACAGGACTAGCCTGATGAAAGGGTATACATCAGCCAAAAGCATCTGAAGATTTTCAAATAGCTTTTGGTTTATAAATTGTCTGCAAACAGTTCACGGAGTGTAGCCAGGCTGGCTTGATTAGTCATACTCAGTATTGCCAATACACAAGATTAAAAGATTACACTGCTTCTAATGGCCTCTCTGTTTGTCATCTGTTTTAAACAGATTCATATCTCCTCTGTGCAGCAATAAAGGGTAAAAATGTATCTCTATGTTTTTTTCCTAAGCCAATATACTTATAACACAAGGATTACTGACCTTAAGATAATTAAATATCTCTTTCTTCTCCTGTGCTGTGCTCCAGGAGTCAAATACTCAAACCTCACCATGTGTCCCTGTTTAGCTAGTCCTGTGCTTAGAGATAAGCACATGCTTATCTGCTTAACTCCACTGGGGACAAAGTGCTTAGTTCTGAGTAACTGCTGACATCCTTTGTATATAACACAGCACTTGAGCACACACTCAGCTCTTCTGTTAGACTGGGCCTTAGCTCAAACAGTGAAAACAAATAAGCAATAACAAGCAACTAAAATGATTTTTCTCTTATCCACACATATAAGCCTGCATTTGATAAACTTATGCAGTATCTTATATCCAGTATTCTTTTTGATATAACACTGAAGGTCAAAATATCCATACCAACAAATATTACTGGCAGTAAAAAAAAAAAAAAAAAAAAAAAAAGTGCCAAGATATTTGGGGAAAGCAAACACAAAAGATAAAAATGTATAGAAAGTT
This sequence comes from Apteryx mantelli, assembly GCF_036417845.1. Classification (NCBI taxonomy): domain Eukaryota; kingdom Metazoa; phylum Chordata; class Aves; order Apterygiformes; family Apterygidae; genus Apteryx; species Apteryx mantelli. Next base: position 91,054,092 of record NC_089980.1, read on the forward strand.
AAAGAAGTACGGTTTTAAAAATTATTATTACTATTTGGCCACCCTGAGAGCTCATGAAAGTTATTAAAGAATTCTTCCAGGTGGGTTTTAAAATTAAATTTAAAAAGTTTGTGTTTTCTCTTGGATGTTCAGAAGGATCTGGAAACGTCAGCAATGACACAGGAGAAGGGGTGTAGCAGCAAACTCAGAACAAACCTTCATGAACCTCACTAAAAGGATGGGTAAATTAGGACACTGGTGCAATGCAACAGTAACATCTTTGCCTTTGGAATAAAATATGGTCTAATAAAGCACTCATAAAATCATAAAAAATCTATACCTGGAAGGATCAGCTAAGAGCATTCATGGTAGGGACATTGCTGTCCGTCTTTCCTTTTGTCAGCCTTTAAAGTCATGTTCAGGAGAAATGCAAGCGAATGAGGTAAATGTTAAGTTAAAAATGGAAGTTTGGGTTAGGTTGCAACTGTACAAGCAGTAGGGCCTTTACAAGTAGTAACTGAGTTTTGAAACAATAAAATTTGTTTTTTTTTTTAACTGTTTGTCGATCTGATTCAACATCTCTAACTAGTTGGGGGAAAGGAGAGCACTAAATGCTGAAAAGGAGTATTTTTTTTCCTTACTCACCTTGACATTTCTATTCAAAGAAATAGCTAACTTATGCCTCTTCTTCTTCTGTTTCTTTTATTTAGTTAAAAAGGTTGCAGGGTAATTCTCTACTGAGCAACTGTTCCCTTACAGGTATGATTTTGCACAAAGATTGTTGCTACTATTGTAATTCTTCTCTCTGCTCAGGACTAAAATGCAACAAAAGGAACAAAAATGAGACGCATAGGTTTCATGAGAGCAATATTCAGGTCCCTTAAGAGCTATAATTTGAGTACTATTGCCTTAGAACATCTTTATCCCAGGCTGTAAGTTTTCTGCATGTTGTTAGAAGGCCAGGGTAAACACTAAAACAGAGCTCTGCTTTGTGTTTTCAATACACTCTCCGGATTTTTGAAATAGAAGTTCTCAACCTAGAAATAGAAACAAACAGAAATAAAAACAGTCCCAGATATTTAAGACTTTCAAAATCTTCAGTTAACTAATCTGATTTATGACAAGGCTAGACTTTATTGCAAATTTGTTACACTGGTTGATAGGACTTGTTTCCAAAATAGAAAATTCAACGAAGGAGAGAAATCTCATTTGTTAGCTTGCACAAAAAGTAAAAGTGTCAGCATAAAGAAAGATTCACAGTGACATTTTCTTCCTGATTTCCAGAAGAATTTTATTTCAAAGAAATGTTTTGGTGGTTTTAGAAAGCAAGAATCTGTATATGAATTTCGGCTAGCATCTTTCTTACATCATGTTACCTCTCTGAGAAGAGGGAACAGAAATTGGGGGTTTGAGAGATGACTTTGCAAGAATGGAAAAAAATATTAGATGGCATCTGTGTATATTTTAACTATTTTTCTTTTGTATACATCTCATAACAGACAAGGTTAAACTAAGCATATATTATTTTTTCAAGTAAAATTGGTCTGTTTTCCAAAGAACACATCCATTTTAAGATATAGACATTAAAACAGATATTATGGTTCAAAACAAGTGTCCATCTAGCCTATTATTCTGTCTCCAGCTCTGGTCAAAACTGGAGTTTTATGGAAGAACAGGAACAGGGCAAGATTATTGTATTCCCTTTCAGCAGTTTTCCCAGTTTCTACCTATTTTCAGGGAACTGGCTGAGCCCATGAGGTTTATCTGCTAAATGTCAGTGGATTTGTCTCCCAACTACTGGTCTAGTCTTCTGTCAAAGCAATGTAAACTTTTCCTATCCACAAAATTATTTGGCAAGAAATTCCACCCTTTTTGTTATTTGTTGAGTGAAGAACCATATCTTTTGTTTGTTTTGAACCTGAAGTTAGGATTAAGCTATTAAGTTCATTTTTAGACACTAATTCCTCTGTTGAGGAAGAGGGTCAACAGTCAGTCCCTATTTGTCTTCTCCAGGTCACTGATGATTTTGTAGACCTCTATGGTACCTCTCCTTTTCATTTCTTTTCCAGTCTGATGTGCCCCAACCTACACAATCATTCCTCCTACAGAAGTGAATCCATATCTTTGATCATTCTTGTTGCCTTTCTCTGAACTTTTTTGAGATGAGAGAACTGTCACTATATGCAGGATTCAAGGTATGAGTGAGCCACGAATTCACCATGTTTTCTGTTCAGTTCTGTATTTCTTTCCTAACAATTCCTAATATTTTTTTCTTGTTTGCTATCATGCCCATCCTATTTCCATAGGACTCTCTGTCATAACCCGGGTGCCTCACTTCTGAATAGAAAAAAATCAGTTCAGAGTTAATCATTTAGGCAAATTGACTGAATTTACCAATAATGTGGAAGGTTTTTTTGTCTATTTTCATCATTACATTTATCCAATTGAATTTTATCTACCATCTCATCCATCCAGTGATTCAGTCTTGTTACGTTTCCTACGAATTTTTTCAGTCTGCTCCTGCTCTTATTACCTTGAGTAACTTTCTAGCATCTTACCTCTTTTTCCAGGTTATTTAAGGAGTATGTTAAAATGAATATCCTAACACGGACTCCTTGCAGAACTCCACTTCACCTCAGTATTGACCTTATATGCCTACTATATTCTTATAATATTGTATTTATTTTAAACAGTGATGCCAGAAACTTTGAGATTATCCCATAACTGCTTAGTTTCCTTAAAAACTTTGGGGGATTTTGTTAAAGGACTGGAAATCTACGTAAATTATATCTTGAGCTAAGGCAGAAAGCAAGACTCTGAAACTATTCAGATATCTACCTTTTCAAAGACTACTGTATTTGCATTATACAGTACACACAATGAAACTATCAAAACTAGAAACAGTTTCAAGTTTACCTGGACAGAATTTTGCATACAAGAAGAGGAAGAAAAGAAAACAAACCATGTCTTGTTGTGACAACTACCAGAACTGTATCAGGTTATATCAAAGCTTATTATCACCATGTTTGGACTGAGTTTAAAGTCTATTTGGAGTTGGGTTTGGACAAGGAACTAAAATCTATACAGATATTTAATTGTATAATCAAGTGAAATCACAGTCAGTTCACAGCTCTAAAATATGTATTTGAATTTGAAACTGTCTGGATTTTCTTGTTATAGCTATATTAGGCAGCAGAATTCACAGCAGATTGTTTAACCAAATTAACATGTTTCTGTTTGTTGTTGTTGTTTTTTTTTGAATAGCCAAGTCTAGGTTTTAACAGTAAAAATATTTTTAATTTTAATGTAAAAATATGAGAAAAATCTTTGTAGATAGATCAAAAAGTTGCACTATAAGTTTGTTGTGCTCAGGGGTTATTTTTCTAACCTGTTTCAGATGTGGACCAAAAAAGCACACAGTATCTCTTTGTTTAGAAAGCACAGCTCTTATATTTAAGAGGAGATATCAGAGATGCAAAGACTCTGAGGACCCAAGGGAAATGATGCAGGAATATGGAATTTTATAAAAGTCTTCAAAGCTCTTTTTCATTTTAGGTCGCATGGGATTATCTCAAGACCTGATTTCTAGAACAAAGTTTTCAGATTAGTTGCTTTTACTGAGAATTCATATTTAATTTCATGTTATTTCACTGACACAAGAGTTATATTAAACTGCTATATTTGTTGGGTAGGATCAGATCCTAGCCAGAGTTTACATTTCAGTGTGCCATGTCCCTAAGAAAGGATGCTCATAAAATCCTTTTTTGTTTCCTGAGCAGCATCACAGCCTGTATAAAATACTTCACTTTCAGTTTGCCTACCGAAATGTTCATTCTTAACATTGACATTCTGCAAGCATTCTACTTTTCTCACAAGTGTCTCTGTGCCTGCACTCATGTCATTCCCTATTCATGGAAAACCTCCCTGCTCCAATCTCCCAAGCCAATATGCTCTGCCCATTTAAGTACTGCGTTAAAAAAAAAAAAAAAAAAAGCAAACAAACAAAAATTCCTTGATATCTACTCTACATGAATCAATAACTTTCCCATCTTATGTATCCTTACCTCCTTTAAATTTCTGTAAATGCAACAAGGCAAAATAAGCAGAACTACACCCTGATTGGCTTAGACACATGATTGTATTTCTGTAATCTTCATCTATACTGTCCCTTTTTTTGAAGCTTAAGACTTCTGATGTTACAGGAATTAGACACAGTTCCTCAAAATATACCTTTCATTACGTTGTTTCAACCTTCCTTCCTTTTTTGATTAGGGATTTTGAATACTTTGTAGTGACATCTACATTATCAAAAAAATTACAATCTTATGGTCCAGACACACTCTACAGCACCTTTTGTAGTAACAGAGTTTGGAAACTACTTGTGTTAACTTTCTTATGTAGACAATAGAGAGGGAACTTAAAGAAGACAGTTTAGATTGCTCTCCAAGTGGGCTTATCTCTGTGATTCAGTTTTGGCATCTGTTATCTGGGAATGGTTTTAAGTAGGTTCTTTTTAAATTACTTAATATGACTTTGCTTATATGTTTTTTCTAAGTTGCATTTCTGGAACTGTTTCTAGTCAGTTTCAGCTGTTCTTTTATATTAAATGCCTGTCAATCATGTACTGTTGAAGAATTCATTATATTTTTGGTTTCTTAATATCTCTTCTGATCACTGAATTGATATTTAAATTATCACTGTTACCTAAATATTTACATCTCCTTAAAGTTATTTGTGCATATTTGTGACCTAACGATTAAAGAAAAAGAAGAAAAAAACAGTTTTTTGTACTGCCAATGATTTACTTTGTATATGGATACTAGTTGGTAGGATTCTATTTGGTAAGACAGTCAATTTATTTGGTGTTTATGTAGGTATTCCACATAGGAGACAAAATTGTGATAAAATGCCACAGAAATCTGAAAAAAAATGATGGCACATGAGATGGTAGAGAATCAGAAACTTCATTTTGCCTGACATTAGCCACAATAATACAGAGTTATGCATTTATTGAACTTTACACTGTCTGAATAGTGCTTCTGAAATCAAATCCAGTGGCATCTGATTTTTAAATTAACAGTATTATTTCCAGTATCTATGGAATGCATCCAAAAGAGCAATTCTTCCCTGAATTGATACCTTTAAGTCCTTATAACAAACTCAGTCTTGTCAGATGTTAAATCTGTTTCTGTTGTTGGACATTCTCCAATATGGAACAATTTCCCTTTCTAGATATTTGACCATGAATCATTCTTTCTGCTTCTAAACTTTCACATAGAAACAAATCATATAATGCAGTTATACACCTCTCAATCAGTTCTCCAGCATTTTGAGATCTTTGACTGAAATAAACATTCTGCCAAAGTATGCAAGGGCACTGTCTGCCTCCCATGCTGGGTCTCTCCAGGTCGTGAGCCCCTTGCGAGGGACATCCAGGCAGATCCAGGATGTTTCACAAAGAGCAGGTGGGTCATGGGGGTAGCTCCATTTGCCCACAGTTGTGGGGGATCGTACAGCTGCCTGTTAGACCATTATGGGGTGCAGGCTGGTGTGATCTGTGTTTCCTTATCCAGCTGACTGACTGTGGAGGGAGAAGACAGAAGTGTGCCTTGATCTGTTCACATGCCTGCCCAGGCCTGCAGCAGCCAACGGAAGGAGAACTGGCATAGAAGGTACAGCTGCATTTGAGCAAAAAAGACTGAAGAAGCCTGACCAGCAACTAGAAACCCTCATACAGTGTTACTAATTTTTTTCTGTGCATGAGTTAAATTGATTGTCCAGTATTTCATTTCTTATATACATGTAGGAGCTGTGTGTCGGTATATATGTCTAAGCCACTGCTTCTGTTAAAAGATGTTTACTATGCTCCTGGGGAACTGGGAAGCTTGTGGGGTATAAATCCCCTTTCTGAAGCTAAAAGGCAAATTGCTGGTCTGAACAGAAGTCAGGTGGCAACCTGGTTTGCAAACCAGGAAACTTACAGCTTACACAAGGTGGCAAGAAAAGCATTTAAAAAAAAAAAAAAAAAAGGACTACAGTTGAATAAAAGATTGCGTTCTTCTTCTTGGTAAATACTGATGTTTTTCATATATTTAGACCCATTGAAACAGTTTGTTTAAATGATGTGATTCTCTTCTGTTTCCTTTTTTCACATTCTAATGGTCACATAAAAATGTTGGTGTTTACATGGTTAAAGATTTTCAGTGAATATTTTACTCTTGTCATAAGATGGGAAAATAAGATTTATTTAAAGTGATTTTGGCCTGGAACATTTATGATGAAAACTGTACTAATTATAACTTCATGACTCTACTGAAATTAGTTATGCGGACCTGTTGTTCCTCAAATAAGTACAGATTATTCTTTAATATCATATTGCTGACTTCATGAGAAGTACACAATATTTGAATAAATTTCTAGACCATTCAACAGTTTGAACTTCAATATTTCAGTTGCTTTGAAGTTTATCATGAAATGTTTTTTTCCTTCATAGAATTCTGTGTCCTACAGTAAGTAATCAAGTATTAATTCCTTCCTCAGTGAACAGGGAAATCATTTCTGGCAGAAGACAGGGCTACGACAGAAGACGTGATGGAAATAAGAAGCTTGACATTAATTTTGTCACACTGGTGTGCCTGCCTTGGGACAACACTTCCTGTGTAGCTGATTCATAAGATTCTATTAAGATGTAACTATTCTGCAAAACAGAATTCTCTTATTGATCTAGCAGATATCTCTGTTCTTAAGCTTTCTTATAGGCTGTAAGGATACATGCAGAATCATATGGAACACATTTTAGCTATTTATTTTACCTTTGCGTGAACCATATTATCTGGAACTGGATGTCATGCCAGGGCTTCTAGAGAAGACAGTAATCCCTACCAATAAAAAGGCCTGAAGAGGTTGCTCTTTAGTGATTTGATCTGTCTTTGAAGGCCTACATTTTTACACTTTTATCAGATTTTCATGATTGTTCTAATGGTTTTGAAACAAATTTTCCAAATTATCTTAATGATCTAATGATAAAGTACTTGAATATTTTCTTTTTTCCTATTATGAAATATTTTATCTCCAGCTGCTGCTAACAGAATGCAAGACTGAAGATAAAAAACCTTGTGTGGTTTTTGAAGTTATGTTTCAATGTTTAACACTATATGAAGCACATTCTGTGATGGAATCATGTGCAGAAAATAAGCTTCTTCTTAATCATATGAACTCATTAAAAATGTCTGCCTGATTATTGCATCCCTCCATTTGTCTTTGAACATCCTGGCTTTCTCATAACAGGGATTTGTGGAACAGAACTTCATATTAACTATCTAGCATTGATCACTATGCTGCTAATCTCAGGAGAGAGTCAGCTGCAACTATAAATGCTGCAAATAGATCCTGGATCAAGATCTTTGTCTTGATATCAGTTGACATCTGTATTATAACCAATAAAGTTATGATTGGCCAAGGAGGTAGCCCTTGATTAATATGTAGCAGGACAGTCAGTGAAAGAGTATTTATAACAACTCATAGAAAGAGTATTTAAAATATTATTTAAAAGTGAAAGAAATACTTATTTCCATTCCTCAACAGACTTCTTTCTGCCTGTCCTAACAATGGCACACGTCTCTTCCCCTTCCTCTCAAAATTTTTTCCAGTTTGTCTTGGATAAAAAAAGGATAATGTAAGGTGAATAATGAAGGATGAGAAAGTGAGAAGGCACACCATAAAGCTCACCAGAATCGAATAAAATAGATAGATAGTATATGAAGATTGGGTTAGATTAGAATTTATAGACAAAAAAAGATGCATAGAAGGAAGTGAATTGCAATCTTCATTTGTAATTCTGGGCCAGGGTAGTGGAAATTTTGCCATAATACTTTCCTGAAATACTGAGAGTGCAACACCAGAAGCTTGGGAGATTTTTGAAAAGAAAACTTAGGAATCTTTTTTTTTTTTTTTTTTTTTGCCAGCAGGTATCAAAGTGCCTACAATGTACTAGAAAATAGAAGGCTAAGACTCTTCTAGGGCTGTGGAAATTGTAATAAGTGCTTATATTGACATGAATAGAGAATGAATGTGAATGAATAGGCACAAAATACCAGCAGGAAAAGAGCTATAGAAACAGCAGGTGTTGCTGACACCTACAGTAGCAGGTCACCAAGATCCTAGCACACATCTACCTGCAATTTCTCAGGACAACCAGATTTGAAATAGAGACAGTGACTAAATCCTGATGATGCACAGACGTGGAACAAGATAGAGAGATTAATCACTGTCAGCTCCTGAAGGATATGATGAGACACATCCAAAACCACCACACTCCTAAAAAAAACCTAGGCAGTGTTGGAAAGGGCTCAAAAACTGATGTTGTTTGCCCTCCATGTCACTGCAAGCAATCCTGGACAGACTACCTGGATGCAGGTATACTGAATGCTTGGCAGAATACTTCTTTGAATGCATCTTCGTACTTGTGGGTATTGAAAGTGTGAGTGTGAAAGACTGAAATCAATTGTGTTTTAAAATAAATCTTTCCTTTCAATGAGGTATTGTATTGCACTACATTGTTGCTACAGTGCTGCAACATTACTTGCTACCTGGCAATTTGGCAGTAGTGTTTTCAGGAGTTTCTGGAAGATATGCATACTGCAATAAGCAATTCAATGTTCGTTCATATAATTATAACCTGTGAAATGAAATGCTCTATTTATCAAAATAAAGTGTTATCTCTAGTGATAAAGTACAAAAGAAAACCAGCACTTCTAGGGCTGGGTTCATCCCATTCTGACACAGAGTTCTAAAATATGGAGATGAATTGTAACCACTAGAGCAGAAAATTGAATCCCTCATGGTAACTTTTAATACCAGATTGTACAGAACTAAAATTAGATGTCTAAATGTAGGAAAGCAATGAAAATGCCTAAACTAAACATATATAAGCAGAGCTATCTTAGATACCCTAGAATACCAGAAATATTCATATAGAAATGCATATATGGACAGGATCTACGGGAGATCTGTTAAGTGGCATCTTGGGATCAGGAATGATACCCTAGGATATCTAAAATGCCACTAGACACCTAACTTTAAGCTCCTGAACTGTTCAGTACAGAGAGCATTCAGATACTCACAGATAAACATCCAGAGTCATTTGAGAGTTTCAGAAATCTAGACAGAGCACACAGCAGCACAGCTTTTATGTCCTGCCTGCATTTTTCTGGAGTAGCAGCTACAGGCCAGGTGAAACCACAGAGCCTATTTTCAGACAGCTAAATCCTGCTCTCTGCACCTAGGTGTGAGCTAATTGTCTGCAGACAACATCAGTGGAGTTGGAGGCATTGCCGCTGGAATTAAAATAAATATGTGGTGCAGTCTGAGATGCCCTAGCATATCCCGCCTGGCTGATGTAAAAGGGCCTATGTTTTCCCCAGGCTGTATGTCCTATCTGCCAGTTTCATGTCTATTCAGAAGATATTGGACTATAAGACATCCAAAGTGCTACTAGGGGAGTATGCTAAGCACCTGACATGCTCCCCAGTGTCCAGAAACCTACCTCTGGGTGTTTACTTCCTCATGGTCAGATTCCCCCACATGTGTAAGGACAATGTTGACCCCAGAGGGGAAGACAGGTGCCGTGGGACCCCCTACAAAGTCCTGCCCACTTTGGTCACACAGTCCATGCAGCTGCCCCACTGCCCTGCCCTGGGGGGGGCTTTCCCAAAGGGAGGGGAGTGGTGGCCAGCTCTGTGTGTCAGCAGCTGCTCCTGTGGGCCTGCATAAGGAGGTCTGTCCATCCCGCTGTGCCCAAGCAAGTCCCGGGGCAGCAGCCACGGGCTTGGCCCTGTGTCAACTCCTAGCACCAGTCCTGGGGTGGCCATGGTTCAGGGGATGGCGGGTAGCCAAGGGCTACAAAAAGGGAAGCCAGCCTTGGCTCCTCATACAGCCATTGGTGTTGGTGGTGTGTCACCGTGGTGGTCTGTGACACCTCGTGTTGGGGCCCTTGCGGTGCTTCAGAACAATAATCTATATGAAATATAGAGTATGGAACTACACTGTTTAGGATTAGTTGCTTAGCACAACTTGCTTAGCATTAGTAGCTAAATTTGCTGAAGCCTTAGGCCTCAGGCTGTAGCCGCTGCTACGTGCTTTGAAGTAGTTTTACCAAGGACACCGGTGCAGCTGGGAATGATACATCCTGAGAAAGTACAGATAAGCTAGCAGAAGCCAGTGGGAACCAAGGTTAAGGGCTAGACAGCTTTGCTAAACAAGCAGCAAGGTACAAGGCATGACCGCTGCGTGCGTGATCGGTGCAATGATTGGCTACCTGTGACATAATCTGTATGAACCACAAATCAAGGGCCAGAGCGCCGAATACCTGTACTTATAAAATGGGCAAATTGCTGAATAAAGATGGAATTGAACCTGCATTCTGTGAATGCGTATGATTCTTTCCCGTCACTCCCGCGGACCGCGACAACCTCGGTGACAGTAGAATGTCACAGTGACAGCATGTGACACATGGCGGTGGCGTGTCACAAGAGTGGTGTGTGACACGGCCAGCTCGGGCAGGATAAAGAGGGCTGTGGGGCACCGGCAGGCCTTAGGCTGAGCAGCCTGGAGAGGTGAGGGAGGACGTGCCGCTGCTTTGCAGCGGGCTGGGCATGGGGTGCTGCTGCAGCCCTGCTGAGCTCAATGGCTGCTGGCACCCGCTGCCCCTTGGGTCTGCCCTGCTCCTGGCCTCCTGAGGGGGATGTGGAGACCCACAGCCTTTGCCTGAGGGCTGGGGGGCCCCAGGGCAGGGGAGGAAGGGTCTTGCCTGGAGCTGCTGCGGGAGGAGCAGGCTCCCACACCTTGGGGGTTTGGTGCTATGCTGGAAACTTACTGTGATCCTCAGTAAGTGATTAATAGCATGCTGAACTTCAGTGAACTTCGTAAAACTTTGCTGAGTTATATCTCTGACTAATTGTGCACATAATTCCTTAGATATAAACTGTTGACCAAGTCTGGGACTAGGACTGAATCCAGCTGCACCTAGGCTCCTCTCCGAAGGAGTTTAGAAAGCAAGGGGGTCCATTCTGAACCTCGTGACTCAATGGGAGGGTTCCCTTCGCACACACTCCTTTAGACATAAACTGTTGACCAAGTCTGGGACTAGGACTGGATCCAGCTGCACCTAGGCTCCTCTCCGAAGGAGTTCAGAAAGCAAGGGGGTCCACTCTGAACCTCGTGACTCAATGGGAGGGTCTCCATTGCACACGCATCTGACCCTGTCCTTCATGCAGTAAATAACTGAGTGAACCCTGCCAACTGAGCCTCGTTAAATCGTTATTTACGATTGAACTTTGTTAAGTCGCTGTCTTACTGCAATGAACGTAGTGCTGCTTCCCTCTTATGAGTGAAGTGCATCACTCCTTTCTCAACACCCATGTCCTGCTTCTCCCTCAAGGTCTGCAGAGAAGCCTGTGTTGTGTGTGCAATGAAGTGGAAGGTCCTCAACTTGAGGGAGGATAGTGAGAGCAAAGTGACCCCACAGCTCCCCACAACCCCGCAGTCTGGTGAAAGGGATGTTGGAGTGGTCTTTGTGTGAGTGTGAGCAGTGACAGGGAGAGGCAGGAGCTCCAGTTTTCCCCTATCAGCCCCTAACCCAGCACCCTGTGATGTCCATCCCCAGCCTGGAAGGACAGAGTGTGGGGGTGCACCTGGGTGCATGCCTGTGGGTTGTCCCATCCCAAAACCAAGGTCTTTGTCAGGAATCTTTTTGAAGGTTTTCCTTATCATCCCCCACAAATGCTTTCCTGAAGTTGGCATTTTGTTTGAGTTTTTTTTGCATTTTAGCAGACAGTGATGCCCATGCCCTGCAGCACCATGCAAAGTCCTAAGTCTGCCCCAGTAAAACTACATGGTCATCCTGTCAGTCTGGGGGGGATTTGGAGGCCTCTTGGTGCAGCTCACAGGACCAGCTTGTGTTTCACATGTGGCAGGGGTTGTGCAGGGGCTCCTCGGTGTCCTCTAGGACCATCCATAGCCCTCAGGCATATTCCAAATTGTTAGTGTGCCCCCTGCCCTTTTGGTGCCTCCTCGCCATCATGATCTCGCCCTCACCCCAGGCATGTTAGAGCTTGTACAGCAGCCTTGCAAAATGGGGGACTCTGAACCTGCCTTTTACTTTTGTTTAATTACTATCAACTCACTTTTAAACTGCAATTATTTAGTTCATTAGATCTTATTAAAATGGCTTATACGTTGTATACCTATGCTTTTATGGGTATATATATTTAATTTATATATATTTATATATTTATACATATCTTTATATATGCTATACATACATATATAACTATACATATATAAACTGTATGTTTAATAGATATATTTTCAATACATGTGTAAACTCCTTTTTATATATACCTGAATACTTATATCACACATCTACTTCATTATGTAGTTGAGTAACAGAGCCTTTTGATGCGATTTTTGTGCCCAGTTAAAGAAATTCTTCTTTCATTGGTGATTAGTCATTAAACACTATTTGCCAGATAAACTAGAAACAAAATGATTTTATGCTGAGGAACCAGTTCAGGGAAATCATAAAGTGCTCATGAACAATTCACAAACAGAAAAAAGAAGACAAATGCAGCAAAAATCTTAATCACATTATAACTTGTGGGTTCAACATTCAGGGTCTAGAAAGAAGCATAAATGTCTGTTGACTTCAGTTCATTCTGTGCTGATTATGTTCTTGAAATAAAATGCAGTGATATTGAACTTTCTGTACCTTATGGGAAAGCCAAACCAGTGATTTTGACTAGTTTTGTTGAATCTCTGTTGAATTCTGAGTGACACCGCTCACTAAACACTTAACATCACTTTTTTATTGAGTCGAAGGAGATCACAACAGGGCTCTGCTCTGCTGTTTTTGTAGATACTTTTCATAGAATGAGTATATTGCATCACTCATTCTATAAAGCAAAAAATGTAGTTTTGGTTGTTGGAAGGGGAGAGGAGGGAATAAAGAAAGAGATTTTTGCACATGTAGATATTTATATTGTAGCTTTCTAAACATTAAAGCATGTAGTGCAGTTCTTTTTGACATAATATTTTCATGGTGAGTGTCCAGAGCTCTATGGTAGGTGCTGTCTGTGGCCTAGAAAGCTAGAACTTCATGGAACAAATAGTCTAAGGCATGTTCAGGTATGTGGATGTCCTCCAGCACCAAGACACTGTAACATGCCCAGTGCCGGTCTTCAGCTTCTTTATTCTTGTGTTTGGAAAGTTTTCCTTGAATCTGTCTACTGCAGGTTAAGCCTATTGCTTCTTGCACAATTCATCACAGGTACAGAGACCAAATTGCTGCCTTCCTCTTTGCAGCAGCTTTTCACATATTTGAAGATTATTATATTGTCTCCTCAGAATTTTCTCTAGATTAAACAGTCCAAATTCATTTAATCTTCTCTAGTAGACTTTTTCCTGGACTTCTGCTTATGTATGAAAATAAATATACATACATACATAGCCATGACAAATAACAGTAATACAATAATAATAATAATATCTATGAAAATAAAGGGTACTTCATTATTTTTAAATCCTATAGTATGTTACTAAAAATATTGAAGTTACTATCATTTACTAGAAGGTAGTGACAGGCAATCATGTAATACTGAAGGGTTAGAAGTTTTAAACTATAAGCTCAAAATTAATTACCTAGACTAGTTAACTCTTTAGAAGGAATTCATTAGTTAACTCTTTAGAAGAAAGCACATACTCATGTAAAAAAGTGCTGTTTAAAATGATGGAATATTCTTGTGACTGCAAAAAAAAAAAAAAGGAATCTTGTCCTGCTTCTCGAAATTCCTCATTATCTCACTGTCACCTTTAGTCCTTTCTGTTAACTCAGCAAGTCAGAAGGTAAACAAAATTAATTCAATTTACTTAATGTGATAATCACTTATTACATTTACTGCCAGAACTGTCACGCATGTAAGTCCATTGTTTACCATTCTTTACATTTTAAGGACAATTTAGTTGCTTTTTTTGGGGGAAGCAGGAAGGCTGGCAACGCATCTCCTACTGCAGAACCCTCCTGGCCAAGACAACAGTCAAGGGGAAATCTGAGGCCACGAGCCCAACCTATTACTTGTCCCAAAAGGAGCATTTCACAGCCTTGGTTATGTTGGCAGCTGCTTAATGGGTGATAATCTTGCCATGCCCTTTATCTTGAAAAATCTTAATTTGAGGAACAGGGCACAGTATCTTAACCAAAGTGATTTCCCACTTCCAGCTCTGTGCTGGGGTTTATTAAAATGTTAGGGAGAAACCATTCTACTTCTCGTGTATCTCTTGTGAGATAACCCTTATGTGCCCTACTTCATCCTGGCATGACTGACCAAGACAGCTTAACATGCGGGCCCTTCTAATGACACATTGGCAATCCAATATTCAGCCTAGCATGAGGGAAGACTTATTTGATAATCAAATACTATTAAAATGAAACACATCTTCGATAATCTCAGCCATACACAATTTGCCTTTTACTAAAATTATTTTATTGACTGCATGACTGGTGCCATACACAATAGGAAGTCTCTTTCCTTTTCTATGGAAATAGAAGTTCAAAATAGATTGTTTTACTCATGTTCTTTAAAATATCCTTTAGCATATTACCTTGCTGTGTCCCAGGATAAATAACCCTTCCATGTATTCCTTAAGTGTATTGTTTTCATTATTAGATTTCCTTAATATAAAATATTATCTTGAGATTTCAGTTCACACACACCAAGGGAAATATCTTTGAGGATGATATCTGACAGAGCCACAGCTGACTTGTATATTTACATTAAACTTGGATGCATTCCCTCTAACTTCTAGCAAAGAACATACCTGCAGCTCTTACAGCTTGAAGTCTTGTAAATCGTGTAGTGTGAACCACTTAGCACACTTTCTCTTGCCAAAAGAACAGCTTATTGTTCTACCACAAACACATCAAGCATCTCTGAAGAGGAGGACGTAGGTTTTCTGAAATGCTTGAAGGGCTTTATTAGACTTTTTCTTTCACTCTCCGCTATCCTTCTTCCCACTCCCACCAATATATTTCACAAGAAGAAAAAAAAAAAAAACACTTAGATAATCAAACTCTACAATAACTGCAGGGTTTTGCAGATTGCATTTCTTATGTGTTTGCTCTTAGTATTGCATCTATTAGGGAACTGCAGCAGAGAGATATTTCTGTGTGATTTACACCTACTGCTCTGATATTCATCTGAGGTGCACTTTAACTTACGCTTTAGGGCATTATTCTTAATGACATCAAGAGCCTCAAGTTCTACCAGCTTAACCAAGCCTTTCTTACATGATCTTACACAATAGAGTATGTAGGGCATACTTATAATAACAGTGAAAAGATGTATTTATTTATTTATTTTGCTTCTGGGAATGTATATTTATTTCATAAGCATTAAAAATAGCTGGCAAGCAAGCACAACACAGGAAAAATGAACATAGCACCTTAGGACATGTATATGTATTCTATTAAAATTCAAAATAATGAAGACAAAATTCTGCCCCAGCTAAGTCAGACTGGTTTTCATTTAAGTCACTAGACATTGTGAGTGAAGATCTAAGGCAAAATTTGGTTCTAAGTTTGTCTCTGTCCTACCAAGACCCAGTGAAATGCAAGAGCTAGTCACATCAAGATGATCAAAACAAGTACCTCAGGAGCTAGGATTAATCATCTCTACTTTCTGTCACAAATCACCCTAATCCTTAGGGTTAGTCTGATACATGTAACATGTAGCTCACAGAACTGACAATGACCTACATAATCAATCATTACTTCTTTCCATTTTTTAATCTTGCTCCCACATGGAAGAAAGAAGGTTTTACTTCCTACTGGCTTTATATGAAGATCACTGAAATCCATGGAAGACTCCTGCTAACTTCAGTAAGAGCTGAATTGGCTCTCAATGAGCAATATTTGACATCAGAATAACTTAATGGTTTGCTAAAATGCACAGCTGTGGCTCACTGACCTTGGTGTTTCTTCTGTGCCAGGGTCACCCCCAGTTTAGGCCTGCTGCCAACTGTCCCCATTGCAGCAGACATGGTCAGGCAGAGACAGGCAAGGGAACTCTTCCCAAAGAGTTGCACTGGCGAGCAAGTTGCTGAAACTCCAGAGAGCTCACAGAACCTGAGGAAGCAGGCGCTGTGTGGGCAGAAGAGGGCACCTGGAAGACTTTTGTGAAAAGCTGATAAGTTCGATTGCTACCATGAACCTGAGATACTTTTGACAGTGCGCTTTTTGGGGTGTGTGTATGTGAGGTTTAGCAAAATACAGATTTTTATATTGCTCTGTAGGTTTGGAGTAAAAATCATTACATATATATCAACTTCAACTAACATGTACAGATGCCTTGTTTATTATTAGTCGTACTATGTGCTCATGGAATCTCCTATGACAATAAGTTTTCAGTTGCTTCTAATTTTTTTGGCATTTATTTCCTTGTAGATGTTGCCTCTGTTCAAATTTTCAGTTTTGGAGGCCTGAATTCTATTTGTACTATTCATAGATTCTGCCTCTGTTCAAGTTTTTAGAAAAAAACAGGTTTGAATCTACAAACCAGATTAGATCCAAAATATAACTTGTGTTCAAAAAAAGGAAAAAATATACCCCATGCTTTGGAACAAATACTTGATTTTTTTTAGGAATTTGCTTTTCTTTTATTCCTCTTCTTCTGAAAAATCTGCCCAACTGATATAATTACATTCTGTTCTAGAAAATTAGAGCTTGCATTTGCTCAGTAGAGTCTTCCTGAGTTTGAGAGGAAAATCAAGCAATTTCTATTTGCCCTCTACATATTACAGACCACAGATACAGTAGCTTAATAAGAGTTTAATCAAAACCAATATTTTTTTGCTTCAGTCTATAGAATATCAGACATCAGAACTAGAACTTTGGATCTGCAGTGTTAAACTTTCCCCTGTGGCCCTTCAGCACTAAGACTATAATGTAGAGGTAACAAAATAAAGCTTTTGGAATATGAAAAACAAAATCTATGTGACTAGAGAACTCAGAGAGAGGTGGGACATGACTTGACGGGAGCTGAAGATAATATGCAAGTCAAAACCTGAGATAAGGAAAAAGGATTTTGGTTAAAGAGGTAGTTCTAACATGAAAATTTAATGAAGAACCTAGCACTGAGACCAGGATGAGAGTAGAAAGAAGATTAGTACAAGGTCAGGTGAAAGAGAAGCAAAATGGTTAGTATTCCCTGTTGTCCAGGATATGAAATATAGTTCTACCCTAGTGAGGTTCAGTGTTCCTCTACAGTCAGCAAACATCTGTGCTAGCACATACTGGCTAACAATGTGTATCTGCTCTGACTTGTCTGTGCAAAGAAAGAAAACCCACTGATAATATCAATTAGTTCATTAGCTCAAGTGCCACAGGTCTGCAGTTTGGGTTTACAGATCCTAATCATTTTATGAACCATGTCATCACAAATATTGATACAGTGTGCTATTCTGAGTTTTACAGTTTGTTATTTAAAAGGTTAGAAAATCATAGACAAATAATCTATGTTAAAAGAGTTCACAGATTAAACAGTCATCATTGAAAAATCTTGACATGTCAACATCACTGGAACCTTATTTAGTTCCTTTATGCATGTGTCGTGATACAGAATTTTAACTAGAGGTCACTCTTTTTTGCCATCAGAATCCATTTTTAATAGAAGCACAGCATTCTCCTACAGTGATGAAATGGGCCTCTGAAATGGAGGTTATTGTCCCTAAGACTCTGCTGCTGGATGCCATGCCAGCATCCTGGACAATGAGATATTCATTCTTATATTCATACTCCTGCTATAAATTTCCTATGAAAGGCTGGGCAGGACACTCCAGCTAGAATTTTCCTTTCCCTCCTCCCTCTCAGTGTACACCCACTCACCCACCCACCCCTCTTCTCTGCTTTCTCACAGCTACACGAGTCAGGCAGGCAGAGGCAGGCAAAACTGGTCAGGGAACACAGGCAGTGAAACCAGAGCTATTCTGAGCAGGCAGCGACTTTAGGAGACTGTACCTTATGCCTCTGCCTATGCCCTGATGTAAATATTCAGCACTCATAAATAATATTGAAATAAATGAGAGCTGTGATCTAAATATAGATGATGCTACGGAGTGCTTTCATTCTCTATGCAGAAAATGAATATAATAAAAAACACCCCACATGCTCATTAATATTTGTGAAATTCTCAAGTAGTGAACTGGAGAGCAATATAAGAGAGTCCATGACTTCAGAAGATGGTATTTTTAATGTGTAGAAGGTGTGGGATACTGGTCTATGATTATCTGTGATCCTCCCTGCCAGGGGTAAGCAGCGGATGCACAGGGTGCTGGTGAGGCAGCGCCCAGGGCGAGGCGGAGGTCTCGCCAACCGCCATTGCTCCACCCAGAACGACACCGGGGCGAGGCAGGAGTCTCACAGCCTGGCGTTGTTGCTAAGGGCAGAAAAAAGGCCAGCAGCCAATGGCGCCCTCTGCTGAGCTCGGCAAGGACCAATCATCCCACAGTGTTTGACTCAGCCCCGCCTCACCAAGATTACAAATTCAGCGCATAAACGACCCTCCTTTTTGAGGATGCCAACACCAACCTACAGACGGGTCGACAGGTCTGGACCTCTCTCCTCCCCAAAACAGGGATGCCTTTTTGGTGAGGTTTGTGCCTCCGACAGCGTCGGACGTTACCCCGGCAAAAACACCATTGGTGAAAGTGCTTAATTATCAGTTTGAGCTCAGAAAGTAGAATTTGTTGCAGTCAGTGCATTTATCACCGGCAGTCCTGAACCTGTTGATCTGTCGCTTTAATAAATTGTTTATTTTGTTCAACTTTGTGAAACTGACCCAGTGAAAGTCCTTTTAGGAGGGCTCTGGCAGGCAAACGTTGATTACCCCCTTCTCTCCCTTCACGCGACAGAAGGTGAAGCTGTATACATAACGACAAAGTGAGATTTGAACAGAGGCTAGCTAACTACACACTGTCTATACAAAGTACTGAAAAAGGGCATGGTCACGTGGAAAAAGTAGTATGTGATCACTTAGTTCAATTGTGTAAATAATTATATAGGGAGAATACTTCAGTCTAGTACTGAACTGATTGTAAAGTATGGATCCAAACAGACTGGATTAATAAAAGAATAGATCTGTTTTTCCGACTGGAGTCTATCTTTTCTCTTTTGATAGGAAAAAGTCAAGTGTTCTTGTGGAAAAGCCCTGTAGGAACTAAATCTCTCCTCTCCTCACTGTGGATATAAATGTACTGATTGCATACCATGAATTTGTTTAATATAAATAAGATTCTAAAAATGCATTATGGCATTAGGTTATATATGCTTCTCCCTGACATGAGAGTCTAAAATAAGAAGAGAGAAGGAGCGATAATAGGGGACTGTTGGCTAGTATAGCTCAAAAAGAAATAATAAAATTATCCTCATCATGCTACTGAAGCTAGGTTGATTCAGAACTCTGTGCACCTGCTTCTCAAGCTATTGCAAGTTAATATATTAATTAACTCATGACTTTCAGAGAAATCTATTTTTCAGTCAGGCTCCCTAGAGGGAAAAACATTTCAAAGTTATTGTGTTATTATAAAATCTTGGAAGCTTAATACTCCTTGAAAGCATTCCTAAAACCTAAAGTGTGTGGGGGTGCTATATTTTTTATTACCTGTGCTTGAGAACTTCAGTAAATTAGATTGGGTCAGGTCTTCAGTTCTGCTATAGAGCTGTTCATGAACCAGTTTTAAACATGAAAATAAATATTAAAGTTTTATTTTTATATTTAAAGTGTTAAAATATTCTACTATTATATCACTTCAAAACTTTCTACAAAAACTACAAAACACCCAAAGTGCTGATAGTACATAAATTTTAACCCAGGACAAATAAAGACAGATCTTCAATGATTCTCTTGGGAAATTCTTTTAAGACTTTACAGCACATCCAATCTGTCCCCTTTCTGAACTCTATCCATAATTTAATAAAAGGAAAATAGACTTTGAAACTGTTGCTTCACATACTTCAGAATTGCCTTCACCCATAAAGGATTTTAACTAGGAAGGCTGAATTAGAGATGAGTTTGTTATAATGAAGTGGATCAAATGCTACTCATCTTGCTATATGACTAGTTCTACTGGCTTCAGCAGCTCACATGTCATATGTATTATGCAGTTGTTTAATTAGTATTGAGCTGAAACATACTTGAATTTCCCAACCCATGTTTTAGATTTGGGATATGAGATGATGACAGTGATTTAGATTAATTTGCGTTTTTATGATGACAGGGAGAGAATGGGTTTGATAGTATTGTAACCAGTCATTGAAAATGTCTGTTCTAAAACCTCCTTTGGCACAAATCTGCAAAATCAAGATAAGGCTTAAAAAAGCAGCATGGAAAAATGCTATATAGTCTTAGAATAATATTAAGTCTCTGTAGACTAGAGATGCCATAATTTTCTTCCACATTTTTCTAATGTTAAGTTCTCTCAGCAAAAGCTATATATATGAAGCCCTAAGAGGTTAAAGTGAATTCTAATCCACTGTATTTTCTTTGTGGAGATGTGGGTTTCACAGGAAAGATGGTTTTGCAAATGCTATGTATATAGGGTGTCTCATCTGAGATTCACATTCTACTACAAAATATGTTGAAGAAGCATTACAGCTGCAGCATCCTTCACTCATGCTGTCCCCTGAGCATGTTCTGATATAGCAGGATATAGAAATAGAAGGACAGAAAATCTCAACTAATAAAAGAAGAGAAAGCTAAATTTGAAAAGTGAAAAATGGAAAACAACTGAGACAGCTAAACTGAGGGGTGAATACTCAGCAGATCTTCAAAGAGTATGTCAGGATAAAAACTAAAAAAGAAAGATTCCCTATGTAAATCTGTAGTCATCAATAAACCATTCCATAACCAGTTTCCAAGTGAATGAAGGGAATGTTTGTACAAAGAGTTCCTTTTGCTATGCAGTTTCAGTGGATTCATGCCACTGATAGCTGGGGAAACAAATGATGGTCAAGCCCTTTTCTTCCATTTTTCTTCTAAAATAGTTATTCAATAACATGTTAGAAATATCATGACCTCATAGATGTAGGAATAACTACTAATAGTGTCTGCTTGATTGAAGGGGCTATATCCAGTCACTTGTTACAGTTGTCTTCAATATGCTTGACTTCTGACAGACAGTGTCATTTATTTGTCTGGATGGCTCTGTGCACATTTTTAGGGCCTTGGTGAGTAATGGTTTAATTATAGTAAAGTAAGAGAGTGGTTCCAGTTGTTCTGATTCTTTGAATGCCATAACTATTTAGACCAATACAAAATAACTCTTCCTAAAATCACAGAATCACAGAGTAATTCAGTCTGGAAAGGACCTCAGGAAGCCTCTAGTCCAACCCTCTGCAGGGTCAACTATGACATGACACCAGGTTGCTTAGGCTTTATCCAGGCAGATCTTGAAAATCTCCAAGGACAGAGACAGCACAACCTCTCTGGGCAGCCTGTTCCACTGCTTGACTGCTCCCACAGTGAAAAAGTTAATCCTTGTGTCAAGTCTGAGCCTCTCTCGTTTCAATTTTTATCTGTCGTCTCTTATGCTCCTTCCATACACTACTGAAGAGCTTGGCCTCATCCTCTTGGTAGCCTCCCCGTAGGTAATGATGGCTGTCATTAGGTCCCCCAAAAGCTGTTTCTTCTCCAGACTGAACAAACCCAGCTCCTTCAACCTCTCTTCACAGGGCAAGTGGTCCAGCCCCAGCTGCCTTGGTGGCCTTTCACTGAACTTGCTCCAGGTTAATGATGTCTTCTACTGGAAGCCCCAAAACTGGATGCAGTATCTACATGTGGTCTAATGAACGCTGGGTAAAGGGAAATAATCATTTCCCTTGATTGACAGGCTTTGTGCCTGCTAATACAGCCTAGGATGCTGTTGATCCTCTGTGCTGCCAGGGCCCATTATTGACTCATGCACAGCTTGCTGTTCACCAGGATCCTTACCGCTCCCCAGAAAGGCAGTCCTTAGCCTGTACCATTGTAGGGGGTTCATCCTTCCTGGGTGCAGGACTTGGCATTTGTTCTTGTTGGGTTTCATCAAGTTACCGTTGGCCTGTTATTCCATCCTGTCTGCATCCCTTTGGACTAGCCGTCAACCATGTTGGCTGGTCCCCCCCCACCCCCCACCCCCCAATTTGGTGTCATCTTCAAACTTTATGAGCAAGCAATCTATAACCTGGTCCAGAACACTGACAGAGATAGTGAAAGGTCACAGGATGGATTCCTGTAGTACCCCACTTGTTACTGTCCTCCAGATTTAGTATGACCCATTATCTGTTACCCTGTAAGCCCAACCATCAAACCAGATTTTCACCTGCCTAATTATATACCCATCTGGACTTTAATGTCCTGACTTCGAAACAAGAATATTGTGAGAGAGTGTGTGGAAAGCCTTTCTAAAGTCAAGGCTGTCCCCTCATCCACAAAACAGACGGCAATCAGGTTGGTATGCATGATTGGTAAATCCATGCAGATGGTTCCCAATCACCTTATTCTCCTTTGTGTGCCCAGAAATGTGTTCTGGGAGGACTCACTCCATGATCTTCCTAGGCACCAAAATGAGGCTGATGAGCCTTTTTGCCTTTTCTGAAGATGGGTGCAATATTTGCCTTTTTCTGGTTGTCAGGGACCTCCCCCAGTCTTCATTACCTTTCAAAGATGATAAGACAGCAGCCTTGCAATGACATTATCTAGTTCTCTCAGCACCATTGGATATAGCCTGTCTATTCCCATGGACCTTTATGGGTTGAGCTCTCAAGTAATCTCACTAGATCCTCACGCACTTTTGGTAATTCTCCTTCTTGAACACTTCCACTAAGCACAGAGGGCTGGGTGAACATGTTGGTGAAGACTCTGGCAAAGAAGGCATTGAATACCTCAGCATTATCTGTGTCTGCTGTCACTAAATCATCTACCCCATTCAGCAATGGGCCAATATTTTCCTTGTTCAGTCTTCTACTGCTAGTGTAGCAGTTGTTACTCTTGATATCCCTTGCAAGTCTCAGCTCCAGTTAAGATTTGTCTTTCCTGACATCCCTACCTGGCAATGTTTCTAAATTCCTCCTTCATAGTCTGTCCCTGCTACCACCTCCTATATATTGCTTTTTTGCATTAGCTCTCTCATGCATTCCCAGTTTAGCCAGCCTCCTGATACATGTACTGGTCTTCCTGAGTATTGGGATGGATAGCTCTTGCATTGAGAAGATGCTATCCTTAAAGACCTGTCAGCTTTTCCTGATCTCCTTTACCTTTCAGAGTTGCTTCCCATGGAAACCTGCCTATCAGTTCCCTGGATAAGCTGAAGTTTGCTCTCCCAGTCTCCAGGAGACTGGGCCCAACCAGTTCCTTCTTGTTAGTGAATAGCATATATCCATGCATTACCCCCTGTTTTGCTGGCACCCTTCAGAAATCTTGACTGCTTGGGTCCCACCATGTTGCCCTTCCAGCAGATGTCAGGGAGATTAAAATCCCCAATAAGAAGCAGGGTCTGTGATGCAGAGACTTCTTGAGTTGTTTAAAGAAGGCTTTGTCCAATTCCTCACCCTGCTCAGGTGATCTGTAACAAACTCCCACCATGATGTCACCCTTACTAGCCTCTCCTCTGATCCTGACCCACAAGCTGTCAAGCAGCCTGTTGTCCATCCCCCACAAAAGGTCCGTATGCCCAAGCTGCTCCTTCATACAGAGGGCACATCCCCAGCTCGTCTCCACTGCCTGTCTTTCCTGAAGAGCTTGTACCCATCCATGACAGCACTACAGCTGTGCAAGCTGCCCCACTGCATCTCAGTTATTCCAACACTGTTGCTGTTCTGTAATCGCCCATGGAGCTCTAGTTCCATCTTCTTGTTTCCTAGGCTGCGTGCATTTATGTACATATAATTGAGGTGGGTCTCCTTTCAACCTGTGTTATCATTCCTGAGGGGTCTCTTGTCCCCATCACTCTGCTCTTTGCTTTTCACCCATGTCCACTCTTTCTTCACTTAACTGTGAGTCATAATCTCTTACCCACATCTTTTAGTGAACAGAAAATATGGATGCAAACACATCGATATTCTCAATGTGTCCTATGTATACAGGACATCTTTTGCACTCAGGACAAAATATTGCCCATCTGTCTAAATTACTTGGTAGCCCAAGTCAATTAGATGCCCTTGATATCTGGCAGCATCTGCGCTAATGCACTCAAAGGCTGGACAGTAATATTTTAACCAATTAAATTGAAGTATTCCACTGTGCCTTAAAAGACATTAGCCACTATTACACTGCCCGTGGACTTGGCCATTCATGAGTTATTAATGTCACTGACAAATCCTTATACTCCAATGTTCTTATAATCTAATACATCACTATGAAGGATGAAAAAGAATGAGCAGTGAAAATAAAATGATAGCAGGGAATAAATAATTTATATATCAATGTTAAATGCAGCAAAATGGGAGAGAACACAGAATGTTTCATGCAAAGTTAGAAAACAATGAAATCTCGATTTTTGAGTACATGGTATTTTGTCTGTTCCTCTCAGAACATAAAGGCAGTAAATGGAAAAAATGAAAATGGCTGCCAATTTTTAATACACAGGTCGGAAAAGGTCAAAATAACATAGCATACTCCAACCTCTCACAGACAGCAGAAGATATTAGCATTCAAATACTTCATCCAAGTGACAGAACTTGTAATAACAAAAAGTGGTTCAGCTTTAATCTATTAGGGCACCTCTGAATTTCATGATCATTCTTACAGCCAACAGAGAACTCAGTGAACTTAGCAAAGTTAGATGGCTACTGCACTCACAACCACAAATGACAACATAGATTAATATTATTCCTCCTAAAGTATGTGCTATTTTACAAGTGTTGTAGCAGTGTCTCATATACACGGTAGGCAAAAATATGCCCTACAATACATTACTCTGTGGTTCGCAGTTTCAGAAAATGCTACTTCTAGAATGCAAAAGCATGTAATTGCACAACTGTGAAAATACTGTCTCTACCTCTTTCCCTTGGAATATTCCTTTAAAAACTGTATTCAGGAAAAACATGCCTCAGCCTCCTCTCCCTGTTTGTCTCCTTTACTCCAGTCATTCATTTCTTCTACTTTGAACAAAGATCATAATCTTCATGCCATCATTGTCAAAAGTCTTTTTCTTTTCCTTATTCTGTCCAAGATCTCACTTGAACCTAGAGCCCTTGAACTAATTTTCCACTCTGCATGGATTCTTTCTCCATAGTTTTAGCACAATCTCCCTCCTCTCTTCCAGTCTCCAAAGACTCAGTCCCGAACAGTAACAATGACTTTCCTTTTGCAGTGTATTTCATTCTGGGGTAATATAGTCAGTCTTTTTTCTTTCTTATTCTATTACCTATTACAAATATAAAGATTTTATTCTCTCTTCTAAGCTGTGGTTATGCATTCAATATTCTTTCACCTCAAGCACTGAATATTGCTTTTTTTTACTCCTCACAAGCCATCATGATGTCGTTCAATCACTTCATCACCTCTGTGCTAGGGAAAAGGCATTTATATTTATAGTCATATTCTTATTCTATTTTTTTAATATTTATTCATATTTTAGGATTTCCTCCTTTTTCACAAGTAACCTCACACACTCAGGTCTTATTTAGCTCAGTGTTTGATTGGCATCAAATGATGGATGAACAGGCTCAAGCCAAATCCCTCTGCTTTTGCTGAAGAAAGAACCTCAGGAAAGGTTGCAGCCAATGTGGAGTTTTGTTTCCTTGAAAATTCATTCAGTAACTGATCAACTAATTCGATGAGAAAAAGCTCCAGGATTCATTATTTTATCCTTATTTGAGGAAAGCTTTCTATTATCTTCAAAGTGCCTAGAAAAAAACGCTCCTTTACGGAAGACTGATAATGTGGTGTCAGCAGTACATACCTTTATCACCTTGTGATGACTCTATCAGCAATCAAGATATCTAAATCAATGTTCAACAGAACAGTATATCTTCTTAGATCAACAAGATTTCTTCTCTTTTCTGGTTTTCTGTATTCTTTGTCAACTCTGAAAGCAGGACCTTGTCTTAAAACAGTTGGACCCTGAGATAAGCATACTTAAAGGATTATTTAAAGGTTCAGGATAGGATTCATGATCACTAATTTCGTTCTTTGTGATGAAATGTTTATTGGAAGGATAAAATAAACTGTCAAAGGATCTATCATGTAAGTTTAATAAATTTCACTTCAAATGTAAAAGTGGATATTTCTTCAGTTGTGACTTCTTTCATACATCAGCATGTGTCTTTATAATTTATTCTGATTTATAGTCACAAAACAAAGACAGTAACAAAAAATCATATTTTATCTGTAGAAAGGATACCCAAAACATCCGTTAATATACCACTGAGAAATACACGGATACTCAGACAATAACTAAATATCTTAGTGAAGATGGTAAGTAGATCTCATTGTTCTTTTCATTTTTTATGGGAATCTTTTACTGGCATTTCTCTGATTTTTCATTTATAATAACATTTATTATTTTTCCTTATCATCTACACTTGAAGTTCCATGCATGAAATAATTTCCTATTATGATGTTGGTATATACCAAAAATAATTCATTTAGGATGCTGATGAGAAATAGACTGATGTGCTTGATCTCAAATTGAAATAATATATTTGATGTGGTTTCAGATATTCATTTATACTTTATTTTCCACCATGAGAGCATCCTCTCAGATAAGTTTTAGAATTCTAGATTTTATAACTCAACTCTTGCATCTGTCACCTTCCTGAATTACCAAAAAACATGACTATCTTAATCCCACATACTAGTTCACATTGTTTCAACATGCAATATACCTTTCATGAAGTTGCTTATTTTGTATGTTGGACAGTCCTAACCAACTTTAGCACGTAATAAGACTATTACTATTTAGTACTTTTTTTCCTATTTTGATACTTCTGAGATGAAGACTTACTTCTCTGTAGCATCCTGTTATTTCACATTTTCCTGCTGTATACCTCTTCCTTACTTTCCATTTTTATTCTCAAAATTTTTTTTCTTCCTCTTTGCCTTTGTCTGCTAATGTCTTGCTCTCATCAGCTTTGAAAGTGAAGGACTTTACTTAAGCAAGGTCCTGCTGTTTTCTGCATTATGTATTTTCATGCTCATATAATTGTTCTACACTTTGGGTATAGTGTGTAAAGAAACTATTATACATGAAAAAGCTGTATTAACATAAATAAAAGTAACAAGTTAAAGCTAACACGGAAAATGTCCTATCAGAGGCAGACCAACAAGGAGTTGTGTATTCACTGCAACAAAACTCTTCTCAAAGGATAGAAAGGTAATACCTGCCTCTTCAGAAACTCACAGAAGAATGAGTAGACTATGGTTAAACAGGCAGCTCCTAGCAGCCTTGATACACACAGTTATTATAAAAGCACATTAAAAACTCAGAATGAAGAATTTCAAGGCTACTTAAATAACATTGCTAACAGGAATTATTAAAAGGCAGCATAGAAAAGGCTGACACAAAAAATAAATCTTTGTAAGCAAACACACAGATAAACTAACTAAAAAGATTCCAGACAATGCTATACAAGAAAGGGGAAGATAAAGAACTAAGTGTCAGAAAGATTATTGAAAACTAAAAATTAAGCAAATGCAAATAAACAGATAACAGCACATTCCAAAATAGTAATCAGGCAATGGCAAGGAAATAATTAGCTAATCAAAAAAAGAAATTAAGTATTTTTGACAGTGAACATAATTTAAAAAAACATTTCACAAAGGGAATGAAATAAAGCTCTGAACAATCCCTGGGAAAACCAGGTCATATGCTTTAAATCTGCAGCTACAAATTGGACAATTTTTAAAATAGCACTATTTAATTGGGAACATTACTTGAAATATGCATTTTTTTTCCTTATGCACAAAAATATACATTAGAAGCTTGTTGCAAGAACCCTTATCAAGGCAAAGCTTCTAGGGGACTCTCTGAAAATCCAAATTATGAAAAGCTTTATGAATGGTTTGTTCTGAACCTTCTTTTTGAATGTATGTGTAATCACTATCACTCTGTGATTTGTTCTGTCTTCTCCATAGCTAGATCTCACAGAAAGGCCTGCTATATGGCAATGATCAATATTTCTTTCTGCTAAACAGTAGATGCTCAGACTTTTAGATGCCTGCCCATTGCTGCTAAGCTATGTAAGAATGCACACTGTGTTTGTCTGCAAACTGGATGAGTAACTCCAAGAATGAGGTTCCTGTGTATAGACTTACGCCTACAAATATTCACTATTTTTGCAAATATTTTTACAGTCACTGTTCCAGCAGAAAATTACCATCGACAATATTATTCCATCAAGTGTTTAAACTCACAGAAAATTAAAGTCAAATTCTTAACAAATATCTCAGAAAAGGTTGGCCAGCTGCAGTTGTTTGTTGTAGTAGCTAATGTATCTAGCTCAACCTTTGCTGTGGGAAGAATTAGGAGTCTGCTGTAGATAATACCATTCCCAAGAATGTTGATATTTGAGTGTTAAAAAGGAAAATTGGGGGCATGAAAAACACTCAGGTATGACTTGAATGTAAGCATTTTACTGATTTACCTTGGATTTCAAAAAGCTTAACTGCTAATGTGCCTCTCATCACTAGACATTTTATTTGCTGATTTTTCCTCCTCTCTTTTTTAAACCTTTTGTAACCTTTGGTTAATTTTAATTTGACTTCTTTGGAATATTCTTCTTCTTAACTGCAATGTGTCTGTAATAAAAATTTACTAATTTATTGTCAATTTCACATAGCAGCTCTTGCTGCTTGCTGCTGACACTAATTATGTGGTAAAATTGCTAATTAGCATGGCGTTACTTCTGCTCTCTCATTTGATGTTATAAAGAACAACTGTGAACAACAGGTTTTTTTAGGCAAGAGTCAACAGGAGATGGAAAAAAATTTAGACCATCTTTCAACATTAAAAAAGATTTCCTGAATTATTTTCCTCACACACAAAAAAAAGGCCTAAATTTTTACAGGGGGATATCAAAACATGTCCCATCAAATGAATAATGCCACAATTGGGGGAAAAAAAACCCTCATTAAATGTTTTGTGCATAAAAATTTCCTTTTTTTCCACAGAAAGCTACTTTTATTTGCTCTGGGGAACACTGGTGATAGGTAATAGGAACAGGGGAATCATTCTACTGAAAATCTGTTTTTCTTTTGAAAAAGATTTTGGTAGGAAAATTTTAACCAGACCTATCTTACTTGATTAATTCATATCAGGAGGATATCTGCTTCTCTATCTTCTGACTCTCTGAGGACCAATACACCCACTCTGATCATCAGCCCTCATTCAGACGCATTACTTCCTATAGGATTCAAAGAAAATGGGGAAAAATGGTCTTATGTTGCCTTTTGTGTTCATCTGATTCTCCAGGGGCTGGTGAAGCCTCAGGCATTTGTAACTTGTGCAGAAAAAAAAGAAAAGCCAATCTATTTCAGGACTTTTAACAACTCCCAAATGGCATTTACACACATGTAAATGTGTCAGGACAGTTGGAACATTTCTAGCCCGTTCTATTTACAAATGCATCTAGGTTTTAGTGCAGAGCTGGCTGGACTACTTATATCTAGTTTATTTCCCTCAAAGGGAATTCTTAGATATCTGTGGATGAAGGTCTGCTGGTAAAGCTGATGACTGTAGTATGGGTCAGAATTTGTCCCTCAGTCTCCTCTTTCTGACAACGGATGTTCTTATACTGGGACTTCTGTCTGAAAGTGGGTAAATAGCAAATGTCAGACATTATTTTGCTGATGTCCACTGTCAACTTTCTCTGGTCTTTTGTCAGAACATGACTGCTAGGAAGCAAAGGTGATGACACTTTACTGTTCAAGATGTCATATTAATTCAGCACAGTTTCAACAGAAGTTTTGTAATCCTTCTCTGGGCCACTTTCTTTGGGAAACTTGTATGGCTCAGAAAGAGATGTCAGAAAAGATGTCCGTAGCTTCAGAGTACAGTGCAATTATTTACCGGCTAATACACACGTTAGATACCTAGTAGTTAACAAGCTACTCAGGTGAATGCTAACCTGCTCACCACCCCAAACAAGACACCTACTGAGTGTCCGCTGGTAGGGCAGCCATCAGTCAAGTGGGGAAGGGTCCATTGCTCCTTGGAAAAGGCTGATCCGTGATATTTCCAAGTTGCCATCTTGCTATTTGTTTTTCCCTCAAGATTTTATACCTTCCAGTTATATTTTTCTTCTTGAATCTCTGAGCTACTAACATTTGTCATCTTAACAATTATACTTTTGTCTATATTCTTACTATTCTTACCTACCATTCTTTTAGTTCATATAGTTCTTCACACCTTCACAATGATTTTTTTCAGTAAAGGTCACATAGCTATGTTACACCAAACTAGTCTTGGATCACAGACAGCTGAAACCCTAAGCCATGGGTTTCAGTTTCATCTTAAAAGTGTCATTAATTGACTTCAAATTCTGCTTATATGGGGGGATCTGGACTCTCACTTATGAACAGTTTCTTTAGTTGCTCTGCTTCTTTAGACTGCAGAAAATATGGAACATTTACTGCTGAATAAGAATTTTATGCTATATAACATTGGCTTGGATTTTGCGAAAGATTCTAAAAGAAAAGTCCACTCAAATGCTACTGAGATTTTCAAACTCTTAAAAATAAAAATGCACTGGATAAAGGCTGTTGAAGAAAATAAAGACAAACAGCATTAGAACTCAATGTTGTGAAATCAGAATCCCTTTTTTCCCAAGGTGGTTGCTGCCATTAAGCAAAACTGAGAGTTTTTTGTCAATTGTTGGGACCATGATAACTTTATGAAATACAGTCAACTTAAAGATGATAACCTACAAAACAAAAATAATACCGGACACTGTGTTTGTTAGATTTTAATACAAAAAGACCCTCTTTCAAGCTCTTATCAGTTAGTATCATGTAGAAAGCATCAATCTGTGTTGGGAATCACTTCTGTCTCCACAGACAAGTTAAATTTAAAATGGTCTCTTTTCTTAAAATCTAATACTTTCTTGATGTAACAAAGACCATACATTTGCATAATCTCAGTTTCTTTTGTTCTTCAATGAATCTATGTAGCTGTATTACTGTCGTGTGAATTCTTACGTATTGTGTCTTTGTTACCAAATGATATCTTCTTACTGTCACAATTTTCAGGACTCTATAGAAGTAACATGAGTAAAATATCTCATGCTTCTTCCTCATGCTTAAGTATCATTCAAATGTTAAAACTGTATACAGATCATGTGGTAGGAAACCATTATAAAAATCCCATTACTTTTCTATAGAAATAGAAACTTCTTTATATTAATTTGATACAATATGCATATATTATCAATCGCTACAGGTCTAGCTGGGTTTTTAATACAGGTATTTGAAACAGAAACCTGGCAGAGAGATATTGTTGAAACAAATGATGCTTATTTCTAAATAGCTCCATATATTATTGAGGTTACCCAGTACTTCCCAGTGTAAGACTGAATTCTCTGGTTCATTTTTTTTTTTTGATTAGGAGAAGAAAAGGAAGAAGGGAGGACTTTCAGGCCAAGTGATAAATTCTTCTGCTAGTATTAGTGATCACTAGTCACTACTGACACTTGTGGTCAAAAGAATCATTGTTTTGTGCATAGCTGAAAGTAATTATAAGGGAAATTAACATTTGCTCATGAAAGCCTGACTTCTGGCTGACACTTGCTACTTCAGTACAACTTTGCAAATATAGATAAATGTAAAATGCTTCCAGTTAATGAGTGCACAGAACCAAGTTTTTCAGTGTCTCATGTGAGTGTCCTACATTCAGTTTTCATTAAGGAGGGGATAAGATTTCCAGCTCTGTTTTTGAACAGAAACAGCTGTAGCTTCTGTTTTGTGTAGGTCATGTTTTTATTAATATGTGCTAGATGTGTTAAAATATGTAATGCAAGGTGGGGGTGGTTCTCAGGACCTTAGTCTGAATATCACTTTGAGGATTCTGACCAGGCTGAGCTGCTAAAGAGGTGCTGAGATCTCAGCTTTGCTAAAATGGCAATAGTTCCAAGCATTTACAAAATCAGTGTTTTTCTTGTCAGTTAAGGAACTCAGTAACAAACACTTAAGCTTCTACAGGTTTTAAGTACCCAACATTCATGTTGAGATTTTGAAAATCATACTCTAAAGCCCTACTCAAAAATCAGACTCAATCAGAATTTGTGCACTTGGTCCTTTCATGGTTCTGGGCATGAGCATCAGGTTAAAACTATGTAGGAACACATAACTAACCAGTATTCTAATTAACTGTAATTAAATGTAATGCAATTCAATTAAATGTAATTAAATTAAATGCAGCCATTACTATTTAGAATATGTAATGAGAACAATACTTGAAAACAAACTCTTGTTTCCACAGAGAAAAGTAAATAAACATTAGGAAAGCTCTTTTGTCTATGCTTTTTCCAAATCCATTAACATCAAATTGTTCTTGTTTCCTAAATAAAGTCATTTTCTATGGTAATCGGCCTAAGGCTTTAGTCACCCAAACTTCACATTTGTGGCTTCATAGCTTAGAGACTTCATTATCTAGAATCTAAATGAAGATATCAGCTCTAATCAGAGGGATGTGGAGATGAAACTTTTTTTTTTTTCTCACGTAAATGCTGCTGTTTGGAATAAAGCAAGAAGAGTTTATATCACATTTAGTTGTTTATATATCTACCAGCTCCCAGAAATCAAAGCCTCTGGCTGCTCTCTTTTCTACCCAACAGAAGTAAACTAGCTGGTTTAATGCTAGCTCAATAGATCGACGTGAGTGGTATCCTCCGAGGTGGTCATGACATTCACAAAATGCCAATCTTTACCCGGTAAGCCCTACTGAATCAAAACCAAACAAAGCAACCTTCAAAAAGTAAATTAATACAATTTTAATAAAAGACAAAGCCTGTGGCCTTCAACCAAAAATTCTATACTGAAAAATGGTAAAATGCAAGAGACTCTGAGAAGTTTATTAAAGGACTACACTACAGTTGATTTTTCATGGACAGTACTTAGATTTGGAAAGAAATGGCAAGAATGGCCTTTAGATTTCATTTCATTGTTTGTGTTTGTCTGTATGTCTGTGTGCGTGTATATTTGCATCTTTGGCATTCAGAAATCCCCCGGGCCTTAAAGTCCCTCAAGTTTGTTTTTCCTTAACACTATGACATCACATTTTCTTCCAGTTTCCCCAAATTCTTCTCATTTCGCCTATTCATTTGGGCTACATATTCATTTGTATCTTCACTCTCTGGATCAGCTCATTATCTATTATTCTGTACTCTTTAGAGAACAAGTTAATAAATCTACTCAGTTGAAGATCAATTTCTTTACCAGAAAAGTAATTGGACTGATCACAGTGGGTGGATTTGTTAAATGGGTTTGGTAGCATCCAGTTACTGCATTTGATTTTTTATTATATTGTCTATTTCACCTATAAAAGCAAAACTGTATAGCCATATTAGTTAGGTTTGGTTTTAATGCAAAAGTGAAAGCAGAAAGAGGTAAATATTTGCTAATCTTATAATTTTTGCAGTATATATTTCTGAAAGATCTTCATTTTAAACATACACTTGTCCTGAAGCTTCTGTTAATTCTCTTGGCTTGAGTGTTGGCTCTTATTTGTTAATTGAAATAAAGGACTGAATATGCAATTTTTTCTAACAAGATTGCATTTCAAAAGTCAGTATTAATGACCTGGCTTATAGGTGGTGCAATGGTAGTGCCAACTAACACTCAGTCATCTTCAAGCATCACTTGTTTTCACTACATTTTAAAAAACATAATATTTTCCAGTGGCCTCTATTTAATTCTGGGAGTACACATCTCAGTTTGCACCTGGGCTGCTCATTTCCCTGCCTAGATAAACCTGGCTATGATCTAGGTTCTAGACTCTGTTGCTACCCTCCTCTAGTAGCTGGGAGATGACCTTCCCTGGCTTGTGACTGCTTCTTTCTGTGGTGGATTGATGAAGGAAGAGAGGACAAAGGGAAAGTGAAAGAGACAGAGGGAAAGTGCTTGAGGGAAATGATGA
Source organism: Apteryx mantelli (assembly GCF_036417845.1). NCBI lineage: Eukaryota > Metazoa > Chordata > Aves > Apterygiformes > Apterygidae > Apteryx > Apteryx mantelli. The sequence continues at coordinate 91,088,229 of NC_089980.1, forward strand.
AGAGCAGTGTGTAAGGCTATACAGGCCTTGATGCTGTGTCCTTACAGAAATAATGCTGCCAGCTCTGGTACAATTTTAACAAAGATTCTTTGATCACCTGCCCTGGCCTGTGGGATTGTTCAATGGCATGAAATAGACTTAGAAAGGCTTCTCCTACTGTCTTGGTTGTTAAGAGCAGGGTTTCATGACCAGACACAATTTCTAAAGAGCACAGTTGGCTGTAAACACGTAAGGTGACATTGGGAAAGCCAGCATCACTCCTTCCTTTGAGGATCCATCAAGATCATCTGACTGTATGTACCTGGCTGAGTCTCTCTGTGGTCCTCTTTGGGGCTGCCTGACCGAGGGGCTGGAGGAAACACGGCACTGATCACTGTGCAAAAGGATATCTCATGCAACAAATATTTGAGTGAATGCAACTATGGACTCTTTGAGAGGGAAGATTCCTGAGTTTTGAAAATTCAGCCAATATCTATGCATATCATTAGCTTCGATCAACGAAACCATAGCTTGTGATTGCACTTTTTGAAAATGTAGATTACCTAATAAGCACCTTGTGTAGAAATTCATATTCCCCCTATTCCCCTAATAGATATTTCTGATATTTCGTATTAGAAAAATCTTGCTGGTGAACCTGGTACCAGCTGGTGTGTGTAGCTGTGCTACGATGGAGAACAGGATAGTTGCCTTGCATTTGACTTGTGATCCTGCACATGACTTTGAATATGTGCAAACCTTACTCAGCTGGTTCCCCACTAGTCTTGAGACTTCAACATTATGTTTGCAAGCCATTCTGCACCATTTTATCTGGGAACTATGGGCCATTCTGTGATTACTGAACATAACATAGATGTAACCAGGGAATAAAGAAATTGCTGAAAGGGTTCCTGCTCATGGGGAAATCACCCTACCTGCCAAATCAGAAAACCGATATTCCTTTCCTTTAATTAATTTAATACAATTTCATTGATCTCAAATATTTATTTAGAAACCCCTTTTAGGATGGGACAACTTCCACCTTTATGGACTATGGAGTGTGCCTACACAAACAGTATTGAATAGGTGATTACTTTTTAGATGGTTAAACTTAAGTGTAGTGAATACCAGCCTCACACTCACTCGCTTACGGTACTAATCCTACAAATACCACAGAGAGGAACATCTTTATGGAATAAGCACAGACAGTTAACATGAAGATTTTGTTGTGTCTTTGAAGTTGTTTTTCTGCTCTTTTTTCTTCCTTATGGAGTAGGAAGGAGAGCAAAAGGTAACAGACTAAAAGCAAAAAATAAAATAGTTCAATCTGTCTTTCTGCAATATGTCTAATTCTGAATTTAAAAACTCTATGGTTGCACTTTTAAGGATTGTTTTCATGAATTTTTTATCTTTTCATTGGTACAACAGTTCAGCTTTTTTATGGACAAGGCACTGAAATATTTAACTTGAATAATAAAACACACCCTGCATATGACCTTCCAAATTTTGGATGGACTTAATATAGATCTTCCAGATTTCAGTTTTCCTTTAAATGTTGATTCCAAAGATTGGCATATAATTGTCATCACCATTTAAGATATTCATCTTTTCATCTTTTTTTTTTTTTCCAGCCTTTAAGTTCACACTCTTTTTTTGAAGAAGAAGTAAGTGCTTAGCTCCACAGCACAGTGCATCACTCTGTTCTCCTGGGTAGACATGAATGCATTGGGGATAATTTTTAATTTGTAAACCCAGATGGTTTAAGGGTCTCCAGGGGCTTTTGAAAAACTCAGTTTTTCAAATGCCCTTTAAAGGCATTCCAGGGGTCTGTGATGAGACGGTCACAAATATAAGTTCAGATATTGTCTTCTGTCTTATATTCATCTACATATATAGACAAACCTCATCATTTTCATGCATTTTGAAGTAAGTAAAAACAAACAAAAAAATATATTTCTTTTTTAAGAAGGGAGGATAAAGTAAGAAGAAAACCTCCTTGGAATGAAGTCTGAAGTGCAATGCTGATTTAATGACTATATGGTTTGTTCAGAAGGACAGATCTTCACTGAACTCAGGGTCAATCAATTGTTGCTTACCAAGTGACTTACTAATTTAATTTTAATTTAATTTTAATAATGTATGCTTGGTTTGCAGCATTGACCATTGAAATGTTAGCTCTGGTTGACTGTGATTCATTAAGATTCTTATTTGACAAACAAAGAATGTCCCTATTTTCAATATCTGTCAACTTCAGAGTGGTCACGAGCTTTATTTTACTAGGTAAAAAACAAAGCACTGATGGATGGAGAGTGGATCTAGGTAGGTATTTTCCTCAAATTATATTGCCTCTCTAATCACTAAAGGAAAAAAAAAAAATCCTCTGCTTATTTAGGAAACTGAGAAAAAAAGGCCCAGGAAATCCTTATCTGCCAAGTCCTTTTATTAGGTTAAAGACTAAATGTACTTAAGTCTGTCATTTAGACGTCCAAAAAAAATCACTTATTGCTTAATTCTGGTGATAGTTATTATACACTGCTAAATTTTCAGCAATAAATTTTCTTTATGGTCTAAGTCAGCTACTGAGGGGGGACAGAGCTGAAAAGTATCCATATCATTGAACAAGTAGTGCAACAAACAACAGAGCCCTTGAAGAATGTGGCAGCAGTCAGTCTGTCTGTCTGTAAAGTGCCAGACAATAGCAGTGCAGAAACACTAGAAGAAGGATTATATTTTTTTGGATTGGATGGGAAAATGATCAAAAAGGTTTGACTATTACAAGGTCATACCTACAAAGTGGATGGCTCACCAGCATCTTTCATACAACACCTCAGTGGTTAACACAATTGGCTAAGATACAGGAGAACTCAACTTTAGCTTCTCTGCCTAAGGAGACATGCCCTTGATCTTTCTCTTTCTCAGAGGGTTTTGAGGTAAATACTTTTCACAGAAAATTTGCTACTCTCTTCCTTAATAAGTGGAATTTTCACTGGAGAGCAGAGATGGATCTGGATTACAATGGATACTTATTTCTGTTTTCAAGAAGAGAGAACAATATAGCTAGCATGCAGTTCTGGGCTGTCGCAGCTACCCTAATTCTGGCACCTACAGCTGTTCTGCCTTTGCATTTTATCTATCTCACAACCATGGGTTATAAGCACCTTTGGGTCAGGCACTGTGATACTCAGTGTAAGGACGCCTCAGTTCTTTAAGCTCCCCATTGCCTTTCCATTTTGGAGTTTGGTTGGGGTGAAAATATACTTACCACAAATAGAGAGTGAGAAATTTCTTCTTCTGCAAAAGTAGATTATAGATCATTTGAGCTGCAATGCCTTGAAGAATTATTGAAAAGACTTTAAGTCTGGACATCTCAAGTATTGCACGTAAAAGCAGATGATAAGTGGTGCACTGAGATAATGTGACCTCACCTTTCTTCTCGCCTAACTTGACCTCAGAGTTCTGAGAAAAACTAGGGCAGCTAGTGTCAGTCCTTGTTTGTTTGTTTGTTTTCCCCCTCATGCTAGAGGTTATTAAACTTACCTTTCTGTAAGAATGTACAGGTGAAAGTATAGTCTACTGAGTGTTAAGATTTGATTATGCCATAGCTCTAGCACTGTAAAATTGTGCCTGTAAAGAAAAACTGCTCACTAGTATCATTTCAAATGTGAGAGCTTTTCTTCAAAAGAGGGGACAGGGTATCAGAATATTGCAAAGTGCACTAGACCCCATTTAGTCATAATAAGTACACAAAACGTGCGTTAACCAAAGAAGTTGTCCTTAGGTTATTCAAGTGATGCATCTGGTACACATATATTTATGTAGTTTCTAAACAGCAGTGGTTACTCTTCACATCTTTTCTTGTTTATTAAAAAATATCATTTTCACAGAAACATCTTTCTATCATCTGTCAGCAAAAGTTCTAGTAGTGTTCAGCGTTTAAGCATTTTTTTCCTCTTTTTCAAATTGAATTGCTCATGATTTGTCCTATATTGTCATATAAAAAGCAAGTTCACTATTTTTTCCTCTAATTTGGAGAAAAAATATATTATTTTCTTTCAGTTTTGCTCCTCTTCTGCTAAGTAAGAGCCTAATCCAAAGATAGAACTGAAATTCATCTAACTGATTGAATTAAGTCATCAGTGGTATAAGTGGTGATTTTCCCATTCTAGTTGCAAGAAACTGGATATAGAATAAGATCTGAAAGGAAAAATGAAAATCAGCTTTATTCAGACAACAGCAGTGTTTCTGATCTAGTGTGTGAAACAGGTATCATTTACAGGGAATCCTCTGAAGAATCATGCTAAGTGGTGCACAGAAACAGGATCGCCTTCAGGGAGAATAATCAATTATGTAACATAGAGATATAACTTCATGGCAAAAATGTAACTATGGGCACTTGGGGGAGGGGGTTATGACAATGGCCTACAAAATCATGAGTGATATAGGTTGATTGTTCACTTTCTTTTTCAGTATAAGCACTAGGGAACATGAATAAAAGCTGCCAGGAGTCAGATTTAAAAGAAACAAAAAGAGATGTTTCTGTGCACAAGGGTCGTAGACCTGTGGAGGTAAAGGATGCGGCTAAAGAGGAGACCAAACAAGAGAGCCTGGAAGAGAAGCCCACTGAGGATTTCTAAATAGGCAAACTACTTCAGCTCAGAAAATCCTGAGCTGAAAATAGCTAGAATATGGGAGAGTACCCAGTGGATTCAGTATCCAGGGCTGTGTTCTTGCTTTTCTCTTAACGTCAGCTTTTTGCCAATGTTTGAGATAGGATTCTGGGCTAGACCAAAGTCTGGACCCTTGCTCTGAACCATTAAGGACAGTCTTACACTTTTGCAGTATACAACAAAATGCGTATTTACAGTGGTGAAGCTACAGGACCTCTGAATCTTGAACCACTTCATTACAATTACAGAAATATTATCTTAAACTTATGTGTGTGAATATATATATTTATATGTATATATAAGGTAAATTGTCATTCAAAATCAATTTTGGGCCATATGCAAAAACTCAGATGCTGCTTCTTTTTGTTGTAATAAATGAATTCTCACTTCTTGGAAGTATTACAAGAACCTCTTTATTTGTGCATCAGTGGAGCTAATAACAGAAATCAGTGCAGCTTCCGTGGTAGAATGAGACTGAATAGGTGGCTTTGCTTGAATAAAGGAAACAGACAAGAAGACAAAGTTAGCTCAATGTCAGAGTTATTTTCCAAACAGCTCATATGAGACCTAAAGTCTTGTCTGAGGAACTTGGATCACATACTCACTGTCATCAGTTGAGCTATTCTAATAGCTATAGAAGCTGACAATCTGGCCTCATAACTTTACTGCCACCTGTTACTGGCATGAAGCTGAATCAGCTTCATGAACTTAAATTATTCAGGGATTTTGCATTCTGTTCATAATCTTATGAGGAACTGTAACTATTAAAAAGTCCTGGAAAATTAAATATACATGATGGACCCAGGAATAGCCCACAGTTATTTTGCTTGTAGCAGTAGGCAAAGCATTTTATATATAGAACTAACATAATTATTTTTATTATTTCCTATTTCATTATTTCATTCAATTTTTCTATTTAAAAGTGATATTGAGAATATACGTAGGCATTTGTAAACTTTTTAAAGGACTTATTGACGTAGAGAGAGAAGGTAGTGTGCATTGATCTGTAGCTTCCACCAGGCACAGGAATCTGCAGATACTACCATAGCTATTCCTCTTAGCAGACAATCACTTGAATTACACTGCAGTGCATAAAACAAGCTTGAGGATAACCTACTATATAACTATTCCACAAAATTGAAAATTCAGGGTTCTACTTTTTAAATAGAAATGGAGAAAAAAGTTTAATTTTTAGTTAATTATGTCTGAAGCTTCAGTTCCATTCTTCTGACACTTAAACTGGCTGTGCAGGGTTTGCTTACCTTTAATCGAAAGGCCATCACAAAAGTAATTGAATATGTATTCCATTAAACAGTAAAGCAGTTAATCTGCCTGTGTCTCTTCATATGTAAACACAGACAAATATTTTTGGCCCCACTTCACAGACATATGTTTTAGAATGGCTGCAAGAGTACTGGCTTTATGTGAAAAAGTCCAATGAAGAAATGAATAATACTAATAAAGCTTTATGACTATAAAAATGGAGTGGAGGAGGTGAAGAGAGAGAATAAGATCTTACCATCAGTCTCTAGAAACACATCTAACTCTTCTCTCACAGGATCTGTAAGTTTGTCCTCTATACTTACATTGCCATTATCAAGCGCTAGCTACATCTGTGCTTTGGTTTCCAACAGAATGAGGTTTTTCTTGGTAGCAGACAGACATGCTATATTTTTATCCCAGAAGCTCCATCTTTATATGACGGGTCTTAACTGTAGAAGAAGCTTAGGATAACTAATGTAAGTTGGACCATCTGAAGGTATGAATTGCCCTGCAAAGAACAGCATCAATACCATGGGACTGTCAACCTCCTCTGACACTTCAGTCACGCTACAGGCATCTTTAGTTTTGAATGTATTTGTTAAAATGTTCCCAGCATGTTTCCTATATATTTATATATAACGTAATACCCCTGAGGTTAAAAGCATAATGTTAGATGTTTCCTGGACAGAACATATCCCTCTAAGGATAGTATTATTGGGTTCACAACTGTATTAGTACCGGAGCATGATGATTATAATTAAGACTTCAATAAATAATATTATGCAAAATGAATTTCCAATTTCAGTTTTGTTGTCTACTTTATCCTAGCTTCAAATTTCTAGAAGTATTTTGTGTGTGAAATTGGAAATGGAGGTAAAAATGATTTTCTTTCTCTTACTATCATCTCACTCAGTGTTGAGGAACAGCTACAAAGGTTCATCTCTCAGGCTGCAGTTTGCAAAGCACTGCAGCACTAAACCTTTTTTTTTTTTCTTTCTCCCCCCCACTTTAGACCATAAGGAAGACTTTTGGGGGCCATGTGAATAACCTATCATGCAAAGACTCCTTCCCCAAATGTAGGCTGCTACAGAACATTTTAAAGAATTCCTGTGTGTTAAATATGGGGTGAAACTTGAGATTTCTGACATTTTCTTTGATAATGGGTTCCACAGCCAAAGCCATCACCTGTCAAATCTGCAATATATAGTGATTGTTCATATAAGATCACCAGAACACTGTTTATTTTTAGAAGTTAAAAGAGAGCAGCAAGTTATTCACTTATAAAGAACATAATAAAATTTAACTTAGAGATTTAGAATTTATTCTTTGTAAAGTTTTCAACTTGTCATAAGTAAAGTTCATATTAATCAAAATAACAGTGTGCAATTTTCTCATAGGGCTGTGTGGGAAGCAGTTTTCCGGTCCTGCAATTATTAAGATTCTTTTTTTTTTTCTTTTGAATCTGAATGATATCTGAAGCTCAAACTTCCTTATTATCCTCTTTTCTCACAATATTATTTCTAAAAAAATTTTCCTTTTGATTTCAATTTCACTATTTTTATTTTCAGTTTTTAGCATCTAAAAAAATAATTTAGAAAACATGTATGCCACTCAAAAATTTAGGTAAAAAGGACAATGAAATAATGTTTTAATTACATCGGAATTTCTTTATAGAGAAAAAAAAAAAACTTTCTGCAATTAATGCTAGTGCAGACAGATCTATCCTTGGTGACCAAAACAAAGTTTTGGGAATTTTGTTTGCTGTTCCAGAAAATTTCTCAGTAGCTCCACATATTTCCACATGTGCTGGCAATGAACTTTCAGAACGAGCCCCAACCTTCCAAAGAATTTATTTCCTTTCTTTTCATTTTTTTAAATAAATAAGTGAACATTATAATTTTTTTAGCTTGTATATTGAAAAAAATTAAGCTTTGTTTTCTGAGCTTCATTATCTTTTTTACACGAACAGCACAATGAAAAGAGTTTGTGAAGTTTATGTTAGCCTTCAAGAAGTACTTAGTTTGTACTGTTTGAAACTGTAAACTAAATTATTTTGGAGGAGATTTAAAATGGGTATCATCTACATATAAATTGATTTTGGAACCAAAGGAGGGCCTGCAGTCAGTATATATTACGTTAAGATTTTATCACATTGTCTAATGGATTAGATTTTATTAAGTACTATAAAACAGCATGAGATGTTTTCAATAGAAGGCAAATTGAACTGAAACAGATAATTAATTACTGCAACTATTTTTTTAACACAGCACAGATAAAAAGCATTTGTTATGCATGTGCATATTATATATTACATAACAAAATTGTCAGCATAAACTTTTGCATATCTAAAGCAATGAGTATGCTTTTCATTCAAGGTTTTAATATTTTTGAAACACGTCTGTTTTGCATACACAGAATCACTTTGCCCTGTTAAAAACAGTGAACTCCTTAGTAACTTCCATATTAAAATGCTTTACTATAATTAATAAAACTGTCACAGATCTGAGTCTTCAAACACTATCTCACTAGATCCTAGTGAGGAGTGTCCAATGTATAGAAAAATGGTGTCACTAAGAAAATGGCCAAAATTGTGTGCTGAGAATTCTTGGGGAAGGATCCCTGAGAATTGTCTTAACCTATTGGTGTCAAGAGGACTGTTTCAAAGTCTCTTAGATAGCAAGTTTTGGTTTAAAAGTAATTGGAATTGAGATTTCCAATCCACATCTTTTCTGGAAAACAAGAACTGAAACCTGGAAGATAGCTAGCTTACAGCCTAAATTGTTTATTACCTTTCATTACAGAAAAAAAAAAGATTTTCTGAGAGAACTTTCTAATGAGATCCCAAGTTATTGAAATATTCGGCCATTCAGATATGAAATTCTTACACCTTTGAGGTGGGGCATGTTCTTCTAAGGAGAGGGCATAGACTTCTTTCTGAGGTCAGAATTTGGAAACACAATATATAGCATCCAGCTAACTCTCAAGGCACATCCGTGTACCCTAGAAATGAATGGAGAGAAAACAAATTAAAAGACTCTTGTTCTAACACTATCATACTGATGACAGGTTTTTTTTTTTCCCTCCAGAAAGAAGTCATCTATAAGAGTATAAAATTACTGTTTTGCATTGTATTCCTTTAAGCACAATGTGATTATGTAACCAATGCTAATAAAATTCAAACCAGTCAAAAGGCTATAATATATATGGTCTGCAATCATGCTTATAGTTTCCTGAAGTAACTGCAAATTACATAATTTATTCAAACTGTATATAAGGCACTGGTTCTACACGTTAAAGCAATTCCTTTCTGTCCTAGCTTTCAGTGCTTATCTTCCTCTTCTGTATTCATTTCCTTGAACTATGGCCTTCTCAAATATCAAAAGTAATTTAAAGATCTCAAAGTTAAACATCAGTTGTCATACAAGTAGGGCAAGCAACGCATCTAAGGGAACTCATCCAATGAAGTAGTGTCTCCCCATCGCCCACAGCCATCTATCTATGGTGCTTTCCAGAAGACTCATGTTATAAATAACGATATCCCATCCTCTTCTTTCTTCTTTGAGAAACTACATTTGTCCACAAAAAAGCCCTGCTACAGTCTCAGATGAAGGTACTTTGCTTCCTGGCTTAGTCTGTCAGGTTTGTATGTTTTCTAGATTGCATTTCTAATACTGCAACTACAATCCAGTGCTACCCTGCTCAGATTTTTCACATATCTTTGCTATGGAAGTTCTTTGTGGAATTAAGAACAAATGATCAAGACTAATCTGGGTTATTGAAGACTGTTTTCTTTTCTTCCAAATAGAGAGGGCAGAAGAGGAGCAGGTTTTCTAGCTAATAAATAAATACATGAATAAATAAAATGGCAATGGCTAAAACCTGCATGTCAGATGTGACTTTTGTTTCACAGCTTGTTGACTGCATTTAGCCACACAACAACTTCACAGAACAAAGTTGTTTGATTTTGTAAGAGGGGAGTAGGGAAGTATGTAATAGAAGTTTTAAAGTGAATCATTCTAGGCAGCATTTTTAATGAGAAAGGGCACCTTCTAAAACATACCTTTAGTGTGACCATATATTCAAACATTTGGCCAAGAAGAAAGGTTGGAAACTGCAAAGGATAAGTAGTGTGCCTACTTTTTATAAAGTACAGTGAAAGTAATATTCATAAGGAATATTACTACTATTACTATTAGCAATAATAATAATAACAATAATAACTAGAACAGCATAAAATTCACCTTCAGAATCCCTTCACTCTTCCCAGGCATTGCACTTACAACTTTCATCTTCAGAGATATTAGATAAAAGTGTATTAGCTCAAAGTTGTATTTCTGTTTAACTGAACTGATTCTTCTCCTATGAGAAAGGTGGAAGTCTCATTCAGACTCTGACATTTGACCCATAAAATACCTCTCCTGATATGAAGACCGGGAACCTTAATGAGAGTTGTAGTCTGTTAGAAATGCATTTCCTGTACTATAGCTGCAAGAAGTTAGTGGAGGATTTCTGGAGAGAGCAAGAAACTCCTGCAGGTCTGAACAAAGATTTATGTTATTAAAGAGGTGAAAGAGAAAGAAGAAAGGAATAAGAGATGGACTAGTTTTCACATCCTTCTGACTGGCCATTGGGAGTCTGAATACCTCAGCTCGGACCTCTGTATTTCTAGACTCTGTCTACCTCACCGAGTGTCAGCGTTAGTTTTGCTTTGCAAAAGATGGCAGAGTGACACTATGATTAACTCAACAGTTCAGCATAACCATGCACATAAGCTGTTTCAGAAACATCCGAGTCTAGGAATGGAATATTTTCTAGTCTTTTAGATAAAGAAAGTACTGAGTTACAAACCTGACTTCCAGGTTGCTTACCATTCAGGATTGTTTGAACTGGGAATTTGCCTTATGTCCAGTAAAGTTCAGCATAATTAATAGAGTTCTTGTCAGCTTCTCCTCTACTTTCTGTAGAGGTTTCTAAATATATTTTTCAGTTACAAATGAACTGATAGGAAGTACTACAGTTATGACCCATTACCTCTTTGCTGTCTTTTCCTTTTGCCTTTGTACTCTTTTCCTTTTGCCTGCTATTCCTTACGATTTCCATACTCCATTAGTAAAAGACAAAATAAATTCCACTAAACCCAATTGTTATACCTGAAATACCACAAATAGAAAATCTTAAACATGGATAAATGATTTTCCATTCACTGTAAAAGAAACTGTCTTCTGCCAGGTTTAGAATTTTCCTTCCTCAGGCAAGGTCTCCTCTCGTTGGAATAACATGTATTATTGACATTTGAATAAAGACCAACTGGTGTGTGTTTGCTATATATCAACGTTGAATGTCACCTCATTTCCACAGTGATAACAAAAGTCACTTAGCTGGATAGAAAATTCTCAGTGGATCAGACTTTTTGTGTTGTAACAAAATTAGCTGGACTTCAAATAAAAACACTTTCCTTGTTATCTTCCAAAACATTGTTGTGGATAAAAACTTACATGCCTTTGAATAATATATGTTATCTCAGCAGAGTTTTCTTATCTTTTCTTCTCTAAACTTCAGCAAGGTCAGGAGGCAGTTAACATTTTTTGAGTCAAATATGTTCCTGACACACATTCTTTACACAAGTTGCCATAAAATAGAAGCTGCATTTATGAGCAACTTGTAAAGTTTTATGTCAACACCTTAAATATAGCATTACAGTGAAAAATGATGTTTCATATTTTTTGGCAATAGACTTTATTTTTAATGTGTTTAAGAGTATATATATGTATAAACATATACAAACATAAAAATACGCAGGTGTAATAAAACAGGAAATACAATGAGGAGAAAATGCATGGAAGCTTAATACTTGAAAATAAAGAAAAAGATGATGCAAGTTTGGTTAAATGTGAGGGGAGAAACTCAGCTTCAGTGGGTGTCCATGATACTATGTCCTTCCTTTAGCTCCAAGAGACCCTATTCCTGAGTTGTGAGAGGTGCTGTAAATGCTTAAAATAAGGACTCTCCTTCAGCAGCTGGAGCTAATTTATAATGTTTTCTCACGTAAGTTAGGAGGCATTTAAAAATAAATTTCACTATCATATTTTCTAAGTCATTCTTCATTAATTAGCACAGCTCTAGAGAAGGCATTGTATCTCCTAAATTCTTTTAACTCTTGGTAGGTTAGAACTCTGCTTTCTGTGACAAATTAAACCTGGATTACTAACTAATAACACTCTTTTTATCATGACCTGTCCCTTCCCAGACTACAAAAAAGCTTGAAATAATTTGCTCTCCTAAATTATTCATAGATGCTTTTAGTGAGAAGTTCTTGATTTGCACATTGTTTGGGACTAATGCATTGCTAATATAGAAATGCTGAAAGTCTCCACTTTGTTTGCTTGGGGCTTTAGCCCTTTTTCATTATCAGTGACAGAAAAGACAGTAGTTCCACATCAGTTTAATTTTTGGCTGCTTGTTCAACAATCTCCTTGTAGCTAAATTATGATTTTATTTTTGGAGAAGAAATGTTGAAACCAGGAATATAGTCCTAGTTAACTTGGTTCTTAAGGAAACATGCAATCAGCATGAATTATGCATCGTGTTCATTGTACTCTGTGAGACAGTTACTTTTCCCCCAAGTACAGGGCAAACTGAGGGTGAGCTTGTTTCATATGTGTTATGGAAAATCAGGCTCACCGGCCTCCATAACAGGGTCCGACCCTAGGTTCCTGCTGAGGCAGAAGTTCGAAGTCAGATTGGAGAGAAATAAAATTTAATGATACACGTGCGGTAATTACAGCTCGAGCTGGGTGCCTCCGAAGAGGGACCCCGAACAAAGAAATCCCTGGCCCCCAAAGAAATTCCAAAGAAATACCCTGGCAATCTAAATTCCCCACCCCTTAAGCAATAGTTTGGACCAATAATAATAGTTAGGTCTGGGTTCTTCCCCTTCTTCACTGGGCCCCTTCATTGTCTCTAGGCAGGCTGCTTCTTATCTTCAAGGTTGGCTACTCCTGTTGTCGGTGTAACTTCTTTATCTCTCCAGCTTGAACTGGCTCTGGGGCCCCCTTTTACTTATCTAAGTAAAAGTTCACAGCCTGAGGCCTGAGGCTTCAGCAAATTTAGCTACTAATGCTAAGCAAGGTATGCTAAGCAATTAATTCTAGACAGCTTCAGTCCAATATTCTCTAACAATATGTTCATAAATCAAGATCTCTTTAGTGGAAGTGTTACAAACAACCCAAATGGTGTTCATCCTTCAGCACTTTCCAGAAAGTCTAGTACTGCATTGTGACAGACCAATAAGCCCCTGCAATGGAAGGAGGCTCAGAGTAGATGGGCAAGGGTCATGCACCCATGGAGCTGTGGGAAGAATTTAGGGAGGAACTGAACACAGCTGTTGCAAAGAAAGCTCAATTTATCTTAACACAAAGGGGACTGGAGAGTGGCTGTTGTTTTAGATCAATGGCTATCTCAGCTGAGTGGATCAGCTGACTACATCAAGTTGAGTGGAACAACTTGTTCAAATGTTTTTCCTGAGTCAATGAAAAGAGTCTGAACGTCTCCCTGAGTTACCCAGACCAGCATGGGGGAAATGTATACATGGCTCAACCAAACATAGAGTGTAAAAACTAAACAACTAACAAAAGAATTTTGAAGAGAATGGGCTTGAGCTGGTTTCAACCCACAAATTCCTTCCTGGAGACTGGGGATGCCCAGGGTCATGATGGTGAGTGTATTATAGAGACTAGCAATAGGGATCATATTTGGATTGTGATTCAACTGTGTATTGCAATTGCTGTATTCTGCTAAGTGCAATTTACACTTGTATTGCAATTTCAGTATATTGCTGTATCACTCTGCTAAATCAAAATCCCATGTAATGTCTAGCATCTTCAAATAAGTAAATTTGATACTAAATGTTATGCACTCCATGCGTGGAATATCTAAAAGAACCTGGTCAGAGAGTACTGGACTCTGACACATGTACACAGAAACTATATTATGTCTATACAAGTAAAGTATAAAGAGAAAGAGCCTCTTCTCTGGCTCTCAAGGCTGGCTGTGACTGTAGGATTAAACTGTGCTACCCCCTGAAACAAGGCAACTTGTTCTGAGCACTGGAACAGGTTGCCCAGAGAGTTTGTGGAGTCTCCATCCTTGGAGATATTCAAAAGCCATCTGGACACAATCCTGGGCAATGTGCTCTAGGTGACTGCTTGAGCAGGGGTGTTGGACTAGATGATCTCCAGAGGTCCCTTCCAACCTCAACCATTCTGTGATTCTGTGAAGGCAACTGCATTCAACCCTTTAGGAATGATATACAACATTAAGTTGTACTGTGTAAAATACCTTGTGAAGTGGATCGTAGCAAAGGACAGCTTGCTCTGAGAGCATGAATCACAAGGCACAACTACAGGAACTTTTGTGATATGCCATCCTACTCACTTTTAGAAGTGTGATTATATTCCATCTGAAACAGCTTGATGCAAGAAACATGTGTTAGCATTTTCCGTGTTTCCTTTCAGTTAACTCATCAATCAAGATGCACTGATTTCTTCTTTCATATTTGATTTTTTTAAAACTTTATTTTTGTTTTTATGTTTCTCCTCTTTTAACCTTCCTTGCTGTTCTTTTTCGCCCATTTTGCTGCATGATAGTATTGACTGGCCATTAAGATAAATTAGCCATTTTCAGTACTTTGCCTTTCATTCAAGCATGTGCTTCAGAAAACAAAAAACTTTTATTATACAGTTAGTTACCTAGATGACCACGTGAGTCTTTACCTCACAGAGTTAACTCAAAAAGGAATCGCCCTTTATGATAGCAAACTATTAGATATAAAGAAATTATAATAACTGTAGCAAATGATGGAACAGACTCAAGAAGTGGTGCATCTTGAGACATTTATTGTGTGTTTCTGGGCATATTTATACTAAAAGGTTAGCTGCTTCAGTGGTTTCACAGACACACTTTGCTAGGCCAATCACCATGCAGATTATGTCACAGGGAGCCAATCATTGCACCGATCACGCATGCAGCGGTCATGCCTTGTACTCTGCTGCTTGCTTCCTAGGTGGAGAAAAGCTGTTTTGTTCTTAACCTTGGTTCCCACTGGCTTCTGCTGGTTTATCTGTACTTTCTCAGGATGTATCATTCCCAGCTGCACCAGTGTCCTTGGGTATGTTTGTCTGAGGCTCCTGTTGCTTGCTACTTGCAACTTTCCACCAGTTTAACCCTGCCATGACCCTCCACAAATAACCATAAAAATTATGTTCTTTTCTGAAGAGTTACTGTGAAAAAGAAGAATAGCAGAGTTAAGTATTAAATAGAATATAATAAAATGAGAACTAACTTTGTCTTAATGCTTCCCTACCCACCTTCTATTCAATAAATAAATTGTGATTGTTTTTTTCTTTGTACCTAATAGTCATGACTGACATGATAAAATTCAGCATGAGAAATGCAGTATATCTTTTTAGGTCATTTTAACTCTTAGAAATGGTCATATGAAGCCTCTGAATTAATATGTGGTATGGATGCATTCCTCAAATACCAGAAGGTATTTTACCCTCAAATGAGAAATCTTATTAGGAATGAGATGTGAATGAAGTGACAAGATGAATTGATAAGGTTCTGCTAATCTGTAGATTTACAGATTTTTAAAAGACTGCAAAAACTAAAATTCTAGGTTAAAGTTATATCTGCAAAAAACAAAAACAAAACAAACAAAAAAACCCCACCCTGATAGAGTTCCATAAGTTTCCATACAAAACACTATGGCTTTTTTATAGTTATAGCCTCTGCTAAGCTTTCAAGTAAAAAACCTTGTCCAAACATGTGTTAAACTTAATTTCCTGTGTGTTGCAAGAAAGACTTTTTGAACAGATCAGGCATGTTGGTACGGGAGAAGTACCCTTAGGTTACAAGTTATCATCCACAACTCATGCTTATTTGATGTCTGGATATTGTGTGCCTATGCTCTGGTGTCTGTAGTTCTTGCTGAGTTGAGTGACCAAACAGAGTGTCAGTATACATGCTTCTACTCTGAGAAGTATTGCATGGATGGCTTTTCAAATCTGTTCAGACTCAACTTGTCTGGGTTTCTCATTCTTATAAACACTCCTTTGCATCATGCATAAATGGTTGTCATCTTCTCATTGCTTCTCTGCATGTAATGTGATTTATCATATTCTACTTTTCTTGGTTACCATCAAGGAGGAAATACACCTGAATTGCTGCACACAGGAATTACATTTGCTCTGTGCAATTTTGCTTTACCGAAATTGCACCAAGCCACGTGGTTTCAAAGTACATCAAGTGAAGTTGCTACAGGTGTTTTCAAGGGCAGCATGTATATTATGACTAAGGTGTGTAGGCCTGTGGTAATGCAATTTGCTGAAGCATCTTGCCTTGTTGCAATAATATATTCTGCTTTTTATTACATTATCAATCTGAACACATTCCAAAAAATAAAAATAAGAAAGCCCTGCATCAGTGTTCACAGTTGAATAATGCAGTGTTGTCTTTCTGAGACCTAAAGAAAACCTGGACTACCTTTGTGATATTCCTCCTGCATCTGATTTAACATGAAATTCATTTGATTGTAACTCAGTAAGTTGATGACTCTTGAATCTGGTAATGTTGGTTTAAATCAAAGTTTTAAAGATTTTTTTTTTTTTCTGATCACTTCAGATTATTTTTTCTATCTTTCTGTATGCATGCAGAAAATGATGTTCCTTTCTTGGGTGAAATTTCAGCACTTTCTATCAAGACACCCAATACATTTTAAAATTAAGTTTTGCATTTGCATTTTTGATAAAATCATGTAAATAAAAGGTTTTCTTTTTGTAGCTCTTACCAAAAGCTAAGTGCCATTGAATTAAACAAAATGCTTAGCTTCAGATTTGAGCTATGATTTTTATAAATCCAACCAAAAAAATTCAAAGTGAAAAATCAGGATTTTGACTTGTTAAATTTCCTTCCACGTATGTAATTAAGTGATACAGATTAATGAATGATATGTTTTGGCTGCAGATAGCTTTCATTTTTTTCCCCATTATATGCACAGCTCTAATTAGCATACAAAAATCTGTGGCACATTGAAGACTTGAAAATATGTAACCAATTAAAATTTTATTTAAATATTCATCAATGAATGTAAATCTATAATTTAATTCAAACATATTGACTTCTACATTTAATTTAGAAATTACTTTAAAAATTATGTTAAATTCATATTGATGGAGAATTTATGGGAGTTTCTGAATAACCCTAAGCATTCTATTATTTGTTTTGAAGAAAGAGGTAAGAAGTGATTATCATTTTATGTGTTCATTACACTAGATTATCATCTTTAGATTAGCAGAACCAATATATATTTAACATTAGCAGTCAAGCTTTACGTTAAACGAATCTTGTTTGAAATTTGTTTATTCTCAAACCCCATTGGAAAGAACGGTATGTCGATAATGGTTTAGATCACAGAGGATAATGTTGTTCTGAAGAACATTAATTGGCCAAGTATATGGAGACAGTGATATATGAAATCTTTTCGTCTCCTTCTTTGCAATAGGAATAGCCCAGCATTAGCTGTATTTGTTCTTAAAGACAACATCCTCAGGGCTCGTATACTGCCTTATTTGGCTCCTGCACAGCTGCTTGCGTGCCAGATAACCTACATGTGCCTTTAATACAAATGTGTCTATATAGGTATGCATATATATATATATGCCTCATACTGTAACTATATGAAACCTTGGGGTTATGACTGAAGGCTATATAGTGCTTGCAAGACTATAGTATTCAAAGATGGTGGAAACTAACCAAAGAGGACAACCTCAAAAACTTGATGTTGATATTGAAAGCAAGCAAAGTTCAACTTAATTTTCCTTGCTTTTAAAACATTGTGCTACTTTAGGTAAGAATGACATTCTAACAAGAATTTCAGCATATATAGTCAGCAAATATTTGAAACATTGTTTCCCAGGTTTTCTAGTAACATCTTGGATTGAGAAATCAGAAAAATCATGTTAGAGCTTCCCTTAGTCTGAGTTCCTTCCTATACTGTAGACTTGAATACACACGTGGAAACAAGATGTATTATTCACTAAAACACAGTGCAGCATACTATTAGAATTGAATACTGCACTAAAGGAGCCTGTCATTTCCGTGACTGTTACTGCTTCAGCTGAGTTTATAAACACCTCCAGCAAAACAGTGAGGCTTATAAACTCCTTGACATCAGCAAGGTTTATAAACATATATTCTGTCCTGGACTTTTTTCATCTGATTATCAATGCATGTAAATAACACTCAAAGTTCTTCAGCTTTCTAAGAGCGAATAGGCGTTCTTTATATATCTATTCCGTTCTATGTCACTGACATCAAAATATTGATGAACCCTAAGGAGTTTCCGATATTTCAAGCATCTCTGTTCTGAGCATATCAGTTGGACGGTATTCACTGACGGGAACTTTCTGGTCCTGCAAGGGGGATTAGGAATCTAACACATATGCACAGAGATTTGTGTTCTCTCTCTAGTCCTGCATCTCCTTCTACCATGTGATACATATTTATATTCTAAAGAGCTTTTCTAAATAGCATGTTGAGCTGAGCTGGCAATAGGTTGAGCCTGTCTGGGGTAGCCAAAAGTTAAAAACACAGCCAATTCCCAAACTAGCTGTTAAAAGCTTTTTCAGTACACTCATACCTTGCCATTGCTGATTTTTCTCCTGGGAGCTGTAGGAATTTGGCTCATTAGGTAGTTCTCCTCCTCCCAGCCACGAAAGACTGAAACTGGATGTCTTCAGCCCCATAATCAGAGATGGCTCTTACCTTGGGGACAGTGGAATCCAGCCACACTAGAAATTTATAAACCTTACTTAAATCTTTCTTTGTTGTTCTGTCTTCACAGTGAGGTGCAGTAGCAGCATAGTACAGGGTTTTAAAACAACATGCAACAAATAATAACATATACCAAGTTTGCATAGATTTTTTTTGACTGGCACTTAAATGCAATATAGAGTTTTTGTGCATTTGTGTGCCTGTGCAATAGCTCTCAGTTGGGATTTTGCTGGCTATTCCCAAGTTTGTAAATACGGCTATGTACTAACTTGCCTGAGAGCATAAAGCAGCACAGACATTGTTAGACAGTTCTTTTAAAGGTAATAGACATTTTTTATTTTTTTTTCCAACATATAGCAACAAAATATGCTCATCTTGCTAGTATTATCTTGCTAATGAACAACTTGTACTGTTCTTGTTTTGTACAATATTTTTCTCTTAAACATCCCTTGGGTTATTAAAGTGCTTCCCCCCACCCCCGCCACACACACAAACACACACACATTTACTACAGATTTTCAGTTGTGATTCCCACAAGCTAAAAAACATGAAAGCACTCACTGCCTATGATAACTAGCTGTTTTTCATTTGGTAATATATCCTGATTGTATTTTGTAAAACCAGGTTGCTGCTTCTTTTACCTGAGGTATTCTTGTCTCCACCCCACACTTGTGAAAATCAGTTGAAGCAATGAAGTCCTGCCATGCTTCTGCATCTGTGGTTTTTACAGCAGCTTCACTGAAAGTCTCTTGAGATCTTCACTTTATACTTTTCTAGCCTAAAATGGGCTTTGCAAAATGTTTCACTTCAGTTAGTTTTCAGTGATGGGAAACTGTCTGTGTTCTCTGAGATTTAATAGAGGCACTACCATAGGACTTTCTTTACCTTCCTTCCCCAAAAGAGAAAGTCTTTATAAAGAAACTAATTTCTATTCCCAGCTCTATTGTTTTTATTCAAAAAAAGCGTCTCTACACTGTTACGGTTTAGTAATCTCACAAATAAAATCAGTCCTTAGAGCTTTCTTAGTTTCAGTCAGTCATTCTTGGTTTCAAACAATCCAGCTGATGCTCTGTGACTGCTACTTATCACAATATCTGTAAATACCTCCCATCTTATCTTATGCTTCAAGACGTTCAAAGCACCTGCCTGTTATTCTTATGTATGGACTATAAGCAATTTGGGACAGGGGCAGCATTCCTTTTTTGTGCAGTATCTCATGGAGTGGTTTGGAGTTTCTGCCTTGCACTATTGAAATAAAAAATCAGGCATAAATAAAGAAATAATCTTCGGTACCAAAATAATATATATTTGTTTAGGGAGTTCTACGTGATATAAGGTAATTACTTTGGCTAGGGATGGCCGTTATTTCATCCAATGCTTAAAGCTACCTCTGAAAATGAACTAGAACAGAGAGAGCTAAAGCAGAAAGAAGCTTAAAATGGGAATCTGCTGTGTACAGCATCTATCACTCATTTGCTTTATATACTTCTTTTATCAACAGAATAGCTATACACTGGTACCTATTAACAGAAATGAAAACATTTTCCTTCTTGGAGAACTTCTGTTACACAATGAAACATACACACTTGTGAAAACAAGCAATTTAAAATATCCTGATTATTATTTTAAGGATTAAAGATATTAAAAAAATAATTTGTTTGCTCTGCATTTTTTTAAACATGTTTACATTTTTTCAGTGCACAAAAGAAAAAGATAGCCTCCTGTGATAAGCAGGTGGTTAGACCACAGCACTGGTAGTCCTGTAAACTATCCCACTACGCTAGTCTTTTAGAATCTTCTTAGTGACTAATCTTGTCAGTGATGAAAATGTCTTTTTTTTTTTTTTTCAGCCTGACAGTCACAGTTTATCTTTTCAGTAAATGCATTTTCTCCTTTGGAAAATTGACAAGGAATACATTCCTAGTAGCTAATGGCTGTTATCACTTCAGCTTTACAGATGATAGATTTTCTTCTAAATATCCTCAAGGGTGATCTTTTCTGTCAGTGTCTACCTTGTGTTCGTCTTCTGAATTTGGATATGGTTGATAGAAATTTCCAGTGCCTTCACTGGGATTAGTCTTTTCATCCACTTAGATAATGGTTCAACTTGTTTCTGATAATACTGTAAAGGAGGTCCTTTATGTGACTGGCTTGTGAAAAAATTATTCCCTAAGCTTATTCATTATTTTGGGGAGAAGAGGGGGCGATAGAAAGGGGGGGGGGAAATTCCCTTTGGTCAAATAGAGCTGAGGGAAATGTATTAGAATTTATTTTTCTTCTCAGATACAGAGATTTTATTTACAATTTACATTTACAGTATTTGTCTCCAGGAATTATTTTTAATCCTACAAATTAGGAACATGAAATGATTAGGAACACTTTTTCCTGTAATTTTAGTGTAAACCCCAACTTTCAACAATATGCAACTTCTTTTCTATTAGTCTTTTTCCATTTTGAAAACCAAAAGCATGCTGAAAATATAATTTCTTGTTGTAAGATGAGTTCAAATGCAAAAAGACCCAGCATTTCAAGCTTAAAAAATGCTTTTATTTGTACTAGTTTAATTTTCAGACAAAAAAACTCAGTCATACTTAGTAGCAGATATCTGTATTTTGCTAGAGAAGCCTTCTTGTAAAACACAGAAGAAAACTTGTTTGTTACAGAATTACAGAGAAAAACTTAGAGATGCCGGAAGATTTGAAACCTCATGTTAGACTTGTTTTCCTTACTGGAGGTACACGCAGTGTGCCTCTGTGACTCAAGCCTACGGATAGAAGGCAGAAGGGTTGTTCTAGACTGGTATTCTAGCTGTAATATACAGACCTTGGATCCTCGTCCTGCTTGTCACTGAGGCTAGTTCCTTTGACGTCAACATATGAATCCAGTCTCATCAATGTTTCTTGTCAGGCATTATTTTGTTGTTGAGAATGTTTAAGTAAAAGACAGCTGATATAGCAATGGCCACATATAGTTCACATTTCTTGCAGAGTAAGAGGGGAAAATAGGAAAATAAAGACTTCAAAAGAACACAATTCATGAAGTGAACCAGAGGAGAAGCTTCCATGGAAAATACATCTAAGAGGAAAAAAAAAAAAAGTGCAGGACAGTTGGCAGTTCTTCAAACAATATCAAGGGCACACACATTTCAAGTAGCAGCAAGCTAGGATAGTCATGAGAGATGAACTGAGCTGAATCATGAGATCTCCTTTGGCTTCAAATGTAAGTATTGAAAATCTAAACTGGATTAAATGACTAAGTGTAAAAGAATTTCTTAAACTTGGTGAAGTCAAGTCATATAATGAGTTAAAACAAACCAAATACATTTAAAAAATTAATAGCATGGTAATATAGAAATGGCTTCTTAACAAATATCTCCAGAAATCGTAGACAAGTTTGTCTGCTACTTAGGGGAGAAGGAAAGCTGATGCCGAGAAGGCAGCATGTTTAATGTTTTTTCTAATTCAGTCTTCACAAAATAAGTCAACTGTGATTAGCTGGCTAGCAGTATCAAGGACAGAGTGGTAAAACAAGGATATAACAGTTTAGAGAGTGCTTACATAAATTAGGTGTTTTCAGACCTGTTGTGTCTGATAAAATTTGCACAAGAGTACCTAGAAAATAAAGCTATTATATTTGGGAACCTCTGGAGCACAGGAAAAGGTTTCTAGAAGACTGGAAAAAAGAAAACATAGTGCATACCTAGAAGGAAGTATGTAAAGAAGGCAGGCAGCCTTTATCATACAATGGAAAAATTTGGAAGCCCTCTAGAAGTCAACAAAGAGGTAAGTAATAACTAGTATGTATTTTTCAAGGATAAATAATGTCCAAACAATATCCTTTTTTAATTGTTTTGAATATAAAATCAAGAGTATCAAACCTTTTCAAGCCTTGTTGATACAGGAGAAGCAGAAGAAGTCCCAGTAAGTGACACTGGAAGATTGAACTACTACCAGATGTGAAAATAAAATTGTCAAACTAAAAAGATGTATGGAGTAGTATCACAGAATCACAGAATCACTGAGGTTGGAAGGGACCTCTGGAGATCATCTAGTCCAACCCCCCCTGCTCAAGCAGGGTCACCTAGAACACATTGCACAGGATTGCATCCAGGCGCATTTTGAATATCTCCAGAGAAGGAGACTCCACCACCTCTCGGGGCAACCTGTTCCAGTGCTCTGTCACCCTCACAGTGAAAAAGTTTTTCCTCATGTTCAGATGGAATTGTCTGTGTTTCAGTTTGTGCCCATTGTCTCGCGTCCTGTCGCTCGGCACCACTGAAAAGAGTCTGGTCCCATCCTCTCGACACCCTCCCTTCAGATACTTGTACACATTGATAAGATCTCCTCTCAGCCTTCTCTTCTCCAGGCTAAACAGGCCCAGCTCTCTCAGCCTTTCCTCATAAGAGAGATGCTCCAGTCCCCTAATCATCTTTGTGGCCCTTCGCTGGACTTGCTCCAGTAGTGCCACATCCCTCTTGTACTGGGGAGCCCAGAACTGGACACAGCACTCCAGATGTGGCCTCAGCAGGGCTGAGTAGAGGGGGAGAATCACCTCCCTCGACCTGCTGGCAACACTCTTCCTGATGCACCCCAGGATACCATTGGCCTTCTTGGCCACAAGGGCACATTGCTGGCTCATGCTTAACTTGGTGTCCACCAGCACTCCCAGGTCCTTCTCGGCAGAGCTGCTTTCCAGCAGGTCAACCCCCAACCTGTGCTGGTGCATGGGGTTATTCCTCCCCAGGTGCAGGACCCTGCACTTCCCTTTGTTGAACTTCATGAGGTTCCTCTCTGCCCACCGCTCCAGCCTGTCCAAGTCTCTTTGAATGGCAGCACAGCCCTCTGGCGTATCAGCCACTCCTCCCAGTTTTGTATCATCAGCAAACTTGCTGAGGGTGCACTCTGTCCCTTCATCCAGGTCACTGATGAAGAAGTTGAACAAGACTGGACCCAGTACTGACCCCTGGGGGACACCGCTAGCTACAGGCCTCCAACTAGACTCTGTGCCACTGATCACAACTCTCTGAGCTCTGCCATTCAGCCAGTTCTCAATCCACCTCACTGTCCACTCATCTAACCCACACTTCCTGAGCTTGTCTATGAGGATGCTATGGGAGACAGTGTCAAAAGCCTTGCTGAAGTCAAGGTAGACAACATCCACTGCTCTCCCCTCACCTACCCAGGCAGTCATTCCATCATAGAAGGCTATCAGATTGGTTAAGCATGATTTCCCCTTGGTGAAGCCATGCTGACTACTCCTGATCACTTTCTTGTCCTCCACATGCTTGGAGATGGCCTCCAGGATGAGCTGCTCCATCACCTTTCCAGGGATGCAGGTGAGGCTGACTGGCCTGTAGTTCCCTGGGTCCTCCTTCTTGCCCTTTTTGAAGACTGGGGTGACACTGGCTTTCTTCCAGTCTTCAGGCACCTCTCCTGTCCTCCATGACCTTTCAAAGATGATGGAGAGTGGCTGTGCAATAACGTCCGCCAGCTCCCTCAGCACTCGTGGGTGCATCCCATCAGGGCCCATGGATTTGTGGGTGTCAAGTTTGCTTAAATGATCTCTAACCCACTCCTCCTCCACCAAGGGAAAGTCTTCCTTCCTCCAGACTTTCTCTCTTGCCTCCAGGATCTGGGGTTCCTGAGGGCTGGCCTGAGCAGTAAAGACTGAAGCAAAGAAGGCATTCAGTAACTCTGCCTTCTCTGCATCCTTTGTCACCAGGGCACCCACCCCATTCAGCAAAGGGCCCACATTTTCCCTAGTCTTCCTTTTGCTACTGATGTATTTGAAGAAGCCCTTCTTGTTGTCCTTGACATCTCTCGCCAGATTTAATTCTAAACGGGCCTTAGCCTTCCTCGTCGCATCCCTGCATACTCTGACAACGTTCCTATATTCCTCCCAAGTGGCCTGTTCCCCTTTCCACTTTCTGTATACTTCCTTCTTCTGCTTGAGTTTTGCCAGGAGCTCCTTGCTCATCCATGCAGGTCTCCTGTCTCCTTTGCTTGACTTCCTACTCATAGAGGTGCACCGCTCTTGAGCCTGGAGGAAGTGATGTTTGAATATTAACCAGCTCTCTTGAACACTCCTTCCTTCTAGGGCCCTCACCCATGGGATTCCTCCAAGTAGGTCCCTGAAGAGGCCAAAGTTTGCTATCCTGAGTATCCAGAGTTTTGTCCTAGGTCTGGTACTATTCAAGGCTTTTCATTAGCAACTTCGATGAAAGAACAGAAAATAGGTTGTTAATTTACAGACAATCGCATCTGGAAGAGACTTCAAACATGTTGGAGAACAGAATTAGAATTCTAAGTGATCTTGACAAATTGGAGACATGGTCAGAAAAGATAGGACACATTCCAACAGGAGAAAATGAAAAATTCTCTATTTAGGTACAAATAACCAGCTACATAAATACAAGATGAGAAATGACGGGCTAGCTGCGATCCTGCAGAAAAGGATCTATGATTAATACAGACAAAAAGCTGAGCGTTAACCAGTACTGTCACGCAATTACGGGAAAGCCAAACATCAAGCTAGGAACTATAAGCAGTGTTTGTAATGTGGGAAATGTTCTGCCTCACTAGATACTTGTTGATCCTTCACAGAAATTCTGAGTTGAGCTTTGGGTGCCATATTCGAGGATTTGAACCAATGGTAGAGTCCAGAAATGGAACTAAAATTATCAGAGGTCTAGAAAACATTATCCATGCAGAGATATGGAAGGAGCTGAAGCAGTATGAACCACAGAGGATCATGGTCTTCATGTTTGTAAACAGGTTTAAAAAAAAAGAGCATTATTTCTTCCCAGTGTCTGGAGAATAAAGTGGGATTAATTTAGATTTTGGAAAGAAATACTTTTCAACTGTATTTTCAATAGAGTGAAATACTGAAGAAGAATGATTCAAGAAGCCTTAGAGTGTCAAACACTAGTGGATTTTTAAGGAGAAGATGGACAAGTATCTATGAGGAATGGAAAAATATTTTAAGTTTTGCCTTGGGGAAGTAGGTTTTGCCTTGGGGAAGTAGATGGACCTTATGATGTGTCAAGGTGCCTTCTAGCCCTTTCATCCATAATTTCTTTGACAATACTTAGGGCTGAAAAGGAGAAATTAGGTTATTCATTACAATTTAAGGTCTTTTGACTTTAACCATGCACAAGTTAAATTCTTGAAAGTATGAAATATGCCTGTTTCTGATCAAATGACTGTGATGGCTTGTAAGATACTGTGTTACACTGATACATGCATTTCGTCCATTAAGGTTAATATAAGCCCAACAAGCACCATCCAAGAAAAAATAACCACCACTGTGTATTGGTTCTGAAAGAACAGATTAGAAGAGAAAAACTATTTGCAGAGATTTTGAATAATTTATATAGAAACTATTTTAATATTATAGCAATTTGAAATTGTTGTTCAATATATAAAAATATAAAACTTATGTAGAACTAAAATTATTCAAAAGCAAGAAAATAGGACACAAAGCATATCAAGAAAATTAGAGCAAAATAACTAACAAAATAGAATACCTAAGACTTTTAAAATAATTCAGACATTCAAATTAATGTGAAAGGAATTTTAACCTTAATGTTTGTAAGGAATTCACAAATTCTTTCAGTTGTATAAAACAATGCATTAAATTGGTATGCTTACTTGAACTTTGGATATTACATTTTTTTTACTATCAAAACAAAGTCTGAAAGTAAAAAATGTATATATATTCGCATCCTGTGTAAGTGAGCCACCTTCACTTTTGAATAATTGGCTTTTATTACCAATTGCCATAATACCATTGCATTTAAATCATTCCTGTGTCATTTTTTTTGTTACTTTATTATCTTGAAGGCATAAATCTTACTGTCAAGGGAACACTAAAATAAATATTCAGCTACCATAAAGGCTCATCTGAGGTTCTGCATCAGTAGCAACTTTTGCAAAACGTGTGGAAATTCCCTGAAGAATTCGACACTCCAATACTTGCCATTTTATAGATCAATACTAAGACATTTTTTAGTACTGGAGTATTTTCTATATGTAAAAACAAATAAAAATTCAAAGCTACCTTTCAGGGGAAAATATCTCAAAAATACAAAAAAGGTCTTAGTTTGGCTTAGGTTAGTATGCCAAAATATTCCAATATTCCAACATTTGAATGAGTACTTCACAAATTATTCTTATTATTGGGTTAAATAGTATAGAAGTAATGAGATATTTTTCTTTTTCTTACCTCAGAACATAGCACCACGTGTGTCATTCCTTTTCCCATGAAGCTTCCACAGCTGGGACTATCCAAAGGCATAGAATTAACCTGGGGCTAATGAGACCTAGGTTCGGTGTTGTGCTCTGTAGCTGACTTCTTCTTTGATGGTCATCTAATTGCTGTGAGGATTGTCCCTCCTGCTGAAGTGGGGCAGTAGGAGTTCCTTATGCCAGGGAAAGGAACCACTGCAGTGAAATTATACACTCAATCTTGCTACATTTGTAAATCAAATTAATTCACAGTTACTCATTTTTTGAGGGTTCTGAAAACTGGGTCCTCCTTATTCCTCAAAGTGGGCACTTAACTGTAGTGACTTGTCCAATATCATACAGAGAAACAGTTTCATTAGTGAAAGCATACTGTCATCCTTGTTCCTCTGAAATCAATGTTACGTAGTTAACATCTACTTTGCCTCCCACATTCATAATGAGTCAACATGGTCATTTTTAGCCTAAAGAGGTTATGTTGTTGCAAGTCATATTTAGCCAGTTATCTAAGGAAATATGAACCAAAGTCATAATGAGAATAAACTGTGTCAACAATAACAACAACAACAACAAAAGTAGCAAATGTTGTGAATTATACTCAATATTGTTGTAAGTATGGGCAAAGTATCTGGTTCCTTTTACTTTCCATTTACTTGTAACACACTCTTTCTAACTTATAGTGCACAAACATGTAGACGTAGGTACACACCGGGAAAGATGTAAAAAGCAAGATGAGAGTTTTGAGAACAGTACCTAGAAGGACTGTGATGATATATATATTATTTTCAGAATGGTCAGACAAATGAATGTTATTTGCACCATTTCACTTGTGTTAAATTTCCTTCATGCCTGATGGACAAGGACCACTAAGTGTTTTTACAGTCTTAGGACGTTAATGTTGGATAGGTCGATTTTTCCTACTTTTCTATTTGTGTTAAAATCTTTTTCATGGCAACTTTAACACGTAATTTACTTCCACATGGTTTTATTTCATTTAATAACTGATCCCCCTGTAAAATGAGAAGAAAAATGGCACAGTATTAATCTATTCTCGTGACAATTGTAAGGCTTTACTATAATGAGAGCAGAACTGGAGACAAAATGTGTCAGTTCTGAGACAAGGACAGGAATGAAAATAGGAAATGGATATGAAATTATCCCTGTCTCCCTGTTCTCATGATGTTATCTTTTTGCTCATTTCTGATGCCATACATCAGAAATTGAAGTAGGGAACAGACAACTTTTTCTCTTGTGATGGTTATATTCAGTCTACTAGAACAGTACACTCTGAATCTTTTTGGACATTGTATCTGTCTATAACACTTTTTATTATTTTGGGGGGAGCATGACCACCATTAAAGAACAAGAAAACTAATTCATGAAGGTAGAAATACCTGCAAGGAAACTGCCAAATTTTCTGTCATGTTATAAGTAGAGTCTCTCTACATTTAGCTGGTGAAGTGTGTAATTCCGTAATGTTAATTTTAAAAGCTACCTTTTGACAGCTTGTTGTGGAGAGATTGTTTTCAAGGGAACGAATCCCCATGGAGGGTGAACTACTGAATTTCTTGATGGACTGAAATACAAGGTACGACTTAACTGTCTCCAAACTCCATAGACCTCCTACAGTACAACCAGTGGAACTGAAATATCAGAAAATGTTGTTCTCAAATATGCCATAATTCATGTAAAATTAAAAGGGAAAGATTTTGGACTTTTTGTTACTCAAGCACATGTCTAGTGAATCTGAAGTGGTATGAAAGTCTAATTCTTTCCTCTTTTAAAGAATGCCTTCTCCAAATAAAATTGCATTTTAATTCGTGTTTGAAATATTCATTAATATTTTTTCCAATGTCAGACATAATGGTGAGTTTCAAAACAGCTGACAGTATTACAGCCAAGGAAATAGTGTTTGGAGAAGAAGAATAGGCAAGGAAAAAAAAAAGTCCATTCTTTCTTAGGGATGCTGAAGGGAATGTACCAAGATAGGTCAGAATGTAACCTCTTCCACCTGGTCCCAGTCTGTTCAGACTGTAGATAAAGTAGAGATCTATGTGTCTGTGTAATTAATTCAATATAGATAACTTTGAGTGCCCTAAAAGGAGGCTTTAAACTGATAAATTTGAAAATTCAGTTTGACAACCTTTTTTCTGCTTGGGCAAGGGCAGTTTAAGTCATGACAGAGATAAGGGAGGAAAAACCTCGAATTGACTTGGCATAAGCGGTAAGTGCATCTGCCTGAATGTTCTTTTTGACATCATCATCATTAAGAAGGCTTTGATCACTGTAAAGGCGTGCTAACTGAACAAGAATAACAATTTATTAATAAAGGCATCATAAAAAGACCTAACAGTACAATACAGAGGAAAGAAATAGCTTTTCACAGAAATGTTAGGTATGTAAAGAAGCACAGAAGAAATAATTCTATCAAATGCCAGTATCAGATGTTTGTTATTCTATCCTTTTTGCTTATTTTTAAAATAAAATCAAACTGGACATGTTGTGAGAAGTTTGTGTCCTCTTCAGTTCTAGAAATCCTAAGAGGAAAATACTATTTACAGTATTCAAAACCTCAGCAGTCTTTTCCTTTTCCTTTTCTCTTGCAGTTTGTCATCATGATAATGCAACAACTTTGGCTTCATTAGATTTTATTTTAATGCGATAGAGTATGGCTGTCTCTCTGATTATTCCAGGATTACATTAAAGGTTATACTACATTCTGAAAATAGGTTCTGCAGGGGTAGCTCATGTTATCCAGAGAAAGCAGATTCAATCAAAATAAATTTATGCTTCAATCTAGGACATGAAGGGAGAGAGAACAGTGTCATTATTCTGAAATACAGTATTAAATGTCTAGAATATAAATTAATGGCCCAGTCCAAGTCAAGGAGTCTCATTACATGAAACAGGCAACAAGTTTTGGCCAGAAATATATAAGAAATGTAAATACCTTATTTGTATTTATAAAGCATAATTCACATTCCTTCACTTTAATACTATCTCTGTGATCATGTACATTTTTATCATAACTTTTCTAAAGTTTTTGCATAGATTTTAAAGCAGTAGATGTTAAAAGTATGTAAAAGGCAGAAAATGCTAATACCAGAATCTGTTAAATACCTTTTTTCCTTTATATATGCCTCCTAGCAATGTCCTCCTTCCTTTGGGCAGTAAAGATATACTGAATGCTTTTCTTAACAAAAAACCAACCAGCCAAACAAAAAAAACCCAAACTCTTTTGGGCTTTCCTAGACACTGTGAATGCATATTCATTTACATGTGTATATGTAACCACTCTACATGAACTGCTTTTAAAGCTATAGAATAAAACTTTATTTGAGATATGCTATGTTATCATCTAGTTAGATATAGAATAACATTAAATATTTGTTTACTTTTGAAGATGACTAAACTTTCTCTTAATCAAGGATTGGTCAGGGATATGAAGATCAGTGGCAGCCTTGGCTGCAGTGACCACAAGATGGTGGAGTTCAGGATCCTAAGAGGAGGGAACAAGGCAAATAGCAGGACCACAACCCTGGATTTCAGAAGAGCAGCCTTTGGCCTCTTCAAGGATCTGCTTGGAAGAATCTCATGGGATATGGCCCTGAAGGGAAGAGGAGTACAGGAAAGCTGGATGATTTTCAAGGATCACTTCCTCCAAGATCAAGAACGGTCCATCCCAATGAGCAGGAAATGAAGCAAAGGCAGCAGGAGGCCTGTGTGGATGAACAAGGAGCCCCTGACTAAACTGTAAACATAAAAAGGAAGCATGCAAGAGGTGGAAGCAGGGACAGGTGACACAGGAGCCACTGTCTAAGTATGCAGGGATGGGGTTAGGAAAGCCAAAGCCAAAGCCCATCTGGAGTTGATACTTGCTGGGGACATGAAAGGCAACAAGAAGAGCTTCTGCAAGTACCTCAGCCGCAAAAGGAAGGCTAGGGAAAATGTGGGCCTGCTGATGCATGGGGCAGGAGAGCTGGTGACAAAAGGCACAGAAAAGGCAGAGGTACTCAATGCCTTCTTCACCTCCGGCTTTGCTAGTAAGACTGACCCTCAGGAATCCCAAGCCCCTGAGACCACAGGGGAAGTCTGGAGCAACAAAGACTTACCCTTGGTGGAGGAGGATCAGGTTAGGGAACATTTAACTTAACTTTGGACATACTCCAGCCTGTGGGACCTGATGGGATGCACCTGTGAGTGCTGAGGGAGCTGGCCAATGTCACTGCAAAGCCACTCTTGATTATCTTTGAAAGGTCATGGTGCCTGGGAGAGGTGCCAGAGGCCTGGAAGAGAGCAAATGTCACCCCTATCTTCAAGAATAGCCAGAAGGAGGATCTGGGGAACTACTGGCTGGATCAGCCAGCCTCACATTGATCCCTGGGAAGGTGATGGAGCAACTAATCCTGGTTACCATTTCCAGACATGTGAAGGACAGGAAGGTTACTGGGAGTAGTCAGCATGGATTTATGAAGGGGAAGTCACGCTTAGCCGACCTGATGGCCTTCTGTGATAAGATGACTGGCTTGTGGATGAGAGTAGTGGATGTTGTTTACCTTGACTCTAGCAAGGCTTTCAAAACTGTCTCCCATAACATCCTCATAGACAAGCTGATAAAGTATGGGCTAGATAAGTGGCCAGTGAGTTGGACTGTAAACTGGTAAAACTGCTGGACTCAGAGGGTTTTTATTAGTGGCATAAAGTCCAGCTGGAGGGCAATCACTAGCGGTATACCCCAGTGGTCAATACTAGGGCCAATACTGTTTAACGTCATCTTCATTAATGACTTGGATGATCAGACCAAATGCTCCCTCAGCAAGTTCACAGATGATACAAACCTGGGAGGAGTGACTGATACACCAGATGTTTGTTCTGCTGTTCAAAGGGGCCATGACAGGCTGGAGAAATGGGCAGAGAGGAACTTTATGAAGTTCAACAAAGGAAAGTTCAAAGTCCTGCACCTTGGGAGGAATAACCCCATGCAGTAGTACAGGCTGGGGACCAATCAGCTGGAGAGCAGCTCTGCAGAAAAGGGCCCAAGGGTGCTGGTGGATAGCAAGCTGACCGTGAGCCAGCAATGTGATCTTGTGGCCAAGAAAACCAAAGATATCCTGGGCTGCATTAGGAAGAGCATTGACAACAGGTTGAGAGAGGTGATCCTTCCCCTTTACACAGCCTTGGTGAGGCCACATGTGAAGTGTTGTTTCCAGTGCTGGGTTCCGCAGTACAAGAAAGACATGGAGCTGCTGGGGCAAGGCCAGTGACACAAAAATGAGTAAGAGGCTGGAACATCTCTCATATGAGGAGTTGCTGAGAGAGCTGGGACTGTTCAGCCTGAAGAAGAGAAGGCTGAGGGGGGATCTTATCGCTGTCTATAAACATATGATCGGAGGATGTCAAGTGGACAGGGCCAGACTCTTGTCAGTGGTGCCCATTGACAGGACAAGAGGCAAGAGGCACAAACTGAAACACAGGAAGTTCCTTCTGAATATAAGAAAACACTTTTTTACTATGAGGGTGACTGAGCACTGGAACAGGTTTCCCAGAGAGGTTGTGGAGTATCCATCCTTGGAAATATTCAAAACCCAACTGGATGCAGTAATGGGCAATCTGCTTTAGGTGAGCCTGGCTGAGCAGGGAGTTGGATTCGATGATCTACAGAGGTCCCTTTCAACCTCAACTATTCTGTGATTCTGTGACTCAAGAATAGTTCCAGCGCAAGACAGAAGTGAGTGGAAGCTCATTTTTCAGCTGTCTTCTGTAAAAGAAATCAATGACTCTAGCCATTTCTAAGTGTGATCAGATATCAAACATATATCCTGTACAGTGTAAGTGTAGACTTTTCTAATCTATTGATTAGATCTTTGATCTATTTCCTCTGTGTAAAATTGTGGCCACCACCAAAAATAAATATATTTCTAAAGTTGGAAGGAGTTTAGAACACACACACACACACACACACACACACACACACACACTTTAACTTTGTAAATGAAAAGTGAGAGGTTTTCCTCTGTGTTCATTACTTAACTTCTTGAATGTCATAGGGACACTTGTCAAGGAATATTACATAGAATTTTGGCATAAGACCAGACACACAATTCTTGGTTTTCTTAATATGAATTAAAAGTTACCTAGACTAAAATATATATGATTTCCTTTACAAAAAGCTGCAGTTGTACAGAATTTGCATTGTATTCCTTTAAAGATTTAAATTTAGTCTTTATTTGATGAACACATTATACTTGTTTTAATGACTTCTTCTAAGTTAACAGTCCAGACAAAGTTACAAAGCTAATCAGTTTAACAATATTGACATCTCAAACATTTAAAAAAATCTACTTTAGAGTTCTGCTGTCAGTGTTGTCACAAACAGAGCTTTCATTCAAAATAAAGTGTGGATCACAAATATAAGCTAAAAATTGAATTACATTTCCAGCTCAAAAAAAAATCAAGAACACAGAAATCTGTCACGAACAACAGCTGATTTAACAGCTGTAACTGTTAACCAGCTTAAAAAAAAAAAAAAAGTCTCTCCTATGCATATGTGTGTGCTTAATCTGATGTCATGTCATTTGTAGATCCATCAGAGAAAACAGCAGACAAGCTAATTTGGGACTGACCTGGTAGAAATACTTTTACCTGAAAATCTTCTCTTATTCAACAAGCTTACAAAACTGTCAAAAACAAGAAACATCAGCACTGAGAAGTGATTTAAAGAACAAAGAGGTGATTTAAAAAATTGATCTAAAGAACAATTTACTTATAGTTGTTTGATTTTGACAGACCCATAAGATCTACCCATACATGGAAACACATATACAAATATATACTCTTCCAATGCCTTTTGTTAAGGCCATTTACATACTGGTACAGAAGTAGAAAAAATATCCTTGGGAATGGGTGTACTGTATGGACAATGACAATCCCTGAAAGCTGCATCTAACACATAAAACACATAAAACTCCATCAAACTGCAATTCTCAAAGGATCATCCATTTAAAGGTATAAAGTGTTGATTGACGTGCTTCACTCAACAGTAAATAATCAGCTACCCATTTTATTCCCCAATGACTTGGTAAAGCAACTCTTACAAGTCACTTGAAGTATAAATTAAACATTGCCACCAGTTCAATGACATTTGTATAAAAATAAATAAATAGTCCTTGTTCTCAAATATTATTGAAAATGGCCATTTTAAATGGCATATCTTCTACATTTCTTTGTTCTCTGAGAGATTCTGAACGTCCTCTCCAGATCCTTCAGTTAGCTGGTCTCTCTCTTGCCGTCATGGATACAGTGCTGCACAGAACACTGGTGTGTGTATATATATATATACATATATTTATATGTATGTAAGAGGTACTGTTAAGTAGCCTTTTCTCCTGCTGAGCCAAAGACTGTTCCCTCTCTCAATATTCAGTGTTCACTTCATTTTGATGTTGTTGTTTCTTTCAGTGATAGTTAAATATATATTTTTATTTGTATATATTTATATAACCTAACAAAGGTTACCTGTTATGGCGTGTCCCAGAATTACAAGAAAATGCCAATATGCCCTTAGTTTTTGTAGAGGCTAAGGGAAGAAATTTGTCTTTTTTTCCTAAAATGGAAGTTGAGTGTTCTTGAAAATTCTACCATCAAAAGCTTTCCACAGCAGCTACATTACTGATGGCAAAAATACAAAGATAAGTAAACCTGACTAAGTCATGGAAGAAATACTCTTTTCTATTCATATCCCTCCAGACTGACACAGGGACACACAGAAGAATATGGCACATATGATGTGCCCCATTGCATTTCATAACCCTCTGAGCATTGGAAGGCTTATAATATCCTTTCTTACACATATGTGACATCTGTGCAGCAATCTATTGGCATCAGCCCTTCAGCACCTTCTGAAAAAAGTAAACTTGACCTCAGGAGTAATATATCACAGAGGAGCCAACATGTGAATGTGAGAGTACAGCAGCTCCAGGGAGAAAAATTCTCAGAAAGTAGTTTCTCTCTAGAGGACCTCAGAGTCTTCACTGGATTCTAATAATGAATAAGAGGGAGAGAAAATTCTAATTTACAGCAGTGTTTCCTCTAGAGTACTTTTAGCAAGAATTTGCTGTATCTGCCAAGCTTGCTGTTGTCTGTCCAGTGACATGCATTTTGGAACTGTGTTAATATCCAGCATATAGCAATTATTCCTTGTTGGCTTTATCTCTTATTATAGACTCTGCACTGAAATGAGTTTCTTCTTTCAGTTATTTGCTATTACTGAATTATTTATTCTTCAATATCTATTCTGCTACAAGAAACACGATTCTATAATTTTTGTGGCAGTTAAGGCTGGATTTGGGCTTTGGTTTCTTGCAACCACATTCTCATATTAAAGAAACACTTTTTGGGTGTCATTCATAGATGCGGTTTGTTTCATGGAACTTTCGCAGTTATTATCATTACAGGGACACTGCTTTTTTGGAAAGTCACTCTGAGGTAGTGCCATCCTGTCAAATGTTCAATATTTTTCACTGGGTTCTTGATTCAATTCTTTGAACTGCAAGAGCTGAATTGAGCTTCAAAATTTACAGGTTAAAACATTCAAAGAAATGGCTTTGCATGAGTCTACATGTGTGCAAAAATGTAACCTCATCTATCTCTTAGAAGTATGATGCTATAATCAAAACTTTAATCATGACTGATCCCTAGTCGGAGCAGACTGAAAGTGACTCAGACCTGTCTGGTTATGTTCTTGTGGTCTTTGATCTAAATTTCCTCATTTCAGCTAGGGCAGAGACTGAACTTTTATTTTGAAGGCCACTTGGCTTCCAGCTACCCTTTGAAAATATATATATTTTTATTTGATCAGTTGTCATAGTCTAGAGCATAAGCATTCACAAAACTGGCAAAATTAAGCCAATGTAAATTAATTTGAAAAGTGAGTTTCCAAAGATTGTTAAATGTTTTATTCATATATAAATATGCTACAACTACCACTTGTTCCATTCACTAAAATGTTGTAAAATATCTAGCAAAATCAGTTAGAATTTTTTCACCCTACCTATTAATGAGGGTTATCTTTTTAACTACATTTCCCTCAATATTGGTTCCATTATTTTGCTAGTAGAGAGCATAGAGTCACCTGCTACTTGAACAAAAACATTTCAATTGATTTTTTTAGTTTTTTTTTCTTAACAGTTAATCTATTTTATACTCTTCAACTCGTATTATAAAAGAAATCTCTTTTTGCTACTGATATATATATGTATATACAGCACTTTCAAGTATGCTATTACCTGCTTTGCATCAGCTGATGTAAAGAGTTTTTCTGCGCTTTCAGAAAGAACCAAGTGACCACTTACTATCAGAAAATCTCTTTTGAACATTGCTCTCTAGTTTTCTTCCCGATTACCTTTGCTCATAAGGTGTTTCCACTTTTCCTTGCAAAAAGGTCAAGTTTATTGCTTTGATAGTCCTAAACATTACAAGGTTATTATGCTTGCATTCTGCATAACAGACGTTACCTCCCAGGTTTGAGTGGAGCTGCAGTGCTTTAGAATTCTACTCTTTGTTAAATATTTTATACTTCTGCCTCTTGCAAAATTCTTATTTCAGCTGTGTCCTTAATCACTGGTAATACTCGTATTTCTTAGATGGTGTTTGAAAAGGTTGTCAGTAAAGAACAGTATTCCGTTCTTGCCCATCTCCAAAGTCAGAACCTGTTCTGCTTTTATTTTGCTAAAATGTATCTCCTCATGTCCACACATTTGTTCCTGTCATAACTTCCCATCCAATTTAATGATAGAAGCAACCACAAATTTGGGGAGGTCCAAGGGACAATTTTTTTCTATTGTCTGTCAGTGAAGGGTCCCCACTATAGTCAGGTCTTCAGTTCACTTCTATCATTCATGAGGTTCTGCAGATCATGTTATTTTTTAATTTCAGGTATTAAATATTATTACAACTATACAGGATTCTTATTTTGTGGGGGGGGGCTGTTGTGTTCTTGCTCAAATGCTTCCGCTGTATCAGAGGCCTGAATGAGACAGCATTGATATGACAAAGGACTACTCAAGCTTATTTCATATTTTGTTCACAGGAAACAGTATGAGAATAGTATCTATTCTTCCCCCTATATGGGTGATGATCAGGTTTGATTCATATAAAAAAAACTCAAAATCATTTCTAATAGGAATTCTTATTCCTCATAAATCTCTTCTAAATCTCTCCAATTCTGTTAGTATTCATCTGGCTGGTCAATATGTTCTGCTACACCATCTGGGAACTTGTCATTTCAGATCATGACTTGTTTTTCAAATGTTGTATACACAAATATCATATAACGTCTTAAGTTATTGCTAAATTACATTCTAGTCCTCTAACAGAGATATTAAGATAGTAGTTCACAGTTCCATTGTTGATGGTTCTTTAGTTGTTTCTCACTCCATTTTACTTTTACTGTACCTTACAAATGTGCTTGTAAAAATTCAATCATTAGCCACTGATGTTTTAACCTTGTCAGTATTAGAAAATATCTCCTCTTTTTTAAGAGCATTGTTGTATATTCTTGTAATTCAGCAACAGACCTATTTTTGCGTACCATCTCCTCAAAAAAAAAAAAAAAAAAAAGAACAAACTATAGCTTTAAAATAAAGTCTCTTTATAGTCTATGAAAATTTTAGAGGAATAAACTTTATCATTGTACTTATAACCAACTGTGGTGAAAAACAGAGTCATATCCTCAAGCTTCTAGAATTATTATCACTAGTTAAACTAGCATTATCACTAGCATTAAACTGCAAACCATAGTCTTCATTTTTTGCCCAATATATACTTGATATGTGACATCAGTGATAATGAAACGTCACCAATAGAGTTTTTCCTGATTTACAGTATTATAAATTTCAGGATCTATGAAGCCATTCACAATTAATGTGTTATTAATTATCTAACTATTAGAATTATGTGCTTTGTATATTTTTCTCTCCATCTTTTCAATGGCTTTGGAAGACTGGAGAGCTAGGAGACAGCCATACTGCAGGAGTTTAATTTTGCTTTTTTAAAGATAAACAAAAAATAAATATATCAATCCATCCCTCAAAACATCTTCTCCCCCTATTTGGAGGACAAAAAACTGATGAACAATAAGCAACATGAAGTTCATACCACATAACTCTTGTTCTTTGGCAGATTGGGTGTCTCTGATGGACAAAAGTAATGCTGTGAATAGTGAGGTGAGTGAGGTTTGCAATACAGAGATTTTGAACAAACTGTGAAAAAATTAAGTCCAACAGGAGATCTGAAAGGAGAATTTAGCTGCTAAAATTAAAGTGAATACAATATTCAGGATTGGAAGCATGATTTTTTTGGCTTTGTTTTGTTTTTCAGTTTAGCTACATGTTTAAAGTTTAACATCTTAACTAGCTTAAGATGGTGAAAAAGAAAATACGAAGTACAGCAAAGAGAAAAGGAAGATGGTACCCTAGCATCCAGTTCTGTGAAAAGCAAATAGATGTGCTAGTAGCAAGACTTATACTAATACTAAATAGTTATCTCAGTTAGATAGTCTGTGTTACTACAAGCGAATCTGTACTTTGGGTTGGATATTCTCATGACATATAAGATGCAACCACTGATTAAGCCTTTCCTGTAATTCAGTCATCCATAATGATGGTTTATCAGGCAGACTTTGTGGTGCCCAGAATGATTTGATGTAATGCTTAGCTTTTATTTCTGTGAAGATGCTAAAAAGATCACTGCACTCTACTTAGGCAACATTTCAATGAAATCTGCAAAATGTCAAGCACTTGAGATTTCTGTATTCAGTCAAGTTTGATCAAAATTCACCACCATGTTCAAAATTTATTAGAAGAAATAAAGTATAAATAAAACCACCTGAAAATAGAAGAGGTAACAAATGAAGAGGAACAAGGGGTGGGAGGAGTGTGGAAAAGAGATTTTACTGCCCAGTATGGAATAGTAAGAATGAAACATGGATTTATTGGTTAAGTGACCCTTCATCTGCTGATGTTGTAAGAAAATTTTTCATCATTTCATTATCCTCTTTTACTTAATCTTTTCTGGTCATTTTGGAGCCTTCAGCATATAAGGACTAATACACCTTTATTCAATTTATCAACCTTTATTTGGATGCAATTTTGAAATACAAAAGTACTGTAAGTTCAGTTTTACTTCACAAGAATATAGAAATATGATCTCCTCTGGTTCATGAAAAAATTCTTCCTTTTTCAAGGAATAGCTGATCAAAATACAATTACTACCCTGCAAAATTTTTCAAATATTTTTTAAAAAAAAAGACAAGTTAAAAAAAAAAAGACAAAGTATAGACTTCCAGAAAATGGTTATGTGTCAATCACATATTATTATTCCTTATTGTATCTCATGATCATTTTTATTCCACTATTGCTTAAAATATCCAAATTAAAGGTTATTATTAAATATAAAACTTTTTTTCTTTATGGAAATATCAGTGTAAGTAATTTATATTTTATCTGGAAACTAGTATAAAATCAAAATAGTGTATTTGAAACAGTCATCAAAGCAAAGATTCTGTTCTGCCAAGGTGAACGTGTGCGTGGGGTGCGGGGTGGTTATCAAGATTGACATATTGCCACGAGTGCCTCAATGTCCAGAATCAGCACTTTTTGGTGGAACTGCTTTTTACAATCTCTAAAAGCTTCAGTTCAAAGCAGAATACATCAAACGAATCTTGATGGCTTTTGGGGACAATTTTTTTTTCCACTTAGTATTATCTTTTTATACTTTTAGATTATATGTTACTGCTGCAAGCTTCAGCACTTCTTAGTCAATCTTAGCAACTTCTTATCTTTGCTTGATACACTTATGTTTTCTTTAACTTTCCAAAGAGAAAACAAAAAAGAGAATGTGATTCCCTGGCACTTAAAATCTACATTTTGTATTTCCCAGATAATATAAAAGTTCTAACAGTTCAGGTTAAAAACTTTTTTATATAGCTTGAAAATTAATTCTTCTTCATCCTTTTTCAAGAAACTGGCAAGCCGGTTGTGGGATACTGGTCTATGATTATCTGTGATCCTCCCTGCCAGGGGTAAGCAGCGGATGCACAGGGTGCCGGTGAGGCAGCGCCCAGGGCGAGGCGGAGGTCTCGCCAACCGCCATTGCTCCACCCAGAACGACACCGGGGCGAGGCAGGAGTCTCACAGCCTGGCGTTGTTGCTAAGGGCAGAAAAAAGGCCAGCAGCCAATGGCGCCCTCTGCTGAGCTCGGCAAGGACCAATCATCCCACAGTGTTTGACTCAGCCCCGCCTCGCCAAGATTACAAATTCAGCGCATAAACGACCCTCCTTTTTGAGGATGCCAACACCAACCTACAGACGGGTCGACAGGTCTGGACCTCTCTCCTCCCCAAAACAGGGATGCCTTTTTGGTGAGGTTTGTGCCTCCGACAGCGTCGGACGTTACCCCGGCAAAAACACCATTGGTGAAAGTGCTTAATTATCAGTTTGAGCTCAGAAAGTAGAATTTGTTGCAGTCAGTGCATTTATCACCGGCAGTCCTGAACCTGTTGATCTGTCGCTTTAATAAATTGTTTATTTTGTTCAACTTTGTGAAACTGACCCAGTGAAAGTCCTTTTAGGAGGGCTCTGGCAGGCAAACGTTGATTACCAAATAAGGGAGGGCCTTTCCACCTAATCATACCCTTTCCCTCCCTTCACACGACAGTAACAACTGTTTATCAAATCTATTTGTTTTAAAGTTTTCCAAAGACTTCCCAGAGTATTTACTTACAGGAAAAAAAAAAAATCTTTTTTTTTTGTATTGTCATCGCTTGCTGTTAGACATACTATTTTCATAAATTATATTTCTTTAGGCAAAACTAACAGCGTTTATTTGTGCAAAATTTATTTTGCTTAAATAATTCCAGTTAGCAGATGCGTATATCATAGCCTCACAACCTAAGCATCACATTTACTAATTAATGCAATCTTATTTTCTAATCACTTAAAGCCAACCATGTACAAATACGTGTGCATATATGTATATATTTATAATGTCTGTGTGTGCTTGTGTGTGCATGTATATGCATATAAATGCACATGCACACACAGACACTCTCACTCTCACACATGTAAAGGAAAGACAATAAGCTACTTATTACTTTTTTACAGCTGTAGGAGTCACACTGCTGGCTGGACAGACAAGTGAGTAATCCAACAGCAGGCAGGTGAGTAATTAAGCTAAAGCTGTGGACCCCATCACCATCCTTCTTGATCAAGTAGCAGGGATTCTGCAGAAGAACCCATGGCATGGGAGTAAGTCCCACGAACAACCAGCACACAACTTCCAGTATCTAACTCTTGTATGAAACCCTTTATCTCAAGTTGATTTACTAAAAAGATCAACGTGGTACCTCCATTTCACACTGGGCTACAAGAACACTTTTGATCGTAGATATTCAAGACACACTTGAGCTATAGTCTGTCTCTAATGATGACCTCTTTAATGTCATCAGCATTATTAACTTTTCACAAGTAAGGTAAAGAAACTGGAACTTGTATGGAATTGTCACTATACATAGTTTTGATCCAAGACAAGCAGCAATTTTTATCATCTATTAACAAAAAGAGCAAATAGCTCTACAACTGTAGTACAAAGTAGTACTTGGGTGTAAATTTGCTAAAATCAATAAACGGAATGTAACATAATCCTACAGCTATTAGAAAATTGAGATCTGAGAACAGCTACTCATTTAAGACTAGGGATATAGAGGTAGCTGCTTTGTGAGACTGATATCATCTTTTTTTTTTCCTCATATGTTCCTTAGTTCTTGAAAAAGTGGAAAAAAACATTTCAGAGGACAGAAAACATTAACTGCAAAAAGAGTTACCTTTAACTGCAAATCCTGTTCTGCCTAATACTTTAGACCATCAGAGCTACATGAAAGCATCAGCATAGTAAAATCACCCCTGCCACACACACACAACCACACTTCTTACACTTTATACAGAGTACTGAACTTCTCAGGCAATGAGAAGGGCTTCACAACTGAAATGTAACACTGAAGAATTTTGCCCCACTTAATGTTTCACCTTTTTCCCAGTTTTACCTTTCCCTTTCCATAACTTCAAGGAAACAAAAAATTAGTTCAAGGTTTGCTGTTACTAAAAGTTTTATTTAGATATTTTTATAAGGCTTTGAAGCTATAGGGATAGCAAAACAGAGTTTTAGTAAGTGGCCTAAAAACTCAAGGAAAATGAGTACATTATGAGCTTCAAATACATAGTGAAGTCAAACCACCTGTTTCATGTGTTAGACATTCATCTCAAATTAGCACTAATTTTTTCTACTCAAGCATGCTGAAAAGATTTTGACCTTTGTCATTATGTGAGATAGCACATTATCTAATGCAATTCCAAGTAAGTATAAATTGCCTTTAATATTTGCCATCTTCACAGCATAATAAGCAAGGCTTTTTTATTTGATATTATATAAATGATTACATTTGTATTGTACACATCTTTGGGAAATGTTGTTTATATAAAGATATTGGATGGATCAATAAATTCTCAAGTGTTTGAAGTAAAAATGCTTGGATTGCCAGCCAATATACCAGACTTTATAAAACAACTAAAATTAATGTCAAAAAAGACCAACATAGTCATCTAGCATAGTCTGTTCT
The DNA here is from genome assembly GCF_036417845.1 of Apteryx mantelli. Lineage (NCBI taxonomy): Eukaryota > Metazoa > Chordata > Aves > Apterygiformes > Apterygidae > Apteryx > Apteryx mantelli. Next base: position 91,130,879 of record NC_089980.1, read on the forward strand.
CTAACTATGAGCTGAATAATGTACAGTCTTATTTCAGTGACAGCCAAATGATGATCATGATATTTTCACTGGGTGGCTTTTTCACAATTTAATAAAATTAATGTTTCAGACTCTGCGCATTACTCTTTCACCTACAGGCTTTTTTCTTGTTTTGTCATACTTCTAGTTAGAGATTATCAGATTTTGGGTTAGACTATTCATTCAATATTTAGTTAAAATAATTTTTTGAATCACTTTGTGCTTCTAAGCAGTTTTTTTGAATCTGTCATCCCAGGCCAAAAAAAAAAGGTATGCTATTTTTTTTTCAATACAGAACAATATCTAATTTTAAAATGAAAAACTTCTCCCAACATGAAAGACATCTGATCAGCTCTGAAAAATACAGTCATCTACTGTTCATCCATTAATTTGGCTTCAATAGGATTTGAAATACTTACAGGCTGATTAGTAACTTATATTCCATGCTGTGAGCTGCAATCAAACACATCCTGGTTTTGATTTTTTTTTTTTTTTAATTTCCATAGATGTCATTTCCTGAGTATGTTACTATCTGGAGGTGTGAAAAACTGGACTCATAGTGCTTTAAAAGATTCATTCAAAAAGCAGCTTATGTGATCTTATCACAAATAATCAATTTTCACTATTTTTGTAAGATCCTACCCATTACCAATATTTTTAGAAACATTGTTCAAATTTATTTGGGGGAGAAAGGTATAAAGATTTGCAAAACATACAATATCTTTTTTTATGAGGAATCTTTAAAATAATAGATTTTAAGTTGAGTCTCACAAAATTCAAATGCAGTATTTCATCCCCTGTAAGAAATAGGTTAATGAAATTACATTATTTGGTTTCATCATCCAAACTGAAAGGAAAAAAACAGCTAAATGAACGGTACTGATAATTGGAAATAAATGATACAATAACATTAGAACAATTTGGATTTTCTACTTTTAAAATATATTTCAGCCAAATGTAATAATGCAGCCTGAGCATTTGGACCCATTTTTTCTATTTTTAAATCTTGACAAAGTTTGTATTAAATATCTCTATTCACCCTTGTTACTGATTTCATAGTGTCTTAGACTTTTGCCTACTGCATCGTGGTGCATTTTTTTATAATCAGTATGTCATTAGTGAAGAAAAGGAGGAAGGATTATATGATGCTGCTGAAGCTCGATAATGATATATGACCCAGAAAGTCACTCATGAACCCCGGTCAGTCTTCTCCCCACCTCCCTGTACAAGTGAGCTATGCAAAGAAACAGATTTGCAAATTCAATAACAGTTTAAATATTCAACTAGCTTAAGTTATAACTCTTGAATTTTAGACCTTGAGGTTTGATCTTTTTTGACAACTGCAGACTGTAATTTGTAATAAATAAATACCATTTCCTGGAAACTAGGTCAGCAATTTCCAAAAATATGAAGGATCATCTCCCCAGGAAATTTAGTGCTTTTTCTAGATTTATGTATCTAAAACTCCTGTTAATTTTTATCTAGTGTACTTCGTCTTTTATTTCATTTTGAGTATAAGAGAAAATGTAAGCAAAGAAGTCTCATCTTTCAAATCCAGAACTTCTTGTGGTCTGGCATTCAAAAAGAATGACATCTGTTAAATTAAATAGGAGGTGAGACTTTCTGAACCCTCTCCCTTTGTTTTGTTGTGAATTTTCCTACCTTCTGTGAATATATTCTTTGTTCTAAATTCATCAGTTCAAAACTTTTAAAAATGATAACCAAAACCAGTAGCTATTAGGTGAGATCACAAAGCGCCATTTTTAGAAGAATATCAAAACACATCATACAAACACATGAAAGAATGAAAGATTAGAGGCCAGTTAGTCTGAATTTGAGAAAAGCCCAACAAAGACATATTTTTAGTGACTTGTTCTGAACCTTTTATTGTTTTAGTCAAAGGAAGAGCCAGTTTAGGTTAGAATTTGGAATCACTGGAACCATAAAATGAAAATTTAGAATGAAAGTGTTTGAATCAAAACCTGACTTGTTTACAGGCTCAGTGCCTTTCCAGTAAAGATGAAACCGGGGATCAATAGTACCCTTATTCTTCCCTTCTTACCCTTCTAGTTCTTTACAGAGTTTTGCTGGAACGCTGTGCTGGTTTGCTTCAGCAAAGTTATTTGTGGGTGGCATGAATGAAAGAAGACTATAACCCAGATCACATAGCTATTGTCAGTTTTTTTTTTCTTTCAGGCTGTCTATAAAATTGCTTAAAATTAATTTTTGCCACTTATCTATTTTTTCTAGGTAATTTGCCAAGTTTCTGTTGACATATATTTTGGATATCAGCTATGTCTCATCAGTTATTTACATTAGCGAAGAATCTCCCAAAATTATTCTGTTGTAATCTATGCTGGATTTCAAAAAGGACTCACAGTCCAAAGCTGTAATTTAAGATGAATTTCTCCTCCCTTTTCTGTTTATAGATCCATAAGGTCTTATTAGATCCATCTTTGTTCTGCAGGTGGTTGTAATTCTGCTTTTGTGCAATATGCAGAGATGCAGCGTAAATCTTAATCTGTCTCAGGTTAAAGCTAAATCTGAGTTCCAGAAACTCAGATCCCCAATGTTGTACTTCAGAAATCTTGCTCTGAGAGGAAAAGACGATTTGGTCAGTAAGCTGTGTTATTTAAAAGACTGTATGGACTCTGAAGAGGTAAATGTTACTTAAGCAATCCTGTTCCAGAAAGAAGTTATGTTAATTTTATTGGGACAGAAAGTACCCAAGAGGGAGCCAGACAGTATCTTGGTAATTAGAAATTTCACATAATAGCAGGAAATTCAGTACTCCAGCCTTTACACAGGGCAGTTTATGCATTTTACATGAGATATCATTGAATAAAAGCAAAATTAATTCACAATGCACTGCTAAAGGTATTAGAATGGAATAGAGAAATGTGGAACAGACATTAAATGAGCATGCTGACTGCTTAGAGCATAACCCACAACATCTTTATTACAATTCTGCAATTCTATATATATTCTTGAGCTAACTTCATCATAGCAGTTTCAGAGAAGTTTCTGTAACATCAGATGTCTTCAGTCTCTTATTCTTTTTCCCTTCTGCCACCGGTGGAAAAGCTATATATGTAGTTCAGTGTGCCTATGGTTTTCTCTTCTTTCTTTCTTTCTTTTTTAACATAAAACTAAGAGTTTCTGAGAAGTAAAGGCAAAGAAGTGCAGCATGTGCTCAAACAAAAGGAATTTTGCCAAGATTGCTAGTTCATGTAATAAATGGTTTGGCCTGAATCAGTCACTAAAATGACTTGACTTCCCACTTTCAAAAGTGATTTGTTCTTTTTACTGACTGATCTGGGCCAATCCATTTCTTACATTAAGGCCTTGTTCTGCTCCGCACAGCAAACTTTACTTCCCACTTTCAAAAATTATTTAATTTGTAGTGCGGAGAAGAACAAGGCCTATCTATAAGATTTGGGACACTGGAATCAATGATAACCTCAAGAAACTCCTTTAGATTATGAACTGAAACTATTTAACCAAAATGAGTTTTAGGAGAACTCCTTGGGTTCACAACAACATGCAGGGCATGTTATCATCAGTGTTGCTATTCATGGGAACGGCCTCTTTGCAGGCAGCCTATGGGTAAGGGATCAGTTCTCATATCGACGCACAGGTCACATGAGCCCCCCTGAGCAGGTGGGAGGAATAGGAAGGGTCTTTTTGCAGACATGGCACTACTGCTAATAACATATGAAGTCCACAGCAGGAGTTCTTGTGTCACTTAGAAAAGAGCAGGATCAGAAATAAAGCTTGCTTCCCTGCATAAGCCCTTATACAGGTGATGGTGACAAGGGAGCGAGAAATTTCTGTCATTTGGGTGAAACAGACAAAAGAACACATTGATCCTTCCAAGACGGGTTCAGAGAGGAACCCACAGCTGAGGATGCTAAGGTTTGTGGATAGCTTTCCTTCAGACAGCTTTGGATCACGGACAGTGAGAACGCTGGACTAGACTTAATCTTGTCTGAAGTAAAAACTTGGAACTGCATGTTTTGTACATGTAGGCTTACAGCATGCAGCTGCTTTCAGTCTACTGATCTGCTCTTACTGTGCTACATTGCTTGGTAAAGCAGACATAGCCTAACAATTCAAGATAAATATTACCTACTAACAGACTCCAAAAACTATTATATCCATTTCTTCCTTGCATCACTTACAAAGAACTGGAGTACCAAATTAATCTTTTTTACTGTGATTTTAAAATCAGGGTGTATTAGTCCATAACCTTAAACTACTTGAATTATTCTGCCTTTTGTTCTTATTATTTTAATTCCATTTTTAAAGGAATGAATTAAAGTGAAAATATGAAGGCTTAGATATTTCTTTGTCATATGTAAAATAGTTCTTTGAGATCATTAATCTTCTCACTCCCTACCACAATGTGACCACTAGTGCGCAGTTTAGTCACCCACTAAAAGAAGTCTTATGATATTCAAGACAATGTAGGGTCCTGCCTACCTATGTCTGCTTCTCCAGAGGGACACAGGTTTCCCATGAGTACTGCGACATATGTAGATGTGTAGCCCACAAAATATACAGTTACAATTGCTTGTAAGGCCACAGGCTTTGAGTTAAACTAACAGCACAAGCCTCATGAGCGGTCAGGCTTGGCATGAACTAGTCTCGGCCTGCCTGGAGATTCATTTTGGCTTGTAACAGCAATTATCTAACAGTCAAGTGACTGTCACTACTTTGTTTTAGCTTTTGCTTAGCTTTGTACAACCGAATGTTGTAGCTATTATTTGTTGAGGGTTTTTTTGGTAGCTAATAGATAGCTATTACAAGTAATTATTCTGTGTTGAGTGGACTATCCAGGACCCTGGAATAAATATGCAGCATAAAGGAATAAAGGCACGAGATGGCAGGCCTTGAAGAGACCTTGAAAGTGCAGGTAGAGGATGAAACTGGAGGTCAAGGGCTACAAACAACTCACCAGTGGTCAATTACTGGTCATCAAAGTAATGCAGCCTTGGGAGCTGGGTAAAACCAGTTTTAGGGGTTTCTAACCCCTAAAAGAACAAGTATTGAAACAAGTATAGAAACCTGTCACTTATTCATAAAAAAAACTAGTCACCAGAGTTAAAGAACTGTAGCAAATCAAAACCCCTTTTTAAAAATCAAATCATAGTTAAATATCCTAATAAGTACAAAAGAAATTGATACATAAGGCAATTAAAAATAGTATGGAAATATTTGAAATATAAATCTAATCTTTTTCTAGCTATGGTAAAGCTTGATGGCTGGATCAACAATAAGACTAAACTGAAAACACCTCAGAATGAACAGACATGTAGTCCTTTTCCTTCTAGTGAGTCTTGATTTTTTTCTTTTTTACCTTTTACCAAGATTATTCTCTTTTACCATTTGTCCATGGCATCATTGTAATAGTGGAGAAGTAGAGAGCAGAAAAGCAAATATGTTTGTGACATGTCTCTTGTTTGTTACTTAGTAAAGAATTCATATTTTAACAGAATTATGGAAAGGTACAGCTGGAAACAACCTTAAGAAGCCATTCTCCAGAATAAGTGTATCTAGGTGATCTTTGATAGATGTTTATCTATCCAACTATAAAAGAGATTTAAAATTATTTTATATATACTTTCAAAATTTGTTAATAAACCTTGATGTTAACAAGAACTATCATAATGAATGAATAAAATAAATGGTAGAAAAGGAAATGACATCACAGAGAAATAAAAGATGACTCTGTGTATCTTAGCAAGGGCTGTGACCCGTATCTCATTTTTAAACTGTTGCTTTGTTTAGAGCCCACAATGTGTAATTCATGAGATGTTCTAAATGCCCAGAGAAGAAATAAGCCCTACAGGATAGAATATATAATTACAGAGTTCTTGTCATGAATCATGTTCACCTTTTCAAAGGGCCAAAAAAAAGTGATTAAAAAATTAAACTGCCAGCCTTTCATTTTGGGGGATTTGGAGTCAAGATTCAGACTTTGAAAAGTTCTCTCTCTAGCAAAGTCTAAAAAACAATCTGGGTGGAATTCGGCTCAACCTCACTTTGGGTTGCTACTGCCAGATAAAGTAGGTATATAAACCTCTATTATAGTGAATACAGATATAGTCAACATAGTTAACGGAGTCAAGATGAACGCAGCTGACTGAATGCAGATGGCTATTTTAGAAACTGATGAACAGCTGTCTTAACTCTGTCATCTCAACCTCTACTGATTATAATGCCACTCTAGGGGTTTTGTTCCCATACAGACTCTTGCATTGTAGGCATGGGCACAATTGCATTCTGTAAATATAAACATACACTGCCATATGAGATGCTAATATCCACTCTACAGGGTTGGCAGATATGAAAGATGATCTAGGGCAGATCTGTGCTGTCCTGGAGTGAAAGCTAGAAATCATGTGGGACACATCTGATAGTATCAGATATTTCTGTTTATACAACCGAATCCCCCCTGTAAAGGTGAGTCGAGACCCAACTTTAATGATCATCTCATCCCTAAAATGATCTGTGTTTTGGCACAAACATTCAGTATGAAAGTAGAATCCGAATGGGGAAGCAAACTGTCAGTGCTGAATTAAGATCTCTTATTTTGTGGATGCATCAGAGCAGTTCTCTCAGGTACTTCTCCCCCCGAATGAACCAGGGCACTGAGACTAAGACTGACCCAGTGGCCTGAGGGGCACCTTCATTCTCAGTCAGACATCCTTCCTATATCCTGACTTCATTTTGTGAAGACAGCCTTCCTGAGCACTATCTTCCTTTGTGTCCTTGGTTGTTGGTTTTCTGGGTCTGGAAGTTGGGGCGGGGTGTGTGTGTGTCTGTTTTCTGTTTGTTTTTTTTTTGTGAGAATACCTGGCTTTGTAAACAGGTACTCAAATGCAGAATCCTGCAGTCTGGATAATTATGGGATCAGCACCAGAAGTTTACTGCAGCATGCATCTGCCCCAGGATTCAAACATGTCCAGAGGGTGTATCCTTGAACCAAGACACTGCAACACAGTCATTAAGAGGATGTCATACCCTGGGTGCTTGCACCGATAGTCCCACTATGTAACTTTATCCATCCTGTTGCTTTTCCAGCACTGAGCATATGAACCTGCACTTGCCAGGATTATATGAGATCACAGTCTGAAGGGAAGAGCGTGGTCACGGTCCAACTTCTCCTTTCTGCTGAAACAGCTGAAGAACAGAGCTGGGTGTGCAGGCAGCAGAGTTATGACTGTCTTTTACTAGAGTCGAGAGGTTTTTTTCAGCCCTGGCACTCAGAACCAGCTGGGAGCAGAGTCTGGGAGAGCCATTTTGTCACTGCTGCTGTGGCAGGACAGGGCCACCATTGACCTGAAAACTCTTCTGGGAAATTCAGATAACTCATGTGTCTCTCCCTCTCTCTCTCATTCTCTCTCTCTCTTTGTCTCTCTCTTAGGGCTATGATTTTCTTGCTCTCATCAAGCCAACCATTGCAACCATTCCTTTACCATCTACTTTGCATGGACAGAAAGAAAAATGTTCATGTTCCAGATACGGTTTAACTCAAAGCCTGAAAAAGTTTGAATCACTTGAATCTTTTTTTATCAAGAACTTGTTTTTTTGACAGACACATTAAGTGGGAGGCCTCTGACCAAAAATATATATCCACAGAGCTTCCATATACAGCTGAATTAATCATCCTAGCCTCCCTTTATAATTAAAGAGAAAAAATAGGCATTTCTAACACATGAATCACCTCATGTAACTGTCTAAAATAGGTCAGATGAATCATGCCCTAAAAATGCCTATTCTATTCATTGTCTGTAAAGCTGTCTAGCATTGCTAGTTCAGAAGTAGATGACTTAGTTAAATTAGATGAATGCAGTGAATCTTTGAAATGTAAATCTTTAAATATGTCTGAATACATGTTTAAATGCCTACCTTTCATCCACAATCCCAGATGAAGATGTCAGTTCCCCAAAATTTAGACTTGCAAATCAAAAGCAAGTCCCTTTCACACACGGTTGACTCACCTACAAAGTGACATTTCACTCTACACTACTATCTGTTGAGAACAGATGATGTAGAAGATAATTCACTTTGCGTTAGACTGGTAGTAGACACAAATAAACAGGTGTTTAAAACACAGTAAAATACTTATATACCATTTGTATATGTAAGTTTTATAATGTAAGTACTCTTTACTATGTCCTACATTAAAGTCAATTACCCCACCATACCCCACCATTGTTTTAGGATCAATTTATTGCAGGAGGTTCTCTGTAGATACAAAGATAGACATTTATGCAAATTGAGTTAAATGTACGTCCAAAGAATATTCCCAAAATTACTCATCATAAGAAGTGCATATTTTTACAGTGTAGGCAAAATATTAATCAGTTCAGTTTCCATGATGGTCTATGCTTTTGTGTTGCCATCCAGTATCTCACATAAGAACTTTCCACTTTCACCAACTCCTGCAAATGTTCAGTATAGGCACAGTTGAAAATGAATTACTGAGAAGCTGTGTGTTCCTTTTTTTATTCAAAGAATACATGTTATGCACATAATTGTGATTTATAGCAGATGGGAATGGACTGAATGCCTGCAAAGAGGTGAACTTCACTCTCATAGACATGGAGAAAATTACTTCAAAAGGGGCTTCTAGTAGAGAGCACGATGCTGCCAACCATTAAGAACTAACTTCAAGGGATTCACAGGTGCTGTATATAACTGAATATTGCTCTATGGAATTATTTGATCCATTTTCCACAGAGGACAAATATAGGACATGAAAAAGTCATAGCCAATCCTAACATTTCAACTTCGTTGCATTCATAGCTGTAATCCACCTGCTTCTTATCTACTTATGCATCATTTATGTGTTATTTATTTCAGTTGCTTTGGGGAGTAACAGCTTTATTATGGCATTCTTATGCTACCTCTGAGAAATATGATGTGTTTTAATTTGAGAAAAAGCTTATTAGTATATAGTTTTTTATTTTGCACTCTGTGCCTTTGTTAGTCACAGTAAAGAATTACCTACTGAAGCAGAAAACTAAAGCAATCTGGATTTTTTTTTATAATAAATTGTATCAGATTATGCCCAGAGGCCTGAGTAGAAAGAGTTTATTCAATAATAAGGTCAGTTCATTAAACATTAGAATATTGTGTTCTCTACCAGAGTTGCATGTTGATTTCATATAGACTAATAGGGTTTGCTTCTGTAACTACATGTTTCTATGAGGCTTGGAATGTAGTATTTTATATACTGCAAATAATACTCAAACCAAAAAATAACACTGCTTCCCTAAAAAAATTCACCTGTGCAACTCTAAGTACCTGTGAATTATTAAATGCCATCTTCTGAATTCCAGAGGAGGAAAAGAGAAGTGAAAAGATTGGTGTTGATTATATCTGTCCTGTGACAAAGCATCAGCTAATATATACTATTTGTAGAACTTACACCATCATTTTTACTCTCTGTTCAGCTTGAATAGCTTAAAAGCATGGTGGAAAACAGTTCACTGATTTTGAAACCAGGTTTCAATTGGACATTTTTATACCCCTTTATTATTTACAGGGTTTTTTTTTTCACGCACTTTGAAGCAAATTACAGTCACTGCATATGCATGGATAACAGCACACTCATCTCTCTTCCCCGTAGAATTAATCTGAGCCAACCAAGGGTTATCTTCACCTGTATCTGAGAAGTGCCAAGCTTGATACATGGACTGGATGTGGAAGGTGTTGAAATCCAGTGTTCTGTTCTCAGCTCACCTACTGATTAGCTCTAAAAATCAAATGTACTTCTCAACCTTTATCGAGTAACAGTTCACACAATGAGTTTCAGCTTCTCCTGCTGGCCTGCCACATACTAGTCTGACGCTTTTTCTGTGAAGAACTGTTTTCATGATGCTCTTTGTAAAGTGCTTTGAAAGAAGCATATAAGATATTTTAAATACAAAATTTTCTGGATAGTAGTGGCCACATATGTCAGAACAACCTTTTAGAATGACTATACTAAATGAATTAGGCTCATAATAGTTTTCTATACTAGTTATAGTATTTAGCAAAGAACAAATGCTAACACATATTTACTTGGTGTTTACTAGGGATAGTCAAAATCCTCGTGCAATGGAACTGTTAACATCAAAGTTTGTTATAACTCAGAATTAAACAAAAAAAAGTCTGTAAATCTGTTTCAGAAATACCAGTCCATGTGATGTTTAAAAACCAAAAAATATAACCCTTGTAGGGCAACCTGCAGTATTTTCCGGCTCCTGTTTCTGCAATGACGAGACAGAAATCCTGATCTCACAGGTTGAGCTTGGATTCTCAAGTTTTCCAGGCTCAGTGCAACAGAAGCAAGAGCAAAGTTTCATGTACAGCTGGTGTTATTATTCTGAATGGCATCTTGACCTTTGTTAAAAGTCATATAGACTCTGACAGTAAATATGGACAGAGATAGCATGAGCCGGTGTGAGTCTGCTCTGATAGTGGCATACATAGAATTCAACAAAACAAATATAAATCAGACGCACAGCAAGACAGAGAGAGAGAGGTGATAGGTGGGTTAGGTAAGCGTCTGATAAGATCAGTCTACAAGATTGTTCTGTCATCTGCCATACCTCAGCTTGGAATGAATAAAATGATTTTTGTCTACAAAATCTATGTATTGAATATTAAAATACCATTTCTGAGGAAACATGGAAGGGCAACCGTGTATGTTCCCACAGTTCGACTTCACTGATGACAATTTTATTTCCATTGCACAGAATCCTAGCTTTAGCAGTAATTTTTCCACCTTTATCAACAGCTCTGCATGAAATTTTGGCCTTACACATTCCCATGTTAAATCTATCCCATGATAAACTAGTTTCAGCACTATACTATGAACACTAAACTGGACTGGATTCACTTCACTCAGCTTTAATCACCTAAAAATTAGGTGCCTGGCCAGAACTACTTGGCTAGGCTCTTTCCCCAGTCATATAGGAACCCTAAGATTGATGTGAAAATTGTGTGAGGCAAATTGTTCTCTTGAATCACTTATTTGTCTTCACTGGTTACTGTCGTGAAAGGAGTGATGCACTTCACTCGTAAGAGGGAAGCAGCACTACGTTTATTGCAGTAAGACAGCGACTTAACAAAGTTCAATTGTAAATAACGATTTAACGAGGTTTGATTGGCAAGGTTCACTCAGTTATTTACTGCATGAAGAACAGTCTCAGACGCATGTGCAATGGAGACCCTCCTGTTGAGTCACGAGGTTCAGAGTGGACCCCCTTGCTTTCTGAACTCCTTCGGAGAGGAGCCTAGGTGTGGCTGGATCCAGTCCTAGTCCCAGACTTGGTCAATGGTTTATGTCTAAGGGATTATGTGCGCAATTAGTCAGAGATATAACTCAGTAAAGTTCTGAGAAGTTCGCAAAAGTTCAGCATGCTATTAATCACTTACCGAGGATCTGTCATGGGTAAGGAATCTCTCAAGCTCGAGGAGTAACCTTGAGAGGCATCCCTGCTCAAGAGGAGGTTCTGCAGTGCAGCCCGCTGCCATGCAGGAGAGCTCAAGGGGCTCTGGGCTGCCCCCTATTTATGGGGGGGAGATGATTGACTCATAGTCATATTTGCATACTAGATGGGCCTTAGTTGGCGCATGTTTAACTAGCCCACTACATACGTGCTGTTTACAGGGAGGTCAGGTTGAGGGGGAGAGAGCACATCGGGGGTGGGGGGGGAGAGAAGGGGCACACCATCAGTTACATGTAAAATCTAGATAGGACAAGAAAATGAAATGAGTCTGACCCTTTGCTGTTCAAGGAAAGAAGAGACATGGGGACATGTCCATAGAAATATATCTCTAGTATTTGGGACCAAGTTGGTCTAGCTAAAAATGCTTTATTATTGACTTGGAAATATGTTTTTTGTAAAACTTGGAAGAATGTCCATAGTTAGAGAGTAGCACCAATACCAAACAGATGAGGTGTACAGGGACATGTCATTTCAAAGCTCCTCCTCCCCCTGCCCTTAAAAGGACAAAAGCCTAAAAGCTGGATTAAAGAAAGGCAATTGGAGGAAGCCAGTTTGAAATGTGATTAACTGATGATGAATTATGGGAATATGGGCTAAATTCTTATCTCCAAAATTCTTTTCTACTCGGATCAGAAGAGAGAAGAAATAACTGTGATGGGACTTAAGACACAGTTCAATTAATTATCTGTGCAGAAGGATGACGCTCAGAAAAGGCTTTTAATTGCCTTGTTTTGAAGAAGGACATTGATCATGACCTCTGGTATGTAAAAATCCTTGCTCTGGTAGCAAATTGGAGATCTGACTAAAAAAATGCTGAATTACCTAGTCTGTTCTTGCTTCACTTGATGATGACAACAATGATATGCCTTTTTTATGATCATGAGGAAAACATGTAAAGATAAGATCAAAGAGGGGGGGGGAAAAACAACCTCCAATGCCGCTGTTAAAACCATGACAACAACAAAGGAGGAAAGGAAGATGCAACTGAGATGTCTCAAATGCAAAAGTATATTCATGGTATTTGTATTACTGGGCCTGTGGGAAACTCATGTCTTTTTGGAGTTGCAACTAGAGGATAGGGAGATACTCTACAGCATCCAAAATAGCACTAGAAACTAACGTGAGGAATTGGTTCAAACACAGTAAGTCTAATCCTCAGATAGGTAGCTGTCAAATGGTATTAATAAGCAGAAACTATCTTTGGATTGAATTTCTCAGTGGGAAAACCAGTCAAATATATTGCAACCAGACTCCAAGATTTTTTGCATTGTTGAAATTTATGATATAGTTGCCAGCAATCAACCCAAGGGCAAGGGGCACAATAATAGATTATTCTATTTGATGGAAGGTTTGAATGGAACTATTCCCACCCTGACAGTCAAACACAGTCTATGCTAAGAAAGAAATTTGAAACGGGCTTGAAAAATATTGAAAAATATTTTAAAGGACAATTTTTTGCCTATGAATTGTTAGTTGCAGACAAAATCAGAATGATGCATTTTTCAGACAAGCCATTTGGGAAGAAATATTTCCAGCTTTAAAAGAGATTATTCACATGACGATAAAAAGTAATAATTTTTTTTATTATTATTACTACACTTGGAAAACAATAGCTGGGCATGGGTAGTTACCTAACCTCTTTTTGAGGAAAAAGGAAGGTTCCAACCTGTTAACAGCTTCTTCCAATACAAGAGACTGACAGTTCTAAACTGATATTAGTACCCCCTAAAATGAGAGGCAAACATCACAGAAAGACACTGAATCAATGGCAAGATTCTCATATAGGGAACCTCCAGAAAGAATAAAGTATGGTTTCCCTGATACTTCATCATACTTTATTCTATCTATCATACTCCATTCTATCAGGGAAACTTATGGTTTCACTGATACTTCATTCATCATAAGTTGCAAGCTACTTCTGAAGTTCTAATGAACATTTTTGGAATGTGCAAAACAAGAAAATTACCCCCCTCAAAGGGATCTTTCAGTGCAATTTAAGAGAATGAAATTAGTATTGTTGACCAAATTAAATGACTGATCAGCATAGGTTGTACACCAATAGTATATACCTGATGTTTTTTGCTTCAGCATGGGAAGAAACAAGACTTTCAAGAAACACTGACGGACCTTAGTGTGATAACTGAAAGTTTAGCGACACATCATGCAGCATGTGACCAATTGTTTGATGCATGTCACTGTAGATATGCTCCATCATAGAAGAAAAAATATCTTCAGATTTCAAAGGAATGTTTGACACTAATCCAGAATTCAAAATGACTTTAATGGACCTCTCTGAAACACATGAAGAGGAAATAAGCACTTTCAAGTGATAATTGATTCCTTTACTACATGGAAAGAAACTTTCCTAATGAATTCTCCAAAACAATAATATCAAGAGACTGTCCAGAAGTCTTGGCTGGACAAATTGTGCCCAGAGGAGCATGTTCTAAATGTAATGGAATCAGACAATGGTACCCATTTTGCAAAGGCAATTACTAAAACAATTTGTCAAATGCAAGAAATCAAGCAAAAATTTAATAACCCTTACCATGTACAGTCCAGTGGTCAAGAAGAGAAGAAGAATAGACCATTAAGGAGTCACTAGAGAGAGTTGTCAAGGAAACAGGAAGCTTGCAATAAAAGACTTCCCTTGATCTTGCTGGTCTTAAAGACAGCACTTAGTACCTCCGTTGGATTTTCCTCATTTGAGGTGATGGTGGGGAAAGAAAATGAGGCTAGTTAAAATGTGATATGTACCACTAGCTCATGAAATGCAAATAACTGAGAGGAGTTTTCTACAAATGCTGAATGAAAAAAATAAGGATGCAAAATTACAGCCACTGGTAAATAGCTGTTCCACATCAGCAGAAAATACTATTTATCTGCAGACCAAGTAATGGTAATGTGTTCAGTGAGTGTGCTTTTGATTCCCAGGGAAAAGGGAAGGAGTATATAAAACTTAGTTATAGTTCATCTGCAACTTCAAGGAAAGAAACAACCCCAGGTTACTAGCAAAGATCTGAAATGAGGTTCTTTAACCTATTTCTGTTTCAGGATCAGTAACAGCCGTAGGTGATGCTTGCTATTTGGTACTGAGATGTAACAGGATGCGTGATATTGTACCCTTGGAACACAGGATTGTCAGCCATGGGTTCCCCACTTTGGGGTGAGAATGGTCTGGAAAATACACATGGCATGTTCTTACCATCCACCACAAAAAAGTGTCACCATGAGTATCTGGTATGGTGAGGCAAATCCATTGTTTGTAATGAGGAAATCTTTTATAGGCCAAAAATGTAAATCGGATAGCCTGGGAGTTATGCAGATGTATATATAAATATATAGAAATTTGAAAAAGTCTCAAATTTAATGTGCTTGGAACAACATTGGAACATTGAATCTCATGTATTCAGTCACATGAATAAGGAAAGAAAAATGAATCCAAGATTAGTAATGTAACCCAAAGTTATCGTATCTGTACACTGGCAGACTTTCAGATTACACAGAAATGTGAGCATCCTCTTCCATATAGAGAGGAAATGGCAGATGAAGAACATAGTTATTTTCTTACCAAATGCATTTCAATATAGAGGATAGTGTTACTTAGGTACATGTATAAAAGTATTTAATAAGCATCAGAATGCCAGGTTGTGGAACAGTATCTAAAGTTTATACAATAGGACTTTTGAGAATGGTAGTACCTATATCAAAAAGATATATTTGGTTGGGAAGAAAGATCAAGTTCTGTAAAACCGCATATGGTTCTAACATTGATGGAAGTAGAAGAGGAAAATCCTGGCACAGGAAAGCTGTAAACAATAAGAACAACATAATCCAGGGGGAAAATTCATTCTTTTTGAAACAATTTATTACCTAAGAGTCGAGTGTTCCAGGATGTAGTCTATGTAAATATCTCTGGGCTTAAGCTAAATAGGAATGAAGAATTAGAAGAAAGAATATAGTGCAGCAATTAAGCATCATATTAATATATGTCAGTTCAGAGGACATTGTATTTTCTATTCATTTTGAGTTTATAATTTAGTGTATGATTATAATGATATTCATAAAGGGAAGAGTTTGCGGATCAGTCAGTTTCTGTACCAAACTGTTTATTTAATGTTGTGCCTAGTCTTATTCAAGTGCAAATAATAAGCTAAATATAATCAGAATGTTAGACATTTATATCATGGAAGTATTTAATCATGGAAGGGGAAGTTACACTGAAAGATACTTTTCACTGAAATAATGCAACAAGCTACTGACAGCAGAGATGATAGTTTTACCTCTTCCAGCCAAAAAATTGTTTTCAAATGAACCAAGCACAACAGATGACTCCAAGATATTTACAGATTTATGGGGAAAATAACTTTTATTCTAATGAGGAGGGGATAAGCCTGTATCCTATTTCAGGAGAGAACTGAATGACCTTCAAGGTAAAAGAAAATAAACTATTTTACCCCCTCTAAAATACTTCAGAGAAGAAACTTATCCCACAGAAATGCTGACTGTAGAACAAGACAGATCTGATTTGAGCCTGTATAGAAGTAACTCATGTGGCTACTAAGTCATATGGCATAATTTCTAGGTAGTTAAAAATATAAGCCAGATGCAGGAAAAAATAGACAAGAAACAAGAGGTGGAAAATTGACAGTGAGTTAAGCAAAACTCCAGACAGACACTCATTATTGGCCATTATCTCAATCTACACATTCTTCCCTAATTCCTTTCTTCTTCTTCTTCTTCTTCTTCCTTTGCTGGCTGAATTTATAGAATTAAAACCACAATTTGTTTTAACACTCTCCTATTACATAGTACAGTAATATCCACAAAGAAATGCCATAGCAAAAGTGTGTATGCAATGATGAATTGACATCATTAATTCAAATCGTAATTCCCCTCATCGTGAAGATTAGTCGCAAGAAGAGTAGGAGCCCCTGAGAAAGGTTTCATGACTGTACTCTCCTTGAATAAAAAGATTACGGATGGTCTCAGGGGCTTGGGATTCCTGAGGGTCAGTCTTACTAGCAAAGCCGGAGGTGAAGAAGGCATTGAGTACCTCTGCCTTTTCTGTGCCTTTTGTCACCAGCTCTCCTGCCCCATGCATCAGCAGGCCCACATTTTCCCTAGCCTTCCTTTTGCGGCTGAGGTACTTGCAGAAGCTCTTCTTGTTGCCTTTCATGTCCCCAGCAAGTATCAACTCCAGATGGGCTTTGGCTTTGGCTTTCCTAACCCCATCCCTGCATACTTAGACAGTGGCTCCTGTGTCACCTGTCCCTGCTTCCACCTCTTGCATGCTTCCTTTTTATGTTTACAGTTTAGTCAGGGGCTCCTTGTTCATCCACACAGGCCTCCTGCTGCCTTTGCTTCATTTCCTGCTCATTGGGATGGACCGTTCTTGATCTTGGAGGAAGTGATCCTTGAAAATCATCCAGCTTTCCTGTACTCCTCTTCCCTTCAGGGCCATATCCCATGAGATTCTTCCAAGCAGATCCTTGAAGAGGCCAAAGGCTGCTCTTCTGAAATCCAGGGTTGTGGTCCTGCTATTTGCCTTGTTCCCTCCTCTTAGGATCCTGAACTCCACCATCTTGTGGTCACTGCAGCCAAAGCTGCCACTGATCTTCACATCCCCAACAAGTTCCCCAACCTTCCTTGTTTGTAAGTATGAGGTCCAAAAGAGTGCCTCTCCTCATTGGCTCTTTGAACACCTGTGTCAGGAAGCTGTCATCAATGCACTCCAGAAACCTCCTGGATTGCTTGTGCCCTGCTGTGTTGTCTCTCCAACAGATACCAGGCAGTTAAGGTACCCCATGAAGACCAGGGTCTGTGAATGTGAGGCTTCTTCTGGTTGTCTTAAGAAGGTCTCATCTATGTCTTCCTGATCAGGAAGTCTATAGCAGACACCCACTACAATGTCACCCATGTTGCTCTGTCAGCTAATCCTGACCCATAAGCTCTCAGCTCACCTCTCACCTTTCCCCAGGCATAGCATCCCCATTGCTCTCTGACATACAGGGTGCCTCCCCCTCCTCACCGTCCTGACTTGTCCTTCCTAAAGAGCCCGTATCCATCCTCTGCAGTACTACAGTTGTGTGAGCTATCCCACCATGTCTCCATGATCCCAATGAGATCATAGTCCTGCAACTGCACACAGACTTTTAGTTCCTCCCTTTTGCTCCCCATGCTGTGTGCATTAGTGTACAGGCACTTCAGAGAGGCATCCGGGTGTGCTGACTTCCTAGAAAGGGCATGTGAGCTTTCGCCATAATGTGGTCTCATAGGCACTTCCTTATTTACGTGGATACACTTAGGGTAATCTTTGAATGATTTGAGCTAAGGTGGCAAAGGAGTTCATACGAGACAGAGAGGTTTGAAGCAGAATAGTTTATTTATACAGAATAATGATAATTTTGCAGGGGATAACATTTCTACATGAGATATTTTCTCGAGATAGTTGCTAAAAAGAAAACTGGATGCCAATTATAGTTTTACATCTGTTCCTACTGCTATAATTAAGATGATATTGGTGAGTTTTGTGCAGTTTACAGTGTATGTATTTCCTCAGCAGAAGTTTTAAGTATAAATATTACAAATTTCCATAGCTGTCTGATGAATAGGATGACACTGAGTACTCTTTCAAGCAAGACTGGAAGATATATAATTTACACAATTTCTGAATATTAAAGTGCTAATCTAGTGTTACTGGAGGATAAATTTGTAGAATGTTCTGCAAGTTGGCAAGAGCTATAATTATAATTTTGGATACTGCTGCTACCATAGAAAAGTGTAATTCATCTGTAAGAATAAGTGTCAGTCAGTTTGAAGTCTATGACCAGCAACGATCAGCAGAAAGCAAATGGTATAACACCTCCTGGTACAATGGTTTGCCCTGTAGGATCAAGAAATGTCATAAAAAATAAATGAATAAATATCTTTGTATTTCAGATCGTTAATGGTGTCTTTTGTTATACTTATAAGAGGTCCTTGAGGAATTGTTTAGGTTTATTTTTGGTATTAAAATATTCATATTCTTTTAACTTTTGGGGTGCACCCTACAAATATTCTGCCCTCACAAAATATTCTGCATCTGCTCTGAACTGTTTTCCAAGAATTTCTATGCTTTTTCTAAGCAGTGTTTCCCTGATTTGGACAGTATTATTTGGTATGTGCTACAGAGAAGTTAAGAATATATTCTACTAGTGTAGTTTCAGGATTGAGCTAAGGCATGAGGATTGACCTTCAGATAAATGAAACTATTCTCTACTCTCAAAAAACAGTAAAAGACTAGCTGAAATCAAAAGTACAGTGGAATATAAAATAGTATAAAAATAGCAGGTGAAAAAATGCCACAATTTGCCACATAATTCTAAATAATTAGGGAATTAAAACTATTCTGGGATTATTCTACTGAACTACTTAATTTGGTAAAGTACTATGCTACTGGTATTATTACGGTTAAGAAGAGGTCCATCTCACCAGAGCACAAAGAAGTGTGTCCAAATTTTGGCTTACAAATCATAGGTAGCCTCCAGTGCAATCCACTGATTCTTTTACTTACCTATTTCTGGGGATCCCATAGGAAGAGGACACTGACAAGTAGATTTCATGAAAGGTTTTGGCAGTGAGAGATGTTCTTTCTCCTAAGATCTGCAGAACTAGCCTGTGCCTTTATGCAGAGCATGATAGTTCTGGAGAATCACAGTTGTGAACATACAGACTAACTGTGCTGTGTATGCAAAGGAAGCTTGATTACCCACCCTTCCTCAGAATTAGAAAAAGGTGTGCAGCCTGCTCAGTTGGGAAAGTCAGGAATCCCTGACAGAAATCCCTGATATTCAAGGGTATGAAGATTCTTCGTAGCGTAAAGACATTATTTAGTGATGCAACCAGTCACTTAAAAACAAAAAATGATTCAAATGAGGCAAAGCAGGAAAATTTTAAATTCTAAAATTAAAAATTATATTAGAAAACTTAAAGCACTAAGTGGGATGTAATTATAGATGCAGTTAGCATATACCATTTTTTAATAACACCTTACTTTCTTAGTTTTCCTAGATTATTTAGAAATGTTTTACTCTGTCAGAAGGATAGTCTGACAAACTACATGCATGCAAGCAAATGAAGGTAATCAACTTACTGAATTGTCTTAGGTTTCGAGAAAATCTTATATTCTTCCCTCCTTTTCCTAAACCTCTTTTTTGATTCAAAGGCCTCCCAATTAAAATACTTCGCTTGTGAGTCATGGAAGAAAAGAAGGGGCAAAAAATATGTTTTTTTAAGGTCAATTAACCAATGCTGTTGTTCTAGAACAACCCCTCCACCACTAACTTCTTGCATTCCATTTACTTCGTCGTTGTCTTTGAGACTGACACACACTGACAAGAGACATAAGCCATGAAAATAATAATATTTTTTGCATTTTTTCTGCTATTAATTAATGTCTGAAAGTTCTGAAAAAAATGGCATCCTTCCTGTAAAAAACTTTGGATCTTACAAAATAATTTTTAAATGTGTTTGCTAGCACACTACCATTTGTGTGCACTGTACATATTTGTGTGTGTATATGTGCAAGACAAAAAGCAAAATGGAGAAAATATATTTTCTTATAAATTGCAAATTATTTTGCCTCAAACTATAATAAAGAACAGAACCAGAAGTACTATCTTTCAGACTGATTGGACATTTTGTAATGTAATCTACAGCAGTATTCCAACTTCTTCATAATGCCCATGAAACTGTTCTTTTAAGTATTCTTGTTCTTGCTATGATGTGATTCATATGACTGTTTTTGGAAGTGTCAAAGTATTTTAAGTCAAATGGACCCCTGAAAATAACGTAAAATAACAATGTCTTTTTAAAAACTCTTTCTTAGACAATACTTATTTTAGTTCTTTTTTTTTTCAGTGAAATAAAATATAGGATGTGCATTTCCTAAAGTACTTATGTATATGATTAAGTTTTCTACCTCTAAGAACTGATTTTTTAAGGGCATATAATGACTTAATTTTGTAGTCATTACTGTACATATTGCAGGTGAAGAACTGTGATAAAATCAAGCCTTATTGGATAGTTATTAAATGTAAAATACCCCTACTTCAGTATGGATAAATTCAGTATTATTACCCATTTTTATTTCTTATTAAATTACCATAGCAACACTGCTAGATATTCAGTCTCATTTTCTAGCATTTTTTTCTGAAGGACACAAAGAGTGGCAGATAGCAGATAGTGCAGGACAGTAACAAGAAATGCTAGATTATCAGAATATGTTGAGATAGGTCAAGTGAATCACAGAGATGGGTTATTGCTGGTATTTCTGTGGTGTTCTGTCACTTAATGTAATTATCAAGATCTAGTCTACTGATGACTGCAGGAAGCCCATAAAACTGCTAATAAAGAACTGTTGTGCAAAAGGATTATATAAATCTCTTTTATGATATGCCCTGATATTAATTTATAGCAAACCAACAAGTTGAGCAGAAATATTGCAATACTCATGTACCAGTTAATTTAATGTTGAAAATAATTGTGTATCTATTTCTCTTTATTAAAGACTACTGATGATAAACCACTCTGAAGATTTTTATTTCTGGGAGAAGTAAGAGTGGTAATTGGGAAATATACTGTCTGGCCATCATACTGAAAAGTGACAGTGATTATATCTCCATGCACATAGTATGCAGTTCAACATATTCATCTTTACTTAGAGAAATAGTACTCCTTGCTGACTTTGAGAAACTTTTAAGTATCTTTTAGATTAATCATTACCCCAAAATAGTAAATGTTATTCTCTACCTCTCTGGTTAAACACTAACAATGACATCTGTGAATGACAGCTAGATGTTTAGATGTATTCCTACTCTTCTTATCTACAAATCTGAAAAATAAAAATAGGAAATCAGTTTCAGGACTGTATTGCGAAAATCTCATACCATACAGAGTTCAAGAAACCTAACCAAAACTACTTTTCAAGAATGTAGTTAAAAAATATTGGGTCTATTATAAATAATTTTATTGTTTTCTAAGCATTGCAATTAATCCCAAAGAAATGGAAATCAGATTTGCACAATAATAAATTGTTTTTATTTAAAATAATGACATGACAGAGATCACAGTATTCACATTAATGTATAAAAGAAAAGACTATCTGGAATTTGTGGGTGAAATGGCAAATCATCAAAGAGAACAATATATATCCAACCTCAAGCCTCCCCAGTAATGCATCAGTCTTTAGGAAACTTGGAGAAAAATGTTCTTAATTCCTGTTGCATGTAGTTTAGGCCTTTCAGCCTAAGATCCAGAAGATTCTCAATTAACTGTCTTTTCAATGATTATCCATTTCTTCAGATAAAGAAAGATTAAGAGAGATTAAAAAGACCTGCCTCAGAACAGTCAAAATATTTGTGGTTACTGTGCTTGTCTGAATGTAAATTCAGGTGCCTTGTCTGGGCCAGGCAAAACAACGTGTTGATGTTACAGATGAGGATCAATAGGAGAGAGGCCATATGAGTGCATCAAGAGTGATCAGAAGTCTAGAAAATACGCTCCACAGAAAAGACTGAAAGGCTTAGGGCTGCATAGTCCAAGGAAAGATGTGATAACCAAGTGTAAACTGTAGCAAAGTTCATTTGAGATCAGTTTCAGGAAGAAGGACAATGGCGGAACTATTTAAGTGCTGCAATGAGCCTGCAGAGGTGACATTATTTTAAGAACAATTTAGGCAAACCTTGTCAGGTGGTTTCTCTATGAGCAAGGTAAAATTGACCCCGTTTAGATGAAAGAAATTAATTATACAAACTTTGGAGGTGCCTTCCAGTTCTATTTACTTCAGATCTAGAAAGCTGGCCCTCCACGGTCTGTCAGTGTACTTAATTCTATGTGCTACTTGTAATTTTTACTTTTCTTTTTTTGTTCTATTTTTGGGAGAAAAAAAAAAGGAATGCTTTTGTACTCCTTTTAAAGTAGCACAAGAAAATTTAAAATCTCAGTTTAATGTGTCTTGGAAACCATTTCCTGCTTAAGCTTAAGTGAAAATCAAAATCTTTGCTTCCATTAAAATGGTATGTCCTGCTAGCCTGCACGGATGTGCAAAAACCTTTTAAAACAAAATCTGTTCCAGTCTACAAGCAATTAAAAAAATAGCTCCAAGATAGCTCCAAGAAATGTAAATTGCCACACACAGTCTAACAGAAAGCCTCTACTTTGCAGTAGTAAGCTTCCTCCAATGCCTCAGCTCATGACTCTGTGGGGAGCCACTATGGCTATGCTGTGATCAGCATTTTGGAATAATTTGATTAGACTTGCCACAATTAGAGTGCACAGTGATGTATTCTTGCCTTTGAGAAAGACCCCAGATTGCCTGAAGAGAAGATTTAGGGATATCCTGGCTCTCCGCCTGATGGCTAGTTCTTTAACAGAATGCATCTGTAAATCAGGATTTCTGAAAAATTATGTAGTGGCTTTGAAATATTTGGGGTGGGCAGAACAGATGTAGAATGCAAGTGAGGAAAGAGAGGAAGTTCGAGGCTTGTGAGTGGGAAGGTACCATTGACCGTTCTGCTGTGCAGCCAGCAGAGAAGGGGTGCAGATGCTCTGAGTCTGGGATTTGGATAGAACAAGAATGAAGGCTCATCACTTTAGTTTATGAGGCATAAGATTCTTACTAAGTAGGGGGAAAGGTGCTGCCTTTGAAAGTTTTCCAGCTAAAAAGTAAGTATGAGTAGCGAGTACTATATTTCTAACTATACTGGTTTCTCTAGTGACTGAAAGAATATAATATAATTTATAATCTGGAAAAAGACCAGATATATTGAAGATGTGTCAGGATTCACATTTTATGTAGGTTTTTAATCAGAACATTACCACATCCAACTCAGTGACACATCATTATTAAGTGAAAGAGATAGGAAATGTATACTTTGTCCCCGCTCTACTCTAAGTGCAATAAGAGTCCTAGCTGGTACAGCAATAATAATGCACAAGCTTTAGACTTTAGCAGGATTAACTGACTTAAAATTAAGATTTTGGATTTCCAATATCTGTCATAAGTTTTTTTCAAATGTCTTCTCTTTTCAGGGTCCAATACTGAGTGTCTCAGTTTTCTCTTTCAAAAACAGTTCCTTCCATTTGGTTTGTTCTTGCTGACCAGCAACCTGCTACTGCAATATCCTTATGCCTTAGAGTCAGAGCATTTCTGATATACCAGTGTTATATGTATATATTCCTAACTGAAATGAGATCTTAATACAAAAAATAAATTAATCGTAGGTTGAAGAATATTAAAACTCTGGAATATTTTATAGAACTCCTCTAAAACATGAAATTATAGCAAATAACCAATATTAAAATAAAAAGGATCTAATTCTATCACAGTATCACTAAAATTGTGCAACATGTCTTTATTTTTAATAATTCATAAAGGTATCTTGAAGTACAGTCTAGTATTCCTTTTGAACTAGTCATATGTTCAGACTGGTGTAAATGCATGTACTGAGTCAATCTTATTCTAGGAATATGCTTTCAGTCACTTCCCCCATGCAGGAGTATTTCAGCAGTGCAAAGAAAGTAACAAATCCTCCTTAAAGGAATAACCTAATAAAACCTAATAAAAACCTAATAACAATTTTTATCAAAAATAATTCTGCAGTGCTAATGATAATAAAATAGCAGAGCACAGCTAACAGAGGCAGCAAACAGATGCAGCAGTTCGTGCAGCAGTTTGCGCAGAAGGGCGCATGAAGGTACCTTCGTTTCTGTTCCCTGTGGTGTACGCTTCCTCAAGTATGGTTGTGACATGCCACAGAGCACATTCCCCAGTGGCTGTTGGAGTTGCTGTGTCAGAGGCTGGGACCCAGACCGACCCTCTGACAGTAGATGCAGCTCTACAGGTCTCAGGCTGCAGGGAGTGCTTGGGGCCTCTCCGGGAGGCCTGGGCTGGCAGCCAGCTCTCCTGCAGGAGGTGTGCTGCTGTTGATGAGCTGTGTCGTCAGGTAAGGGAGTTACGGGAGGAGGTCAGTAGGCTGTGCAGCATCCGAGAAGCTGAGCAAGAGATAGACAGGGTATTCTCGGAGACTGTGCATCTTCGGGAATCCCAACCCCCCACAGCAGTGAAGTTGCCGGAGGGCTCTGTGCCGTGTGAAACGGTACGTCATAACACCGTAGAAGAAGGCTGGAAACTGGTCACTGCTCATAGGAGGAGAAAGGCTCCTACTCCCCCCAAAGACTTGAAGCTGAAGAACAGGTTTAGTGCCCTCCAGGATGAGGAAGAGATGGGCATGGCTGCAAGGGGAGTAACTGGGACAACAGACCCTGTGCCTTGCCGGAACGCCCGGAAGAAGCGGCGGGTGATTGTTGTGGGGGACTCCCTGCTGCAGGGGACGGAGGCATCTATCTGCCGACCTGACCCCATGTCTAGAGAGGTTTGTGGCCTGCCGGGGGCTCGTGTGAGAGATGTCACGCAAAGACTGCCAAGGCTTGTCCGCCCTTCGGACTATTACCCACTGCTGCTCTTCCATGGGGGTTGCTAATGACACCAAGGGCAAACTGGAGACCATCAAGCAGGATTTCAGAGCTCTGGGGATGGTGGTCAAGGGTCTGGGAGCCCAGGTCATCTTCTCCTCTATCCTGCCAGTGAGGGGGATGGATGAGAGGAGGAGGAGATGGACTTTCCAAGTTAATGACTGGCTGCGCCGCTGGTGTTGGCAACAGGGTTTTGGTTTCTGCGACCATGGGACCCTGTTTGAAGATCGACAACTGATGGCGAGAGATGGGATCCACCTCACTAAGCAGGGCACGCGGGTCTGCCAACAGGTTGGCCAACCTGGTAAGGAGGGCTTTAAACTAGGAAAGATGGGGGAAGGGGAGAGTTATAGTGCCAGGGTAGTTGGCAAAAGACAGCTCAAGTCAGGACACCTCCAGCAGGTGAATGCAGCCAGGGAAGTGCGCATGGGATGTGGCTATGGAGGACCCTCTTTTACCCCTCCTGGGAAACCTGCATGCTCGATCACCCCTCTGAAATGCCTGTACACCAACGCACACAGCATGGGGAACAAACAGGAAGAACTAGAGATGTGTGTGCAGTCGCAGGGCCATGATCTCATTGCCATTACAGAGACATGGTGGGATAGCTCGCATGACTGGAGTGCTGTCATGGATGGCTACATGCTTTTTAGGAAAGACAGACCAGGAAAGCAAGGTGGTGGAGTTGCTCTTTATGTGAGAGAGCAACTGGAATGTATTGAGCTGTGCCTAGGGGTGGATGAAGAGCGAGTCAAGAGCTTATGGGTAAGGATTAAAGGGCAGGCTAGCATGGGTGACACTGTTGTGGGTGTTTACTACAGGCCACCTGATCAGGAAGAGGAAGTCGATGAGGCCTTCTACAGACAGCTGGAAGTAGCCTCACGATCCCAGGCCCTGGTTCTCATGGGGGACTTCAACCACCCCGATATCTGCTGGAAAGACAACACAGCTAGGCACAAAGAGTCCTGGAGGTTCCTGCAGAGCATTGGTGACAACTTCTTGACACAGGTGGTGGAGGAGCCAACAAGGAGAGGTGTGCTGCTGGACCTCGTACTAACAAACAAAGAAGGACTGGTGGAAGATGTGAAGGTCGGGGGCAGCCTTGGCTGCAGTGACCATGAGGTCGTGGAGTTCAGGATCCTGCGAGGAGGCAGCAGGGCACCAAGTAGGATCGCAACCCTGGAGTTTAGGAGAGCAAACTTTGGCCTCTTCAGGGACCTACTTGGAGAAATCCCATGGGTTAGGGCCCTAGAAGGAAGGGGTGTTCAAGAGAGCTGGTTAATATTCAAACATCACTTCCTCCAGGCTCAAGAGCAGTGCACCCCTATGAGTAGGAAGTCAAGCAAAGGAGGCAGGAGACCTGCATGGATGAGCAAGGAGCTCCTGGCAAAACTCAAGCAGAAGAAGGAAGTATACAGAAAGTGGAAAGGGGGACAGGCCACTTGGGAGGAATATAGGAATGTTGTGAGAGTATGCAGGGATGTGATGAGGAAGGCTAAGGCCCATTTGGAATTAAATCTGGCAAGAGATGTCAAGGACAACAAGAAGGGCTTCTTCAAATACATCAGTAGCAAAAGGAAGACTAGGGAAAATGTGGGCCCTTTGCTGAATGGGGTGGGTGCCCTGGTGACAAAGGATGCAGAGAAGGCAGAGTTACTGAATGCCTTCTTTGCTTCAGTCTTTCCTGCTCAGGCCAGCCCCCAGGAACCCCAGACCCTGGAGGCAAGAGAGAAAGTCTGGAGAAAGGAAGACTTTCCCTTGGTGGAGGAGGAGTGGGTTAGAGATCATTTAAGCAAACTTGACACCCACAAATCCGTGGGCCCCGATGGGACGCACCCACGAGTGCTGAGGGAGCTGGCGGATGTTATTGCTAAGCCACTCTCCATCATCTTTGAAAGGTCATGGAGAACAGGAGAGGTGCCTGAGGACTGGAAGAAAGCCAATGTCACCCCAGTCTTCAAAAAGGGCAAGAAGGAGGACCCAGGGAACTACAGGCCAGTCAGCCTCACCTGCATCCCTGGAAAGGTGATGGAGCAGCTCATCCTGGAGGCCATCTCCAAGCATGTGGAGGAAATGAAGGTGATCAGGAGTAGTCAGCATGGCTTCACCAAGGGGAAATCATGCTTAACCAATCTGATAGCCTTCTATGATGGAATGACTGCCTGGGTAGGTGAGGGGAGAGCAGTGGATGTTGTCTACCTTGACTTCAGCAAGGCTTTTGACACTGTCTCCCATAACATCCTCATAGACAAGCTCAGGAAGTGTGGGCTAGATGAGTGGACAGTGAGGTGGATTGAGAACTGGCTGAATGGCAGAGCTCAGAGAGTTGTGATCAGCGGTGCAGAGTCTAGTTGGAGGCCTGTAGCTAGCGGTGTCCCCCAGGGGTCAGTACTGGGTCCACTCTAGTTCAGCTTATTCATCAGTGACCTGGATGAAGGGACAGAGTGCACCCTCAGCAAGTTTGCTGACGATACAAAACTGGGAGGAGTGGCGGATACCCCAGAGGGCTGTGCTGCCATTCAGAGAGACCTGGACAGGCTGGAGAGGTGGGCGGAGAGGAACCTCATGAAGTTCAACAAAGGGAAGTGCAGGGTCCTGCACCTGGGGAGGGATAACCCCGTGCACCAGTACAGGTTGGGGGTTGACCTGCTGGAAAGCAGCTCTGTGGAGAAGGACCTGGGAGTGCTGGTGGACACCAAGTTAAGCATGAGGCAGCAATGTGCCCTTGTGGCCAAGAAGGCCAATGGTATCCTAGGGTGCATCAGGAAGAGTGTTGCCAGCAGGTCGAGGGAGGTGATTCTCCCCTTCTACTCAGCCCTGGTGAGGCCACATCTGGAGTACTGCGTCCAGTTCTGGGCTCCCCAGTACAAGAGGGATGTGGCACTACTGGAGCAAGTCCAGCGAAGGGCTACGAAGATGATTAGGGGACTGGAGCATCTCTCTTATGAGGAAAGACTGAGAGAGCTGGGCCTGTTTAGCTTGGAGAAGAGAAGGCTGAGAGGAGATCTTATCAATGTGTGCAAGTATTTTGCAGTTACTTTCACCTTAAAAAAAAAAACTTAAAAAGAATGTAAAATATTTTCCACCCATAATTAACATAACTGAATTAAAGGAATGTGCGGAACAGGTGAGATTCTATGCAAGAAAAAAAATGTTCTCTGGAACACATTCAGGTGTTCCTGAATTGTTATTGTGAAAATTCAGGCAAATTTATCAAGGGACTTTATTTAAAAATGTTACTGTGCTATTCCTTTCTAGGACCTGTCAAGTAAGTTATGCCGTTATTATCTGTGGTGTTATGCATGTCAACAGCAATTAAAAAAAAAAACCAAAAACTCAAAACCTCTCAAAGCCCAGAAAAAGTGTGATCAAGTTGAAAAACATCACATTGGTCCTTGGCCTTCCAAGGACCCTATCACCACACAGCTGTTCTAATTTAACATTAATGTTATACTGTAGAATGATTCATTTGGAATTACCTACGGACTCAGTGCAATGGAACTCGAGCTCTTTACAAGCAGAAAATGGAACCCCCAAATGTCTTCTCTTGCAATTTGAATCATTCATGAAGAGTCTTTATCCAGGAAAGATTGAACAGTTCCTTAATGCACATCTATCTACAATGGTTTATTTGTAGGCAACAATATACAGGAAAAAAAAGAAAAAGGAGGAAAAAAGAGGGGTTTAGTTCATTATATGCTGTTCCTCAGAGTGTTTTCTTATTCAGATCTCCCAGAGAACATTATTATAAGCTGCAAGTAAGTGCAAAGCCTTATACATATAGTCTCTTTTTGCCAAATACTTTGAGAAATCCTTCAAGTCACCTCAGCCTAACCTCTTAGTAGAATGTAGAAATTAATAGATATTTTAAAATAAACATTCTTTTTGAAAGCATTACTTATTAATAAACTTGTTCAAACAATTTGTAATGTACTTCATAGCCACACATACTACCTGCAGGACCTGTGCATATGAAAAATCCACTATCCTTTAAAACAAAAATATTAGTTCTTACATTATTTATGTGGCTCTTAAAAGACATTCTCATTGAATTATAGCATGCTTTGTTATTCAGCTGTCTCAGTTACGCCTAGAATACAAAATATACTATTAACTACTTGTGGTTTTGAATTTTTGCCTTTTTAATAGCTTCTCAGCAGTAATACTGGGTACAGGGAAATCTTCTAGCAAATGTAATAGCAACCATTATATTCTTCTTCAGATAAAATCAAGACTCCATTTAAATTAGTAGCTGAAATCCAGCTGGCTTGGTGCAACCATGATATTATTTGCAAAAGCAAAGCAAGAAATTATACCAGTGGCAATTGCTCTTGTATCTAAAATTCAGATTTAGATAGATATATCACAATTCGCTGAATAGGATTAAGTTTAAATGATTACTTTATTATATACTGATTTTTATAAAATCTCATGGTATATAGAAATGCAATTTTTGTCAAGACTGCTTCTCTAAGGGCAAACTTTACATATCAAATCACAGAATAAAATTAGCGATTTAATACTTTCTGATCACATACATCATGCAGTTATAATTCAACGATATGCATGTTCAAGTTTATAATTTACTTTGAAAAGTATGTTAAAAAAACTAAAAAGGGATGTATTTTCAGAAAATATATTGACTTCATTAGATGCAGTGTAAATATTCAAATGCACATTTAGGGTATTTTAAAGGCTCTAATTGCAAGATAATACAGGAAACCAAGCTGACAAATGTGACCAATACTTAGAAATGGATCATGTACAGGTATATGAGTAATTAAGATTTATATGAGTCAGTATGGTGACCCGTATTAAATACCAGAGACAGCAGAAATTTTAGATATATTTAATCCCTTTAAACAGCTATGCACTGGAAATATAAATGTCCATTTGTCATTCACAGGGGCACCAATGGCACAAGGAGCACGTCACACATTTCTGTAAGATGAAGATAAGTGCATAAGCCACAGTGATGGAGATAAGCTTCTTTGATTTCTGGAGGACTTTCTTTCAGGAAAAAAAAATGGTATTGAGAAGCAGTTTGCTGAAAGATAAAACATAATTAAATAAAAGACCTGAAAAATAACCTCAGGCTTGATGTAGTTTGTTAACTTAACTGTTCTATTTGAAAAGTTCTGAAGAACTTTTGAAATAGAAGATCTCATTTCACAAGTGAGGAGCAGTTTTGTACTGCACAATGCTTCTTTTATTTAAACAATGTTATTTTAATTAACTCTCTTATTTTCATAATATGGGCAGAAATTAGGACTATTAATTACTCTGAATTTGCAAGGTAATTAATGTATCTGTGTTATGAATAGATCTAAAAATCACTTTTACAATAAGAATTCATGTCTATCATGAGAAAACTGAGTTGCTGAAAAGCTGATTAGTCTGAATATTGGAAGAAAGAGTAGGTGCAAATATACCATTTTCTGACATGTTGCATAAGTGTGTTAAGGTAAACCTGTAATTACATTTTTCTATTACATTCCCCACCTCCAGCCTATTCAGGGAAAGGAGCGAGAACCATCTGCTTGCTCATCTTACTGTTCGTCCCTCCTCTGCTGTAGGAGGTGAGGACAAGCTTGCCCCACTGAGAAGGGACTAATAGCAATACTTCACCTGGAAGGCAAGTAAGCAAGTAAGGATGAGAAGGACCTTGATCACCAGGGAAACATCCGCCCGGAGTCTATGCAGCATGGTTTATAAGCAGCAGTCAAACTGTGTCACACATAGCTTGACATTTAACAAAAGGAAATCCAAGGAATGTCAAAAAAAAAAAAAAAAAAAAAAAACACGGAGCAGTGGGCAAAGTCTGTAATTGTCTTAAGTATATTTAAATGCAGTGATGTACAAAACCAGATACACAATTATTTATTTATTTATTTAAATCACTGGTTGTCATTATATCATACTTTAAAAACAAGTACCCTTTTAATTTAAGATGGTGACAATGATGGCCAGACACAAACTCATTAGAGTGTATTACTTTTCATTTAAAAGACAAAAGTATGACATAGAATATATTTATTGTCAAAGCATTAAAGAAATCTGACTACTGAACTAGCAAAAGTCAGTGACTGAGCAGTCTAAGAGTGCCATAATAACATATGCTGGTCCTAAAATCTTAGAGGGTGAAGTGACCAGAAGCATTAAGTCTGCTAAACACATGCAATGCTTCTTCTTCTTTTTTTTTTAAACTAAATCTCTTTTACCTGTAAAATAAGTTTTGGTAAATTATTTTTGCTGTATCCTGTACATTTATTAAAGTTTTTTTTTTTAATTTCTCTTACTACATTATATTTTTAAAATTTTACTACTTCTTCAAATAAAGGCCCTCTTTGGGCTATGGTCTGGGGCTGATTACAGACACAGTCTGGCCTGAACCATCAAGACAGCTATGAATGCTCACAAGGATACTGTCCTTGCTTCAAAAAGGCATTTTTACAGCTAATCTAATAAAGATAATTTGGCCTTTAGCCTCCAAATTGAATCAGTAGGATACGAAGATAGATTTGCTGGAGAACCAATGCTGATCAAGTCAGTGAAGTGGCTACACAGAGAAGCAAATCATCCTTATTCTTTTTTAGGTCCTTATATGATTGCAAAATAACTTTTCAGGAGATTAGGTAACCAATATCACTTCTTGTCCTTGTTGAAGAGTGATGATTTTGATAATTAGAAGTGAAGACAATGATCTACTATGGTGTCTAATCCTTCTCACCCATACATATAGGAACTATGAATGAGACATTTTATACTATTTTGTGGAGTCAAAAATCTAAGAGGACTGGAGTTAAATGATACTTTTCCAGGCTATTGAGCTCCATAGGAAGCTCAGACAGGATACACTGATTATAGAGGCTGGACCAGGAAAAAGACTTAGCCCCACTGTGGTGCTTGAGTGCTCACTGTACAACCATACTGTCCTTTACAGGTATCCAAAAAGTTCTTCAGATAGTCCAGTCTCCAGCTCTCCCCTTTACAACAAGTGTTGCTGAAGAAAAGTTACCTACAACCATTTAACATTAGCTCAATGGGAAGTGCAAATGTCTGGGCTATATAAGTGGATGCATACAGATCTGTACAGATGGACACAGGATGCTAAGAGCTATCATGGGCATGAGTCTTACCCCTCAGGATTCAATACTATCTTATAGGTGGTGAGTTTGGACATACTCACTCTTAAAATATACCTGGGACTGCAATCACACTTAAAATGTAGTTCAGCTGCTCCACAAGGTCTGTAGTTCTTTGCTTCCATATTGTAAAGAAAAAGAATCTTTCTCCAGGGAAATCACAAAATTCTCAAGATCCTATCTCATCCTTCATTAGTAGCCTAAAAACCCTGCAAGGAAACTGAAAAACAGCTGTATTTCTACCAAGTTCTTACATCACGAAAGACAGCAATTTTCCCCTCAAACATATTGCCCCTCCTTACATATTTCAAGAGCTTCCCAGGAATTCAACTGCTTTCACATATTCTCTCCACAATCTTTTCTTACAGAATAGTTTTTTACCTTAGAAAATATAACTTTCTTCTTTCCTCTTGTGTGCAAAATAATTGTTGCTTTTAAGTAATACTGAAAAAACATGAATGAAATACTTTCTCCATTTAAGTCCTTGGCAAAGCTCCTAATAAAGAACAGTGTTTGGCAGTAGTACTCACTGATTTCAAGAGAGTTTTTAAAAATCACAACTTTCATGTAGTAAGAATTTTACTAGAACTTTTTGGGCCTCGATCTGCTCCTATTGAAGCTTGTGGCAGTTTTCCTAGACACAGTAATGAGATCATAAAATGTTCTTCTTCAGAGTTTGAGGCTTTTTGTAGGCCTTAAAGTAGGCATTTTGTAAAAAGAATGTGATGAAACCTGTTTAGAGTAGTAGAGAGATCATAGTGCAAGTGCGAGTAATATTTGTTAAGAAAACCAGAGATAGCATATGCAAATAGAATGGCTCTGAAAATTAGCATAAGTAAATATATTTTTTCCAAATATTTTTAAGGGGCATAAGTTATTGACTGAACTTGTAGGGCTTCCAAGAAATGATGTTATTAATTTATTTAAATGTGAATCAGCTGACGGAAAAATGTCATATAAGTTTTTAATGCTAGCAGAGAAATGTAGGTTCCATATTCCAGAAAAAGAAATAAAGAGAGAAAGAAAAAATATATAGGGGAAATGAGGATCAAACTGGGATGATTTGTCTCACCCTCTGAAGGCTGCCAGAATTCCCAAGGCAGATGGAGCTTTAATCTGAAGTGAGCAGGAAAAACAGATTGGGCAGCTGTTAGTAGTATATCCAAAAACTTATTGAAAGCTGGATAAATAATGGGACTAGAGAAAGTTAAATGTTGCTACAGTATATAGAAGGTGATTTAAAGCAGTTCTAGGAAAATAGTCTCAGAAGACCAATAACCTTCACTGCAGTGTTGTGAATACAAACTTGGATCAGGTTCAGACTGGGAACACCAAGAGGGCTTTGACATTAAATAAGGGTATTTAGCATTGATCTTTAATAAAGAAGTCTTGTAAACTGAGGGTAGTAAGGGGTTATTTTGTTTAGATACCAAAAAGAATTGATGAAATAAAAGCTACGGAACTCCCTTATCTTGCTTTTATAGAAAGTTTTGCTGTGATGGAGCCCCGAAGACTAGTAAATAAAGTCAATATCTGTAAGAGAGAAATGCAGTGCAGCTGGGAAAGTAAAGAACTACATTAATCAGACTACTCATGACTGAGGGTAACTGAAAATGGAAACATCTCATAATGAAATTGTGAGCAATGGGTAGTGGACTGACTTGGGCTAGTGGAACCAAATCTGTTTGCTTTCCCCTTTTCCAGAACAAGTAAGAATCTTCAAGAGTGTACTTAAAAGCAATAATGGTGCATCATACACCCCTTCTTTAACAAATATCTTTTAGTCCAAAGTAGTTATATTTTATATATAGTTATATAGTTATATAATATTATAGCGCAATGTCAGTAACACTTTCAGGTGTCCAGTATCAAATACTACTTGTACTTACTTTTATTCTAAGTCAGAAATCCTAATAAATCCATTAGATAAATTGCAACATACATGACTAAAGTGATGTCACTGAGCTTTATTTATTTTCATCATATTTATAATATACCTTTCATTACATTATATATTTGATACAATTTCCTTTTTGTTTTTATGGTGTCTTTCATTTTGACTGTCTGTTTTAAATTAGACCATTTTTAACTGTCAATGAGGCACACTGTTGAATACCACTGGTAGACTGTTTTTTTCCAGTTACTTGTATTGTATTTGGAGATGGCCAACCTCCCACTGTCCACATCTGCTTTCAATTCACAAGCAGTTGGAATAAGTTATGCATCATCAACATTTTGTTTGTACTACGTGCTATTCTGTCTCATCTGGGAAGCCATTATATGAAGTAATAGAAGCAGAAGATAGGTACACTCCCTCTTTAAATTTTCAGCAGGGATCCTTCTTTTTGTAATTTCTGCAAATTACACCATTAAATTGCATATGTTGGCCTGTTGGGTACCCATAATTAGATAAATAAGGAAAAGTGCCCATAAACTTCATGAACTGACTAACTTACTAAAGCTGCCAGTGAAATAAACCAGCAGATTATAGTACTTCCCATCTTTAACTTTTTTCTCTCAGTTCAGCGAGCTCAAAAACTGAAAAACCACGTAGAAATGCAGTATATCATGATATTATATATGATATAATTATAATTATATGAGTCACATATACACTATGTAGAGAATATATACTAGCTCTCTTTGGCCCAATATCTTTCTTCTACAAAGACATGAACTGGAATCTATCAGAGTATTTTAAGTGAATTGTTGAAAAGATAAAAAGCAAATTTGTTCAGAGGAAAAAATGATCAAATAATGAACACTGGCTAAATTGGCAATTTATGTATTTATTTATGTATTTTTTATTTCAGAAAGGTTTTGTGAAATATCTAATTTGTTCAAATAAAGTTCTAAAAAGCCCCACATGAATTTAACCTCTGTAGATTAAACCTCTCAGAATGATGTTATGGTATGAATAATTCCCTGATATAATATTTTATATAGCATGTTTGTTTTTATTCTAGCAAAACCAGAGAAAACATTGGAACTCGTGTTTATTTCCTCTCCCTTTTGGGGCTCAGAAAAAGGGTGTAAAGGAAACTTTGCCTGTGAGTGCTCCAAGGATAGTCATCGTATTCAAATAGAATTAATTGACAGTTAAACAAATATATTGTATACGTGATAAAATAAACTTGATCTCTAGTTCACTATTGCAATCAGGTACTTATTATAGCAGGAAGATGCACACTGTTTGCTGATCGAGGATACATTTTGGGGACTGGGACAGGTCAGGAGTGGGCAGGAAGGAGAATGCCTTCCAGCCTGAACCATGCTGTTTATGTACTGCAAATTTGAGTTCTGAGAACATTTTACATAACAATATTTACATTTCCAGGGACTTTCCATAAAGAAGGTAAAAGAGTTAGAAGCTTGTAAGAAAACGTATTTGAAAGTGATTGGAATTGGAATTTTCATCCATATGAAAATTCCTGATATCTCATTATTTAAATCTGTTCCAAGTCAGGGAAAAATGTTAATGCTTTTCCCAGCATGAAGTACCATGAAAATATCTACATATCAGGTAGACCTCAAAGCAGACTTCATAATTAGTGGAAAGAAATACTTAGGTAACAATACACCTGTACATTTTTGTATACCTACCTTCAGATATGGTGAACAACATTGTAGAAGTGACTATTTCTCACCATTGACAGTTAAAGGTGTTTCTGATTGGTAGAAATATAATATTAGACAAAATCAGTTTCACTCTCAGAATAGGTGGACTAGAGTTTTGAGGAGAAGGGTCTTTCACGCTGCGGTGTTCATGTGAAAATGAAAGCAAATTTGCATAAATTAATTTACCAGGACACCCTTCTTTTCTCCTCCTGTACTCTACCAGCAGTTAAATTATGCAAACTATCAACATGGATTTTTTGAGAACTCTTGGGTTTTTTTTTCTATTTTGTTACTCTTTTGTTTTAAATACATTGACAACTATTTTCTCCTAGTCTACTTAGCCAAAGCAAAACCTAAGTAATACAAAGGTCTTTAAATACATTTTACAGACTGCACCATAAGTCTGTGTGTGGTGTGTGCCCATGTATGGCTGACAGTCTTAGATATGATGTTAAGTCAATTTAGGCTGTGGAATTAGAATTGCTTTAAGAATAGTCATCATATTCAAACAGCATTAATTAAATTAATTCAATTTATCAGTTAGTTAATTGGCAGTTAAATCAATATATTGTGTGTAACACAAGACTTGATTTGGTTTGCATCTTTCATGATAGCTTGGTATTAGCTTATTAAAAGCTTTCATTGCACCAGTTTCAAGATCCGTAGTATGTATTGGCTATGAATAATGCATCATTGACTGAATTATCATTGTTTTCATATATTGAATTTGAGAGCCTTATTATCTGATGTTTTCATTTAAAAATGAATCATATTCCTAATACAGATAATATACCTGCAATCAAAATAATTTGAAATTACTGAGCTTAATGGAGTTTAACTCTCCTGATATTTGATAGATAATACAAAAAGCAAATGTACAACTTGACAAAATTAAAAATACTTTCCAAATGTTAAGGGTTTTTTTTTGGGGGGGGGAGTTGCAAGACTACTTTTTATGAGGTCATTTACAGACATAATCATGAGTAAATGTGACTTCTTTT
Organism: Apteryx mantelli; assembly: GCF_036417845.1. Lineage (NCBI taxonomy): Eukaryota > Metazoa > Chordata > Aves > Apterygiformes > Apterygidae > Apteryx > Apteryx mantelli. Next base: position 91,167,683 of record NC_089980.1, read on the forward strand.
ATAGCCAAGGCAAATGAAGCATGTCTTCAATTAGAAACTTCTGAAAATGCACTGCGGTAGCCTACTGAGAATACAATTGCTTTTCTTCACAGCTTCACACCCACTCCTCTTTAGAAGCTTATGGCTGTAGATAAGTGCTGGAAGTGCAATATCCTTCTCTTCGAGCATTTTCAGTCACTGTGCACTTCAGATAACCCGTCTGATGTGTAGTCTGGGATATCTCAAGAATATTTATGTGTTTGTTTTACACCAGCTACCCAGCTTAGAATATTACTGTAAAATATATTTAAGTAAGTATAGGTGTTTACATAGACATGCCTGTAATGATTTTCATGCCATAAATACACACAGAAGTTTTCAGATTGTTTGCCATGCTCCATTCCAACAGGACTCTTCTCTGCAGCATGGACAGAGTACCTGTTCAGGGTGTTGTCTTGCTCCAGTTGACTCTTCCATCTCTTTCTCTGTTTTTATGTAAATTTTTTTAAAGTTCTGACTTGATATATTTCATTCATAGTAATAAAATGCATTGTTTCAAAAACAGAAAAATCAATTATAGTTAAAAAGTATCACCTTTCCAAAAAATAGTCTTTAACAGTAGTGCTTTATGTGTTTATGACTGATAGACTAATATATGCAGTTGGAATCATTAAGACACAGTATCTTATAAGTTTGGTGTCAAGAAAAACAATTACAGGTAAGGGCCAAAAAACTACTGATACTCTTATAGAAGAATAACATAGAAGCTCTCAAAAATTTTCATACATAACCAATGATTAATGTTTTACAGTGTTACTTTCAGATGCTCAAGGCCGAACCCATACCTATCACTTATAACTTATAATCCTTCAGCATTTTCTCACGTATGGTTCTTTTTGTTTATTAAGATGCTATTATGCAAAAGAAAAGTCAATACCAGCAAATTAAACACTGCCTGGGTACAGCTGTCATGCTTTTGGCTCCATCTCCTTCTCCCAAACAATTCCTGGACATAGCTAAGCAGCTAGGACATTTCCAGTAGGTACCTCGTATGTGGCCCACCTATTTGAGAAGCTAAGAGAGTTTGCTAGTAGATGTGGCCAGACACTGTCAGTTAACTGTGGAGATAAAGGACAAACTCTGACACTATTTAGCGTACTCATACAGATGTAGTCACAGATGCCAGGCTGAGAGACATGGTATACAGTCTCTGTCAGCTGAGTCTGAAGACAATTTTGTTCTCAGTCATGAACTCTCAGGGTCTTTGAGCCCAAGGAGGCAACAGTATTAAAACTATATTGGGTTCGCAATGAGCTCAAGTCTGCTGTCTTAATCATAAGACAGCCCAAACAAAATAAAAAGAAGCTAGTTCTCCCTTTGCATCAGAAAGGTTCTTTCAATATTAAAATAATAGGTTGTATGCAAAGTAGTCATCAGCAAATAGGCTGATTTGTATCAAGTGATTTGGAGGAAAAATGTATAATGCAAATAAACAGTATAGAAAAAAAGTTTACAAAATGAAGTAGCTGAAGTCAAGTCTAGCATTTAAGGCCGCAAATATAATAAAATTATTAGCTCAATTGTGACATGTGGTGAAAGTTTTAAGTTCATATTACTATCCACAGTGGAAATATTTTGCATCATTCTCTATTGCTAAGAGCACTTACTATGTATTAACTAACCCATCTGTTTCAGCTGACCCACAGTCTGAATCTGCTTAAAACAGCATACAATAGCTTTCTCAAGTCACAATACTGAAATTTATACAAGTGTGATATTCAAAGAGATGACATGAGGAAAAGAAATGAGAAAGCAACCCTGAAAAGCAGTTGAAAGAAGATACAGTTCACAATGAAAATTCTGCTGAAAGACTACATTTAATATTGTTAATAATACCTAGACTGTTATAAAACTAAATCCTGCCCTCCAAAAATATCATTAGCAGAGATGCTGGAACTAAGTTAAGATATAAGGATCTTCCTTATTATGAAAACCATAGAAAATTAATTTTGATTTTTCATACAAAATACAAAAACCTCTATAACAGAAAACATTAGCTAAATGAGATGAAGTTCTATCATTCACCAATTGCTCACTATTAATACTGAAAGAAATTCTAGAACAATATCCAGAAAATATTCTGGACATCATGTTAAGTTATCTGAAGTTAACTGGGAGGAAACAAATATATTAATCTAAATAAACATTAATGAGTGAATCATTGTATATTATCATTCTCCAAAATAAGTTTGCGTTAAGCAGTCATTTAATACATAGGCTAATCAAGCTCTCAACATGGGAGCTAACTGGGAGAAAATATCATTTTCTTGACACCTATTGGCTCTACAGAACGGAGCATTTGTCCATTCTGCCAAAGACGGATAATGTTCAAAACATGTCATAAGTACTCCAGACTTTTCATACCTATATTATTATATTTCATGGATGTTTATCTACTAAGGGTCAACTTTCTCAACTTGAACAATTTTTAATTTGACCACTAAATCCTCCTGTTTTCTTACCTATTCAGAGGAAACCTTCAAAGTGTTCAAGAGAAATCACTAAGACCTCCAATTTTCCTAACAGTTTAGGAAATGCACAGTGTAGGTATTCTAAAAAGTATTGACAAGTAAAGCATTATGCATAGCTGTTCTGCAGAATAAATCAGTTTAACTAGTGTAAGAGCAATCAAATTCAAATGTAAGATTATTCTTCTGATCATAATTATTCTATTGTATCATAAATCAAGCAAAGAATGATTGACTTAGGGTTAAACTAGTAGTTTCCCTAAAAATCTTCAGCTTTGGGTGTTAAAAAGTAGAAGGTAGGAAACAGTTCTCTTAGACTTCCCTCAAAACAAATTGTTTTCTTAAAGATTTATGTCATCATCATATTGTTTTCTTAAAGATTTATGTCATCATCCTATCTGAAATATGTTAGGGTGAGAGAAGAGGCCTTATGAGCTTGGAACAATACTAAATCAGCTATTCTAAGTATGTTTCTGTCTTAAGATTTATTTTGTTTGATTATAATTGAGACTTCTCAAGGAGACAGCTGTACATAGAACCTTTTTTTTCCTTCTGAATCATAAAAAATAGACAATAACTCATGATTCAACCAAATTCTAGAAATAAAAATGCTTTCTTAGCAAAAAAAAGTTTAAAATAAAGGGTGTTTGAATAGACAATGAGTACTACCGTACCTCAAAATTACACTTTTTCTTGGGAGGATCGCATACTGAGGAACTTTCAGTGGTATAGTACCTGTAAAAAGGAGTTGATCTTTCAGATGGGGTTCTAGAAAATGCCATAGCCTCTATATTACATGAGTCAGCTACATCTTATTTTTCATCAACAAGCACGTCTCTGTTTCACATGGTGGACAAGACTGGGCTCCTAGGTTTTCTAAAATTTAGTTCTCATTTAAATGTTTGTTTTCTTGTTGCAAAATAATGGTGTCTAGTCAAAAGTTGCAGAATGTTTCCTGCCCTTTTAGGATGTATATGAAACCAGAAAACATGGTCATCTTTTTCTTACACATATGGTAATACAGAATATATAATAACATAGAAAAAAAATATATATATATGCATATATAACTGATAGGTTTCTTTTTAATTAGTCTGAACAGCCCTAACCTCCTTGTTTTTACTACAAGCTCCAGCCTACAAAAGCCGCAGTTAGCATTTCTATTTTATTAGCATAATAAGCCAGGCTAAGCACTAAGTATACCACTAAGTATAACCATTACAACCACTAAAAAACCACTAAGTTTCAGGTAAAATTCTTAAGGATTCCCAGTGTTCACTACAGTAAGCTTTTTCAGATCTTGCAATGCATACTATTTTTGTCTGATTTTTTGTTTGCTACAGTTAGACAGAAATCATACTGAAGGCATAACATATTTTCTGCTAATAGAATCCAAGAAACATTTTTGATCACCACTTCATATTCTGGTTTGTGTTGACACAAGTATGGTCTCTGGGCTTTTTTTGTGAACTTCTCTGCATAGAATAACTCAATAGACCTACAAAATAGATTTCTTCTGGGCCTCATCTATCTTGGAAGGTCTGTAGTAAAACAGTGTATATCAACTTTGGTTCATCCATTTAACAGTTGTGATTTTTTTTTTTTAATTGATTCTAGGAAATGAAATGATTCAAAGTATATTTGACTTTTAAGTGACACAGTTTCAGGCAATATTCATGTCCTATTCTGCTGATAATGGGATTTGTTTAGACAAGCTTTTTGTTCTGTAACAGCTGTTATGAACACTGAAAGCTTGACTCTTAGTGTTCACTCTGCTGCTATTAAGGCTGAGAACAATAAGATTTCAATCAAAATTGAAAAATGGGGTCTAAAAGTTTCTAAATATTGCCTGGGAGAAATTATACTTTCTCTCTTGCTTTTTTAAGTGAAATTTAATTGTTGGCAGTAGTTTAAGATCATTTGCAATAAAAGAGTTCAAAATTTTTGAATTTACGTTTACTGAAATGATTTTGTTTGAGCTCATTTCACTTAAAGGCTGTTGAACTATGGGATTCATCTTATCTGTGTTTAGACATATTCCTTACAGACAGCTGCATGGCTGAGGCTGGTCTTCCTCACCTCAGTCCCAGAAAAGGTCACGGAGCCCATCCTCTTGGAGCCCATTTCCATATATCTGAAGGACAAGAAGGTAATCACTGAGTCAAAACTGACTTACCAAGAACATTTTGTACATGACCAACCTGATTTCATCCTATGATGAAATGACTACATGGATGAGATGAGACAGGGGGAATGTCATATACCTTGACATTGGTTGGCTTTGACACCATGTCCTACAGCATCCTCATTTGGAAGCTGAGGAAGTATGGGCTTGCAGAACAGACTGTTAGGTGGGTCGAAAATTGGATGAACCACTGGACTCAAACAGTAGTAATCAATGGTTTGGTATCCAGCTGGCAGGTGATAATAGGAGTATCCCAGGGACTGATATTGGCTTCTGAAGTTGTCCATTTTTTTTGTCAGTAACCTGGATGATGAGACAGAACGCGATCTCAACAGGGGTGGGAGATACTGAATTAAAAGGGCTGGCTGACATGCTTCAATTCAGAGGGCTCTTGAGGAACCTGAGAACTGAATGAATGGAAACGTCATGGCATATGACAAGGAGAAATGAAAAATTCTGTACATGGGACGGAATAACCCCAGTCATCAGTACAGGCTGGGAACTGACTGGCTGAGCAGAAGCCCTGTTTTAAAGGACCTGGGAATAATGGTGAACAAGATAAGGCATGTACTGATTTCTATTAGGAAAAACATGGCCAGTGAAGAGCTGTGAGGGAGCTAAGCTTGCTTAGTTTGCCAAGGGAAGGAGAGGATAAGTGTAACAGTGGCACAAATCTACTTGAAGGACATTTGCGAAGACATTGGAGCCAAACTCTTCTCAGTAATGACTGATGGTAAAACAAGGGGAAATGGCCACAAGTTGTGGGTTGGGATGTTCAGGTTTGATCTCAGGAAATACTTTTTCACCAGGAGTGTAGTGCACTACTGGAACTAGTTTTATAGAGAGGTTGTGAAGGTTTTCATTTCTAAAAAGAGCCAAGACTGACCAGATCTAGCATAGGTAATAGTTCCACTTTGAGGAGGAGGTTGGACTGTATGACCTCCAGAGTCTCTTCCAAAATATATTTCTATGATTCTATTTGAGCTAGCCATCCCGTGTTTTCATTATAGTCAAAGGACAGATGTTGCATTTGGTCAGATGAATTCCATATGCTCTGTCATCTTCCTGGACCATGTTAACACCATGTTAGGGCTTTTGTCTTTGTTTTTGAAAAGAGCAATGGTATAGATATTTTACAATTCTTTTCTTAGAATTATATAAGCCAGCCCATAATTACCACAAAGATCCAACCCTTTGTATTTGTAGTATGTGACCAATGATAAAGTGATAAACAACTTTCATAAAATAAGTTGATTTATTAATACATGCAATAAATTATTAAGGAGGCTGATTTCCAAATGCTGGTCTTGCAACACTGGGGGAGTGCATTGAAACTACTTTCCCTGCCAGTTCAATGCCAAACTAAAAAAAATACATAAAAGACATTTCTGGGGTAGACAAATCTATTTACATCCAAGTATAAAACTTCACTGGAGACATACATACCTTTGTCATAAGCAAATAGTTATCTGAGCAATTTAGACATGTAGGATAAGCCATAGGGACTTAAGCACGTATTTAATAAGGTTCTCCAGTGTTTTGCTGGGACAGGGCTTTAAGACATGTTTTAAGATGTACTGAATTCCCTCAGCCTTCAGCAGGGTTTCAGTAAAGGCTCTAAGAAATATGAAAACTGCTTGCTGAATTTGATCTGAAGAACATTGGAGTACACTTTTCTACAAATATTTTGTTACAGATTGTTGTTTTATTTGCTTTTTGTTTTTATAAAACATTCATCATTTATATTCCTGCAAATAGAGATACTGGAATTTCCAGAAATATTAGTAGAAATGCAGTTTTAAAGTGGTGAAAACACTGAAAGGACTATGAACTGGAACAATATGAATTGTACAGTCTGCACTTATGCATATGCATGAATGCCTGAGATCTTAATTTACTGTGAATCTAAAAGATTTAAAAATCAATCTTTCTTAAATCTGAAAGAATGGAGCTGGAATTGTATGTGCATCAGGGGAAACTCTAAATGCTACAGCTAAACTCAGACAGTTCAAGAGGTTTCCTGCTGAGCAGGGAATCTTGTGGAGGGAGGAAGCTGCCTTACGTCAGGCTTCTGCTTCCTTTAAAGGATTATGAAAGTACTTTTTTACATTCCACAGGAGGAAGCGGTATGCAGCAGACTTGCACTAATTAGTATTTCTACTTCTTGCCTACTTAAAAAAAAAAAAAAATCTCTCAATATCAAAGGGAGATTGAAGACCAGAGCTGAGCTTTGAGGGTTTGGCTGGTTGGCTGACTGAAAATTTGAGAAGAAATGTTGATAATTTACAATGAGAAAAGGAAACAAAGAAGAAAATATCCAGGGGTGTGCAGTGTGGGAAACTTGAGCACACCTTCTTTGAGGAGAATCCAAAGCTCTCCCCTAAAAAAAGATTATTATTCCTTCTGAAAAATTGTATCATTTTTTATTTTATTATTCCAGTTTTAGGGCAAAGGCAACAAAAATGTAGATATTTCCCTTTTTTCCTACATTTATTGAAAATAAATTTGACAAAAAAGTAGCTTCATTTTGCAAATTTTGTTTCATGTAATCTTGATAGCTTAGCAGGCAACCATGATTTTTTTCAGCTTCAGAATTTCTCCTACAAACCACCAGTCTTCCCAAATCATGGATAAGCAATTACAGGGAGCTAAAATCTATACTATAGAGGTTCTTTTATTTCCTGTAAATACCGCAGATCCATTATTGCTTCACTGTGCTATTCTATCAATATTGATCTTTTTAATGTAGAAGCAAATATATTAAAAACATTGACTCCCAAGGAACAAACAAAGATTATCATAGTTATTTGCAGATTAAAATGATAAAGTGTTTAAGGTGGCATTCATTTTCCTTAGCTATGCTGCAGTTATATCATAGGAAAGATTAAAAAAATAATAATAAACTTTATAGTATAAACAAAATATTAACTGGTCTCTAAAAGTAATGCTTCAAGGGCATTCTACTATAAGCATCAAACTGATAAGTTTGATGATCTTTGTGATCCCCTTGCTAGTAGAATTATAGAGTATGATACACAACATTTGCTTCAGGGTAACTAGCTTAGTATAAAATGCATACGTAAATTGCATAAGGAAATTGTCAGAATAGGTTTACCTGAAAATTGAATCACATTTGTTATATTAGTACAGGCACAATGTCATTTACCATATGTCTTGCCTTGTGAAATTCACTCAAAGTACTTGGCAAGGCTGAACAGTTCAGAAACTGCCTAATTAATACACTTGCCTTGGTACTTGCTTGTAGGCATTGTTTGTGGAAATTTTAACATACTTTTATTCATACCTGCCCATTTCTGTAACACAATACCAGACAATGTTTATGTTTATGTGAACATGCATTATAGAAACATAAATCATAAAGATACATCAGTCTTAAAAACCTGTTATTTGATTAAATGAGACTACCCAAGTATTGAGCATTTATTCAAGTTTAACTTGGAATATTTTTTCCTAAAAAGAAAACAGATTATGCATCTGTCCTTTCCTGGATTCACTGATTTAGAGATTATTCAGCATTACCTTTCTTATATCTGTAACTTAATCCCTATTTTTCATTTTCACAGAAGACACATGGAGAAAGATACTATGGAAAATGAGATACTGGAGAGAGGAGAAGCAGCTAACATGGAGAAAGGAACAAGATGAAGGATACAAAAGAAATGCAGAAAATCCAAGGAAAAAACACTGAATGGAAATGAGATCAAAATGGCAAACTAGACTGGGAGATGCATTAAAGTGGAAGGAGATAAAACATCTTTTTGGTAGCCTTGTACAGTACTCACTTTCATCTTCACCTCAGTTACTGTGTGTGCCAAGGTGTGATAGGTTCTTTTGAAAATAAACCAAATAATTCTGACTTATTCAAGCAAATGTGGTACAATGATAAAGTTTCACTATTGATGCTATGTGTTTTTTCAGAAATATTTGCAAAGAGTTGCTTTTTGCGCATGCTTAGGGATAGTTGGAAACTCTTAGCTTAACACCTTCAAGAGCAAGGAATAAAAAAAACATGTATACTGCCCTGCAACGTCTTTCCTGCATGAGATAAACTCAGCATCAAGAGGAATGCATGAGAATACATTAGTGCACTCAATCAATTTCTTTGGGTTGAGCCCCAGGAAGCTTATTTTTAAAGTGATGGGCAGGAGGTCTTCAGCCTGCACAGACATTTTGCTGAGATATATTGTTAATAAATAATTTCATTTGTGCACACATGTCCCTTACATGGCTTTAAAGATTTATGGCTTAATGGCTGATTGAACTTAGCAGGTGAATTGAAACAGGGTGACATGGGACTATTGCATCTAAGTACGAGATGGCAAATTCATCACTGTACAAGTTGTCTCATAAATGCTGAACCTATATAACTGCAAAATGTGTGTGTGTGTGTGCATGTTTACAGTGCCTAAATTTAAGTCTAAAATTAGATACTTAAACTGGAAGAATAGTTTCCATAAATTCCTTATGTTTTAGCTAGGAAAGAAGAAGACATAGGAAAAAAGAGAGAAAAACTGCACCAGAGGTTGATACAGAGCCAGAATCTAACTATTGGTGAAGCTTGATGGTACAGCTAACCTCAATAAATCTGCCAAAAGGTGTGGTTTTGTTCTTTTCCCTTTCTTTCCTTGTGACTTTCAACAGTGGTCTTGTCCAGGAGCTAAACTGGTATAAATCTACTTACTCTCTTGTTGAATTAGTCCTCTGCTCTGACTCACCTCATTTACCAGCAGACGAATGTCAGTGCCAAGCATGTAAGTGAAGCAAAGCAGCACGATGCTAGATGAGCGTAGCTGTAAGTGAAACCACACTCTTTTGGTGCATCAGGGAAAATCTCTCTCTTACACTGAACTACGAAGACCAGTTTCCTAATTCAGATTCATAACTTAGTTGTTTGAGGTTAGGCACTCCCCTCTCTCCCTTCTCGGATTTAAACAGTTGTACAAAGGCATGTTGGCATATTCCAGTTTGCTCCAACTTCCATCACTGGCCTTGTTTCTCCCCTACTCCTAAGTCCCTGACATCCTTCCTGGATCACCTCCAAGGCTGTCTTGCACTGTCAGCTGTCAGAACGAATTTAGCTATTCAGGGGTTCTGTGAAGCAGCTGTGGCTGTGCCATGAATAGGTATTTCACCATTCAAATGGTAAAAATAACTGTTTGCACATTATCACACTACAGTCGTATCAGAAAACAGAAAAGTTGGAGGCCATGCAAAATATGAGGAAAGAAAGCTTTTCTGTCATGCATATAATGACTCCAACATTGACCACTATGATATGAAAGAAATGAAGAAAATGAACATATCTACCTTAATTATATGCCAAATCTTTTGGGGGTAGATTTTTACTTCCTCATTCCTGCTCACTCCCCTCTTATAGATCCTTCTACCTTAATGTCAATAAAGGAGATTGCATTTAATGAAGACAAGGATTTTTTCTTGCTTTCAGATTCTGCTTGTGAAGGGATATCCAATTTGTTACAGCTACATCTGAAGGAACACAGAATGGTGAAATCATGTCTGTGACTAGATACAGAATTTGCCATTTTACCTTTCTGATTGCATTTCTGTTCTCTGTTAGAAACCTCAGAATAATTCTCTGTCCAGTTGACATGACTTGGAACTCTATACACTCATGGAGGCTTTATATCTTGGGACTGACAAGAAAAAAAAAAAGAAACAACTTCTCCTTAGATTTGTTGCTTTGATGTTCTGATATGCTTCAACAAAACTTCTGGGGAAAGAAAAAAAACGACCTAAACCACCATGAATATGTAATTAAAATTCTACAAATGGTCTTCCACAAAGGTTACTTATAGAGGTTCAGATGATTAAGGTTAGAGGATTAGATATAAACTGTGAAGTTGATTCTATGATTAAAAGTTTTATAAACATGTTTTTATTGGTTCTTAGTCCAAAAATCCCCTTTAGCTAACATGGCTAACAGCAATGACCAAAACAATATTTTTTGTCAGGGCAGCTTTTGTCTGAGGGTCATTTGCTGTGACGGTTTACATTACTGTTGTTTTATTCAGTGGGTTTTCCCTCTATCTTCCTTGTTTCTGCGACTCATTAGCATTTTGGTGTTAACAATGCTAATAATATAAAGCCCCTATCTTTGTCTATTTCAGGGGGACAGTTCTATCAAATGAATTATGTAATAGTTAGATGAAGCTATGATAGCAGTGGTATCATAACCAATCTGGGAGGCTTCCTCTACTGTCATGAAATATTTCTTCGGGTAAGGTGGAGCCCCTCAACACACAGCAATATTTTCTTCAATTCTCCTTAGCTATGAGCTCTGCTTCATTCCTTAGTACCTCACAACTTATGAATAACATATCAACTCAAGGCTTAATACATGAAATCTTAGAGGAAGACAAATTATTTTCACAGGACAATATAGAGGAAAAAAAAGAGTTTGGCTTGTATTTCATTGCAGTTATCCTTTCTTTGCCTTTAAGTTAAGCTGAAAGCCTTCTGGCATTATTTTCTTAATTGCTACATTTTCAACTTTTGACCATGAAGGTCCAAAGAGGGACAGTATAGAGAAAAAAGCCTTGATTTTAACACACACTTGTGATCAACTCTTATATAAAATATACACTAGGAAAAATTCTCAAACTTTCATTTCTCCAGAGGGGTCAGTCCTCAATAAAATTATATTTATCCATTAAAAAAGGGCACCAGAACCACTGTAATGTCTTCTCTTTCTCAGTATTTCTTCAGTATTGCCATGTTGACTTGTATTTTCTGTACAGGGAGATGAAGCATGAATATAACCAAGGCAAAGAAAAAAGCACCAACAATTTAAGAGATGTCAAGTGCTTTGAAATTTAAATCTTTAGTAGAGTAATGCTTCTTAATGTAAGAATATTAAAATAACTAGGTCCTCCCTTGCAGGAGAACTGTTCTGCAGCACAGCTGTAGAATAGAAGAGATGATGACCTATAATAAATTCTTTACATGTTTCAGCTACAGAGACAATCATTTCATCAATTAAATCAGGATATGTAAAAGTCAAGATGATAATCATTTAAAAAGTCATTAATTTAAATTTATATAAGGAAGAATGATCTGGGAATTTGAAATTAGCTCAAATCTGAGAAATATTAAAAGCTTTCATCAAAGTGAAAGAAAATTCTATCTAAAATAAATATGAGAAGACAAAAATAAAAATAAAAAAAAATAGAAAGATAATAAAAATAACAATAGTATTATTGAGGGCCAAGCCTTCAGAAGATAGGAAATGCCAGAATTAGTTTTAATGGCTTAAGTAATTTTAATTTGCCACTGCTGATAAAAGTCTTACAATTATGCAATTCAATGTTAATTTTTGAGAACTTCCATTCAAGCAGTGATCAACATGGGCAAATTAAAAAATAAAAAATCTTATGGACAAAACAAATGCATCCTCGTATGTTTTTGTATGGAGTACACAACTGAAGTATCTTAGTGCTTCACAGTTAATTTTGGTTTTTTTGCAGCACCTTTCTGTGGCATGGGCATGGTATCGTATTTATTTTACAAATACAGATCAAGACTCAAGGAAACTGAAGTAAAATATTTCCATTGCTACTGGGAGGCAAGTAGGCTATCAGAATCATTAGCATAAGTAAAATATTTTTCTCTAATTTCATCACAAGAAATATTCAAATCCTTCTAAAATTACAGAGTAATGGGAAGCATCGTCTTAGAATAGGAAGTTCAGGTCGTACTAAAATGAATAGATAGTACTCTTAGCACTGTCCACGATAAACAACTACAAGAAGTGACATTTCGTCACAAGGGTAAGTGTTGGCTACTGCAGAATTTTAAATGATTTAGCATTTGTAATGTTGACATTTCTGTCAAGTTTTCCGTCAAGACGTCCTCTGTGGTTCTTTAAGGCTGTTCGTTTATCAGACTTAAAATGAAAACTCCCTCTCTTTTTCTTGGGCACAGGTGATGCGGAGCATCTTCTTGTTCTAGTAATAAAGCTAAAAAGCTTTAAAGCTCTAAAAGGAGCTCTAAAAGCTTTTGAGCATCCATCTAAAGAAAATAGAAATCTGTTATGTCAGAGCCCTGGTCTTTCATTAAAAACAACTTTATATTAATGTGTCAGAGGAGAAGTGCTGGGAACCAAACTCTAGTAATTCCTGTCAGTATAAATGAGGAGAAAGTTCTTATTTTAGCAAACCTTTCAAATTTTTCCCTTTCATTGCTGCATTTTAACTGTTATCTTCAGGGGGTCTGCAACCATTGTGAAAATTTCTGTAATTAATTCTTAACCAAACCCACTCTAATAAAAAAAACAAACTTTTAGGGTCTACAAAGGCAGGTTAACTCATAAATATAGTATAAAGTGACACATGATTCATGAGTTGACCGCAATTTTTTTCTCTCTCAGGCAGAATTACTAGGATTTTATCACTACTGATTATCTCCGTAGAACACTCCTTGATATAACAAGCTATTAGCTTCATAATCTAGGTCCCAAATGTCTACGTTAGTAATAACACATTAGCAATATTCAATAGTGCATCACAGAGTAAGCCAGAAGTGTGCAAAAGTCATCATTTACATCCTTCCCTTTCACCTCACACTTGCAACAGTCTAGTTTATCTAACCTGACTTTTGTAAATGCTATTTTTGGAGACACACAGGTTTAATCTACAGGAAGTTAACTGTCATTGTCATTAAAACCGCATGCTTGTATAGTGGAGCTTATTGTAAAAACACACAAAATTTAGTAAGCAATTATTTTCTTGCAGAGATCTAACCATTCTTGATTCCATTGCCAATAGGGTTGCCTGCATGTTTGTGCAGGTAAATATAACAGTCCCACATCATTTCATGCAAAATTTAATTGAAAGGTCGCAGCTGGTCTCTTCAAAACAAAGTGTCATCGCATATATACAGTTTCATGTATTACATATTACAAATTATGCTTTATTCTGTCTGTTTTTTTTTTCACACAACATGTGTAACTCTCCATGATAACATTTTAGAATGTTTCAGCTCTCATTTTTTGTGAGTGTCATCAGTCAATCAGTCCTTTCCTAGATTACTTCCCCTCTCCAATCCTCCTGTTTCTTCTTCAGAGAGGACCTAGTACACCTTTGGGGCTGGTGCTAATATACTGGTGGCTCCACAGAAGAATTAAAAAGTAATGATGGAGAAGCAAAAGAAAGGCATTTTTTTCTCAAATAGTTACCAAAAGGTCTTACCTATTATCATCTTATGCTGGTTGCTAAAGAGCCAAAAGAGAGAAGCTAGGAAACACAGATCATGGCCTTCAGTTGTATTTTGCTTATGTGTGATGCACAGAAACTTGCTGAGTTTCTGTGACCATAAGAGTTGCTGGCTTGTACAAGGACATGCTGTTATTGGACTGCCTCTGTGGAAGCAGTGGCGATAACTCCCATGAGCTGATAGGCATGGCTGCCTTGTTCAGACAAGTTATCTCCACTCAGCTTCTGGCAGCAACTGGGAGCAACTGGACCAAACAGTGAATGGTGTCTTGCCTCCTTGAAGGCAGCGGTGTTAATCCTGGTTTGTGATGAATTGTTCTGCGCAAGTTCTGACGATTGCTCAAACCTCATCAGAATCACAGAATCACAGAATGGTTGAGGTTGGAAGGGACCTCTGGAGATCATCTAGTCCAACTCCCCTGCTCAAGCAGGGTCATCTAGAGCACGTTGCACAGGATTGCATCCAGGCGTGTTTTGAATATCTCCAGAGAAGGAGACTCCACAACCTCTCTGGGCAACCTGTTCCAGTGCTCTGTCACCCTCACAGTGAAAAAGTTTTTCCTCATGTTCAGATGGAAGTGTCTGTGTTTCAGTTTGTGCCCGTTGCCTCTCATCCTATCACTGGGCACCACTGAGAAGAGTCTGGCCCCATCCTCTTGACACCCTCCCTTCAGATACTTGTACACATTGATAAGATTCCTCCTCAGTCTTCTTTTCTCCACACTGAACGGGCCCAGCTCTCTCAGCCTTTCCTCATATGAGAGATGCTGCAGTCCCCTAATCATCTTCGTAGCCCTTTGCTGGGCTCTCTACAGTAGTTACATGTCTCGTACTGGGGAGCCCAGAACTGGATGCAGTACTCCAGATGTGGCCTCACCAGGGCTGAGTAGAGGGGGAGAATCACCTCCCTCGACCTGCTGGCAACACTCTTCCTGATGCACCCCAGGATACCATTGGCCTTCTTGGCCACAAGGGCACATTGCTGGCTCATGGTCAACTTGGTGTCCACCAGCACTCCCAGGTCCTTCTCGGCAGAGCTGCTTTCCAGCAGGTCAACCCCCAACCTGTACTGGTGCACGGGGTTATTCCTCCCCAGGTGCAGGACCCTGCACTTCCCTTTGTTGAACTTCATGAGGTTCCTCTCCGCCCACCTCTCCAGCCTGTCCAGGTCTCTCTGAATGGCAGCACAACCCTCTGGTGTATCAGCCACTCCTCCCAGTTTTGTATCGTCAGCAAACTTGCTGAGGGTGCACTCTGTCCCTTCATCCAGCTCATTGATGAATAAGCTGAACTAGAGTGGACCCAGTACTGACCCCTGGGGGACACCGCTAGCTACAGGCCTCCAGCTAGACTCTGCACCGCTGATCACAGCTCTCTGAGCTCTGCCATTCAGCCAGTTCTCAATCCACCTCACTGTCCACTCATCTAGCCCACACTTCCTGAGCTTGTCTATGAGGATGTTATGGGAGACAGTGTCAAAAGCCTTGCTGAAGTCAAGGTAGACAACATCCACTGCTCTCCCCTCACCTACCCAGGCAGTCATTCCATCATAGAAGGCTATCAGATTGGTTAAGCATGATTTCCCCTTGGTGAAGCCATGCTGACTACTCCTGATCACCTTCATTTCCTCCACATGCTTGGAGATGGCCTCCAGGATGAGCTGCTCCATCACCTTTCCAGGGATGCAGGTGAGGCTGACTGGCCTGTAGTTCCCCGGGTCCTCCTTCTTGCCCTTTTTGAAGACTGGGGTGACATTGGCTTTCTTCCAGTCTTCAGGCACCTCTCCTGTCCTCCATGACCTTTCAAAGATGATGGAGAGTGGCTTAGCAATGACATCCGCCAGCTCCCTCAGCACTCGTGGGTGCGTCCCATCGGGGCCCATGGATTTGTGGGTGTCAAGTTTGCCTAAATGATCTCTAACCCGCTCCTCCTCCACCAAGGGAAAGTCTTCCTTTCTCCAGACTTTCTCTCTTGCCTCCAGGGTCTGGGGTTCCTGGGGGCTGGCCTGAGCAGGAAAGACTGAAGCAAAGAAGGCATTCAGTAACTCTGCCTTCTCTGCATCCTTTGTCACCAGGGCACCCACCCCATTCAGCAAAGGGCCCACATTTTCCCTAGTCTTCCTTTTGCTACTGATGTATTTGAAGAAGCCCTTCTTGCTGTCCTTGACATCTCTTGCCAGATTTAATTCCAAACGGGCCTTAGCCTTCCTCGTTGCAATGGGATCCAATATTTACACAGAGACAAGATACTACCCAGATGCTCAAAAAAGACCAAGGGCTTTGCACTAGTCAGTGCTCAGATGCTCAACAATAAAGATGTCACAGTCAAATTTTAAGGGCAGCTTTTTTAAAAGAGTAAGTAGAATTCACTGTAGAATTGCTTCTGAATACCATTTACTATACATTATTTCTACATCATTTATTATGTCCAAAACAACAGTGAATTACAATTGCTCTATGATGCTAACAAATTAGATGGTTGGGCCAGTGAATGCCATTATGCTGTATGCTTTACAGAGACTGACTCAGTGGATGCCTTACCTGTTACTGCAGCTTCTAGGCATCATGAAAAGTAGAAATGAAAATAATAATATATTGTAGCATTTCACTAGATTTATGACAAACTTTTAAATAAATATTAAAAAATATATAAAGATTGATAAAGTAACCTTTTACTCTTCTCTTGTTCTTTTGTTTGTTAGTTTGTTTGTTTGTTTCCTGCACTAGACAGATCCAATCTTTTCAGCCTTCTTTCCTGTTCTTTCTTCTTTTATATTTGTCACTTTGCACTGAACCCTCTCCATTTCTTGTTTTTCCATTAAAGAAAGGCAGCTACTGATGTTCTTGCTCCAAGCTTTGTTTGTGATTCACAACTTTTGCATTCACAACTTTTTCTACTATGCTACTGCATCATAACTTACTCCTTATTTCAATATTTGTTCACTAGAATGTTTGTAATGAAATTCAACAAATTTATTTTGCATCATTTCTCCAATGAATCAAAAACATTTTAAGTGATAGGTGTGTCTTGCAACCCCTCCCAGAGTGATATCAGAGGTGTACTGTATTCCATCACTGAGGCTGTTAATTACTATATTGAATAGCGCCAAAGTTGGGACAATTCATTTTATCTGTTTTACCATTTTGTCTCTAAAGTGTTTTAATTTCTATTTGAGTGAGCTTTTGCAACAGGCTGTGCATTTGCTCTACAGTCGTTTCATCAGGACAGTATTTTCATACCTTGTGAGATGTTGCTTGAGACAGTGTCAAAATCTTTACTAAAATCTAGATATATCACACACAGAGGCCCAATTACCCTGTCAGTGAGGTATATTGTATTGGTTTGATATGATTTGTTCTTGGCAAATCCATGTCCTCTGTTTCTTGTCACCTTATTAGGTGCTAGCAAACTGGGTGTTTAATAATTTGCTCCATCTTTCTAGGTATAAAATTAGGCTGTTTGATTATTATCTATACTTTTCAAATAAAAGCATTGTTATTTTCCTATTCTAATTTTCTAAGAGATCACTATGATTTTTAAGACACATGTTAAAGGTTCCAAGATTTCCTTCTTACTTCCTTAGATAAGGTAATTTTGATTCTGTATTCTAAAAATCTCTCTTAGACACTGTACTCCCTCTCTTGATCTATTCTTATTCTACTTTAATTGTGTTAATTATTCAATTGCTACAAATTTTCATGCGTGTGTGAAGAATGATACTAGCTAAAGTATAAAGTTGCCTTTTCTGTGCCTCCTCTAACTGTTCACTGAAGTGGTAAGGCTCTAATGTTTTTCCCCTTTCTCTTTTTTTAGCGTACATATAGAAAGTTTCTTTTTGACATTACTGTACATTGCTAGGTAGAACATTACTCATTAGTCTTTTTAATTGGCCTGCTACATGGTTTTACTGTGCATTTTTTTCTGTTCTTTTTTCTTTCTCTTTAAGGTTTTTTTTTTTTTTTTTTTAATGTCCTATGGAATATATGATGATGCCATGCAGGTCATTTACCTTCTATGTACATCTTTTCCCTTATTCAGATGGTTTATGTGTCTATCTAGAATATGGCTTCTTTCAAGACAATAAAAAGTTCCCCTAAATTAATTTCTATCTTTTAAAATTCTTTCTCATAGGACTAGTTTCCCAACTCTGTTGAAACTTGTCATGGTTAATCTGTTTTCTTGGTCTTTTTTTTCATAGAAGCATGAACACTAACATTTTGAGAACTCTTTCACGCTTTCTACTTCATAACCAACTCTTTTAGCCGTAATCTGAATGGCCCATCCATCAGTAATTTTTACTTCCTCTAAAACAATTTCTTTTACCTATTCCAACTTGATTCACTATTTTCTCAAAACATAATCAGAAGCTATATACTTTCACAGCAAGAATCATCACAACGTCATTATTCGACCCTGCAATTTCATCTGTTATCATTACCAGAAAAACAGCTGAAATTTAAATCATTCCTTACATTAAATGACAACTGACCCTCAGACTAAGCAACACCAACTCCATTGGTTTTTCTGTGTGCTCCTTGGTAGTTTCTTAGGTACCTAAGTAACTAACTGTTATTCTGATCCTCTTGCATAGGGAGCTGCCAGAAGGAAGACTTAATTGAAGATACAAGGAGATGGCTAATTTTGGAAATGTTACTTTGGAGAATTTTTCTCAGTGTTATTTGCCTCTGTAATATGTCAACATCTTTACAAAATAATGTAACAAATAACAAATTAAATGTCCATTTGATCCAAGGTACAATGTCTAGCAATAATCCAAAGGATAGAGTCACTTTTATGATACTATGATTACAAGGTATTAAAGTTTCTAGTCTTTATTTTTCAATGTGTTTAGTACTTTTCTTACCTTTAATTATATTAAACTTTAATGCAGAAAGAAAAGCAGAATAAAGTCAGGCCATTAGGATCACATTCATTAAGAGCTTTGCTATTTGGTGTATTTGGTATAAGGGGCTTGGCTATGGTTAGGTAATAATCATATTATCTTGATTCTGTCCCAGGAGAGAATTGTTTGCGCTCTTATTAAGTGAGAAGTAGACTAAAAAGAATAAGAAGATGAAGTAGTTAATGAGGAGTAATAATAGGATTGTTTTGATACGAGATAGTTTGATATGACACTTTCAAGGTTAATTTTTAGTAATAATATAATAACAGACATGATGCTGATGAAATTAAGGTGATTAAGCAACAGAGTAGGACTCCCTGAATTTACTGTGAGAAATGAATTAAATATTCATTTTCTTTAACCATTAATGGGTAGGTGGATGAATGGTGACTTCTGTCATTTAATGTTTTCCTTCCTATGCCTCATACAGAAGACTGCTATATAACTTTTCACCAATATCTTTTTCTTAGATTATTGAAAAGTTCTGCCTAGAAGAAATGATTTTTAAATTCTCTTTTATATTTGTCTTAGAGATCCAGATGTATAACTACTGTACTGTAAGCCTGACCAGATTATTTTAAGTCTAAAAATTTTTCATACTTCAGACTTTACGGGCACATGCACCATTATTCTAAAACTTTCTGGCAGACTGAGACTTGCTACAGCATATATACACACTAATGTTCCTGTGTAATTCAGGATAGAAAAAAGACAACATTTATATATACCTGTATTATGTCACATAAAAGTTCAGGACCACAGAGCTATGTCTTTACCTCCACAGAAATCTCTTCTGTAGACTAAGACATTAATCTCAAGTGCAATAGATAACCTTCACAGCTTCTCTCAGAATAGGGCTATCTCAGAATAGCACCATACTCATTTACCATCTATTCACCAAACAAGACACACACTATGTGACTCATTTTTTTATTGCATCTTTCTTTGTATGGTTTACACCATTAATACACAAAGTTTGTTCCACAGTTTGGTAACCTCTGAAATAAGCTATAAATAGCCATGCCAAAGATTAATGCTTCAGATCAACTTTTCTCCAAGATGGTACCTTCAGAATCTGATTAGCTTGTTCTGCCAAGCAGAGGAGGTTGACAAGATTATGAGTACATAAGCAGAGAACAAAATACTAGCAGGTTTTGCTTTATGAGTACAATTACTCTGACTTTATTAATAAGGCTGATTAATTCATATTTTGCTTTTGAGGAGTGGTCATCCAATGTTCCCTCAATGACTTCAGGGGCAGGGTAGATTTACTGAAGGAACAACTAGTATGGCACTGTTTTAGTTCTTTCCACATTAATACTTGCTGCAAGATATATGCTCCCAGATAAAAATATGACAGAGCTACCTGTGAATGCGCTCTCCAGATTTCCAGTCCAGGCTGTCCCTCTAAAATCAGAGATACTGTTTAGGCAAGGGCTGCATCTACGCAGGGGGATGACTAATAGAGAAATAAGTGGCTATCTGGATCAGCTTTTTCCTGACAAGCGCATGATAGGGAATGTTGACTAAAGAGCATTATGCTGTAGAGAGAAACGTTGGCTTCTTAAGAATTTCCTGAAGAAAGCTTTGATCAACAGGCTGGATAAGTATTGAAAATGATGGACCAAAATCTGGGGAGTCCCTTTAAACTAAGAGAAGTATGCATGTAAGTAACAGCTTGCTGGTATGAACAAGAGAGTCACCTTTGACTCATGATTACATTTTCTACTTTTCTCAGGCAGAAAAGTGATATACCACAGTTAAGGTGTAATTAAATTATTACTTTATTAGAACTTCAACGTGAGACATCTTTGAGAAGTTCTGGCAAAACTCTGCAAGTAAAATGAAAAACAGAGAGCAAAACATCCTCAGGTTAGACTTAATAGGCTCTTCAGCTGTATTTAAATTGTTTTGTATTGAGAAATTAAACCTTGCTAAACACAGACAGGTGGATAAATACAGTAATCAAATTTAAGTTAACATTTAGAATAAAAGCACACACTCATAATATTGGAACCAAGGAACAGCAAAACCATAATAAGCTATATTCCAGATTTCTAGCCCCCCTAAACCACACAGACAGCTTACTGGAAGCAAAACAAAACTCCAGTCTATAGCATATTGACAGATCTTAGAGGCCCCAGAGAAGCAAAATCATATATTAAAATGCTAAGAAGATTATAACGATGATGATGATGAAGATGATAAGCAGAAAAAGGATAATGTCTGCAATTTTGGAGCCTTTCCACCCACTCTTGCTGTATGTGTAAAAAGAAAAATAGGCAGCTGGCATACCAGATGGTTTATATTTGTGACACCCAAAGCAAAAATGTTTGAAGACTAAAAACAAATTGTGTTAGCACTACCAGCAGCTCAGAATCCAAATGATGATTCTTGCACTTTGTCTCTGGAGTAGATTAATATTACAATTCTTCAGAAAGAAACTGAAAAAATTTGCTTTTTTTTTTTGCATTCTAATTACCTCATTTTAATTCTATTGTTTCCAGAAACACATTTTTCTGCAGGGGAGAACAAAAATGAACACACTGAGTTTACGCTAGTAAGAACTGACCCTTCAAAATGAAAAAAAAAAACCTTCTGTCCTGCTTAAATCCATGTTTGCAGTTGCTAGAAACCCAAGGAACTGTTCAAAAAGTCACTTCAAAAGGAGCATATTGCTTTTCTTGGTTAGTGAAAGCTAGCCTCTCACTTTTAGAAATTTAGTAGTTGGTGTTTGCTAGAAACCAGAGAATATTAAGCAGCTGCTTCTCTCATTTTTTCTAAAACCACTTTTCAAGTAACCACCTAGAAAAACAGATAATTAATAAAAGATTAAAATGAAAGGTTTCTGTAAGAATAATATCCTGAGTCCTCTGGCAGCCAGCTCCAGGTAACAAGATTAAAACCTTCTGCGCAGTGTTCCTGTGTGCTGACTTCTGATGGTATCACAATGGCTATACGATTTTTCAGGGTTCAAGAGTGGGATTCCACCGAACCTTTCTTTAGAAGTCATGGAGAGAAACAGGCTCTTTGAAAAACAAGCTATTCAGTTTCGGGTGTCTATTTTAGGATGAGAAGACTTGCAGCCTAGAAAAGTCCATTTCTTTCACTTAGAGGGATCCTTTAGGGTGACTAGCCCTAGGTTATAAACATCTACATTTTGTCAGATGAATCCTATCTAAGGAGAGTACAAGCAACAGACAGACTCCACAGTTCTTTTTGCTCATCAATATATTTTACTCTATAACATCAGTTCACAGGAGGATAAGAGAACCTGCCATGGTTATTCAAAAGCTCAGTGCTGGTTATTCTGAACACTTTTTTCATGTGACTATGAACCTGAAGAAAAGCCAGTGTATTTATATCATATAAGAGGAAAAAGTATTGAAGTTATATTAAAATTAACATCTTTTGAACCCTATATTTGAGGGGTTAACATAGGCTACAACTAGATCAGTAAAAGACAAAGTTCAGGTGTTTTATTATGTTAACTATTTGAATAACTTAGAGTAGCAAAAATAAGCTGAAAGAATAAGAGAGATTAAGATGGAGGGACAAAGAATTACATGACTGAAAGTTATTAAATGTGTATCCGGTATTTAGTTGGGAATAAAGTTTCAGGGTCCTAATGCCTGTCTTTGAAAAATTCTTAGCTTGTGAAAATTAAAAAGAATATTAGATTTTATGGCAAAGAAAAGAGGTGAAAAGGAAAGGGAAATTTTACTGAGATGCTCTAAGGCATATGGAGAATACAATACTGTATGTTACATATAGTAATAGGAATGTGAAAAGGGGGTGTTAGATTATGTCCTAATTTTGTGAAATCTCTGTAAAAATGGGAAGCTTATTATAATTTTAGTGCCATTTTTAATCCTCAGAAGATATAGAAAATGGTTCTTGATATGTTTGAAAAGGATTCAGGCAAATCATTCCACATCATCCTAAATATGGTAAGGATCTTTCTCCCTGTTTCAAACTCCTGAGTGTGTGTTGTATTTGGTTGGGGCTTGATTTTTTCTATATCTGCATAGTTTTTTTGAAAACTGCCTTCTGTAATGCCTTGCCTGTTATTTTAAAAATATTCTCACAAGTCTTTTGGCTGATTATTAGGTCATGCTAGTGCTCTGATTTTTTTTTTTTTTTCAGTCTTCCTTTCTCTGTGACATTTGTTGTGACTGTGTGATGTCAATGGACAGATGGGAAGTAAAATTAAGTATCTGCGCATGTAATTTGCCATGTAACAGTTCAAATATTTATCTGCATAGGTTTTTGCATAATAGCTACTGCCATATAGTTTGCCATTGCTCCTCTTCTTCTGTTAAGAAATAATTTCTTTTGGCTATCATATATTTTGAAGTAATATTTCTGAAGGGAAATTTGTGGGAATTTTTAATTGAAGAATTTTTAATATTAATTCTGAAAATTGAAAGAATATTAATTTTTCATCTGGTAGACAGTAGGCTCAGTATGCAACTGTTGAAGCTTCTGTCTTAGTGTTTAGGCTAATTGGACTGACTGCTTTCTAGCTTTCCTAAGGCATGTATTGAGATGTTAACTCCTTTTGGATTTTGATTTTGTGTTGGTGTATGCCTTTCATTAGCTGAAAAAAAGTAAAACAATTTAAGAGTGTGAGGAATGCCTAAATGTATTTTGATCCCTGGATGTCTGCTGAAGTAAGAAAACAGTATGGTAACATAAAATAAAATGTCTGGGCAGTGTTTGGGTTTTTAGTACATTGTACGCTGGAAAATTATTTTTTCTTGAAATGTTCCCAAATCTAGAATGCTTACTATGTATCCTAGTATGTACAATTTGGGAATCACCTTGAAAAATACATCTTGACTTTGGAGACATCTTTTGAACAGAATGGGATTTGTCATATAAGCAAAACAGGGTCAGTGTCATGTAGGTGGGAGAAAATGCATAAATATATAAAACCTATTGAACTGTACAATTTATCCTTCATAGCCATCTATTCTGTAAACTTTATATGCAGCAACCAGCAAAGCATAGTTGTGCACATTAGCAGGAATATTTTGCCAAAGACAGAACAGCTTTGTGTGTAAAAAGGGTAAGAAATGTTTCTAATTGATCTATGACTTTGATCTATTTTTGTGCTTGTTTTCTCTGCAAAATTTCTAGGTTTATTCATCTTTGAGTTTCATCCACTCTGGCTTATTACACACTCTGGTATTTGCCTTTGCCGTCTTCTTGTTAACTTCCACATTCAATCAGATCAACAGTTACCTGTCTAGGATGCTGTCAAGCTGATCAATGATGATGAAGTGAATTTCCTTCACTTATTCTGTGGCAAAAGATTTACACAGGGACAACTAAACAAATTGTGAATGACATGACCTTTTTTCATGATGTCCCAGATTCTCTGTTGTTAAATAATTAGCTGACTAGGCAACACTGGTTAATATGTTCCAGTAAAGCTGGGATCCTAAATTAAATCCAATGAGCAATTTTTGTGAGTAGTTGTAGAGAATGTATCAGATTATGATGAAGTAAAAAGAGAAAATTTGCAGTTGTTTTAATAAGAATTGCTATAGTTTTATTTTTATTTTATTTCTGGAATAGCATTAGATGTTTATCTGCTTAACCCACCAGAATCATAGAAGCTATTCTTTAAAGCAGTGAGATTCAGGAAAGAGCTAAAAAATCTCTGCTATTTGTGAAATTATGCTTAAAATTTAAGATTTATGTTGGTTCCAGAAAAGAAATTCAATTATCTGTATTACCTATGAGGATATTTTGTTTCTTCAGAAGTAAGAGAAAATACACAAATTGAACATATAAAGCTGTGCAGGGAATAATCCAATAAATCTATTAAACTAGGAATGACATAATTCCCAGTAATGCACATCATAACACATCACATTAAGTGTCTCATATTCATAAAAGTATAAACATGCAAATTATTTATATAAGGAAACCTGGCTTTCAGTTGTAATAATCAAATTTTAGCCGTGTTATGTTTACTTGCTAGCTTTGGGTGAAATAACTTGGTGATGCCTCTGATTTTTAGGCAATTCATGGGATTCTTCCCTGCCAAACATTATGTTTCCCCTACTAGGAGTCCTTTCCATCTAGACATCACCCAGTGCCATTACTGAAACAATACTGAAATATTGTCGTCTAGTTGTCTTCCCTAATGTTTTGTTCTTATGAATGCATCTCTTTTCCTACACTACAGCCATATTTCGAGACATGTTCTGACTCCTACTCTACCCATGTGCCATCACATGATTCATTGAGGACACAGATAACTCTTTATTCTTGTCTAATACCTCCTTTCTCCACACGTCTTGGTTCTTTCTGTTCACACACTTAACAAAGTGATTAAACTCCACTTGCTACAGCAATAGAATTCACTTGTTTTGAAATAAGAGCGAATCCACAACTCTTTTAGGTGTGACAGTTTGGGGAATCTGTATTTCTACAGCTAATGACAGAGTCTACTAAATTGTTCTGCCCTGGGCAGAACAGGCACACAGATTCAGCTGCATGTTGTAAAGGTTCTTTCTGGTGTGCCCCATATGAGGGACAAGTGGAGGACTTTTTGATCTTGATGACTGCCATTTTCATAGAATGAATGGGATGGCGAGGTAAAGCTAACATTCTCCATGTTTGTAATAGGGGACCTAAGAGCAGGGGAAAAAGAAAAAGAAATAACATTAAGATCAAGTACTGTCTTTAAAGTTTATGTGGAAAACTCAGGAAGCCTTGTAAAGACAGGAATCTTGAGATGTGTAGAGGAAGAAGGAGTTGATTTCTCTGGAATTTCTAGATTGTAAGAGTAGCTGAAAAAGACATAAATGAATTTTATGCTGGTTAGAGAGAAACAGAAAATAAACCACTTAGCCACTTTAGACCAAAAAGGACTTAAAAGCACACCCAAGCTGTGCAGAGGGTTAAGCACAGAAAATCTTGACAAGTGCTCTCCTGCAGGAGATCTACCAGACCTATGTAGCATTTCTTTACTTTGTAGAGGGTGAAAACATGTGGCAAAGAAAGAGGACTGTCCCAGGTCACAAAAGATATTAGTGAAAACATAGCATTCAATTTTCCCAGCTGCAGATCATGTACTTTTTAGACAAAGCTATTCTTTCAGGTCTATTATGTTCTGTAAGGTAAGGCTAAAATACATATAGAATTTCAATTCTAATCTAAGTTTCCTTCTTCTGCATGTCTGTCAGACCCTTAAAAAATTACTTAGTGTCATTTTTTTGTCACTAAATAGCTCAAAAGCCCAAACAGTTTTTAAATGATGTCTTAGATATTATACCAGCTAGACAGTTTTCACATACAGAAAATTGCCCCAAAATTCTAGTCAGCATACTGTGGAGTGGTGAGACTCAGAGCACGAAGAAAAAAAAGGTGGAGAAATGTGATTTAGCCAACATACTGAGCTGATTTGTTATCTGAAGTTTAGAATAAATCAGCAAAGTCTTGAACCATAGGCTCAACATCAGTCATATTTTTAAAATTGACCTTTTTACATTGCTCGAGCCAAGCATAGGAAACTCCCCAGCTGTGACAATGACCTTAACTTTTTTTACCTTCATTTGGATCAATTAAAATTTGAATCTGGAAAGTTTGGATGATTTTGTCAAGTTAGAATATTTGTTTTGTTTCAATACCAGATTTTTTGAAGGTTGCTTAAAAGTTAACAGGAAAATTTATTTATTTAAGCACACCTTTCTACCCCCAGCCTCGCACAAACATAATTAGAATTCAGAGGTACTTTTTCTATTGACTTTATTCTACAATAAATCTCTCTACATTAAATAAATGCAAGGATATAATGTTACAAGGACAGTAAGGAAAAGAACCGTTGTGTTTCAGTCTGATTTCTCACCTCAGTGTTCTTGAGAAGTCACCTGAAGACTGGTTTTTAGAAGTGCTTAGGCACCAAAAGATTCTGGTAGTGTCAAAAGTGATTTTCAAAGGAGCTGTGGCAATTTAGCAGCTTTAATTTCTTTTAAACCACCTTGAGATATTTATCTTAGGTGCTTTTGTAAATGCCACTAAGAAAGTGGTAGAGGACAGAGTATTCATTCCAAGTATGTTGTGCTATTTTAGGAATCTAAAATAAGTTCAATTTTAGAGACTAATTTAGGAGCTTTAGTCCTGCTAGGGTAGATAAGATACCATCAATCCAAATAACCATTGTGAAGTTCAGCTAGGTAGCAGTAAACATGGCAGAAGTTCTGTCTGGCAGACAGCTATAGAAATTCCTTTAAATTGCTGGGCTGCTATGTTGGACTGGGAAGTGGACCGACAGAGGCATATAGCCTGTAATGTCTCAGCTCATCTTTATTTGCCTAAATATATTTGAAAATATAGCCGTCATCCCAACCTTTCAAATGCAATAGTCTACAAATAGACATAGTAAACTGTAAATCTTGGAACTACTTTGAAGTACATATATTTGAAAATTCTGGCATTCCCAATCTGTCTAATTTCCTTTCTGTGTGAGGCACAAGTGTGTCCATTATGCAGCAGCGACATCCCAGAGTGCTGTTAATGAAAGTTCTCTGAAGTTGCTGACATTTACACACTTCACAAAGATTTTTGTGATAAAAG
The DNA here is from genome assembly GCF_036417845.1 of Apteryx mantelli. Taxonomy (NCBI): domain Eukaryota; kingdom Metazoa; phylum Chordata; class Aves; order Apterygiformes; family Apterygidae; genus Apteryx; species Apteryx mantelli. The sequence goes on from NC_089980.1 coordinate 91,195,121, forward strand.
CATATTTCCTGAACATTTTAAGGGACTACATGTGCGTGTGTATATGTGTTTGCATAAGTATCTCTGTACTGAAGGAAGACTACTATACTATTCTATATAGTTAACATAAAGAGAGAGAGACATATGTAAATATATATATTTGTATGCTTGAACATACCCACACAAGCCCCCGCTCCCCTCCCCAACTCTAAACAGCAATTCAGAACTGTAAATACTAACACGAATTATCTGATTTAGTAGAAAGACATTATTTTGCCCAAAGATTGAGGGGAAAAATATCAATGAACTTTTTATAGAGTTATTTCTGATTATATTAGTAATGTCAATTTGTATTCAGTTCAGTGCATGCGACTAACAGCAAAAATAGCCCACAACACTCACTAGCACTAGATGCTTTCAAACAATTAATATATAGCTTGAAAAGGTCAGGATGTTATAATTGCAAAGGAGCAAGTTCGTTTTGATTAGCACTAGCAGGAACACTGCTTCCTTTAGATTAAAAAAAACAAACACAACAACACAAGTTATTACACAAGCTATGTTAAGTTTGGGCCTGAACTTCTGTCATACAGGCTTTGTAATAAAGTGCAGCTGGGGTAAAATATGTAATTGTTCTGATAGATGATGGTCTGTGAGTTATTTCACAGAAAGCACTTCACAATCTTTATTTATGCCTCATTTGTTAACCTTAGTTATAGATAAATCTTTAGATGAATTTTGTGCAGAATGTATTATTATTATGCATGTAATAATTTCATGCTTATGCTACTACAGAGCATGATAGTACATAATAAAAACACATTTTACTGGCTGGGCAGAAAACAGTAAGTATCAAAGGAACACTGAAGCCTTTCATTCTAAGATATACTAAGAAGTCAACCTGCATGTATTTCCAGTTGCAAAGAGAGTGAGTCTCCACATCTACTGCATTATTTCTCACTGGGTCCCTCGCGGTGTACTACTGAATGCAGATAAGTTTACCTACAGGCTTCAGGGGACACAGGATCAAGTTTTAAGGCACACAGTAGACATTAAATCACAGCTTTGTGTCACATCACAACCAAACTGGGGTCCTGGCTGGAGAAAGTCCCAGCTTATGTCCCAGCCTATGCGTCTTGTGCAAAGGAGACGGATGGAGAGCGGAGTGGAGAAAAGGACCCCAAGAGGTACCTGATTTCACTTGATACAGAAATAGGACAGGGCCAGAGTAGCACAGCTGGATCCAGGGGCTGAGAAGCACTTCCAAAATCATCAGCTTAGAGGCATCCGAAGATGGTCTAGGTTTTGTAGTGAATATGAAACTCTTAGGCTCCCTGCTGCTTAATGGGCTCTTCAGCCTTAAGTTAAGCACTCAGATTCCCTATATAGGCCATGAGAGAAGATGGGAGCCTCAAGAAATTATTACAGGAAATGGCTTAGTGGGTGGGGAGCTAGCTAAAATTACTTTTCAGGGTATGTTTCCTCTCTGCTATTTTATCTGATTGCAGTTGCATTTCCAGATTTACTTTTAAACTTGCAATCTTGGATACCTTTAACAGTGCAGGTGCACTGACAAAGGAGTATTCCCTACAGTAGAAATTTAAGGGACTACAGATTTTAATGACTTTCTTTACTTTGGTAGTAGTATGACCAAGAAATTTGAATATATTACTTTATACCTCTAACAGTTCTGAAAAATAACAAAGATCTTTTGTGGATCTTTTCTCTGAAAAGATGAAAAGTCAGATTTTTTCTATTAGCTCACTGGAAAAAATTCATTTGCTCTGGTGCTCTGCTTGATTAATAATATTAAACATTCTGAAGCGTTCAAAGACCACTGGGTGGGCTTTATGGATTAGGAAGGGATAGGTGATAGTCATAGTTAGTTTCCACCTAACTGTGGACCTAAAGCAGAGAAGTCCCAGAATGAAGCTTTGGTCTGTGTCCTGAAGTGTCCATGAGGTTATCTGTGAACATTAAAGGGAAGAGTTAGCTTGAAAACTTAACAAGACACAGTTCAGAATTAAAATGCCTTCCTCACTGCCCCCCCCCCCCCCCAAAATAAAGAGCTTAAATTTAGATGTTTTTATTCGAAAAATGTGTCTGAAAGCAACTTTTGGAAATATTTAAATGAAATACAATTAGAATAAATTGTTTAATTTCCTTGAGATGTGTTAATAGCTGTTACAATTAAGAATTAAGAACTTATAACAGAATTAATTTCTGATTTAATTTAATTAACTGTACAATTACAGTTTTAGTACAACCTGTAGTCATAATCATACCATTTTTTTTGGTTACTATTTCTATGCTATTTCTCATTTCAAAAATTCATAAAATACTTTTTTCCAGTTTTTGTAATCTGCTGTGTGTAATTTTTACATTATTTTCTCCTGTATCAGAATATTAGCAACACTCAAGGATATCATTTTCTGATAGAACATATTTTGAAGTCCTATCATGTGGTTTCCTAAGGAGATAATGCCTAAATAGATATATTTTGCGTATGAATTCTCCCAGTTATTGTGACACTGATTCAGGTTCTGTGAATTTTGTGAATATATATTTTGTCAGGGAGTCTATCTGAATTCCTGACTAATATGGTTCCACTGTTTTAAGAGCCTAGATCAGTACTCTCCAGACAACACTGCTGTGAGTGGCCTAGACTGTGAAACCAAATTGCTTCTGGAATTCTTCAGTTAAAAACCTGGTGGTAAAGGACTATTGCCCACAGGAAAAAATGGTCATTGTGAAAAGTTTGGTCACCACAGATCTGGATAATTTAGGCAAAGCAGCTCTGTCTGGCAACACCTTGGCAATTATTCTGAAGTATGGAATATTTTCTAAACCATTAAAATTGCTTAAACATACAAATCTAAAACAGAAACAATTTTCCATTTAAGTAGTCTGAATATGCATAAAATCATTTTCTGTTTCCAAACAAATTCAACCTCATTCTTTCCTATCTCAGAAAATACTAACACTAAATCTTATCATTTTTAAATGAACATGGTAAAAATGAAATAAATATGCAGCATTTTTCACCCCTAAGAAACAAAGAACTTTATAAGCATCACATTCATTTTTCACATTTTACACTGGAGGACAGTGAGACTCAAAGGAGACGAGTAACTCTTTGTAAGGACCTGCCTCCAACTTCAAGGAAGAAACAATTCACTGCTATTTTAATGAGATACTCTACAATGGCAGGCTTAAAAATAGATCTTAGTTCTCATGACTCACTGTCAAATTGACAGAACACAGCTGCTACACCGCAATACCGACAGCAAGTGACAGAATTCAATAGTCCTTAAAAATGTGAATGCTGTGGTCTGGCAACAGTGTAGAAACTATAGGTAGGTTTTCTGCAGTGACTCAGGATGTGATCTGTTGTGTGCATAATGCAGTCAGTGGGGTGTCTTTAAATGGACTTTTGCACATATTTGTTACTAAATCCAAGGTATCAAAGTCAAAGTCCATACAATGCTCTGAAAGTATACTTGTACAGTTTTCACACACTTAAATATCTTAACTGTCAAATGATGATCAACTGTGAGTATTTTAAATCTTTAAAAATTTATAATTCTTAGTGTCTTGGTGTTTCAAGCTTCTTTTTTGTACCTAAAGGCTTCATTCTGGTGTAGAATGGTAGCAACAGATGAATTAGAAGGTCTCTCTGGTATCCTGTACTTCTGCTAGCTTTCTTCTTGAGAACTTCTAGTCTAGGAGACTAGAAACTACTCTAGGGGACTGGAGAGAGAAACTACACAGTGCTAGTTGCAATAAGATCCAAGTTCCTTCCCTGCCACTTTTCACAGATTATGTCAAACTACAGTTAGGTGAGTATGTCAAAATGCAAGCATGAGTTATTGCTTTGTCATGCGATACCATTAGCTGTACCAAAGCAGCTCCGGATACCTAAACATCAGAGGAATGTGTTCCTGTGTGGTTTACTCAAACTAGAAAGTAGGGAAAAGATAAATGATAACAAACGGATTTATGAGCTCTCCCTATGCTTGTCTGTATTTTTATCTGTGGCACAATTTAAAAGCAGACATAAGAAGCAGGCTACAATCATTGCCTGTGCTGAGGGACAGGAAACTTTATGATAAATCCACAAAGAGCATTAAAAGATGGTACTGCAAAACTTAACTTTTAGGCAGTGCTTGTCTTCCAAAAGTAAAATTTAGAAACTGAGTGGATGAGTAGGACTCTGTGGGTGAGTCCATGGGTGGGGGTGGGATGTTAGATACATATGAACAGTTAGCTACACAAAGAGCTGCAGGTTAGGAACGTCTTGTCATTTCAGTCTCAAAAGATGCCTGCACCTGCCCGGGAACAACAGACCAAAATTCTTCCTTGTCGATTGTTCTTTTCTTTGGTGGGGCACTGTGACATTATCCCCTTCTATACAATATTTCATGTGGCACAGAGAGCACAATTCAATTCACTCTGCAGCTTACTGGCAAAGCAAGTAATTCTTAGTGAGGAGATATGGGTTCCAGTCCCCTTCCAAGATTGTTTGTGCATTTTATCAAATATTATTTAATATAAGACACTCTTTAGGGACAGAGATGAAAGATGCCAGAGAGCAATAGAGAATGTGCATGGCTATTTCCTTTTCAACAAAGTTGGAGTCCCTTCCCAACCCAGGAGGAAGAAAAACAGAAACAATTTGATAACTATCTTAAAAAGACTTCTGCCCAGCCTCTACCATACACAGAAATAAAATGCATTGGCAAGATCTCCAGCTTATTGCTGTTCCATGCCTCATTCTCATAATTAACATGATCACTGATTGGAACCTGTTAGCCAAATGAAAGGTCCTGCTATCTGTAATGAAGCCAGGTTCTTTGCACTTGTGAGCTTTTTGCCATTAGTCTCTCAGTATGACTCTCCAGTTGCATAATGTCTGTCTGGACTTGGTCCACAAACAAAATAGAGCTGGATTCAAATGTCACTGCAAGTACTGACTGGGGATCCTCCTTCTATCAGACTTCAGAACTGGCAGTGAAGCTTTCTGGCCATGTTCTTTAAAAGAAAAGAGGAATGACTTCCAAAGGTCTCAGATACGGAAGCCACACATATTCGGTGCTATAGACAAGAAAAATATGCTGATAGGTGAATTCTGGATGGTTCAGGAGAACATTAAAGGTCTAGACTTTGAGGTTTGTCTCAGTTGAAGAAGCTAAAAACTGGAATCTGTCCCAGTGAAGGGTAAGAGATGGCTTTGTCAGCTCCAAGCTATTTTTCCTGATAGCCCCGATCAGGTATACATTAAATAATTAATGAGCATGAGAGTAATAAAGTGCTTTCCATGAAAGAGCAATAAAACTATTTTATATGTTCCAAAAATGACATTTTAATTTAGTTTCAATCAAATATACTTAACAGGTCCCTTACCTTCAAAAGATGAAATTATATTTACATGTTCCTGATTAAGAAAATCAGTAGATTCTGCTGCTAACAAATTTTAAATATTGGTCTTGTTAACTTTGTTTTTCCTCTAACTTGCAGTCAATTCTCTTTTTATCTTGTAATGACAGTAAGTACAAAACATAAGCACTTTGTTCCTATGTGACAACAAAAGTCTTCAGTCTTCAGTCTTGATGCTTGATTTATTTTGTGATCAAGTAACCATGGTGGGAGCCAACAGTCAACAGCTGCAGAGCTGCCTACAGAGTGTGCTTTCAAATGATTTGCTTTTTGATCTGAAACTTTTAGAAGACTTCCATCTTATGACCCCCTCATGTTCTTCTGTGAAATTAGCAAGTTTCATCAGAGTTAGTTGACATTACAAGTTCAAAAGGACAGAGCTATTTCTATCTGCTGTATTAAAATAACTTCCTCATACACAGTTTTTACATGAGTGGAGACACATTCTTCTTTAGAAAGTGTTCAGTTACAATGATTCCACTCCAAATGTACTTTTCCTTCTCGAGTGAGGTTCAAAAATAGAGTTAAGTTATATGCAGTTAAATATCAACATGTTCTTTACAATGTAGTTTCAAGTGATGTACTGTTGACTAATGTCACTAATAATTTCACATCCATAACACAGCAATACTTCAGGCAATATGCTATTGTGCGTTTATTCAGACTGAACTTGCCTTTTTCAGATTCTATCTGAGAATAAAAAGAATAGCAACATATTATAAAAAAGCTGCATCATGCTTTTTTTTCTTATTGTTATTTGAAATACAAATGCAAATATTCCTCTGTTATTCTTTTTTTTATGTGTGACAAACAACATTTTCCATTACTTTTTATTTTTGGCAGATTAAAAAAAGAAACCTTTGTGGAGGTCAAAAAGACTGATAAGTATCTCTTACACATCTCAAATATGTCAGTGTAGGTTTCATGCAATATTATACAGGGCATTCCAACATAAAGAGGAGATGTGATCTATATAATTTGGAATAGTTTTCAGCAGCTCTTTGTCTCTATACATTTATTAATTAGCTTCACCAAATGAAAATCTGCAATAAAATATCAGAGAGTCAGATTTAAATCTGGCAAAAGCCATGAATAATAAACACACTTAAAGATGGTAAATAATGTCTGTGTTTTCTAATACAGTTGCTGCTGCTTTATAGAGATCATTTCTGAACTTACAATGGAAGGAAATATAGAATATTAAAAGAAGGTGGATTATGGAGGCTTCTAAATATTATTACCTGAGATCTAGGTTTCTCCTGACATGAAAAAAAAAAAAAAAAAAGGGATCAGGGAGTTAGGTCTGTTTTGCTCAAGTATTACAGCACGACTACTAGAATCACTCTTCATTACCCATGATGTGTGAAATTTCAGTTATCCTGGGCTCTTAAAATGTTTTTAGTAATGTGTGCTATTCACATGATCAGTGGAAATGTTAGATGTGGGGATTTGAGCTGAGAGGAAAAAAAAAGAGGCTGGTTATTTTTTCTAAATAACTAATGCTTACTGTATGAAGATGGAATGGATTCCAACCAGGAATCACAACAAATTGATTTTATTTATTTTATTTCACTTTAGTTTACTTAGTTTCACATATAATCTTTTAAAGAAGGCAATTGAATGAATTCCAACACTGTTCTTTAGCATCTAATATTCTAGAAACACTCAGATGAGCACTTAATCTGAAAAGTCTTCAAAATTCAGTATTTTGTGCATGCTGAGAATTCTTTGAGAAACAAACAAATTTGCTCAATAAACTTGAAAAGAGAAAGCTGGTTGATCTTGCTTAACTTCACGTAACATGCTGAAGTAGTTGTTGATCTCTAGTCCTTCCTACATGTTATTTGACATTGGTCTTAAATAATGTGAATGTGAGCCTATTTGAAAAATAAATGCAATGCAATTCATATTAGGATCAATAGAATACACTACTCACATTTCTGCCTTCAGTATGAAAGTTCAAATATATGCCTCTTTAGTTTTTATATGCACTGAATTCATAGTTGTTTTTTTTTATCAAGCTATTCTAACAGTTGCAAAAACAAATGTGTTTGATTAACTCACCCTTTTTGATGCTTTATTTTCTCCCTCAAGAAAAGAAAAATTCCTAAGGAAATAAAAGTTGGGTAGTGTTGATTGGCTTTGTTCTTTGCCTTTGTTGCTTGATAAGAATTGTTAGACCACTAAAATTTATAGTCAAAGCCAATAGCTGTAATAAAGCCATATGTTTTTTGAGTTAAATTTGCCCAAAGCTGATCATGTACTGCATATGAAAGCATTGAAACTGATTTTCTGGTATGGTCTTAATTCTCAGTCTTACTCTCTTGTTCAGATTTTATACATTGAAAATGCGTTTACTTGTTTGGCTACATAGCTAGATGTTTTCAATGAGCATAATGCCCATAATGATAGCCCATCACTTCTACAAGATATTGCAGCTAATTTAGAAGCTAACCATGTATCCGAATAAGGATAGAAAAGAAGAATTTTAGTCTGAAGGATGAAAAATAAACTTGAAATTTTATTCTCCAGTGGACTAAAGAACAATGAGCACTTAAAATTAGCACTAAAACACTGAGGTGTTTCAGCACCTAAGGATACATCAGACTTAAGGACTCATTTTGTCATACATTAGCATGCAACTAGCAATTAATTAGTGACTTTTTTTTTTAATCCAGAAACTTCACAATGGTCCTGAGAAAATGAACAATATGTTCTACAGAACTGGTGAAATAAAAAAAAAGAAAAAAATACTGAAATATTCCTAGCTGGCATGATGTACTGTTTAAATGACCCTTCCCAGTGCTCCTTTTTTTCAGGACTTGATTTTTTCTGGCATTGTACACATCACTTAGTTTTGTATGTTTTTACTAACACTCTTGATTACCCTCAAATAGAGCAATTAACAATTTTTAACACTTTATTGTGTTCATCTGTTCTTGTTTCTCTCAGAAAAGTAAACATTTTTGTATAATGCTTATTTTAGTAAACATTTTAAATGTGGTTCTTCTGACACCGTTTCTTATTTTTTTTACTCATTCTTCATATTGTAACATCCTATTTTTTTCTGATAACAATGGAATATACAAAGACTGTATCCTTTGTCCACAGCTGGAACAAGAAAGTTAAAAAACATTCTGGAAACTTTTATTTGCCAGGAATGTTCTGAACATCTGAAGGCTGGAATTATATAAACAAACACATAAGCTTCAGCAGACTGGAAGAGAAGGCTTGTCCTTACTTGCTTGTCATTACATGCTACATATATTTGCAGAGGTAGGAAAACAACATAAATTTAAATATAGTATTTAAATATAAAAATAATTTTCTTTAGAGAACAAAGCCTTTCCTTGCTAGGTACAGTTATTGCTCTAGTAATTGTTCTTTTAGCCTAGTAATTACAGGCCAATTCAAAGTTAACATGAAATAAGAACAAAATACAAGAGCAGCAAATGTTGGCTAAAGTACTCAAAACACATAGGGAAAAGTTCTCAAACCTACAAACGAAAACATAAAATGATAAACACATAAATAACAGAAGAATGATAGAAGTGTGGGATATGAACATACCAAAATAGAGTAGAAACATATACTAACAGTAAACATGCTAAACATACTGTAGAAACACATACTAATTATAATGATGACATAGAACTAAGTATAGTTCTGGCTTCTTACTGGTGAGCACATGTTATTTTTAAAATACCTTAAAAAAACTGGCAAAACACTGAAGCAGCTAGCACAAATCCCTGAACCTGTGGAGGTAAACGGTAGAAGTCCAGAAGACTTCAGAGGAACCTGTTTTCCCACTTTGTACAAAACTGTATAATCCTAATCTTGCACTGTAATTTATCTCCAGCCCACGGTGGCTATTTCTGATCTCCCAGCCCCTCTTCATGCTTTTGCATACTATATGTCTTGTCTGAGTCCTTTACAACTGTCTCTATATAAAGCGTATAATTTGGTGGGCTTAAGTTTTCTGAACCAACAGCATCTCTGTTATCAGTCTTTGCCTGTGGCTTACCCCAGGTGCATTCACGCTGCTGTTTGACAGACTAAAATTCAAGACTGCTGAATACCCCAGATGCCTTTGGGCCCATATCAGGTAGATATTTTTAGCCAATAGTTCCTCATTTTAGGATTCTAGAACAGGACACATTTGGTTAGGTGTAGAAAAGTGGCCTGAGGTTATGAGCCCTGAAGAGTACAACAGCTATTTTGGAGAATTCGAAGAAAACCAGGTTAGTGCTGGTATGTTTCCACTCCTTCTCACAAAGTGTTTCAGATTGATCAGGTCTCCACACAAGCACAGGTCTGTCTGTATTAGACTTTGGTCCTAGTGGCTACTTTTAAAATTGTGGAGTTTACACCTACATGGTATCCGGGATGCATTTTGCTACGTTAGCTCATGTCAGAAGAAGACTATGGTGTGCACCATGTCTCTGCTCTCATTTTCACTGGCAGGATGCTGCACCATGTTCTGTCAGATCCCCCTTTCTAAATTGTCAGGGCATAAGGTTTGTGAAACACTACTGAATGCACTTACTGGCAAAAATAAATCAGTTAGGGTGACCAGATGCAGTGTATCTGAGCAGACTTTATTAGTCTTAGACTGCTCTTCTGTTTTCCAGAAACTTTTCTAATTCTTCAAAACTAGTTCCAAAATCATGATTTTTTGGCCACAATGTAAGCTCAGATTCAGTCAAAATTGCACTGTGGACATAGCATTATCAATAATATTGCTAGCTTAGTACTTGCTTCTTTTTCATCTTCTTATCCCCATAGTCCCATGCTGCCAGTAGTTCCATCAATTGTTCAACATACCAGCGTGTATGTGCAATTACTGCCAATATTTCAATAAAATGTTTCAAAAAATGTTTTGTTTGTGAATAACATAAAATGATGAAATGGAGAATAGTTGTTATTACATACATACAAACACTAAGCATAGTAATTGACCTGAATCAACAGCAATCTGGATAGAAATTCTGTTTTGTTTACAGTATGATATCACATCAATTACTGTAGCATCTGTATGCCATCCTGTAATAAATTGAGAAAATAACAAATATTTGTCACATTCACTTATATTTTTTTCTTTCTAGAAGAATAAATAAAGATCATTTTAATAATAATTTTAATAAATTTACAATGAATATTATGCTAGGACATAACAAATCTAAGAACAAGGGGAGTAAGAAGTGCTGAACACTAAAAGCTTAAGAGCAAAAAGGTCAGAGAGGCTAAAATAAATAAAAATATCACTGTACATATTTTTTCTCTGAAACGATAAGAAATTCTCACACTATGCATTGAGTGCCAAACATTCTAAATTGTTCTGTGATGCAGAAGCTGGTTTATATAAAGTAACTTGTGTGAGAATCTATTCAATTAGATTAAAAATAAAATTTTAACCCTTCTGAAAGAGAACTATCTAGATATGAAATCAATTTGTCAGCTCAAAATGTCAGAAATCCACTGCTAAACTGGAGGGATTATGTGATATATTTGACTTTTGCACCCTGAGAAGGAGAAATTGTTCCTAGATTTTCTTCAGTAGAAAGATTAGACTTCTCTTTACGATTTTATACACCACTATTAACCTGTTAATATTCCAGCATTATACTCACCTGACAAATTCTGATTCAGTCTTGGCCATGGACATTCTCTCTTTTGATATCAACCCTCTTCTACCATGCTTTTTTCATTACATTCTGCTTGTCCTCCACAGCCTAGATTTTTTAGCGAACTCTATTGTTTGTGCAGTTTATATTGATGGTAAGGCTTAATATTCAGATAATTTCTTCAATAATTCACTGTGTACCTATTATAATTGAAATAATCAAATATGCAGACAGGACATTAGTCTAATCAATACAATTACATTCCCGTCATTTGCTTTTTAAAATTTGATTTCTATAGAAGACGAGTTTGGTAGTTTTACCATAAGTTTCCCCTTTCCTATTTCTGTAAACTTCATCTTGACTGGCCTCAATAAAGTCTTGACCTAATGCTAGAATCCATAGCTTACTGGCCTGAAATGACTGACTATTTGTAAATGGCTGCATTGACCTGTCTGACTTGACAATATTATGGATGACCTGTTCAAAAATAAACAGAAAATAAAATATGTAATAAATTGGTTAGCTGAAATCAGGACTCCAATGATAAAGAATTTTATGCTATGTTAATTATATTCATAGGGCTATGCTCATATTGCCTGCTGTGGGAGTGGATTTTTCTTGCCTAGTTCAATCCATCTAAAATTAGACACCTAGGCACACAGGCTTCTACAACTGTCAGAGGAGAGAGATAGGCACTCCAGCTGAAAACTCATCCTTGCTTTCATGGGGATATATTGTTGGATAGGGTGAATCACCCTCTTCAAGAGCCTAGAAGGATACCAGATGATGATATGGATTAGTCATCTGATTTTAAACAGCTAGAGCTAGATAAATGAAATCCCAGCCATGACGTCTAACAGAGTCACTGCAAGCACTCTTCTCTATGGGTAAAAAGGCTAAAAGATTTGGCCACCTCTAGATAGTGTATGGTCTGAAATGTTTATCAGCTTCTTGACCCAGGATGCAATAACAGGCACAATTTCTGAATTAAGCAGGTGGATGGCATAGCTCCCATAGATTCCTTGGATTCTGGTACCTCACTGTGATAAAAGCCATAAAAATGTTGTTGTTTGGGGCTCATCTCATAAAAGACAGCAAAGGAAGCAAACAGAGTGAATAACTTTTGTCCTCGGATGCACGAAACCAGAAGTTTAGTACTTAGAGCCTAAGAGGTCCTGGCATCAATATGCCTTTCTGTATATGTTTACCACATGCACTCAAAGAATCATCACCTGTTAAAAAAAGAGCCTTCTTGCATAGGTGCATTTTCTACTCATTCCACTACTGGAATTCATTTGCAAATTTATTATGAATACAGTATAAAGCCTGAATTACTGGAGTGAGGGGTAAACAGTTTTCCTTTTGGAAAAAAAGGACAAACTCACAAAAACTATCTCATGGAGCTAATCCTCTACTTTTAGGTAAATTTTCAAAAAGCATATGCATATTTGAGATGAAAGAAAATATATTTGCTCAAACAAGATATTTTTCAAGTTCCGTGCAAATGTTCAACTCTGAAAGACTAAGCCTGAGAATGCATTTTTTTTTCCTCTCTAATTTATAGTGAGTGTTTTCCTAAATGCAGTTTTCATTCTAATCTTAAAAAACTTGGGGAGAAAAATCAAAGGGTTTCTGAGATCATTAAAATTTATTCTGTTCTTTTTTCACAGTAGGAAAAACACAGTTTTCTAAAGCTAAAGAGCTTGAAGGATTTCCCCAGAAGCAGATCAAACTTTGTGTAACCTTTTCATATAATATTATTACTTTCCATTCTCATTTACTGATTCCCTAATTAGGTGTATACTGGAACTAACCTAGATTTTAATTACAAGCTACTTTTTCATATTGTCACATTAGGCTGCAGTATAACTTTATAAAGGAGTGAGAGACCTCATGTGTAGTTTTTGTTTCTTGTACTATGGATTTTTGGTATTTACAGAATGTACTCTTGAGAATTATTGCATCATGCTGAAAAAGATGAAATAGAAGTGAATTTTCCAATTGAAGATCTTGATCAGTGTGTGTTTATTACCATTTTAGGAAATATCTTCAGGTCCTTTCCTTTCCCTTTTGTTACTTCTATGCTTATACGTAGCTTTCTCTGCTGGACCAAATATTAATAGGGTCACCTAGACAAAGTGTTTACATATTTTAAGTTTTTTATTTAAAAGTAAACAATTTCAAACTATTCAGAAAAAAAAAAAAGGAAAAAAAAGGACCCTGTCCAGAAATTGTTTCTTTGAGTGAATCCATCTGGTTTGGGATTAAATATGAAAATCTTCCACATGTACTTTTTGAAATCTCCTTGTAAACAGACCTTTCTTAAGTATTTCTTGGTTTCTATTACCATGTCCTTGGCAGACAGTCCACAGTATTCAGCCTGTCAAGCATTATTCATCCCAAATATGAACACTGATTGCCAAAGCTATTTTTCTCAGGTGGAAATGTGTAATGAAAATGTTAGGAAAGCCTTGTTTATCATCTGTTTGTTATTTCATTTTAAAAGATAAGAGCATAGTAAATCTGCCAGTTCAAATAGATTTAATGCATAGGTTAGATCATAGAATCAGAATAAGAACGTGTTCTCTGAAGTCACTGCACACAACTTCAATTACTTCTTTATTTCTGTTTTCACAGTATGTATATATTCTATTTAGAGTCAGATAGGCAAGCCCGTCTTCTGATATACCTCTAACTTTCCAGAAATGTTATTGATGGCGTCTTGGGTAATATATTGGCAATATACAGAAAATGGAATGAGTTTAGAATTAGTTATTGTTGTTATTTTGTTAAAATATCTATTCATTTTTTCCATCAAATATTATGCATTGATGAAATCTTGCTACTTCTCTTAAGAAAAATAATAAAAAAACAGATTCCAAGAAATTAGAAATTAACGAAAAACACTATAAGAAAAGAAAAAAATTGGAAAAAGAGAAAAGTTTAAGGAAAAATAGTTATTGAATATAAAAAAGTGAACTGAAGGAAAAAAAACAAGATGAAGAAACGAGGGAAGAAGCAAAAAAAGATTTTCTTTAAAGTAACATTTCATATTGCAACAAAGCAAAAGTAAAACATTTAGTGGGGAAAAAATAATATTTTGTAAAAAAAGAAACAATTTAGTAGCCTTCAGTATGCTTAATTGGTTCCTTGTGGAAGTATCCTGTATCATAAATGATTTTGTTTATTGGATTGAACTGAATCTAGTTACACAACTGAGTTTTTCTCTAAGAAAGAACTTCATAAAGTCTTGTGGCTATCTTTTAATTTGGACAGAGCTGGAGCATTGTTGTGCATGTGGAGAAAACATTAAAGCCTTTTTACCTGTGGCTCTCCATCGGCTCCTTGCCAGGTGAGTTTTAAGAGATTTCTCATGTCAGTAGCAACTACCAGAATTATGCTGAAATGTTCCTTAAACATTTACTAGATTTTGAAGACTTCAGACCCAAGAAGCTCTCCCACAAGTATGATGGAAGAAGGGGTAGGGTGAGGCTTGCACACACGTACACACACATGCGCATACATGCACACACGCACATGGTGCTTCTGCAAAGTGACTGGGCTCAGGGCAGCACCTAACCACTGAGGTCAAAACAGCAAGGGAGACAGGCACCTTTAAAGGGTCATTCATCCCTTTTGAGGATAGGTTGCTCCAGGCATCTCCACTTCCACAGCAGGAGACCAGCTAACTTACAGCTAGCTTGTGCTCAACTTTTAAAGTAGTTAAATTACTTGTGATGAATCCCATACTGTGGAAAAGACAAATACAGGAGGCCTTTTCTCTGCAAAGAGGTAAGGTGTATATTTAGAACTGGAAGCTGATGTTGTTGAGGTTTGCAGACAAATGACCTACTCTGGCCATATAATTATACTAATAAGATAGCAACATGAGAAACTGCTGAATGTTCCTTAAATCAAAAAGAATGTAATGTCTAAGCAGATGGCTAACTCTGATTTATGGGTACCCTAACAAAATAACAGAGTGAAAAAGATTTTGTATATAATTAAGAAAGAACAGTGTCTTAGTGGATTGCTGACTAAAGAGGGATTAGCAAGGTAATCATATCATAAATAACTAAAGAGGGGTGTCATGACAGCAAAACTGGGTCCAATGGTTAAGAGGAACCAGGTTATTTATTTGGAAGGAGACAACAGTCATAACAGGGGAAGAACCCAGGAGAGGAAAACAGGGAAAAATGAGGTGTAAGATGAAGTAAAGATTGTAATCAGTGATGTTCTGGGGAAATTGTTGAATAGTTCTGTGCTTGACCACTGTAGTTTAGAGTAGGACACTCAACCTGTCATTTCTCCTGTAGTTTTGTCTGAGTCATTTCTGTGGTCAGGACCTGGCATGACTTCTTTGGCATTGGGGAGGGAACCCTTGCAGGTCTCTTCCTAGACTGGATGGGGGAACACCTGAAGGGCACCACCTAACAGCATCATCCCTTCCTAACCTCCTTAACAGCTGTCATATTTGGGACTCTATTATTTACTGATTTATTTTGGTAACTAACAGAGCTGAAATTAAAAAAAGAGATACTTACTGGCTTTTGTTTGTTGATTTGTTTATTCTTCTGGCTTGTGCTCAGATTTGTGTTTTCTTAGTACGCTGGTTGACTGAAGATTGACTGAAACTCCAGTCAGTCACTGGAGGTTTTTATCAGCTTTAGAAAAGGATAAATGTCGGCAGTAAATGAAAATATCATTACAAGATAGTAAAACATTTCACTTTGTTTCCTTATCTTCTTCTTTCCCTGTGAAACTATTAATCTAATTTAACCTATTTAAAATATAGTTCATCAGTATCAATATGTATTACCCTTTACACATCACTTAATCTAGATTAAGTAGTACTGTTACCACCCTCCCCCTCCAATAAAAATGTTATACATAATAGAGTTGGATGAAGAGCAAGTCAAGAGCTTATGGGTAAGGATTAAAGGGCAGGCTAGCATGGGTGACACTGTTGTGGGTGTTTACTACAGGCCACCTGATCAGGAAGAGGAAGTCGATGAGGCCTTCTACAGACAGCTGGAAGTAGCCTCACGATCCCAGGCCCTGGTTCTCATGGGGGACTTCAACCACCCTGATATCTGCTGGAAAGACAACACAGCTAGGCACAAACAGTCCCGGAGGTTCCTGCAGAGCATTGGTGACAACTTCTTGACACAGGTGGTGGAGGAGCCAACAAGGAGAGGTGTGCTGCTGCACCTCGTACTAACAAACAAAGAAGGACTGGTTGGAGATGTGAAGGTCGGGGGCAGCCTTGGCTGCAGTGGCCGTGAGATGGTGGAGTTCAGAATCCTGTGAGGAGGAAGCAGGGCACTAAGTGGGATCACAACCCTGGAGTTTAGGAGAGCAAACTTCGGCCTCTTCAGGGACCTACTTGGAGGAATCCCATGGGTTAGGGCCCTAGAAGGAAGGGGTGTTCAAGAGAGCTGGTTAATATTCAAACATCACTTCCTCCAGGCTCAAGAGCGGTGCACCCCTATGAGTAGGAAGTCAAGCAAAGGAGACAGGAGACCTGCATGGATGAGCAAGGAGCTCCTGGCAAAACTCAGCCAGAAGAAGGAAGTATACAGAAAGTGGAAAGGGGGACAGGCCACTTGGGAGGAATATAGGAACGTTGTCAGAGTATGCAGGGATGTGATGAGGAAGGCTAAGGCCCGTTTGGAATTAAATCTGGCAAGAGATGTCAAGGACAGCAAGAAGGGCTTCTTCAAATACATCAGTAGCAAAAGGAAGACTAGGGAAAATGTGGGCCCTTTGCTGAATGGGGTGGGTGCCCTGGTGACAAAGGATGCAGAGAAGGCAGAGTTACTGAATGCCTTCTTTGCTTCAGTCTTTCCTGCTCAGGCCAGCCCCCAGGAACCCCAGACCCTGGAGGCAAGAGGGAAAGTCTGGAGAAAGGAAGACTTTCCCTTGGTGGAGGAGGAGTGGGTTAGAGATCATTTAAGCAAACTTGACACCCACAAATCCGTGGGCCCCGATGGGACGCACCCACGAGTGCTGAGGGAGCTGGCGGATGTTATTGCTAAGCCACTCTCCATCATCTTTGAAAGGTCATGGAGAACAGGAGAGGTGCCTGAGGACTGGAAGAAAGCCAGTGTCACCCCAGTCTTCAAAAAGGGCAAGAAGGAGGACCCAGGGAACTACAGGCCAGTCAGCCTCACCTGCATCCCTGGAAAGGTGATGGAGCAGCTCATCCTGGAGGCCATCTCCAAGCATGTGGAGGACAAGAAAGTGATCAGGAGTAGTCAGCATGGCTTCACCAAGGGGAAATCATGCTTAACCAATCTGATAGCCTTCTATGATGGAATGACTGCCTGGGTAGGTGAGGGGAGAGCAGTGGATGTTGTCTACCTTGACTTCAGCAAGGCTTTTGACACTGTCTCCCATAACATCCTCATAGACAAGCTCAGGAAGTGTGGGCTAGATGAGTGGACAGCGAGGTGGATTGAGAACTGGCTGAATGGCAGAGCTCAGAGAGTTGTGATCAGCGGTGCAGAGTCTAGCTGGAGGCCTGTAGCTAGCGGTGTCCCCCAGGGGTCAGTACTGGGTCCATTCTAGTTCAGCTTATTCATCAATGAGCTGGATGAAGGGACAGAGTGCACCCTCAGCAAGTTTGCCGATGATACAAAACTGGGAGGAGTGGCGGATACCCCAGAGGGCTGTGCTGCCATTCAGAGAGACCTGGACAGGCTGGAGAGGTGGGCGGAGAGGAACCTCATGAAGTTCAACAAAGGGAAGTGCAGGGTCCTGCACCTGGGGAGGAATAACCCCGTGCACCAGTACAGGTTGGGTGTTGACCTGCTGGGAAGCAGCTCTGTGGAGAAGGACCTGGGAGTGCTGGTGGACACCAAGTTGACCATGAGCCAGCAATGTGCCCTTGTGGCCAAGAAGGCCAATGGTATCCTGGGCTGCATCAGGAAGAGTGTTGCCAGCAGGTGGAGGGAGGTGATTCTCCCCCTCTACTCAGCCCTGGTGAGGCCACATCTGGAGTACTGCGTCCAGTTCTGGGCTCCCCAGTACAAGAGGCATGTGGCACTACTGGAGCAAGTCCAGCGAAGGGCTACAAAGATGATTAGGGGACTGGAGCATCTCTCTTATGAGGAAAGGCTGAGAGAGCTGGGCCTGTTTAGCTTGGAGAAGAGAAGGCTGAGAGGAGATCTTATCAATGTGTACAAGTATCTGAAGGGAGGGTGTTGAGAGGATGGGACCAGACTCTTTTCAGTGGTGCCCAGTGACAGGACACGAGGCAACGTGCACAAACTGAAACACAGACACTTCCATCTGAACATGAGGAAAAACTTTTTCACTGTGAGGGTGACAGAGCACTGGAACAGGTTGCCCAGAGAGGTTGTGGAGTCTCCTTCTCTGGAGATATTCAAAACATGCCTGGACGCAATCCTGTTCAATATGCTCTAGGTGACCCTGCTTGAGCAGGGGGGTTGGACTAGATGATCTCCAGAGGTCCCTTCCAACCTCAACCATTCTGTGATTCTGTGACACATGGTTTTCTGATACAGCAAAGAGGGAAAGCAATCTCTTTTAAGAATTCTTTATTTGTTTACACCAGGGAAACCTATCACAGCTTCTTCAGCTACAATAAATGAATACTAATTTCACTGTCAGCGAGAATTCAGCCTTTCATTATTTAGATAAATGCACTTTTGTGTTATATGTATAACTCGATGATGTCATGAACCTAAAATGATGAAAAGCTGGAACCTCTTCAGAAATGTAAAAGTAATATCATATAGCATACACAAAGCACTTCTACCTGTGGAGTCTACTAATAGCTTCTAGATGAAAAGTGAGCAAATTTGCTATGAAGAATTTGGGTTAAAAGTCTAGAAGTTCATAAACTTGCAAATCAGGACAGCATTGGTATGTGAGTTAATGGAAAAATGAACAGCCTATTCTAATTATCACCTCTCTATTCTAATCCTCTTTGGTTTCCTCATTTTAATCATTCCCTATTTAAAAATACATGTTTTGATCATCTAAGCCATGTTTTCACCCTCTAATTATGCTTTTCCTCTCTCTCCTGTATATAACTTGACCGTTAGCAGAGCTAATTCTGTATAGTTTTTATTCCTGTATCATAGCTTTTTGTCTCCCGTTCTATACACATACACACATCTCCTTTTTATCTTTTTTCTCTGCATTCACTGTTATATTTCTCTTCTTTGACAGTCTTTTTTGCTATTACTTCCCTGTCCCCCCCAAAAAAATTCACAGAAAAAAAAAAAGTCACTTCCAATCCACCTAGCAGGATCTCTAGGTATTATTTGATTATCAAATTGGTTTTTATTCTGTGGTCTGAACCCTTCTTTTTTGGTATATCCTGTTTTTAGTTTAATTCCCAGCACCCACAAGTCAAACACTGACGAAATACAGCTAGCGCAATGAAGACTTGGCATATGCAATGAAAGCTTATCTTGCCTTCCTTCATAAGGCAGGATTTTCATGAACATCCTTCCTTACATACTGTGGGTATTGAATATTACAGTGTGTCTCTACTGGTCGGCTTAAGATTTAGCAATGGTTCATGGAAGTCACTTGACTAAACTTTGATTCTAAAGGTTGAACATATGCTTGTTTTTTTTTAAGTAAAGGTAAATAATGACCTTAGGCATAAAATCTCAAGTGATTATAGAAGGCTTACAGACACAAAAATCATGATATTCTGCCATCAGCAGCAAGACTAAATCAGGATAAGGAATGAAGAGGAACAGAAAGTATCTGGGTATAATCTCTTTCATTTGGCAATAAAATCTCTGATAGAGAGAACTTACTGCTCTAGAGACTCCCTGTAATGTCACACTCAAGGCACTCTTTTAAAAAATTTCCTTTGTAATACGTTAGTCTGAACAGTGAATATATATTCAATGGGTTTAAATAGTTGCTTTGCTGTCCTTTCACACAGAAAAAAAAACAAAACCAAAACCCAAAAAAACAAGAAAAAGATCTTTAAAGATCAGAAATGGGTTTGACAAAAAGGATGAGACCCATGGCAGGTATTAGCAACTGCTTTATCCAAGGCATGGCCATGTACTCCATCTGCTGAAACTACAAGCATCAATACTGATGGATAGCAATCTCTTGGGCATAACATGAATGACAGCATAGAGAGTTTTTCCCTGAGTATAGGATGGAAAAAACAAAACAAAGTATCTATTTCCACTTTTCCTAATTATTATTATTGTCATTTTGTATAACAGGTTTATCTGGAGGCTACAGCCAGTGTCAGAATCCTGTTGTGCAGGCACTGAAGAAAAATACAATCAAAAGGATTTATTTCCCCAAATCCTTCATAAAAATGTTATACGTGCTGCAGTCCTTATCCCATCATTTCTAAGCACGTAAAAATGATCAGATAATTCAGCATTTCAAAGGCCAAAGAGCCTTACCATGGCTGTGATGCCAACAGGATAGGAATAAGGCATGTTAAGGCAAAAGGTATGATCTCTTCTTTATCAAATATTACTCTGCCTTTCAGACACTAAGTACCATTTTCCTTGGTGTTCAAACCAATAATGTAGTTGGGTAGATAACATGAGTACATCTCTGAGTCAGTCTGTCTTCTTGCACTTCATTTAGACTAGTAGCTGTTCAGAAGGACAGTATGTAGCTATTCGTTCAGTAATGAATGAATGCTATTTTGAATGTTGTATGAGCTAAGTTTTGCAACTTTCTGGAACAAAAATCAATTTTTGACCATTCGTGATACATGATAATTTATAATGCAATGTGTATGCAGGCATGCATATTTAATGTAATTAAGTCTTAAACATTTTATTAAGAACCCATTAAATATCTGTATTATTCCAAAATAAAATGTCTTGCTGCTGAATCTGAAAAGAATGCCTTTTCTCTGTTTACCTCAACAAAGTATAACGATGCATATGGATAGAACAGGACAGACAGTAGCAACAAAGACGTCTGCACTTCTTATCTGTGAATCTCAACTTTATTTTCTAGGAAGATAGATTAATATGTTTTTTGTTGTTGCTGGGGGTTTTTTTGTTTTGACTATACTTCTGTATCCAGAGCCACCACCTTTTGGCAAAGATGTGGATGATATCATATGCTGGATGAGGTTACTGGAACAGTTTGTGAGGACTGCTATGGTTATTGATAGGGATGCAGAAAAGGGAGATTTATTTCCTTTGTCTAGAGAATGAAAACTACTGGTTCTGGGGTTCTCCTTGAATAAAGTAGGCAGGTTTTTAAGATACTTGACCTGTTTTTTTTTTGTTGTTTTTGTTTTTTTTTCTCCTGCTGTACTACTGACTAATTTCGGTTTGATTTTCTGCTATAGGGAGATTCTTTCACTAGTTGTGCATTATCAAACAGGAAGTTACTCTTAACATTAATTATATATACAATGAAAGAAAAGAGACTACAGGAAATAACCATGTAGAAAATAGCTGAAATTGAAAAGCTGAAAATATGCTGTTTTAAGGAACTGCCTTATAATTTTGTTAATTATAGAGTTTCTTTATGAATGAGGAAAAAACCAAGAACTATTATTTCTAAGTTCTAAAAGAGAATTTTATTGCAGTTTTTGTGAAAAAATGTATGAAAGTTAGTTTTAGGCATTTCCTCCAAGTTCTCACATCTTTTCCAGCCAGTTTCTTTTGGGATGCAACAAGGCAAGCATTAATGAACACATACTACACAGACATGGACAGAGAGGAAAAAAAAAAAAAAAAAGAAAAGAAGAAAAGGAAAAGAAAGCACTCACTTTCTCTCTTTCCTGCAGCTTAATTGCTCAAAAAAGCACAGAACACAGCACTGATTTTAGTTTTGCCAAATTGGCCCCAGTTATGTTGTACTGGCTGCCTAGCTAACACAAGCTTTTAATAGATGGAAAGGAAAATGAAAAAGATTGAAGATAGGTGAGAGAAAAAAGACAGCAATAGAAATTGACACAGCAGGGAAGAAAGAGCCGAAAACTTAAGTTCACATTTCAGGAAGATCTTCAGACACAGCTACAGAGATGATGATGGCTAGTCCCTTCCCTTATTTAGTCTGCCAAAGACAACTTTGAAGATCAAGAAAAAGACCTATCCATAAAACAGAAAATCTCTGTATTTCCACTCTTCAAGGCATCTGTTATAACTGGTGATTAAGCAAGGCTGTAATATATATGCCCTCACCAGAAACTGTTCTGGTTAATGAAGTTTAGTGGCATTCCAACTGATACAGGCGTTTTGAATCATCTGTCAAAAGCCTATGTGTGAAACAGTAAATGGTCTTTTAGCTATCAAATTGCAGTAGCAACTTAAGAGATATTTGCTGTAAAAGGAAAAATAATAAATTTGAGGATTCTTTGGGACTTTTTATCAAAGCACCTTCACCTGGAAATTCTAACTTGTCAGACATGAAACTTCTCATCCCACTAGATTCACTTGGAGAGCAAACATATATGGAAGTACTAGCAAACAAACTTTTTTTTCTTTTTTTTTCATGAGCTTTAATGGCCTACTAAACATGATTTATGAAATTATAATCATTCAGATTAAATGTTCTTCATGATACCTCCATGCTTCTTTCTGCTTCTGCTGCTAAAGAAAGAATAATGTTTTAACTCCAGAGAAATAATCCGTATATAATTCATTCTTGCACTGAATATCTGTGGTTTTGCCATTATTCTCACTCAAGCATGGAGATAATTAGAGTTGGACCAAATTGTTAAAAATAATTCGAATGCACATTGACAAAGAAGATGCTGACAAGTCCAAATCATTTTAATTATTATTTTAATTTGATGCATCATGTCACACCATGAAGTGATAAAATACACTTCACCTTCTTCTCTTCTTCAGACTGAGCAGTTAAAATTAATTCAAGAGAAAGTGAGGGAATCTGAATTTTGTTTGTTTGTTTGTTTGTTTTCAGAAAACAGCCTCACACCTAAAGATTTCT
Organism: Apteryx mantelli; assembly: GCF_036417845.1. Taxonomy (NCBI): domain Eukaryota; kingdom Metazoa; phylum Chordata; class Aves; order Apterygiformes; family Apterygidae; genus Apteryx; species Apteryx mantelli. Next base: position 91,218,097 of record NC_089980.1, read on the forward strand.
TTTCATTCCTTTTTTTCTTTTTTGCTGCATGTGAAGTGGAGGGATGCAAATAGATTTGGATGGAATAGTATTTTTCTGTGGAATTAAGAATCCAAATCATTTTATTTAAAGCTTATTTGAGACTTCATAATAATTCCGGTCAGCATTGGATAAGTTCATTCCTCATATAAGCAAAAATAATTTTTTTGAGCTCAATGAACCCATTTTATCCCAGGGAGGAATTTTTCTCCTTGACTTTATGATTTTTTAATACTATTATTTCAGAAAATCCTAGAGCAATTTGCAGACCAAACACATAGAAATTGCATCCCTTCCACTGAAGTGTAACCACTTGGAATGTGCTGATTTATGGTAATGTAGCAGAAGATATGAAGACTAGAACTGTCTAACTGGAATTGGACAGTAAATTGATTTGCCCAAAGTGCAATTTAACCAAGACACTGAAATTAACAACTCTACGTGTGTTAGAAGTGCCACAAGGGTCTTGATTACTATAGCTGGTGAGAACATTAATTTTGCACTTTATGTAAAAGATGGAAGCTCCAGCTACACTGTGAGAAGATTAGTTTCCTGAGGTATAACTGCATCATGAAAATAATTAATTAAAGTTATCATTAATTCCACTCTTTTATAGATGTTGCAGAAGAATAAAGTGAAGAGCTCTAATATATTCTTAAAATCATTTTCATCCAATCTAGGCCTACAAACATGCACTAAGTATATTGTTATGTTATAACACGGAAGCATTAAAAGAAAATCTAAAGTTGTTCTAGAGGTTTTGATTGTACATTTATCTATGTTAATGTGTTGGGTTTTCTATTGTACTTAAACTGAATTCTGAATTGTCTGGTTGTGTAACACTTGTTTTCTGGAATACTTACAATACACTTGTACCCTTTTTTAAAATTAGTTACTGATATAAATGCAATAAGATGAAGTCCAAGCAGAAAGAATGCACAGCCAGGTAAATGCTAGTGTCATGAGACATAAGTGCATCTGCTGCACAGGGCAGATTTAACAAAGGCATAGCACATCCACATCCCTCCGTTAAATTCACATCTAACTGGTCCATTTGTTTTAGTCTGTGAACAATTAGATAAAATGTTTTTCTTGCAATATCTTTGATTAATATGTTTGTTTAGAACAGAAGGATGAGTGACTCTGACACTGAAAACTAGAGCTGGGCCTACTTTGTAGATATTGCCTTGCCTTTCATGCAGACAGTCTCAATATTGCTGCTTATATTACTGTCAATGTCAGCATGTCAGATGCCTAGAGCAGTGTCAGGTTGGGTCATCATTTGTGTAGCTGCTATCAGAACAAACTCAAGGGCTTGAAATATTGTTTCCACTATTCTGAATTGTAAATATATGGCATAAAACAGTTAGAATTGTTTTACAGTATTGTGTATGATTTCTTTTTTTTTTCCCCCTTGGGCTTCTTGAGATTCTCCTTTGAATTTTGAATAACATAAATAACATTATATTATCCCAGATCTGAATATCTGACTTTAAGTAAATGCAGAAACTTACATTTATATAGAGTTTTTACATTGCTGTCCTTCTTCCGAATGTTCTTCAACTTTACCCTTTTAAACCTTAATTTTACTTGATTAAATGATGTGTATAATTGATCAGTAGCAAGTGTGAATTGTTACACTTCATTTCCTTCATGAATTTGGCTTTATAATCATGAATTTGGCTTTTTTAAGGATGTCTTAAAATGCATGAATTAGCATGAAACTTTTTAATAGAAAATATGTTTAAAAACACACCCACAGTCACACAGCAACAGACTGTTTATACAACAGAAACACAACATTTCTCAAATCAGATGAGCTCTCTGGACTCTGGAATTGCCCTGTGGAATTGATATTCTTGGGAATTTCACAGATTATACTAATAAGCAGAAGGTTCTTAAGATCTGAACTTGCCATTGTCTCACAGCCTCAGAGCTTCCAGTCTCTCAATGCTGACAACGTGTTTCATGGTTAGACTGCCTTTTAAGCTCCAACTTTATGTTCAGCTTTTTTGATGCCAGGTTATATTTAGGCATAAGCTTTGGGGAAAAAAGCCTACACACATTCCTATCTGCAGAGGTGAGCAAAAATTGGATCCAGAGCTTTTGGCCCGAGTCTGTTACCATCATTACCTTCTGAAATTGGCCCCAACATTGCATACATGCAGAGATACAACTTTCTTGATGTTACAGTCTTTTCTAGAAGAGAATATGACGTGCTGAAGCCGCTGTTCCCTACAGGCGGCAGTACAAGTCCGCAGTGCTTGGAAGACAGAGCATCCCTCGGCAGCCTGCCCTCCGCCTTGCCTGGCATGCCAAGGCGTCCTTCAGAATTCATTTCTTAGGGCTGAAGGATTTCCTGCCAGATGTCTGGGATGTCAGCCCCACAGACCCAAACCTGGAGTTTCTCATGCTTTCAGGCTTTCAGCGTCAAGGGCAAGAAATTCTCATGAAGCTGTTTCCTCTGGGCAAGCAAACTCTTTAAAATTATAAAAAGTTGGTGTTATTGGTCTTATGGAAGTCCACTCTTCGGCTCATCCGAGGCCACAGTAAGGTTCATAGCTGTGAAGCAAACTGGTTTTGGAAGCTCTTAGTCCCTGCTTCTACAATAAACCTGCAAGACTGATCCAAAACACAGAACTGGTGTTTCAGCATTTCTTACCTAGGGAAGTCAGCTCATTCTTGTTATTCAGAACTATGGATCCTTGTTACTACTACAGAGATCTCTATACGGTTAGAGACCCAGGAACTACATTTCTTGAAAACCTTGCCAGGAACAGGCTCGAAGTCATGGGTTCCGTAACTCCACAGCTAAACAGCCCTTAAACTTGGATCTAGTAACGGTTCATATAACTCAGGGTAATATTTTAGTATACAGTGAATATGAGCGAAAATTCTCTTTCATCCACAATCATGGAAGTCAAATTCAATTTAAACCTAACACATCTGTTATTGAGGTGGTATATATTGACATAAGAAATAATTTTATATTGTGTGGGGACTTAATCATTGTCCTTAATATTTTTTTTCCTAAATTCGCTGCTATGAGTCCTTATGAGGACTGTATATAAAAAGAATATAACTTTTGCATTCTTTTTATATATATTTTTTTTCTGTAAAAAACTTAATCAATGCATTTCCTCCTTCTATTTCTTCTAGAAAGGAATGAAAATTCTGTTATTCTGTGTTACCATGCTTAGTATTCTGTACAAGCTTCCTTTCTGACTTCTGGGGTATATAGCATTCTTGTTCTGCTGTGCCATTCTTGTTTGGTCTGTATCTTTAAGTGTTTTCTCTACATTTATTTCAGCTCAAAGATCACAATTGTTGTTTTTCCCCATATCGATTTTGGCAGCTTCAATTAAACATGCTTTCTTCATGCAAGAATCCCCTCAAGGAAATTCCATCAAGTAGTAAATTGTTTCTTTCCAGCTGTCACTAATGAGAATATTAGCGCCTCTTTCATACTCCATGTTTTAAGTATTTTGAAAGTATTTTCATTTTGAATATGACTAACTGTAGTATGATTTACTATTTTGATTTCTGAGATAACCCTACTGTCAAATGTATTACATTTGTATTTTATTCCTTTTAAAATTACATCGAATTCCCAACTATCTTAATTACTGTTTAGCAAGAATGGGTAGACAAAGGCACATCTTCTATGCATTCATAATAATTATCCCAATGATGCAACAGAGAACAATCAGTTTGTGTGCAGAGAAGATGTGCTGTGAATACAGTTTGAGTTTGTAGCACATGAAGTTATAAGAACACCTACTGCATAAACAACTTGCTGAAATCAGCAGAGAAATGCTGAAATTTGTGATCTGACTGAAACCAATTCTGAGTCCAGAAAATAACGAGAATTTCAATGCTCTTCAAGTTCCCAATAGGTATTTTCTGCATGACAGAAACAGTCTTATGCAGCATGTTTTGAAAACTGAGTGTGATTCTTCTGATCTTCTTTTGAACTATTCTTAATTCCAAATACCCACCTTTGTGTTACTTTGATTCCCAAGAACCAGTTAAGTAGCCTGATGTGTCCTTGCAATACTTGCAGTGTCAAGAGCTTCTCAGAGTTTTAAACAGCTGTATGTTAATGCAGGTAGAGTTTCTGGCTTAAATAGGATAACAGTTATAGAAAATCAGAAACACACAGACACTCTTTTGGTTTCAGATACATTTGTCACATAACTTTTTCTTCCTTTGACTCTTTTCTCATCACTTGGTTGTATATACTTGGTGTTTAAATATGTTTTGAGACATGTTTTTTTTGTGTTTTAATAACTCTGTGAAGTGCCTATGAATACTTTTTAATATAGTTACTGACAGCACAGCTAAACCGATGTGGTGTTTCTTTGCTGCAAATAAAAGAATTCTTATACAAGTAAAAATGGAGTGAGATGAAAACCTATGTTTTTTTAAGCCTACAAAAGCCACAAATTTTATCTGATTAGATATATGCCAGATGCCCTGAAATATTTAGGAGAGGAGAATATATTATTACTTGAATGAGAAGTTAAACTCCACAGGATTATTTATTGATGTGAAAAAAGCAATTAGAGTTTGGACTTAAATGTTTAATGTTTCAGGTTTGCTCAGAACTGCACTTGTTTATGATTTGAAGTTTATACTTTCAAATCAAGTTTAATTTTCCCAGCCTTTATAAGTTCTAGAAAAGGTGTGTGGGGGGGATTATGGACCTACTCAATCTTCATATGAGGCAGACCTCAGAATAAAAGGAGGTAGATGCGTACTTTTTAGCACTCATCTGTCTGTCTGTCTGTCTGTCAGTGTGTCACACATAGTAATGCTTTAATCAGTCATACCATCACCCTCACTAAACCTGCAAGTCAATGATGAGCTGGCTACCCACTGTTTTCCTGCAGCGCTGACCTTAGGCGTGCAATGAACCAGCAATTAAACTGACTGCTTTGGCTCAGGATCCCTGGGAAGAAAGGCTGAAAACAAAGGACCAAGTTCCCCAGGAATAGAAGCAGGTCATTGATAAGTGTGAATAGCTGGATTTAATCAGAATTTATAAAAGCTTCTCAGCAGGACTGTGGTGTGTGGGACTTAAAAAAGAAGGATCTGTTTGAGTTTCCACGTTTGCTTTGAACTTTCAGAAATACTGATAGCTAGTATATTCCAGCCAAGGAAGATCCAATTGGAGAAGGACACTGGAGATAATTCTAAGATGTTCTTGAACTGCTCAGATAGTAACCTGGAAAAGGGAGGAAGAGAAATCTAGGTAAAATATTTTGAAAGTAGACCAAAGTACTTAACATTTTTAATATATGGGCTTTTTTTATTATTTTGTTTTCTTCATCAGATGGAATGGAACCACGAAATGACAAAATGGTCTGTAAGGACTTCAGAGAAAGAGTGAAGCTGTAGGTAACAGCAGCAGTGTTTTTCATTCAGAGTTCAGAGATCTCTGCTGATGAACTATGCCCTTAAGAATGGGCTTAAGACCAGCACTGGGTTTTCTGTGGGCTGAGTTTATGTCTAGTATGTTTGAAAATATGACATAACCTGAAAGTAAGGGTGGGTCCTAAGAGATCCACAGGGAAGAACAGACATATGTTGAAACTGTAGTCGTGTGTGTGTGTGTGTGTGTGTGTGTGTGTGTGTGTGTGTATACATTCACAAAACATAGTTATAAAGCAGGAGCTTATATATCTCTATATTGATATTTTTATAGCATGTATTTTATTTCTGTAGCATTCCTAAGTAAAAGAGCTTTATTTTATCTTTGAAAAAAGAACTAAGGAATGTTTACAAGGAGCTCCTTCTCTGTGTAGATGGCAGCACTAGACAAAACATAAAATATTTGAAAATTTAACTAGTAGCTATCAAAAGCTGATCAGGTGTTGATTTCTTTTGATCTATATTATTTGAATTAATTAAATGGGGGAGAGAATGGTCTGAAGCAATGATTCACAAGAACTGGCATATTGTATAATTATCAGTACGCTTCCTAGTGGGGTTTGTGCCTGTGCCTACATGTCTAGGAACTGTGGCACATGCCAGGAACTGTGCCCAAAACACAGTCTGAATGAGTGAAATAGAGTTCAGGTGTGTGGATACATGCAGTGACATGTTATTTGTTGATCTCTAAGTATGGTCTTCGGATTCCTTTAATAGAATTTAATATTTTCTTTAAAAATATAACTGAGAGTACTCCTCTTCAAAAAAAGAAATATATATATATGCTTACTGATAGTGAGGCTTCTCACTTGAAAAATTTTCCAATAATTTGAAGAAACAGCATCTACCACATCTACAAAATTCAGCATGGCAGATACAATGTAAGTTTAACTAATTCCTTAGCTAACAAAGTCCTTCTGCTATGCAAGTGTGCAAATTATCAATAAAATATCTATCAAATGCCACAATAATATCAGATGAGGCTTGTTTGCTTCTAGAGAGGATGGGTCACACATGAAATGCCCTCCAAATGGTAGTCTTTGGAACAACTTCAAAATTTTCTTTTCTGAAATATATGAATAATAAAAAGCAGAAAGGATACCAAATATCAGTACCAGTATTGACACAAAACTTACTCAATAAAAATGATGCTGCCAGAAATTTTCTCACAATGACATCTAATATACTTTGAAAAAAAATAAAAAAAAAAATTCTGTTTTCAGGAGCCAAAGCTAAATCTACATACCTCTTCTTCCATGCATCTGCTAATTTCAAGTACCTTCACATTAGTTTCATACACTTGCAAACTCTTGAACTTTCAAACATAGAAAATGCATTCATCATTTTAGCTTTAGAAATCACTTCGGTAGATGTGTATGTTGCCCCCAAAAAGGATAAGAGATGAATCACCCATTGCTAAAAACAACTTGACCTCATTCAGTCTGTTGAATATCTCTTCTCCTTTTGGAATTTCAAATGAAAATTTGAAGAGGAATTTCAATTTAGGCAAGTAAAAGGATAAATGTATGAGATTTCCTGTATATATGAATTTATTTATAGTCCTAATTAGATGACATAAACCTACCTGCATTTATGCATATAAGCTTATGCACACACATGTCAAAAAGTAGAAATACTTCCTGCATTAGAAAGCAACCTAATCTGGGTACATAAACGTGGACAGAAAGACTGAGGAAGTCCATAGAGGATTTCAGATATTTTAAGCCTTTTTTTTATACTTTTCCCTTGTTAGTTTTTCTTCTTACACCCACATTAAAATGCACAATGTCATTTCTAATACATTAAACTGTCCTGTTTAATATCCTCAGGTATAACATTTGCTTAGATGTTAGGTTTAGCCAATTAGAGAAGAAGATGCTTATCACGCGATTTAGGAAGCCAGCTGCACAGTTGCACAGCCTGTGTTCTCTATGGGGCAGTAAACATTAATAATTCACCAAGGCTTCCAGGTTAGCTTCCCTGCACTCAGCTGCAATTATCCATCAGGAATGTATGAATAACTCAAATATGCACATAAAAGCCAAGATTAATTGGCAGACAGAAGTTAGGTCACACCTAGTCAAGAAGTTCTCCCCTCACTGATTCTGAGTAGCCACAGAATCACAGAATCACAGAATCGCTGAGGTTGGAAGGGACCTCTGGAGGTCCAACCTCCCTGCTCAAGCAGGGTCACCTAGAGCATATTGAACAGGATTGCGTCCAGGCGTGTTTTGAATATCTCCAGAGAAGGAGACTCCACAACCTCTCTGGGCAACCTGTTCCAGTGCTCTTTCACCCTCACAGTGAAAAAGTTTTTCCTCATGTTCAGATGGAATTGTCTGTGTTTCAGTTTGTGCCCATTGCCTCGTGTCCTGTCACTGGGCACCACTGAAAAGAGTCTGGCTCCATCCTCTTGACACCCTCCCTTCAGATATTTGCACACATTGATAAGATCTCCTCTCAGCCTTCTCTTCTCCAGGCTAAACAGGCCCAGCTCTCTCAGCCTTTCCTCATAAGAGAGATGCTCCAGTCCCCTAATCATCTTTGTAGCCCTTCGCTGGACTTGCTCCAGTAGTGCCACATGCCTCTTGTACTGGGGAGCCCAGAACTGGACGCAGTACTCCAGATGTGGCCTCACCAGGGCTGAGTAGAGGGGGAGAATCACCTCCCTCCACCTGCTGGCAACACTCTTCCTGATGCAGCCCAGGATACCATTGGCCTTCTTGGCCACAAGGGCACATTGCTGGCTCATGGTCAACTTGGTGTCCACCAGCACTCCCAGGTCCTTCTCCACAGAGCTGCTTCCCAGCAGGTCAACACCCAACCTGTACTGGTGCACGGGGTTATTCCTCCCCAGGTGCAGGACCCTGCACTTCCCTTTGTTGAACTTCATGAGGTTCCTCTCCGCCCACCTCTCCAGCCTGTCCAGGTCTCTCTGAATGGCAGCACAGCCCTCTGGGGTATCCGCCACTCCTCCCAGTTTTGTATCATCGGCAAACTTGCTGAGGGTGCACTCTGTCCCTTCATCCAGCTCATTGATGAATAAGCTGAACTAGAGTGGACCCAGTACTGACCCCTGGGGGACACCGCTAGCTACAGGCCTCCAGCTAGACTCTGCACCGCTGATCACAACTCTCTGAGCTCTGCCATTCAGCCAGTTCTCAATCCACCTCGCTGTCCACTCATCTAGCCCACACTTCCTGAGCTTGTCTATGAGGATGTTATGGGAGACAGTGTCAAAAGCCTTGCTGAAGTCAAGGTAGACAACATCCACTGCTCTCCCCTCACCTACCCAGGCAGTCATTCCATCATAGAAGGCTATCAGATTGGTTAAGCATGATTTCCCCTTGGTGAAGCCATGCTGACTACTCCTGATCACTTTCTTGTCCTCCACATGCTTGGAGATGGCCTCCAGGATGAGCTGCTCCATCACCTTTCCAGGGATGCAGGTGAGGCTGACTGGCCTGTAGTTCCCTGGGTCCTCCTCCTTGCCCTTTTTGAAGACTGGGGTGACATTGGCTTTCTTCCAGTCTTCAGGCACCTCTCCTGCTCTCCATGACCTTTCAAAGATGATGGAGAGTGGCTTAGCAATGACATCCGCCAGCTCCCTCAGCACTCGTGGGTGCGTCCCATCGGGGCCCACGGATTTGTGGGTGTCAAGTTTGCTTAAATGATCTCTAACCCACTCCTCCTCCACCAAGGGAAAGTCTTCCTTTCTCCAGACTTTCTCTCTTGCCTCCAGGGTCTGGGGTTCCTGGGGGCTGGCCTGAGCAGGAAAGACTGAAGCAAAGAAGGCATTCAGTAACTCTGCCTTCTCTGCATCCTTTGTCACCAGGGCACCCACCCCATTCAGCAAAGGGCCCACATTTTCCCTAGTCTTCCTTTTGCTACTGATGTATTTGAAGAAGCCCTTCTTGTTGTCCTTGACATCTCTTGCCAGATTTAATTCCAAACGGGCCTTAGCCTTCCTCATCACATCCCTGCATACTCTGACAACGTTCCTATATTCCTCCCAAGTGGCCTGTCCCCCTTTCCACTTTCTGTACACTTCCTTCTTCTGGCTGAGTTTTGCCAGGAGCTCCTTGCTCATCCATGCAGGTCTCCTGCCTCCTTTGCTTGACTTCCTACTCATAGGGATGCACCGCTCTTGAGCCTGGAGGAAGCGATGTTTGAATATTAACCAGCTCTCTTGAACACCCCTTCCTTCTAGGGCCCTAACCCATGGGATTCCTCCAAGTAGGTCCCTGAAGAGGCCAAAGTTTGCTCTCCTAAACTCCAGGGTTGTGATCCCACTTAGTGCCCTGCTTCCTCCTCACAGGATTCTGAACTCCACCATCTCATGGTCACTGCAGCCAAGGCTGCCCCCGACCTTCACATCTCCAACCAGTCCTTCTTTGTTTGTTAGTACGAGGTGCAGCAGCACACCTCTCCTTGTTGGCTCCTCCACCACCTGTGTCAAGAAGTTGTCACCAATGCTCTGCAGGAACCTCCGGGACTGTTTGTGCCTAGCTGTGTTGTCTTTCCAGCAGATATCAGGGTGGTTGAAGGCCTTCATTTCAGTTTCTGAGCAACTCAGGTGCAGAAGCAAAGCTCTACTTCTGTGCTACGCATCTTGAATTCTGGTCACATACTTTACATAGCAGCAAAAAGTGACTACTTATTTTTGTTTTAAATTTAAATTTAATAAGCAGTGGTCCCTGTCAGCTTTGTCACTCATCTCTGAAAGATCAAGAGCTATAACAAGAAGCAATACTAAGGGAAGATTAAAAGAGACCCAAGCAATGGAGAGAATTTAAAAGATTAAAAGCCAAACAAAATCAGATAGCCAGATAAAAAGAAAACCAGTAGAGAGGCATCAGAACTATGACAACAAAGATATAGGTGGCAGCTTAGGCAGGGATTAAATGAAAATGAAGGTGAATGAGCCTTACCAGAGCAAAGCATAGGGATGGGGGAAGCAAAAGAACAAAGAATATATCAGCAAAGAGGAGGAAAGAAGGATCAAAGGAAATAAAATTAGGTATACAAGATATAAAGGAGAGAAGCTACAGCTGAAGCCTAATATTGCAATATACAGCCAAATCATCAAACAAACACCTCGAACTTTGAAATTTGACTGGAGAAAAAAAATCTATCTTCCTGGAAACTTTAGCAAAAATCAGTATTACCACAATAGACATTGTTTAAGGTGGAACCACTGTATGTTTTTCATAGTCAGGTCTCCGTGATTTTATAATATAAAATATATGTATCAGTTTAATGTATATTTAACTGAAGAATAGAGAGTGAACTCCACTCAGTTCCGTATCAATAAGATCTACTACTACTAAAAAAAGAACAGCGGCATAGAATGTGATGGGAGAATGGGAGAGAAGAAAGGACGTAACGATGGAGGTTTTTTATATTTGTGTACAGCAGATGTGGTGAGTTCTGCACAGTGTAAATGCTCTCCAAATGGCTGTCACTTTAAAGGCAAAATGATGACAATGTCAGTAGATGTAAAGCAAATTCTCGTGAATATGTAACAATAGGGAAGTTCCATTCCCTTCCTGCTTCATTGAAAACAAATTGAGAAAATCCAAAGGGAAAATAACTTCTTAACTAGCCTGTATTAGATTTCCCATGGGAGGGGAAAAAATGTTTTGCCAAAGAGAAATGAGAAGAATTTCTCATCTGAACCAAGCACAGCAAAAAAAACAAAAAAAAACAAAAACAAAAACAAAAAAACCTCTCTATACATACTTAGAAAAACAGTTTCTTTTTTTTTCAAAAGTTGGCAACATTACATATGGAAGTGGTTAGATAATGAAAATAGTTTTCTTCTGAGCATTTGGATATATTTTCTAATTAGTATCTATAGTATATGATTAACAAAAATGCAACAGGAGACATTTCATAGGGGTTTCACTCTGTATTTTTCTGCTTTATCAGGTATTTACTATTAGTGTTAGGCATTAGAAGATATCTGTCCTATACTGACCCTACTGTGAGAATTATAAGATCCTACTGCCCATGCTGTTTTGTGGAGGAACACCCTGCTGCTCTTGAGGTGCCCGTGAAAATTGCTTTGGGTTACTGGCTACTCCAAAATTTGCCAAGAGCTGGTCAGAATATACATTGTCAGAAAAAAAGTACAGCTTGTTTTTCAGCTATTACCCTGAACTTACTCTGAATGTCAGAGAAAGACTAGAGTTAAAATAATCTATTAGTTAGAGTTAAAATATATCTATGAGAATCTAGAAATAGGCAATAAAATTAAAGTAGTTATAGAGACAGCCATACAGGAACAGATAAATTAATAACAATAAATTAAGATACATTCAGACAAGATACAGGAGAGTATCTTTCACAGAACCCTAGGGTTGGAAGGAACCTTAGAAAATCTTCATGCCCATCTACCCCACGAGGTCATATCCTATACCCTATACTCCAATACCCTTTCAGGCTCCTGTTTGTCTAGCTTGTGAGTGAGGATCTTCAAAGAGGATGTGACAAACCCTGACTATGCTTGTAGTTCTGGTGTGCTCCTCACTACCTCACATTCAGCCAGACATTATGGCTGAATTACTGTTCACTGGAAGTTTTCTTTCCTCCCCTGCCTTTACTGGGTATTAAGCTAGTCTATGTGATAATAACTGTGGGAGTGCATTTTGTTGGATGGCCTAGGGAATGTGCTGGAGAGCTGGAGAACCTTCAAAAGGGTCCCAGTTCTCCAGTCCATAGATTTGTTATAACCTTGGGGGAAGAAAAGACATTCATCTTGAAAATAACCTTAACTTAAATCAAGTTAAAATAAAATGCAAATCCACTTTTTTTTTTTTTTTTACATAAGCTACAATAGAAAACACAGAAAGTTTTATAAAGAAACAGAGGAGGAAGGAGCACAAAAAAGCACTCTTCATCTGCTTAATCCAAGATGATATCTGGCAAGTCTTTTTTTGTCTCTGTCTCTCTCCCTTTCCTCCTTGTTCTCAGTTGATTTGTCCTACAAACTTTTCTGATACATGTCTCATGCAGGATTTCCGTCTTTCTCCCTACACTACATATCAGGTTGCTTCTAAAAGAAAGGATCCTGTGTTTATGAAACTTGATAACTTTTATAACTACTGTTATTTTTTCAAACCTCCAGGGATTGGAACAGATCTAATCCTTTTCCTGAAAATTACAGTTTCAAGTTTGCTCAGCCTTTAGCTAGCAATGCCTATTTCTCTATTTGTTTTTTATAAGTCATGTTTTTATGCTTCTGATCATTCTCGTGTTCTTTTCTGGACTCTCTTCATTTAGTCCACACCTTTTATGAAGTTCAGGGTCCAAAAGCGATTCAGATGCAGCCTTGCTGATACTGACTAGAGAAATTCCTATACGAGTATTTCAAGGGTTCTTCCCCTAGATCCTTTGCCAACTAATCTTCTGCCAGCTCAGTTAATAATTTCCGTTCAACATACATGCAGAATATCAGTCCATTTTGATTATAGAACCTGTACTCATCCCTGTTCAATTTGATCCTATTTTTAGTTCATTTCTCCAATTTCAGTTGTTTTGCACATTTTATAAACATATCTTCTATTCCTTTTTCCATTTTATTAATGAATACATGGAACAATACCCAACCTGCCATAGATTCTTGAGGAACTCTGCTCAATGAATTTTGAACAGTAATCCCCGGATAATCATTACGAGAGTATAGTTTTCCAGCAAGATTTCCAGCAAAATCTACTTTACTGTAGATTTGTCTTTCTGTAGGCCGGCTGTCTTTGTCTTGTTTATACAAATGCCATGGGAGACTGTGAAAGCCCCTAGTGTCAAGATATATGATGTCTGTTTCTTCTCTTCTTAGAAGGGTTTCATTTCTTCCATACCAGGAAATTAAATGGGTTGAAGTCAAATCCATGTTACTCATTTCTCAAAGATTTCTTTCTAAGTGCTAGCAAACAATTTATGTGATTAATAAATCCAGTATTTTCCCCTGGAATTAAAGGTGAACTGACTGATCTATACTTACCTCTGTGTTTTGTTTTTTTCCCCCTCTTCATTGAAGAATAAATATCGGATTTATTCTTCTCAAATTCTCTGATATCCTTATGTACCTGTCATCTATTAGTTCTCAAACAGCCAGTAGTAACTTTAAGATTTCTTTGACCACGTCTTTAAGTATCTTTGCATGAAACTCATCAGATAATAGCAATGTTAGTACTTTATCTACCCACTCTCCTTTCTGTTCTTTCTCTGTTGTAGTCTAAGACTTGCCTCTTCTACATAATAGGCCTTATTCAAGTAACTTTTGCTTTTGTTTTCATCTCAGTCTTTGTTACCCTGCATTCTTGATCCTTGATTAAAACTCTCACTCAAGTTTATTATGTCAATACAGGATGCCATTCTTTCCCTTTTTAATAGGTAGGCTACCTTTATCCAATAATACTTTCTGGTTGAGAAAGTAATATTTTGCTAGTATCAACACCTGCAGAGCCATCCATATATCTGGAGGATATATCTATTCCTACCTGAGCTTTTAAAATATTAACAAAAACATTATCTACTTCTTGCTCCTTTTCACTGTGCTGCAGAGTTTTATGGTCATGTTTGATCTTCTTAGTGAGACTCCTGGCACTAGTACAGTTATTGACGCTGGATATGTTCCAGTATCAGTACTTTTAAAAAAGCTTGTTAATCCACTGTGAGGAAAATAGTACTTTTCTTCTAGTGGAAAGCAGATTCAAACTTCAATAATTAGTGTCCATACATACTGGAACTTGTATTTTGCATAAGCATGTTTATACAGACAACCATAAAGCAAACCTATAAAAAAGAATAGAGTGTGTGTTTCATTAAAAGCCACTGCTTGAAATTGGATACGAAGGTACATTCTGAGATTGTAGTAAATTGGTGTGACTGACTTTTAACATCTGCTTAAAAGGAATTTTGAGAGATATTTTGACACATGATGACCTTTTTATGATTAGATATAACAGCTTTGCATTCTAATAAGAGTTAACATTTAAATAATATACTTAATTTCCAAAGAATCTTATAGAACTTATCTAAATAAAAAAAGACACAATTAAAATAATAAAGAACATACTAAGTTATATTTTACTTTCTGCAGTACCTACATATTTTCTAGTTAATTACTGGAAAATGTTGTACCAAGTGAAATCAGTTTTAACTTTTATTTCAACAGTGTACTCCTCAGCTGTCCTCTGAAGAATTTGCAGAAAACACACAATTATACTAGAGCTGGCTGAGTCCTCTGATACAAATTGTCCAGTGATAAACAAACACTGTGCTTAAACTTGCTCATATTGTAGGCAATGAAGATTTAACAGAAGCTGGAAGATGTCTAGTTGAATAACCAGTCCCACTGACAGTATAGCACAGAAATAATAGTATCTAGTTACTATGAGGCAGGAGAGTCTGTTGAAAAAAGCTGAAAGGTGTTTCTGCAGGCTTTCTTGTTGACCATTTTTGTTTTTCTTAAAATGTGATCTGCGTGCCAGTTTTAATAAAACCAACTAAACAAGGGAAGAAGGTATCTGCTCAAGTTGTGCGGGAAAGATTTAGAAATTGACTAGATTGATAGATACAGGTGGTAGAGACAAGTGTCCTGAGTATTTCTTAGAAAGCAGAAGGAGCTGCTTTCATCAGTCATGGCTTAAATTTTGTGGAAACACGGGAAAGAAGTCTGTCATGGTTTGGTTCAGCTTTGTTTGGTTAGTTTGGATTGGTCGTTTGTTTTAAACCTCTTTGAAAGACTCACATTTGATATATTCCAACTAAAAATCAGAAGGAACTATAAAGTTATAATGAAAACAGTCTCAGTTCGGCCTTGAAGCCCCAGATAAAATCAATATAATCCAAAAACATAAGAGAATATCCAATTCCAAACCTTAAGTCAATACCTATAATGAATAATAAAAGGATGACAGATGTGGAACATTAGTAAAAATATTATTACCCTTATTACTCAGGCTGTCTGTCTGAAACTTGACATTTACATATGTTCAGATTTTGCTCATTAAAAATAATTCGCCTGTTGACTACTTATTTATTCAGAGCGGTATGTTAGTCTTCGAAAGATATCATAATGGAGAGGATACCTGAGAGACTGTGAAAAGAGATTTTGCCTAGAATTGTTTAAAGAAAGTGTTCTGTATAGGGTATATAGGATATATATGGGATAGTATGCAAGATTTCTAGTAGAGGAAGCAGCCAAATGAACACAGAAGGGGTTGGGATGCAGATTGTGCTGTTTCACTTGAAGAGAGTAACAACAACTGAAGATAATCTGGTAAGACTACCAGTAGATAAACTACAGGGAAAGATCTGTGAAAGATGTTTAAACTAAGAGGAAGAATCTGTGAGAATATGCAGAGATTAAGAGTTTCTGGGGAACTGTTACAAAAAAAGGAATGGGAATATTGTCATCATCTGTGTTTTTCAACAGATGATTAGATGTGATGGGTGAAGTAATATTACAGTAAACAAAACAGGACCTTGCACTTTTGATAGGAAACATGGAGTTTTAACTAGGTGTAGGTAAGACTATGAATGAGCAACATCAAGACTTGGATATGTGGGCTAAGGGACTGAGACGAATAATATGGAAAATTTGTCCATGCATTACGACAAATGTGCCTGGATCAAGAACAGGTTTTAGGTTGGACTAATTTGCTGTGATATCAGACAGGTCAGGATTGCAAGATAGCTACATGCTGTAAACTATGAGCAGTATATGACCTATATTTCCTATAACTGCAGGTGCTTGTTATTATTGTTTCTGATTGAAGACACACAAAGGAAACGATGAATTCTAAACCTACAAGTAACAAGATAGGTGTTGACTTTGTGGACCAGAACAAAAAAGGAGGGTGCAGAGAATAAAAAAAAAAAAAGAATCCAGTTATGTTAGCTGAGTTCAGCTATGCAAAACTTTAGTAGAAAATAAAGAAAACAAAATGGAAGTCAGAAAGTAGACAAAGACAGGTGAAGAGGTAGAGATCAGGAAGGAATAGATATCTACAATTACGTATAGTTTCAGTTTGTGCCTGTTGTCTCTTGTTCTGTCGCTGGGCACCACTGAAAAGAGTCTGGCCCCATCCTCTTTACACTCTCCCTTTAGATACTTATACACATTGATAAGATCCCCCTTCAGTCTTCTCTTCTCCAGGCTGAACAGTCCCAGCTCTCTCAGCCTTTCCTCATATGAGAGGTGCTCCAGTGCCTTCATCATCTTAGCAGCCCTTCGCTGGAAGCACCAGTAGCTCTCTTATAGTGGGGAGCCCACAAGTGGACACAGTACTCCAAGTGTGGCCTCACCAGAGCTGAGCAGAGGGGAAGGATCACCTCCCTCGACCTGCTGTCAATGCTCTTCCTCATGCAGCCTAGAATACCATTGGCCTTCTTGACCACAAGGGCACATTGCTGGCTCATGGTCAGGTTGCTGTCCTCCAGAACTCTCAGGTCCTTTCCTGCAGAGCTGCTTTCAAGTCAGCCTGCAGTATTTGATTTGAGCAGAGAATAAAACAGAGTAGCTCAGAAAGAGTAAAAGACTGAAAAATCTGGAGAAGGGAGGTGTCTAGGCAATATCTAGGCAACAAATGGCAGCATGATAAAGATTTTGTTGTTAGTCATTTGCATTTATTCAATGGAAAACATCATTTGTCCTCAATTATGTGCTTTATGAAAGGAATTTGTATTAACACTTCCAACAAGATTTTCATACACTGCTCTCTAAATTATTAAGATAATTTCTTGCTTGCTACTAAAGTGCAGAATAATATTTCCAAGCATCATCAAATGTTCTGTTCATAATGAATGGACTGAGTAATTTCTTTTCCATACCATTTGTTTTGTTATGTAATATCAGGTAGAGATATTAGATGTATGATATTTTATTGTAAAGGGGGGAAACTGGAAATTAATCTCTTCCTTACAATACATTTGTTCACAATGTCAGCTCTTTTAAGTGCCCGATTCATATGACAAAAGCTACATCACAATAAGATGTCACCATTTAAGACATAAAAGTAGCTGTAAATTACTCTTAATCATGATAAATAATTTTCAGCAAGATTATCCATCTTTTCAGCAAGATTATCCAAAAATCAAATGGATTTTTTGTTGTTCTTTGTTAAACCTCCTGTTGAGTAAAATTTCTAACTTTGAACAATATGCTACATTCTGAGCTGGCATTAATAAAAAATTAATTGAAAAAATAGATTTTTAATGCCTGAACAGTCTATCATGATCACTTAAAGAGAGCAAATTGAAGAAAGTGTTCCATAACTTAAATAAAATCCTGGTGCTAGCTATCCCTTTCAAGCTTTTTTGACAGTAGAAGTTACTGGTTTTGTTCAGTTTAATTCTTTCAAGAGCATAAACCTTTCCAGTGTTATAATTTGACCAATATAATCGTCTCTGGGCTCAGAAAACATGAAAATGAGCTAATAAAATGGTCCTACAATCATATTCTCATTTTGTGAGTACAAAAAAATTCTCAGTCAATACTGAAGATCCTCTAAAAAGATGCCTTCCTTTGGATTAGAAGGAGTTCTGCATCTTGCTCGTGGAAGCTGCATGATAATGTTAAGAATGGATGAAAGTTAGAATAGTCCATATGAATACTTCCAAAACCCGAATGAATCTTAAGGTCTTTGTTAAGCCTTATTAAGGCCGTTATGATAAGAAATTAAAATATACAGATACAAGTATATAGAAGGCTCTAAGATTATTTTTATCAGTTTTTGACTGCCTTTGTCGACATCAGTAGCTTTGCCTTTTCTATTAGATAATCTCAACATTAAACAATCTGTCCTAGGTTTCTGCAGAAGATATGGTCCCATCAATGGATGAAATATACTTTGCAACAATGTCTTTAATTCCTAGTGATTGAGCTTTTTGTATATCTTGATTCAGGGTATGCCATAGACTACTTTCTTTGATTTGTCTGCATTGCAGGGACTTGTGTTTTCTGGGAACATATATAAGATTATCATAGGATGATACTCTAAACATTTTATATGATTAGTACTAGGTGTAAATGAGATGCATACTTGTGTAAGTGGCATCAATGACTTGTGGGGAAAAAGTATCTCACTGCTCAGAAACTGTTAGAAATAAGCAGTTTCTGGGCTGTGCGCATTGCATTGCCTTTGCATTTTTTTCCTGTTTCTACTTCTTCCACAACAGAGAAGTCATCAGCCCAGAATTCTCTCAGATCTTATGAGGCAGTTAATCCAAAGTGGAGTTTCTTTGTGTGCCAAAAGACCGTTTGTTACCTCCTTGGTATCTGAGCTGATATAGTGCTAAATTCAGAAACTACATTAAGATTACTTAAAACATAAGCACTTGCATTTTTAAGAACCCATTCCATGAATGAAGTACATGCTGTGTAATGTTACTTTTCATCTGGGTTACAGAGAGAAACTTAACAATGCGTCTCCTCCAGTATAACAGGAAATCAATGTATATATTAACACCAGTTACTCAGAGCTCAGTGGGATATCTGACTGTTGTAAAAGTTGAAAATGTGCAATCAAGTGAGGAGACAAAGAATAAGAAACAACACAATGAGCTGAACAAATGAGCTAATGAATAAGAAACATAGAAAGAAAAGTTCTTAAAATTTGTGTATATTAGCTTGCCTCCAGAAGAATAAAGGACATGAAGAGGAATGATTGAGCCCCACAGGTGTCGTCTATTTTCCATTGTTCAATAATCTGAGTACACAGCATCTGAAGATCACAGTGCTGAATGAAATAGAAAATAGAACAGAACAAAGCCCGTGCTCTCTGCATCGTCATCCTGATCCGAGAAGCTTACGATCTAGAGAAAGAGAAAGAAAATAAAAATACTGTAACTATTATTTAAATAAAACAGCATGTTTTTGGTGATATTCTTTTTTCTAAAATTCCTGGCACCTCCACTGAAATCCGATTAAAAATTTGCCTATAAATTTCCTGATAACTTTCCAGAGCATATTCTTCTCTCCATCAGTTTAACTCCACTTTCAGCGAACTTTCACTGAAGTACCTAAGAACAGACTATCTCATTGTCTTTGAAATAATACACTAGCAACAATGGAGTATTATTCAAAAAGAACGCACAAAAGTTACAAACAGTCTGCTGAGACTCAAGTTTTTCATGTTAAAAAGCTCTTTTCACTTGAATTTTTAGTGGTGTGCAAGTTTTCGTAGGACATTCAGGATAGATATTAGCACCAAATGGAGGAAAAATAATTCAGTTTCCTCCAGTTTCCTCGTGTGCTAGCCCAGTGATTGGAAATAAATGAATAATTTGCATAGAAAAAGGATGCAGAAACCATTCACCCATACAGAAATGTTATTGAAAATATATGAAACTATAACCATTCAATTTCAGTCTACATGGTATGCTGCGCAGCCATTTCTTATTCCCCTGTTTTTCTAAAGAAACTCTATCTTTTCTTCATATTGCAGATGCAGTATATAAACATGTATTTTGTAGTTTAATAGGCACACATAGGCACTTAGATTTCTCAGAAATATTTCAGAACTATCTTCAGCTGAAACACATTTTCTTTCTTGTGTAATTTCAGTTGTGTTTTACTTGAGCATTTTGAAATAAATGACAGAAAAAATAGAGACAGGGTCCTGTTGAGTAGCATATTAATTTGGATTCTAGCAAATGCGAGGCCCTTGTAGGCAGTACAGGAAAAATCATTAAAAATAAATCATTAGCATAGATCTTGTATGTTATGTAAAGTTATGTAAAATTAAAGTAGGGTTATTTTGAACATTTTGAAAGAAAAATATTTTAATAGAAAAGAATGAGTCTGGAACGAATTTGGAGCAAGGGGAAGTAAGATAGTAACAACTGGAAAGGCTGACATCCTAGAGAAGACCGCAGAATGTGTGTGCATGGCATGTTAGGACCTGTAGGAAGACTGAAATTGCCAAAATCAGGAGGCTATGACCAGAAAATTTTGAGATTGGGAGCTAGAGATATTTGAAAGTGCATTAAGTTTGGATGAAGAGAAATGACCCAGCAGGGGAGAAGAGAGATTAAACCAGCAAATAGGATGTGGCTAGGCAGAGGGCCAAAGTGGTAACTAGATATTAAGATTGTCAAAAGGTATAGAAATAATAAGGGCTAACTAGAAAAAATGTTCTGAGATTAAAAAGTAAAACTATACAAGGTAAGTATGAGATATGGGACTAGAAAAATGAGCCAGATATGAAGAACAAGCATGGCTAAAGTACCTTTAAAAGAATGAGCTGACATCAGTCATGACATCGCTGAATACGCAAAAAAAAAATTAGCTTGTTGGAGAATATTGTTTTACAGAGACCATAATGTTATCCAAACTTTTCAGTGTAAGTAGATTTCGTGTTGGTATTCTTTCAGTAACTATTTCTTGATGAACCCTTTAGTACACTTCTGGCTTATCATCTCATATGATAAAATGGTGTCATGGGTCTAGACAGCCTAGGTTTGCTTATAAATCACTATATAGTGACAAACAGAATGTTATGTAAAATGTGTTCATTTACACAAATATGCATACAAAACCTGTTTAAGTTGATTTTATTTTATTTATGAAAGGTATTAATTGTATATTCAAGTTGTAGCAATTTATTAAAATTCTTGCAAAAAACTAAAATTTTTAAAGGCCTAGAGAGTTAGAAGTTTGACTGTTTGATATAGAAGAGGATGATATATAAATAATTTCATCTTTGACATAGAAGGTATTTGTCTTTTTTTTATTTTCTCGGTCAATTTCTTGATATTGAAATCTGTTTAGACTTGTCATAATCCTTTAAAATGGTTAATATACCTAAACAGTTAGGCAACCCTAACATTACAGCTTTTAGTAGTATTGAGATGAATATGCTGACAATGTAATGTTGCACCAATATAAATGGAGCTAACTGGGAGGTCGTACGCACAATATATTAATAAGTGTTTAGATCAGGTAATAGGGGATAAAAAGATGTTTTAAAGAATGCTATTTTGGAAAGTTTTTTTCCTAGATGAATGCCCACCACTCATCTTGTTTCCCTGTGCTTAGGTTATGGCTTTGAGAAAAATCTCTACATGTTTTACCACTAACAGTGACATTGATTTTTTCAGTTAAGACAGTTTCATCTGGTTTAGATTTGAGCTGGCCAAACACACAGCTCCATCTAGTAACATTTATGTGTGAATATTTAGATGCACTTAAATGTCACACACCACTGCCACCCTCTAACTGGGCCCATTAATTGGGGAACACTTCCAGTTTGCTCATCAGCTGATTCTCAGAGGAGGCAGGCAAGGTAATCCCTGCAGTGAGGGGTGAGTAGTGATTTTGATTCCCCATTACTTTTCAAAGCCCAAATACAGTGACACACTTCATCACCTGAGCTATAACTTTATTACCAGCAACTACAGGACAGACCAAATTAACTCTTTGTCTACAACATAAAAGCAAAGCTATAATCAAGAAAGATTTGATGAGTTTTTTTTTCTAATTTGCTCTAGTTAATGTGATAGATGACAGCTCACATACATTAAATGCACTTTTAACATTTGTTCCATTCCTTCAGTCAGACTTCCTCAGTTTGTGATAGCTGTGAAACATACAATGGATGTGCAGTGCTATTGACACTTAGAAAATAAAGATGTTCTTCCTTTTATTTCCCTCTCTCCCACATGCATATAAAGTATGGTATATTAAACAACCTGAAAGGAATAGAAAAGGAACTCTTTTATTTTTAAATTAATCCTGAATAAATTTTTATTCTAGCTTCTGATGACAAGAAGAAAGGAAAAACCTGGAATAATGATGGCATTTTCAAAATAACTTTAATACAGATGGATACTACTGAATTAAGTACACTGCAAAGGCAACCCAATGCTAAAAATAACAAACCACCCTACAAGACTTTCTGGTGAAACAATAACACAGAATTTTGTGCAGCTTTTTAAGAAATCTAGCTGACCGATATTCTCTCACTTCGTACCATAAAAAATTTTAAGAAGCTTGCATCATTTCAAACAAAAAATATCAGAAACAGTAATAGATATGATTTCTTCAAAGCTGAGGCAAATGATCTAGGGACAATTAAAAAAAACCCAACATGTAGTATCACAAGATGTTCAGTACATTCACTATGCTAAATAAATAGTATTATCAGGAAGGAAAGTTTAAAAAAAGGCTAAACTATCAAGTTAAAAACACAATAAGACAGGCCAAAAACATTCTAATGTGAGCAATTTACTGAAAGCTTAAAAGCTTTTAATAAAAAAGGTTTTCAAGAACATCAGAAGTAGGAAGCTTGTCAGAAAGAATCAGTGGGGCCCATAAAGGTGTAAAAGGAGAACACAAAGATAACATGAAGAAAAATCGAACTACATTTGTTACATTGATATTCACAGCAGAGGTCACTCCTAATTGGAAAGAGCTGTCTCAAATTCATATTTCAAATAGAAAATGTTTTAGAACCAATCAATACAGTATAGCTAAGTATAGCAATCAATACTGACAGCTAAGACCAGACAGTAGTCACTGCAGAGTTTTAAAGGAACTCAAACATGAGAAAGATGAACTAGTAATGGTAGACTTCTACACAACATTAACATTTGTGGCAAAGGAACTGAAAGTAGCAAAAATGACATCAGTCCTTACAAATGATTTCAAGAATAATTCAGGGAACTTCATATGAATATGCCTGCCTTCATTTAAGGCAAACTGATACAACCTATAGTAAAGAATAAATTCATGCAGATACATGAATAAACATGATATACTCAGGAAGATTCAAAATGGCATTGTATAAAAAAGCCATGCTTCATAAAAACTACTAGCGCTCTCTGAAGGATTCAATAACATGGCCAAAATTTATCCGGTTAATCAGGAAGGTTCTTCTTCAAAGGCTCTTGAAAAAATTAAACTGTCATAGGGTAATAGGGAAGGTCCTTTTTTGGATTAATAGTCCATTTAAATATATAAGGAAAAATAAATATTGTAACACACTACAGTAGAAGTGAATGGACAATATTCACAGAGGAGGAAGGTCGACATCAAAATGTCCCAACAGTCTTTGTCGGTGTGTTATTCAATATATTCTTAAATGATCTGGAAGAAATGGTATCAAATAAAGTGGTAAGAGTATTTGCCAGTAAAATTAAATTATTCAGAATAGTCAAATCTAATAAGTTGAGAAGAGATGCAGCAGATATTGTGACATTAAGGGAATGGAAGTAAAGAGGATGAAAAGAATGAAGTAAAAAGATATGCAATTTAGTGCATAAAAGTGTGAGGTAATGTACAGAGGGAAATCCAGTTCATGCCCAGTGGACTTTTAATTAGCTAGTACTACTCCTGAAGGAGTGTTTAGATACCATTCTCTAAAAGTGCCAGCGGTAAAAAACAAGCAAATGCATAAACAAACAAAAATAAGCATTCTTAGGAAAGAAACAGCACAATATTGAAAAAAAACCCTAAAATACATTAAGATAATATATTGTGATAATAAATCTATCTTGGATGGAGTTCAGTTCAGTCCATCTGAAAAAGAAAAAACTTGGAAAGATGCAAGGAAGGGCAACAAAGATGATCAGATATATGGAATGGTTTCCACACAAGAGACCAAATATTCTATTATATATGTGAAATAGACAATAGACTAATGTCTTTAAAATAGTGGAATGAAGAAGTGGAATTGGAAAAATTTGTTCATTATTTCTCATAATATGAGGTTTAAAGAACTAAAGTAAACATAATGAAATCATCAGGAAGCAGCCTTAAAATGAAAAAAAAGAAGAAAAAAATTACACTGTGAAACTTCACATCCTGAAACACATTATCTCAAGGTGCGAGAGAAGCCAAACATAAGTATATTCAAAAAGGATTCGACAAATACAGAGAAGATGGGTTCATCAGTGACTACTGCAAACAGTGGCCCACATTAATCTCCATTCAGGAATTCCAGGTTTCCTGGAAGTCAAAAAGTAGCTGGAAAGGTTTTGCCTGAACTTCTGCTATTTTTACTGCGAAATAGCATCAAGAGACTGGTTTAAGTAGACCCTTGCCATACTGCTGTATGGAAGTTCTGATGGTTTTCTGTCCTACCCTGGAGTAGGGCTGCAGCCTCATTGCACATTCTTTTACTTCTGATTTCTTTCTCATTATGATTTTATCTCTGCCATATCTAGAGAGTTATGACCTCAGATTTTGGGTCCAGTTTACAAGAACATTTTAATTATAACATTAAGTGATTTGATTTGATGTCGTTGTCCTCATTTATGATTACACTTACAGAAACTTTCAGGTATCAAATTATTAGTGTCTTGTGTCAATGATAGTGCTGCAGTTTGTACCTGCTGAGAATTTTAAAAGGATGGGGATGCACACAGGTTGCACCTGCCAAAACTTCCACTGGCTGGGATGGGGAAACAGCCTGGAAAAAGTGACTGAAACAATAGTATCTATTTTGTAAAAAACAGTATAGATAATCAGACACTTTTCTCAGTTCTTACAACATGTTTTCATTTTATGATTATCTTCCCCTTCCTCTACTTGGCACCAGTGTTGGTTCTGGGAAGCCATTAATGATCAAGATAAAATTCTTATTAGTACCTGTTCAGCCTCAGCGGAGACAAGATGTGCTGTCATGGAGTCAGGCACAATCCCTGATGCAGGGATTGCTCCTAATAAAGCCAGGATAACAAAGAATCCTTGTTTTATAAAGCTGATTTCAGTTCATTTTCATCTTTTTCCTCTTTTTTTTTTTGTTTTTTTGTTGACGACACATGGAATTTGACCCACAGAGCAAGTATCTGTCAAAATATTTTCTGGTTCCTGTAACTGTTGACTGAGATATAGGTAAGTGAACAGTTAACCATAAGACCTTTCTGGTACATTGATATGAGGCAAAAATAACATGGCTGGAGTTTTCTTTTATCAGTGGCCGTGGGATTTCAAAATAACAATGCTTATAGTTCTAAAGAAGAGAGCTATTGTGTAACCTCTGGTACAATTATGGATTACACCTTCTTTTGGATGAACACAAGTATAGTCTTGACCCTGAGGAAGCACAGTTTTTTCATGACTGTTGTAGTGGGACAAGAAGAGTGTATGTAAAGTGCTCTCTGTACACACTCAGAACAGCCACAAAACAGTTTATCACTAAGTCCGATTAAGTTTCTGTAGGCTAATCAATTAGAGGACTTAACTGGCATTTAAGCTTCTCTGCTCAAAATTGCAATCCGAAGAGCTCTAAGTGATTGCCACTTTCCACTGCCCCCTTCCTGGGGAAGTGCCCTATTCACCAGCCTGCACGCCCCTCCAGAAAGAGGATTCTGACTCTGCAGCATGATGGTGAGAGCATTCATCTGGGAGACCAAAACTTTTTTGCTGTGATGCATTTGACTTATTTTATCTATCTACTTTATGTTTAGATGAATCATAATTTGATTATAAATTGCTTATAAATGTAGTTTGTATGATTGTCTGACACTCAGACCTCTACATGGTAGGAGTGTAAAGAATTCCACTCCTGTTATCTTATTTGGTCTGACCTGGAGTGTAATCCATTCATTTCCATAATGCATCCATCAGATTGATCATATTGGAGAAATTTACATGTGAATCGGTGTTAATTTATAGTTTCAATAGTTATGGAATTTCTACTTTCTATGACATTAGTAGACTTCCTAGGCACTAGTATCTGTATAAGCCAGTAAACCTCATGTGGTATTCTTTTTTTCACTCTTTTCGATATTCTGTAACTCAAGGTCAGAATGTTTGTGTTTGGCTATTGTCAAAAGAAATATTTATTGCACTTAAATTAAACCTCCTTGAAAATGTCAATATAGCACCTCTAAAAAAAGTGTCTGCTATTGGCACTAGAAAACTGACATCATGACATCATGAGAAAATTCTTGAGCAGGAACAGCTGTGTGGGAGCAAAAAATAATTACACACCTTTCCTCAAGAAACACAATACTATAGAGACAAGAACCACAGCGATGACATGCTAGATATGACTCCAGATTCCTAAAACATTTTTTTTCACTAAAAATTGGATTATTTAATGGTAAAGTACAACATTTGAAACATTTGATTTTAAGTTTGGTCTTTTTGTAAGCCCACTAGAGAAAATGTTTTATGACTGATAATAAAGACTGAGCTTAAGCATAGGAGCCTGATAAAAGATTTTTTTGCAGTTCTTCTTATGCACCCAACTGTGAATGACCAACTTTTGTGGTCTGCAGTGGGCAAGCAAAAAAATGAAGAAATAGTGAGTAAACATATCATTTCACTTACAAGCATCCTTTCTCCTACACATTGCTTCCACTGCGGTAATGATTGCTAAAATAGAAAAAAAAGCCCTAAAAAGTGGAAATCAGTGTAAGTTATCATCTAAGAAAAAACATAAAAGATAATAAAATAGAGATTTAATCACTTCAGTATCTTTAAGACACAAATAATTTATTTGAGTCCTAAAACAAATTTATTTTGAGAAGAAAGAGCTGCTAATCTTGATTAAGAACAACTTGCCTCCTCAAGGCATTGTCACTTAGCTGCACTTTTACTAAAGGCATTTAATTATACAGTTTTAATCTAATAAACAGAAATGTTACATTTATTTGAAATGCGATTACTGATGACAAAGCTGTTGAAGATTAGAAATCTAAGTTCAAATGCAATGTTACACACACCTTCTAGGGGTCAGGAGGACTATGCCATTGAGAGAAAGGCATAAAGACTTCTTCATCCTTTTCCCTTGGTCCCTTCATTGTTCTACATGCTTCTGCATGCCCCTTGTAATTGCTTTAACTGATCTACAAAATCTTCTCAAGTTGCCACCTTGGTGAAAATCTGAAAGTCATAGCCATGTGATGGCTATGCCTGGGACATGAGGAGTCTTCAGGACACCTGAATGCATTTCACAAAGATAGATGCTATTTGAAATAATCTTTCTAAGGGCAAATTATATTCTTCTTGCTGTTATGCAAATGAGCAACATTCATACCATAATTTAGCTTTGAACCTTAAAAATTCCCTCTTGAGAAAATATGTACCTACTTCCTACACTTTTTTCATTCTTTAATTACTCTCCATCACTTGGTATCATCAGTAGAGGACACCATTAAGCTTTCTCTCATAATTATGCATATCCACTGGGGTCATATATAGTTGAAGTAGTGGGATTTTTGTTATGCTACGATAGCTCCCAAGGCACACATAATCCAAGAAATACAGATTTGTCATCAATGACTTGAAAATTGGAAAAGAATTATAATATGCAACAACAACAACAACAACAACAACAACAACAACAACAGTTTCTTTGCTTCCCTTTGCTTCCTAGTAGATTAACAGAATGAGGCGAAGTAGATAACTAAGATATCAGTAGTATTATAAACAGAAAACTTTTTCTTTTGTTTCAAGTATTAATGCAAGAGACTTGGAAAGGAAGAAATGAACAGATCTTTAGAAAGGCTGGCAAGTAGCTGAGATTTGTGCGTGTAAAGAATTATCAGAAATTTCTGAAAATATGCTAGAAGTTCTGTATAATGTGGGTACTTTTAATACCTGATATTGTGATACATAAAAAATGAAATGTCACATCAGAAGTACTTGCTGGGTAAGACCTCTTTATGGCAAAAAAATTATTAATGATTTTTCAGAAGTGATATTGCCCCACAGTGCTCTTGGGGAAGAATGTTCAGCTCAGGTTTATCTTTTGATCCTGACAAGAAGGTTACATAAACACAGCAGGTCATGCTAGAACTGATGTTTTATAAACACATTGCACACTGAGTGGAGATAATTTCCATTTCTAGGGGAGATTCAGGGAGCTCATGGCAGAAGCTGAATTTGACTGTTAACCTTCTTACAGTTCTCCACTGCATCTCTTTGTGATAATTGCTCTATCGTTCTTCTGATGTCAAGGAACTGTTATAACTTATGCCTCACTCTGGAAGTGTATCTTAACAGGAGGCCTGCAAAGTTTGAAAGTAGTGTTGTTGTAGCTTATATTGGCTGTTAATTCTTATTCATGTACAAGTCATTTTTTCACTCATTAGAGGAATACAGATCCAGATTCTACCTGAGTTCAGGATCCTGATAGGAGAGAATAAAGCAAATAGCAGGATCACAACCCTGGATTTCAGGAGAGCAGACTTTGGCATGTTCAGGGACCTGCTTGGAAGAATCCCATGGAATATAGCCCTGAAGGGAAGGAGGGTCCAGAAAAGCTGTGTGATTTTCAAGGATCACCTCCTCCAAGCTCAAGAATGGCCTATCCCAATGAGCAGGCAGTCAAGCAAAGGTGGCAGGAGGTCTGTGTGAATGAACAAGGAGCTTCTGACTAAATTCAAACTTAAAAGAAAAGTGTGCAAGAGGTGGAAGCAGAGACAGGTGACCCCAAAAGAACATATAGACACTGTCTGAGCATGGGGTTAGGAAAAGCCAAAGTCTATCTGGGTTCAGATCTGGTAAGGGACATGAGGGCAACTAGAAGGCTTCAAAAAGTACATTGGCAGCAAAAGGAAGACTAAGGAAAATGTGGGCCTGTTGCTGAATGGGGCAGGAGAGATGGTGACAAAGGACATGGAAAAGGACAAAGTACTCAAAGCCTTCTTTACCTCCACCTTCACTAGTATGACTGGCTTTCAGGATCCCAGGTCCCTGAGATCAGTGAGAAGGTCTGGAGCAAGAAAGTCTTACCCTTGGTAGAGGAAGATAAGGTTATGAAACATGTAAACAGACTGGACATGGAACCTGATGGGATGCACCTGTGATTGCTGAGGGAGCTGGCCAATGTCATTGCAAGGCCACTCTTGATTATCTTTGAAAGGTCATGGCAATTGGAGGAGTTTCCTGAGGACTGGAAGAAAGCAAATGTCACTCCTTCAAGAAGGGCAAGAAGGACAATCTGGGAACTACAGGTCAGCCAGTCTCACCTCAATCCCAGGGAAGGTGATGGACCAAATCCTCCTTGAAACCATTTCCAGGCATATTAAGGACAAAAAAGTGATTGGGAGTAGCTAGCATAGATTTTTTATTTACACCTAGTAAATCAGCATACTTGACCAACCTCATAGTTTTCTGTGATGAAGTGGCTAACTCAGTGGACAAGGCGAGAGCAGTGGATGTTGTTTATCTTGACTTTAGCAAGGCTTTCAACACTGTCTCTCATAACATCCTCATTAACAAACTGATGAAATAAAGACTAGGTAAGTGGATGATGAAGTGGACTGAAAGCTGGCTGAACTGTCAGGTTCAGAGGGTTGTGATTAGCGGCACAAAATCCAGCGGAAGGCCAGTCACTAGTGGTGTCCTCCAAATGTTTAGCATCTTCATTAATGACCTGGATGACGTGACAGAGGGCACCCTTAGCAAGTTTGCAGGTGATACAAAACTGGGAGGAATGGCTGACAGACCAGAGGGTTGTACTGCCATTCAGGTAGTCTTTGACAGGCTGGAAAAATAGACTGACAGAAATCTCAGAAAGTTCATCAAAGTGCAAAGTCCTGCACCTGGGGAGGAACAACCCCATGTACCAGTACAGGCTGGGAGCCGACTGTCTGAAAAGCAGTTTTGCAGAAAAGGACCTGGGAATCCTGGCAGACACGTAGTTGAACATGAGCCAGCAATTCGCCCTTGTGGCAAAGAGAGCCAACAGCTTCCTGGGCTGCATTTAGCAGATCGATGCCAGCAGGTCAAGGGAGGTGATCCTTCCTCTCTCCTCAGAGCTGGTGAGGCCATATCTGGAGTGCTGTGTCTAGGTCTGGACTCCCCAGTATAAAAACAGATAGGGACATACTGCAGTGAGTCCAGGGAATGGCCATGAATATGATGAGGGGACTGGAGAATCTGTCATATGAGGAGAGGATGAGCAAAAAGGCATTGTTTAGCCTCAAGCAGAGAAGGCTCATGGGGGATCTGATTAATGTGCATAAATACCTGTTGGGGGACTAAAGGAGACAGACCCAGAGTCTTCTCAGTGATGCCCAGTAAAAGAGTAATGGGCAATGGGCACAAATTAAAATAGAGGAAATTCCTTTCAAAAATGAGAAGAACCTTATTTATTGTCAGGGTGGTTGACCACTGGAACTGGTTGCCCAGAGAGGTTGTGGAGTGTCCATCCTTGGAGATTTTTTAAATTCTGATTGTACATGGCCCTGAGCACCCTGGTCTAGTTGAATTTGCTTAGAGCAAGGGCGTTGGACCAGATGATCTCCAGAGGTCCCTTCCGACCTCAGCCATTCTGTGATTCTGTAATTCTGTGACTCTTTCTCCACTGATTACACTGAGGACCCACACTTAATATGTCCATAAATACCTACATGACTGCATTTAAAGGCAGTTAAATCTACATGTCTTAATCTCTAGCTGAATCCTGCTCAGAGTCTCTGATGTGCAACTCCTTTCAAATTACTCTCATAAAGGTTCCTGCTGCTTGCACACACAGTTACAACCTTTTTTTTTGTTTGAAACCATGTTGATTAATCACATTTAGTACTTACATTACTCTTGATTACTTTTATGCCTTTCAATTTTATCAGTTTTAACTAACTAGTTTATTTTTACCTTATCCTTTTTTTATTATTTATTTTAAGTTGTTGAAAAATAATGTTTCAACATGCATGTGAAATGTCTTAAATTTCAACTTCAATATGCTGTGTGCTCGATCTCTGTAAAATCCAGCAACAAATTTTTGGGAAGGATGCAACTCATATGGACAAAACAATAATCATGAGTTGCATGCTAAACTCACCACCCACTTAAGAACAGGTGGAAGGACAGTCTTCAGACAACTGATACTCATCTTTTGACAGTGTTTTCACCAGTGGTTTAGTAGAGTAAAATTTATTTACCACTGTTTTTACTCTGAATTTGCCTATATACACATTACAGTCTTTATTCACATCTCATATACATCAGAACTACATAGTCATTTTTAAACATCTTGTTTTTATCCTGCTGCTTTCAGATGTACTGAACACTTTATTCCTGTGTGGACCACTGAGCATTTCAACAGTTTGAGACTTTCTGATCAGAGTTGCACCACAGAAAATGATTTGTAAATAGAAAAAAATCTGACACAAATTGTTAAATTGCTATTATAATACATTTCCTCTGGTGTTATCAGGACCCCGAATGCACAAGCAGGCTCAGCAACCTCTTGCCTTCCCCTTCCTTAGGGGTTTGGCTGCGTTGGCCCTTGCCTGAGCCTACAAGTACAGTCCTTGTTCAGGCACTGCCAGACTAGCTGTCACCCTGGGCTCCTGGCTCACATTCCCTTGCAAAGCAGCCTCACTTCACCGCACCTGACAGGTCATGGGCAGTTAAACTCCCAGCAAGGGAGAAGAGGTTGCAAACCCTGTGGATGTACTCAGGGGCCTGACAGTTGTCTTTAATGCACTTTTTGTCATATTCACCTTTCTAACTGAAGTTCACCAAATCAGTAAATCTAGTTTCAAATAGATTTCTGTAACACTGAACAGCTTGTGTTCATGATACACAGTGCAGGCAGCTGCTGTTTATCATTGCAAGTAGATAATAATCAGTTAAACCAAAGTGATTCTAATAGTGAAATTCACATTTAACTTTTACAATCTAAAAGGTAGGAGTTTAATTTGAATTTGTCCTATAGATATTAAAGAGAAAGCGAGTCCAGAGGAATTCAAACTATTTTATATCAGATACAGTGATTCAGCCTCAGAAGGCCTGTGCTCTCTCCCTTGACTATAAGGGAGGTTAAACTAGCCCTTTTCATTGACTGGAGCACAGAGTTCATGGTAGACTCAATAAACCTCTGAAATTCTTTTTGTATGTTATTAATATTTCTTAGATAAAAGATAAGAAAAACAGTTTTGAATTCCTTAACATTTCAATATCTAAAACAAGATTTCAGTGCCTTTTAAAATACACGTAGACAGTCTCAAATATGAATAGAACATCCAATCTAAAATCTACTGTGCTGCTACAAGAAAATAATGAAAGATGTACAGGAACAGTCTGTACTTTGTACCATCAGATGCTCCTATCACGAAACCATGCTTTTAGTTTCAGACTGCCTGAAGTGCCCTTCAGCATAACACAAAAGACAAGAAGGATAGAAAATATAAGTGGGTCCAGTATTGGGCTTAATAGGAAGTCTTAATCCTTTGTGCTTAGGGGAAAAATTAAACTGAAAGTACCAGACAGACACATAAAAATAAGTGTCTGAGTAGTGGTGGGGAAAGGTCCTGCATTTCAGTTAAAAAAAAAACAAAGAAAGAAAAACTCAATTCCAGTTCCCATTGACTAGATCTCTTTAGAGGATATTGTCCTGAGAAAGCAGACATGAAGGAAAGATTACCTCAAAGCGTAAAGACATGGACCCTTTTATTCCCAGAGGAGCTGTTTACTTGCTCATAAGAATTTCCTACTTATGTCACTGGACCTTTATCAGACAAAAAGTTCCACTTTTTCAAGAACTGTATGCATATCTTTGCTTGAAAAGGTCTTACATATGTCATCTGCTTTTCTCAGACAGCAAGGCTTGGAGAAGACAGATTAAAGACCAATATTTGTTTGTTATAACAGATTAGGCTAGTAGAAAACAAATGGCAGTGATATAACAATTTAAGTAGAATTCACTCTAACTACAAGTGAGAGGCGGATGTAGTCCTGATACATAGCTGTCGCTGAGTCACCTGGTGCAAGAGAAAGTATGTTACAAAGGCCAGTGCAAACAACTGAGATTCCTTCCCTCCTTTCTGCTGATAAAACCATGTCTACAGCATTAAATGTATTATATTATCCAGTTTAACTAAACCAAAGCAGGCAAAGATTAATTGGACAGTATAATAAGTGTCATAATGCTGAAACAAAATTGTAATCTCTGCAAAAATAATCAGCAAAGGAAGATTTTACTAACAGTTACAAATGACTACATGGAAAACAGTGAGAGATGTGTGCAGCGAGATGGATTACCAGAAAATACTAACTTTACAGAACTATTAAGGGAAGGGAAATATACCGGCTCCAATAAAATAGTGCTAATTATTGTCTGTTTACTTTTATAATGACTTGCAAAATACTGGGCCATTCATATAATTATAAACCACGAAGGGGACCTTGTTGTGACTAATGTGTCTATGCAGCAAAAAAGAATTGTTATATGATACTGAGTTTGATAGATATATATCAGATCAACTATAACACCAACAGCAGATCTTTTAATTTTCTGTACAGAAAATACTATTTAACCTTCTTGATTTTCCTTGGGTCTCTTTTTACTTAATGGAATGTCACAAACAGAAATACGAATAAAGACTTAGACTCATTTTCATTCCCATATCTTTTACAGCAGTTCAAAAATTCTAATGAACTAATCTTGTTTACTACTACATCTAGCCACATTTGATATTCATTCTCTCATGTAAACAGAGGCACAGAATAGGAACCTGGGCATGCCAAAAACATGCACTTCTGCATTGTTGAAAGTGCAAATAGAAAGAAAGTATTTGGCCATGCGGACAAATAAACACTTTATATGTCTACATGAACACTAAAACACTTACAAAGTACCTCTACAACTATATTTGAGTGTTTTCAAATTCAATACAGTGATGGTAACTGTGATTCACTAACATTTATTTAATGCACCTTTGGCACCATTAGCCATTTAGCACCATTATCTGCATATAAAATATACAGTGTTTACTTGCTCATAAGAATTTCCAGTGTTTATACAGTGTTTATGCTATCTTCATAGTAATAAGAATTTTTTAAAAGTTGTTTTTAAATTAAACCAGATAATCATTCAAAAAGCTTAAGCAGCTCTGAAAATTGTCTTTTGTTGTTTTTTAGTGCTGTTTAGCACTTAGAAATAAGGAGGACTGAAAACTAAGTGACTTGTAGCTTTCTTCAAATTATTAAGTTTTTCCTAAGCAACACAAAAACATCACGAAACGTTCACTGAACAATGTTCCGAAAATGAGGCCTACTTGGAATATGTAACATTTTAAAATTCTAGAGAACCTTTTTTCCCATTTATAAAATAAGATTGTGTATATTTTTAAATAATGTTGTAGTTTAACACTTTTTGAAAGAAAAAGCTTTTACACTAAGTGGGATTGACCATTTATGGAGATTAAGTCAGCCAACTTTCATAGTGTCTACAAGTCAGCAGGTGAAAGTGGGTGTATTTTAATATGCTGCCTTTAGGTTCTGATATACAATTTAAATGTCTCAGGTGTTGGAGAAAAATGTAGCTTTCTTTGTAGTTAGTTTCTTCAAAGGCAAATGTGGTTTCAGAATTCTATATTAAACTATATAATTTCCACCTGTTGGGAAATATAGTTCTCTACTCTTGCTCCAACTTTGAATTCTCTGATGGATTTACCATGACTTTTCTAGAGATATTTCAAATATTTTTAATTCAGGTTGGTAATACTTGATGGTAGTTACAGTGATTTGCAGGATTAGTTTACATTCTAAAATACATTGCAGAATACAATAAGGAACAAATATATAAATATCCAAAGTAATAAAAACCAAAATATGTATTAAAAGTCACGGGAAAGACAACCTTCCTTAAACTCTGTAGTTCTCTTGACACAGCCATGCACTTGGTTTCTTTTGGAAAGTGCATGATTAAACCAGATAAAAAAAAAAAAGTATTTGTTTTATTTGGAGATAAGTTTTTCTTCTTGTCCCCTCCCCCCCCCCCCCCCCACATATTTCAGGTACAAAAGGAGTCTTGAACGTATCTTTTCTTGGGTGTCCATTACAGTGTGGAAGAACAGTGTTTTCCAAGGAGTTCACTGAACACTAGGGAGTTAGAATTAAATTACAATATAAATGGTTTTTTTATTTTTGATGTAAAAAACAGATGAAATGCCAAGAATATATTTTTAGGCAGCCATTTGTCTTTAAAGTTTAGACAGCAAATAAGGATGCCAGAAAGATATGACTTTTTGCAGTGATAGGCTTCCTTCAAAATGGAATGCTCCAGTAGGACTTTTTTTTGCAAGGTATGGTTTTGTTTTTGGGGGGATTTAAGGAAAAAGAAAATTGTTTGAAAGAGCAACCTGGACCTACCAGTTCTGAAACAGCATAATTTTAAATAGGCCAAAATTCTGTTTAATATCTTTCTTAGTTAACACACTTTGTAGGAAGAATTTAGAAGCATTGCCTGGGGCACACAGGGGTGGTGTTAGGGAGGTCAAAGCTCTGCTGGTGTTGAGACTTGCAAGGGACATCAAGGGCAACAAGGAGAGCTTTTACTGCTATATGAGTAGTAAAAGGCTGAACAAGGAAAATTCTGGCTCATTGATGAATGGAGCAGTGATAACAGACACGGCTGAGGTACTCAATGCCTTCTCTGTCTTGGTGTCCACTGACAAGGTCTCCCAAGCCTCTGTGCTTAGAGGCAGGATTCAATAAGACCTACCTGTAGTGTATAAGGATCAAGTCAGGCATTATTTGCAAGAAGTGAAACCGTAGATGGACCATGGGACCGGACGGACTATATCCAAGGGTGTTGAGAGAACTGGCCAATGCCCTTGCAAGGCTGCTCTCTATCATCTTGGAAAATTTGTGGAGATCAGGAGAGATCCCCAAAAACTGTAGAAAACCAAGTGTAGCACCTAGCTTCAAAAAGGGCCAAAAGGATGCCCTAGGGAACTACAACCTCATTTTGATGCCTGGGAAAATCATGAAGCAAGTCTTCTTGCCTCATGAGCCCGTTTCTGGGCACAGGAAAAAGAAGGTGATTGGTAGCAGTCAGCATGGATTTACCAAAGGTAAATCTTACCTGATCAACTTGATTGTCTTCTAGGAAAAAGTGACTGGATGAGGGCAACAAGGGGAGAGCAGTGGATGTCATTTACCTTGACTGTAGCAAGATTTTCACACAATATTCTTGCATCCATGTTAGGATGTCACAGTCTGAATGGATGGACAACCAGATGGGTAAAAAACTGGCTGGATGGTTGCACTCAGAGGATCGTGGTTAATGGTTTGTACTCTACCTGGAAGCTGGTAAGAACTGGAGTACTGCAGGAGTCTATCCTGGGAACCTGTCCTGTTTAACATCTTTATCGGTGATCTGGAGTGTGCAGCTCAGTGCTTCCTCATGAAGTTTGCAGATGACACCAAATTAGAGGGAACTAGATAACATGCTCAAGGCCAGGCTGCCATCCAGAGGAATGGCTAGGCAGGCTAGAGGAATTGGCCAACAAAAACCTGATGAAATTCAGCAAAGACAAATGACGAGTCCTGCACCTAGAAAGGATGGACACCTTGCAATGATCCAAGCTGGGGATGGCTTGGCTGGGGAGCAGCTCTGCAGAGAAGTCTGTGGGGTCATGGCAGACAGCTGTCAGGAAGCCGCAGGGCTGGCATCTCCCCCAGGTTTGTGTGGGTGGGAGCTCCTGGGGGGGCAGGACCAGGGAGGGCTGGGAGTGCTGCCAGGGCCCTGACAACAGCAAGTGGTGCGTGAGCCAGAAGGGTGCCTCCAGGGTGACCCTGCTTTGAGCAGGGGGTTGGACTAGAGATTTCCTGAGGTGCCTTCCAGTCTGAATTACGTTATTATCCTATTACAGTGACATTAATTTAATCTGCAGAATGAAGTCCTGAAGAATACATGAAACTTTTATTTTGCCATCATACAGAAGGGAGAACTGTGGCTACTGTTTTCTTCCCTTTACTGAGTCTGTGATATAAGGTAGTTGTGTGCCCATGAAATCATTGTGTTTTTCTGACATTCTGATCATGGCTTCAGAGCATGTACTAGTATGCTGTGTTCACAGGTGCTCAAGGGTGCCACAAATATCCTGGACACAAAAAGAAATGATCTCTGGGTAGTGTTTTGCATCTCCAAATAACAGTAAGTTTAAAGAGCAAGTCTATTGTCTATCACCATCACAACAAAAGGACCTACATGGATGAGACCAATGACTGAAAGCATTCAGTCAGAATGTCCAGCACTTTGGGTAACTGAGTTACATTATTTTAGATGAAGTATGTTCATTTATGATTAAACTTAGATTAGATAAAATTTTTTAAATTTTCTAATATTTTTGATTTGTCAAAAATGTTCTAATTTATCGAGTTATCTTAAAGTGTTTTCCAGAAAAACAAGTAAGAGAAACACAGAAATAACTCATAGACTGGCTATGAAGATAGTTAAATGGGAAATGCACATTGAACCTTCTGCTCAGGTCTTCACTAGGGAGAACTGCTACCTGGAAATTATTTATTCTTCTGGGAATGGTGGCAGTTCAAAAAAAAAAGGAAAGGAGTGTCTCTTAATTGTTTGCTATAGTCATTTTATTCTGTTCTAGACTGAAGATTTCTTTTTCCACAGAAAACTTAATCAAAACAATTATGTTCCTATAAAGAAAATACGTGTTGTCATAAATTGTCTCATTATCCTTAGTTACATTTTTTTTTCTAAAATGTCCTGCTGCTATATGGTTCCTAATTTTTTTTCTTACTGAGCTGTGTTTCATTTTACCTAGAAAATAATTCATGTGTTCATCAATAGTTCATCATTCAAGACAGTGTGTATTTACATGTCTCGTCATTTAATTGTTTCACCTCTATACCATTCAGCAGCAGATTTGAGGCTTTCCAGGGGCTCTCTTTCCTGCTAGTAATAAAATTCAGCATAGCTTATTCAGGCTCAAAAATAATTTCAGGTTAGTTTTTCCCTGAACAGAAGGGTCAAGGTTTTTAGCAGAAACTCATTTGAGGACGTCACTGCCTTCAGTTCAGTAGCTAAAAGGAGCTTCCATTCTTTATCTAAGCAGTTTCCTGAGAATCGACTTAGCCTCATAACAAACAGTGTCAAAGTGTGGGGTCTGTTTTTGGCCCTTGACAAAAGCTCTTCACTACCACTCCTGTTTTGGCCAGCTACTGCAACCACCAGCATCCATATAGTCAGTTTAACTGCCAGTCTATATACTTGACAGTTGATATAGTCACCCTTTAAAGGCACTCTTCATTTATTCTATCTTTCCCACTGAATACTCACAGCATTACTGAGTAGCTCTTTTAGTCTTTTTTGCCATCAGAATATAATGACCTCAAGATCTGTGACTGTTTCTTATGTTGTCACTATGTATTGGGTGAGAAAGGCCAAAATGATGTTTTCCTAAAACAGTCACCCTTAGTTTAAAGGAGTTATTTTAGCATTAGGGATTTAACTGTCCTAATGCTTATACCAGTTTACACTAGGTTTATGCCTAGATTATCTCTTCTGAATGCAAAGAAATCCCAGGGATAAAAAAAGGTGTAAGTGAGATAAGTATCAAGTTTTCTATCTCCACCACCAGCTATATTTGGACTTGGTATGCATATTTTTCAGCTCCTTATAGCTTCCTGCCTAGAGTTCTGAGGCTTTTCTATGTAAACAGGCTCATACTCAGACAGAGTGCTTTGGAGATAGTGGCATACATAAAATTACACCAAATAATCCTGTATTTCAGGCTGATCAGAGTCTTCTGAGACAGTCAGATTTTGAGTTTTAGATCTGTATTGATTTCATACATTTTCAGTATGACAAGCTTCCAATCATTCATTTTTGAAAGCAAATACTATTCAGTAGCACATTTCTTCACAGTTGAAGTACTTCTTAGGGCTTGTTTGCTCTCAATTACATTGCATCTTGTTTAATTATATTGATGTTAATAATTATTATATTAATATTAATTATTATTATATTCCTCATTGTTTTCTGATTGAAGAATGAATCTCTGGAATATCATCTGATTTTCCAGTCAGTGATACAAACTTTTTTTTTTTTAATCATTTGTTGGCTGGTGAGCACACTGGCATTGCTGATGGGCATGCTGTGACATCTTTTTGTAAAAGCAGGCCTGTGACCTGAAGAAATTTTATTTCTTTAATCAAGAATTGTATCTGTTGAGATCTTGAGTCCCATCTGTTTCTATCTGCACTGTATTATCAGGCAACTCCTGCACACCTTACTTAACCTAGCAGCATGATGTATTAGAAAAGATGCCACGATATGCTTTTGTGTATAACGGCAGCTCCTGACCTGAGCTCCAGATGGCAGAACCCTATGGCTATCCATTGAGGTTTGACAGTGTAGAGCTTTTTAAAGGATAGTCGCTTAAGATGCTAGTGGGGTCCACCTACACATAAATTATGTGTGCCTTTTGGGGGGTTCTTTGGAGAAGTCTTGCCCTCCCCCAGCCTGCTGAAAAATATAGATGTTAGTTGTAACACTCTGATAGATTTGGGGAAGAGTTTACTGCAGTCTTTAGTGTTTACTATAATTAATTAGTTTTGAATCTGAATAAAACATAGGGATAATCTGTAAACACTGTCAGAGTATCTGAAAATATGAAGAATAAAGGCCTATTAATACTTTCTTCAGAGAACAACTGACATATCTTCAGCATAAATAATGAGAGCCTGTAAGCAGTGTGAC
Organism: Apteryx mantelli; assembly: GCF_036417845.1. NCBI lineage: Eukaryota > Metazoa > Chordata > Aves > Apterygiformes > Apterygidae > Apteryx > Apteryx mantelli. Next base: position 91,257,972 of record NC_089980.1, read on the forward strand.
ACTTTTTTTCTCAGTTCAGTTTAAATTAGGGTGTGCGAGAACAGTGATGAGCAGACACTCTTAAGGATGAGACCAGAGTTAATAGAACTGTTTTGGTTAGTAGATAAATGCAACTTACAGGAGCCTGCATCTGAGATGCACACTTCAGCCTTAAAAAAGCTTGCAGAACAGCAATAGTAAGGCACAGAAGGAAGGCCAGTGGTTAGAGTTTTGAGAAATGTTCTTAGCTGGATCATGACAGACTGATTTTCAGCTTCCTGTTTAAAAAGTATCAGTAAAAAATGAAGGACAGTACTTCTGATGGTAGGGAAACATATGGGAATATGTGAAATATGGGAATATGGGAATAACATCAGAAACTTGTTGAAAATGTTTTAGAATGTCCTCCTCAAGCACACAAAACATATATTAGCATTCTGAAATTCCTAAGAACATTTCCCACTAGTGCTACCTCTAACTTTTGATTTATAAACCAGGACATGTTTATGGTTTATTTTTGATAGATGCTGTAATTAAATCAGATTTAATATGAAAGGTACCAAAATGGTCTTTAAATTTCGTAGCTTTTTGTGACACTAAAAAGAACTTTCAAAGATTACTTTTTTTTCAGTGTCTTTCCACTATAAAAAAGATTTCTCTGAATTAAATGTCTTCCAAAAATGTTCTATCTGAACTCAGAAGAATAAGAATTTTAATTGAACCATAGCCATTTGGAAACAGGGTCCCAGAAAAGAGGAAGGCAGTATAAACCAATGGGAGATAATAAACATATATGGCTAAGCACTGATTTATTGTTAAAAAGTAGTTATTTCATGTCTTAAATGAATAAGCAGAATAAAAATTAAGAGCTAAGAAAGATGGTCAGATTCCTTGTTGGATGAAATTACGACAGCTCTATTAAGTTTGTTGTCATTTTTGTCATTTTTGTCATTTTTATTAGCAGAGCTCCTACAAAGAAACCCCAGAAGTTTTTGATAAGATTAGGTCAACTGGAGTTAAAATCTTAGTTTAAGTGCTTATTCCACTATCCTACCCATTTTCTTTCTAGTTCGACTTGGTATGTTTTTTGAATGTATATTTTTATATTAATTTTTTTTTGTATTACATTGTGACTTAAGGCATTATTTTTTAGAAGAACTTCATTCTGAAGAAACCTAATGCAGGAACATTCCCATGAGCATATAGTCCAACTAAAGAGCCAAAGAAATGAAAGAAGACACAAAAGCTCAGATGTTTCCAGTGTTCCAGAACAGGACAGTACTCAGATTCTGAACAGTGCCCATATCTTCAGAATTTAAGCTTAGTACCCTATTCATTACACAGCTGCCCCTCTTATAAATAAATAAATAAATAAATAAATAAATAAAATAGGTATGTATAAGGTATACTATGTTTAAAATTAGGCATGTGGTCATGTATCATTCTCCACTTGAAGAAAACAAGGAATTCCATATCTATAGCAGGTGATCTATTAGTCTTTTTATTTTTATGTCAGTTTGGTTAAAATAATGCCATCTTTCAGCTGATGTTTGATGTCTGTCCATCCTTTTACTGACCTTGCTGTTTCCTTTTCTTCCCCTTTGTATTCTGAGATTCTTCTCAGCTGCAGTCTTCTTAAATATGCACAACTCTTTTAAAATCATTTGAAATAAAAAAATCAAAAAAGAATGCTATTGTTTCTTTACATTCTTTTCCTTCCAGTTCCTTTTCTTTCAATTCCTCTTCTTTTTACTATTTTGACTCTAAGTTTGTCCTGAAGACATCTACATCTATGTATATATAGTCAGACCTCCACTTATTTTCAACAAATATCATGTCAAATGTCAAATCTCCTCAACACAAACCTTTATACTTCTATCGCCCTGTCCCTTTTGTTATCCATTTAATCTCCCTCTACCTTCCTACCAGCTCTTCTGCAGTAACTTCTTTTCCACGCCTTATTTCTTCTTTTCCATATTCACCTTTTACTATTCTTCAAAAAAAGAAAAATCTGTCTTAGCCAGCCAAGTCCATTTTCTTTGTGACACTGCTGTGATATGACTAAAATGGCTTAACAAGTCTGATATTAGTACAAGTTAATCAGGTCTTCTGTGTCTGTCACTCTCCAGCAGTGAGATCACAAATAGACACAATGCTAGAAACAGTGCATTCCCTTTATATCTCTGCTGTTCTTTTCTTTCTTCCTGTGTGTATTGTTCTTTCATTTTCAGGAAAACATATTTTCAGGAACAAGAACAGCAGCAATAGCAATAACAACAGAAGCTAATAGAAGTATCACAGGACACAGTGTCACGTGTGGGGGAAGGCTTCCTTCAAAGAGAGAAGAAATAATAAATGTTATTAAGATGAAGACTTTTCCCTTACTGTTGTCTGCTCCAAACATGTTAGCTATTCCTACCCACCATTCTAAGAAAGGCAGACAACATTTTTTAATAACAGATTTCCCACTCCAATAAAAATTTGGGTCTTCAATTTTGCTTCACTGTTTAATGCAGTAAAAATAACATTTTAATTTTTTACTCTGTGCCATTTATTCTATGATGCAGAAAATGATGCTGTTCTGTGATTCTTTGAAAATGTATTTTTAAGACTATGTTCAAGATACCTATAAGAGGGGAGAAAATATGCTTTCCTTGTAATACAAAACTTAGAGTCAGGCAGAAAATATCTATCGACCATTGAAAATAATGGATTGTGGATTAAAGTGCCAAGGGTGACAGAATCTCAGGCTAAGCAAATAAAGTCACTGCTTGCTTATTTTTCGAAATATACCCTATATGATGTAACTTGGGTGATTTCAAATGTTGACTAACAGTCTTTTAAGAGTTAGGCTGTTAATGAGGAAAATATGAAATCCGTGCCAGGAACAAAGTTTTCTGTCAACAAATAATGACATTCCCAGGAACCTAGGAGATGCTTAAGCACCAGAATTAATGAAACCTGGAGCCCTGGATGCGAGTAGTTGGGCATCTTGAGTAATTGAACCACTCACAATATAAATCAAGCAATTTAAGATACCAGAGCACAAGCTGCTGACCATGCATCAAGCTCCTCGGAGTACTTAGTTAATCACTCACAATACACACATGGTATCTACAGGAGCCAAACTATCAACCCGGAGAACTAACTGTTCTCCAAACGAGTTGAAGAACACTTTGTGTTTGTATTAGTAATTAGTACAGACTAACAGAAGTGGATCTGTAGAGTGAAACAGCCAGTGCTGAGGTCTGACATTCACACTTTAAACATTTCATGATTTTTTAAAAAAATTCTGGTTAATCTGATCCCATGGAGTGAAAGTCCATTTGTAGCTAGAATGCAATAGATGCACTCCAGAAACACACCATCAGTTTAGTTTCATATAAAAAGAATCTAGTTCTAAGACTGCTCCAGCAAAACATTGTATTTAGTGATAATCAGGACATTCACATCAAAACTGCTCTCCTGATCCAAACTAAAACACTGATGGAGATGCACCTTTTGAATACCAAGGCAAAATAATTGCTTCATTTCTATGTCTGTACAGCTGTGCCACATCACAAAGTTTGGGCAGTGGAGTGGGTTGAGTTAGGGATGATTATCTGGAAATGAGCAGTTGGGTTTAGTGCCTGAGGCTAATCTAGTTTCAGGGGACAGGAACGAAGTACCGTGGTCAAAGCAGAGGTCTAATACCAGGGTAGTCAAGTGGACTTTTCAGAGAAAGGCCCAGAAAAGTTAGGTAAATTAGAATAAGCCCAGAATACTTAAGAATCAGAAAAGCCAAATATGTATCAAAACAAAAAAAGGAAGTTAAGACCATAGCCAGAAGCTGGTCAGAAGATCAGGAGGAAGATCATGGCAAGTTAAAGAATCGAAGATGGCAAGACTGCAGCAGTCAGGAAGCCCTTTAGAAGCAGGAAGCCGGACTGGGGTAACAGGAACTAGGAATTTAGTTTAAATGGAAGGAATATGTAAGACAAAAATATGTCTGCAAGGAATATTGTTAGCTGCCAAAAACAGCTGGTGGGATTGCCTTCTGTCCCTCATTAGAGGAAAAGCCACCAGGAAGGCTCACTAGCCAATCCCCACTGTCCTGAGAGACTGCCTGTGGATCAGTGACTAGCCCCATCTATGCAGCACATCCTAAGGGCAGGCAGTGCTGTCTGGACGCTTGGTGCTTTCAGAAACTTGAAGGTCCCTTCCTCACAGATCAGAGAAATGAGAAATTCAAAAGATTGCAAAGCTTGGGTGAACCTTTTTCCAAACTGTTTGTTCATGTAAAATGTCTAAACCACAGAGCTTTTTGATCTTGTGCTGCAGTTTTCCTACCGTCAGAAATCATTTTGTCTTCTTCTCCTCTTCCTGGCCAAATAATGCTACAAAATATTACATAAACTAATTATTTCGGATCTCTACTCCTTTATTAATGTATGCTTTAAATAGTCAGTAACTTCAAAATGTATTGAAAAGAGAGCAGAGACACAAAGAGTTACATTAGCTTTCCGAAATGTTAAATTCTCAGCAGTATGGTGTTGATAAACATCAATAGATGTTTATCTATTGAAAAAAATGTGCTGGTAACCTTCTGGTGTTCACATACAGATTTTTAACATTAGTGTAGATTACCCTGGAGTTGCACCAGTGTTCATGAGATTGGAATCAGGTCTTCCATGTTTCACTATGATGCTTATATTCCAAGCCAACAAAGGCTTAAGAAGAATAAATTTATTTTAAATAGATATTCAGACTGCTTCTGCTGTGCAACCTGTGCTATTTGAACTCCCAGGCTGCCAGGAACAGACAAGTTTAATCATGATGGCAGATCTTCACAATGCCCTAAGGTAAGATCATTAAATTATGCTCAGTTTTTACAAAACCACTAACTCTAGGACTATAAACTCAATGGATTTTAATTCATAGCTTTTTAATTGAGCAGCTCTGTCTTCTATCTCCGCATTTGGCTCTTCCAGAAGGTGATTCATACCATTTCATAAACGTGCCAGATATAGACTTAATGAATAACCCTTTGTATGTATATTTGATTCTCCACTGACTATATAGAGAGCCTGGCTACTAGAGGGATTTTGGAAACTTAATTTAGAAAGTGTAAAATTGTTATCTTCAGGTATTTATTTTTTGTGTGAAAAAAATTGTGTTGTCATACAGTAGTATCTCATCATGTTCCATGTGAAATCTGGACAGCTTGAAATGTGAAGCTGCATTTTATATAGAAAATTATATTTAGGTTCTTTATGTTTAAATACTGTAACAGAGTTGCTGATCTGATGTCTCACTCTGACCATGATGAGAAACTACGGCTCCTGCCAGAGGAAAAAGACCTCTGTGACATGAAATAAAAATAACTTTGTGTGTCTTTTCTTCCAGCTTTAAGAAGAAAGGAATGCTGATCAAAGCTGCAGTATCATCACTTGGTCTTAGTATCATTTCTTATAATAAGTAGATTCTTAGCACTGACTCCCAAAACATGTAGGATATATGCCAATTTTAGTTCAAAAGAAAACATTAATATACTTAACTATGTATTAAAATATTATTTCCTATTTTCAAATACAAAGATTTAATGCATTGTGTGTCTAAAGTATGTATTGACAGACAAAGTGTTTTAGTATAAATTTTAGCAATCCCATTGACTTAGTTTGCTCTTGCTATTTGACTGAGGTAATTGGCATGATCCAGATAACACAGCCTTCTCCCTTGCAGTGCATGAGCAATGCCTAGACACAATGTCTCCTGTCTTCTGGAAACAGGCACAGCCAGTTTCTATATATGTGGATAACTGATGTTTGTATTGCTTGTTTGTTTACCCAGACTGGTATCCACTTTCTTGTGTCATGGTCCTGTTTTTGTTAGCACACCTACTAAATAACTGAGATTACATCATATTGTTTTTTGAGACCTTGTTTAAGGAACCGTGATGATTTAGGTTTTATTTAAGGATTGTGTGTTGCTTCCTGTAAGTTGACAAACACCATTCATTCACTTGCAACACTCATATTTCCTCAGTTGTCCTATTGTTAGTCTCAGGGTAGACATTTTCATCATCTACTGATTTGAATGATTGAATATGCTAGAGAACTTCTGTTATTACAGGAGTGTTAATGCTTAGTTGTTCCATTACTTTTAATCCTTGTGGTGTTACATGTTTGATGTTTATGAAAAGTTGAATCATTAAATGTTCTACTCTATGATGTGGAAAATATAATTCAGAGTATGAAACAGTTTTGATAACAACCTGCTGTCATCAAAGTGGCAACTGATTGCTCTGTATAGAGAAATAAAACTATGTGCTCATCTTACATTTTAGAAATAAAATCTGAGGAGGAACTGTATTCCAGAAATAATGTTATGCTCTTAGAAATTATGTATAGGATGAATTGGAGATGAAAAGCATTTAACAGTTTGTTGGAGTTTTTTTAAGAATAACTGTTTACTTATTTTGCATAATATATTGTGTAGCAGAGAAAAGTATATCATGTGCATGGTATAACAGAAATTTTCAAATTAAATTTTAAATACTATAGTGTTTATATTCAGAAATAAAGTTGGCTTCATTGAAATTAATAGGAGTACTACCTGTCTGAAGTAAAGCCTAGGCTTAAGTACCAAATGAATCAAGGAAAATACATATATATATATTTTTAAGAGAAGACAATGTCAAAGTTTTCATGTGGAAAGTTTTCATTTAGCTCTTTATGAAAGGAAGACATGAAAAGCTCTGTTTCATTGCCATGAAATGCAGGAAATAAAAAGACTTGATTCACAAAAGCATTGGAGGAAAAGATGTCATTTATAGTTTGATGATTACAGCATGCTTTGAGGATGTAGCAAAGCCATCTTCTGTTCCAACCTCTAGTGTTTTCCCTAACCACTGGGCTATTAGTTTGAGTACTTTCAAGATCACTTGACCAATGTGGGGCCAGCATGCCTGGATTCAGTGGCTGTAGAACAGATATCTTTTTTCCAAGACAGTGGTCAAACTGTTAGACTACAGTATCATTTTTGCTTTTGTCTCCTGACAAAAACATATTTGTACAAAGGTTAAGTGTCAACAGAAGGTAGAATGGAAGGCTTATTTTAGGCCTGATTTTCCACAGGATATAATAAAAAGTTCTAAATCACTTTCTGACTAGGTTGGGGTTGGGTATTAATCTTGAATCTGCCACCTTTTGGCTGAGTATTCTTTAAGCTGCTGTAGCTTTTTTTTTTTTTTTTTAATGATCACTGTGTTTTGATTTTAATTAAGCTTTGGAATCAGAGCTCTTCATCTCTGAAAGGATATAGTCTCAATCTTGCTGAAGACTTGGGCGCAAATTATGGTATTAATTCAAGTGTAGAAGGTGAATTATCACTATTTTCTTTATAGATTCACTTTATAATTAAAAAAAAAAATCAAAAACACTTCTTATTGGCTGCTTTCATACCCAAATTCAAATGTTAAAAGAATAGTTTTACAGAGTTCTTTTCCGAGTTCTCAAATTCTGTTTAAAAATTGAGTTCTATTATTTTTCTATAGATTGTTTTCCAACCGAAGAGTGTCTCTATCAATATGAGATGTGTCATGGGTTTTCCAATGCCTGGAAAAGAAACACATTTCTATAACTATTCACTCTATAATATAAAACAGGGATTCAGATGCTCGTCATGTATGGAGGAGTAGACACAAGTAAGAGAGTGAATGGGTACCGAAGACTGACTTTTCTCCTTCTTCTGTCATAAATATATGGATGCACACTTTTCTTTCTTTGTAATGTGAAAAAAAAATGTCTATAGGTAAGCTTTCTGATTTCTAAGTCAAATTTCACTATTACACTGACACATGGAAAAGAGTTGTATTATGTATGGTTTTAAAACTGCTTGTATATAGTGAGGTTTTTACTGTAGAAGTGGTAAAATGTCCATTAGAACAAAACAATTAAGCAGATATCTTTCTGGTAAGGTACTCTTTTTAGTTAATATGAGGCTGTTTAGTTCTTAGAATTCAAAGATGAGGTCAAACACCGTTCTAGCTCTTTTCAGGTCTGAGAAGAAGAATACTGCTATGGCATAGAAAAATATCTTCAAGATATTTTCATTATTAGGCCTTGATCCTTGATGCTTACATTGTTAATCTACATCATAAATTGTATAAATAAAATCATAGCATGTAGTATAGATCATACAATGCTTCCTCAATGATTTGAGCAGGAGCAAAGGACAAACTTCCAGCTGTTTTTTACAGTTTGGGAGAAAACTCATTAATTAGCTTGCAGGGGGTTGTGTATGTTTTAGGCAAAGACTGTGTCCAGATTAAAGCATAAGGGATTTTGGCATCTCTCACTTTATAGCGTCGCCAAGAATACAACAAAGAAGTTTGAAAAGCAAAGAAAAAGAAAGATATTCTCTCTCTTCTTTTCATCCTAGTTCACTATGAGCAGATTAAAGCTGAGTCACATTAGTCATGGCAGTAGGATATTGGTATGAGTGGCATTTATACCACTGTGTACTATTAGTCATGGGAGTCAGCTATCACTACTAAGTCTGCTATTTCCATTTACTCTGGATTTCGGTTCAGCTCTGTATAAGGCTGATCTTTCCTTTCTTCAATGGGGAAAACTGTACAACTTACTGGGAATTATTTTTCACTTCTCTTTCTAGTGGAACATTATGACACGGGGTTCTATTCTTATCTAAGAGGTAGCTTTGGGAATTTCCCTTAAAAGGAATGAACATAAAATATACAGAGTGACAGATGGAATGGATAGAATAGATGTTTCACTATAAAAATAATTAAATCAAAACTTTCATTTTAATTCTTCTTCATCTATGTTTGCAAACAATAAAATTAACTGAATCCACATTGGCTTCAAAGCCTACAGGCTCCCAGGTAAAATAGATCAGGGATTTTTTTTGTTTGTTTTCACACTAAATAGGTAATCATGTAAATTTTTTGAGTTTTCCTTTACCTAAATTTTAAACAAGTTGCCCTAGCAGAGAAGGAAGCAAGGGGAAATCCATTCCTCCTGAAGTAAGCACCTAATTAAAGTAACTGGAGACAAGTTTACATCTCTAAAAAACAAGCAGAAGATGATCCATTCCAAATTAATTAAGCAGCTACTCCCCTGACAGTATAGGGAACTAACAGGGAATGCTAAATTGTCTGACTTCATTCAAAACCAGTTTGCTCAGCTAGCTTCTGATGGTAGCTTTCTCCGGATCAGGAACATTTCTTTTATCAAATAAAGATTCAAGCATATTCCCTTTCATTTTACAATTCAGAAGATTCATGGAAAAATTGAGATATCTGGAACTGGATTCCAGAATTTCCTTGTCTCAGGGAACTCGGATTCCCCACCTTCCGCACTGCCATTTATGTGCAACAGCAAGGCACTCTCTTCTTTTCCTGTCAGGGCTTGGTCAACATGCAGCCAGGAATGGAAGAACCATCAGACTGGAGGAAATGTATCTCTACAGAGGAAAAACAAGGGAACAGTGATGCTAGACTGCATTTCTGGAACTGACTCTTGAATTCCTGGCTGCAGCAAGTATGGATAGTCTATTAATGACAAGAATATCCAAATATATAATAAATATTGATTCACAAGGTGTTAGTCAATCTTCAGGGTCTAAATCAGTCTTTTTTTTCCTCTCTATCTGTGCCTCTACTGCATCTACATCAGTGTTCTGTGCCTGTGGTTAAAGTAAACAGCTTTCAGGAGAAGGGTCCAAAGTATTGTAAAATGTAAACTGAAAAATTGGAAAAGAAATTGAAAAAAACTACTCAGTCTTTTTATTTTTCAATAAATACAGAGCTCAATATATGATGTAACTTTGCAAACTTGCATTGCTTTTTTACAGAAATGTGATGTATTTTTGTGAAACAAAGTACAAGACTCAGGAATACACTTGAGCCCATTGATTTCAATACGATATAGGTGCATAAATGCTTTCTAAATATCAGACTTTTATTAGCAGTCTTTCTGCTGAATACAGAACAGCATATACATAAACTAAGGCATCCAGCAGATTGGTACAGCACAGAAAGAGCTTTAAATCAAGTCACGTTGCATATTTCCTTGAGACTCTTTCTATTTGTGCAATATTTCTCCAAATGAGATTAGATTTAGAGGAGAAATCTCATGCTTTTCTTTGTCATATAAACCTCTATGACCTGTTCCATCTTTAGATAAAAAAATAAAGAAAACTGGAGAAGCGTGAATTGAGTGTCAGAAAAGAAATACTTTCATTGCAAGGCAAACTAGCCTGAACATGCAAAAACAGTAACTGTGGTTTCATATAATTAAAAAACAAACAAACAAACAAACAAACAAACAAAAAAACCTCTTTCCAGATCCAGCTGTATTTCTCTGTACTTCTGAAATACAAATTCTGACTCTATCCATAAAATTCTTTTTTTAAAATGTTTTTCTTATTCAAGCTATACATTGTATTTTGACGTCAGTACATTAATCCCTACTAAAAAAAAATTAAAAAGTGTAAGTAACTAGTACTTCACAGACTGACAAAGAACAACTTTGGCTGTGAGACACTGAAATTGAACAATCAGATACGTTATGATAATGCAGAAGAGCCAGAGTTTAACCACACAGACCTGAGACTAGAGCAAGGGGAATCGAATTTTACTACCCAGCAGGAACAAAATGAATTCAGTTCTGTACAGTCAGCATTCTTAAAAGTCCCATTGCTACTGAGCGTTTGGCATGGATGTGCAGCCTTCCTCCTTGAGCATGTTTTATGTGGTTTGGGAGGGAACGGGAAGACTTTGTCAGCTTTACCAAAGACCTTTGAGCTCATCTCTTGACATCTTAACCAGACAGTGTTTATGAAAGCACGTGGGAAAAATGTCAGGCACATTTTATGCATAAAATAAAGACAGAGCTCATCTAAAAATACACTAAAAACCACTTGAGGCAATTTAGCAGAGAGATCGAAGCTTACTCTATTATTTTGCTTTTCTTTCCTGCCTTTTTTAAAAATAATTCCTTAGGCAAACATTTCAAAATGTTCTTTGAATTCACCTCCAACTTTGATGCTGCTTTCCTGCTGTAGACTTGAATCCTGCCAGCAGTTAAGACATGTTCTACTGAGGACCTGAGGAGAAAGAATTGGGGCCACAAGACATTTTTAATCCTACAACTCTGTTACACTTACATTTTTTACTTAATCATTATACTTTCTTCAGGCCTTTTACCTAATTACTAACTGATCATTTTTTGTTTCCACCTCAAATTTTTACATTTTTTTTCCACCTTCTACTAAGTGTTTTCCTTTCCCCATTCTATAATAAAATTCTAGATAATCTTAAAGTCATTTTACTGTTCTTGGTTTAGGACATACTTGTCATGTCTGCATTCTAGCTACACACCCTGGAGAAAATTTAAATAAAGTTTTGGTAATAATACTGTATTTCTAATGTGTACATAATCATTTCCTTAGCATTTTCTTAATAATTTCCCACAGTGCACACAGGCTTTTATTTTTTCCTACATTTTATTCTCCTTTATCTCCACAGAATATTAGACTGCCATTGTTTTCCATCACATATGTATCAGCCAGTTTACCAAGTTCCCTATTTTATGTCATTCAGAAGTTCCACATTATACACATTTGTCCAAGGTAACGTCTATCTTCCTTTTTCAGATTTCCCTCTCTTTAGGGTCTTCCCTGCCCAGGCACACTGGTGCCCACGAAGTTCTCCCAAACTTACACTACAACTCTTTCTTGCTTTTGCTACAGGCATGGTACTGCACCTGCTCTCTCAGCAAATGCTACGCCACGTCTGTAGACTTTACTGCATACACCTAAGGGTGGAAGAGAGGAGAAGCATCACTAAACAATGTTCTAGTTTCATACTGTGCAGGTAGAAGAAGCCAGTTCGGCTGCTGCCTGTGTGCACAGGCAAAAGAGAGCCTGATGATGACATCTTCACCAGAGGTAGCTAAGAGCTGCCTAAGAACAGAAATGGAGAGTGGGGAGGACACAAATCTAACTCAAAGCTTAAGAACTAAGCTTGCTTCCCAAAGATTTTTTTTTTTTTTTTTGGTGAGAAATGACTTGCAGGAAGAGATGAGCAGAAAATTCCAAGTGAATAATTTACCATCTGAATTCACTCTTCTGGTTTGTCTTAGTGATTGTAGCTTTTTATGCAAATGTTACGAATTAGATTTATTAGTTGCTGAATTTACCTAAGTGCGTTTTAGTTGTTCAAGTTGTTCTCAACACCCTTCACTTCAAAATGTGATTTGTACTGCATTAGTTTTGATTACTTGTCAGTGTTAATCACGGGCATTCAGGAAAAGGAGGGACCAAAGAAGCCATGAGTTTTAAAACTCTCATAGGAAATGTAGGAGTTGTTACACATATTTGGGAAATTTCACATTTGGGCACAACAGAGGAATTTTAAAGTCTTTCTTCTCATATAATAACATTTTGATCACTGTCTAGTAATTAGACCACTCTGATTTATTGGTTAGGTAAACTGCCTACCTGTGTTCACTTATGGCTAGTATAGACTCATCTATGATCCTTGACATAAAGACTAGGATTCATATCACCTAGCTTTGGCCTTCCAAAAACTAATCAAGTAGTCTGAGCTACTCATCCACGCTACCTCTGTCATGAATGAAGGGAGAAAAGCAAAAGATGATTCAACCCAAAGATGTTAAACATCTATCTTAACATGAGAGGAACTGCCCTCTGAAAGCTGCAATTTATTTTCATTAATGGAAGTTTAAATAAAACCTGATATTTAAAGCAGATAGTTCAGCTCTTTTAATTCTTTTTCTTTTTCAGGTGACCCACTTCTTATGGAGTACAGCATCAGTCTATATAAAATTAATTGTTTATGAAGACTTCAGAGGATGTGCATCAATGTTTTTACAGTTCTGACTTAAATACGTTTCACACATCAAAGGTCCTGTGATTTGTTGGAAGATAAGGAGTGCTGTGGAAGAAGCATTAAAAATAAAGACAGGCTATTCTGGGAAGAATGCGATGGCTCATGCGCTGCAGATAATCCACATTATGGTCAGAGTTCTTTTACTGCCCAAACTAAAACGATTCTGGAAAAGAAATGCTTCTTTAGGCAAAAGAGGCATTTTTTGAGTAAGCTTTATTAATGCCCTTCAGGGATTTTTTTGTTTGCTTAATTATTGAAAACTAAAACAAAAATGCATTCAATGTTTTAACTTATTTATTTGAACAGCTATTATATTTAATCTAACTGATTAACAGGTAGTTAGTCATACATGTAATTCCACACCAAACACTGGAAAAACTGAACAGCGGATTCAGTAGTGGTATGAGTGATATGAATCTTCAAGAACTTCCGAAAAGCACCTCAAAAATTGACCTCCTATAATGATATTTTATTTGATCGTCTGCTTACTGGCAGACTGTGTGTGGAATCAGGAGAGTCCTGTGGTACTCCTATAAGGATTTGCAGCAATGTTATTTGGTTTGGAAAGGGTTATATTTGGAACAAAAATTAAACAGTTATATGTAGCAAGAAATCTGTTTTTTCTTTCTTCCTTTTTTCTTTGAAAATATAGTAGAGCAGTTTGTGCTCAACAGTATGCATTATTGTATCATACAATAAATACAAGCTGTAAGTAAATTAAAGTAAATTTTAAATGGTTAACAAATTTTAATTGGCATGTAAATTCAGTACATGCACCAGCATAGTATATAACTATCAAAAACAATGTTTCCTAATTACCCAGGAGTCCAGAGTGGACTGTTTACTTAATTTACTTTTAATCACTTTATTTTGTATTTTCTCAGCTGTATATGCAGATGACACACTCAATGTCACCTCTGTGGGTGAAAGAAGGAAAACTATTAATTGATCTTTAGGAAGAATTGATTCCCCCAAAGCAGTAGGCTTTAATTTGAGTCTATACAGAGAAATAAAATTAAACTGCATATGAGTTATCAATCCTGGTGTTTTTACATGCAGATGGATATCATAAAAAGCAAGCTGAATCCTTTTGAGTATGGTTATACAATTCGGAAATTAATGGAGAACCTGAAGCTAGGTCATTACATTAAAGAAAAGTTAGAAGTATATTGAATACATTCAAAGTAAAATAAAGATAAAAAATCTACAGTGTTGTAAGAAAATCTCTAAAGCATTATAGCTAAAACAAATAAACAAAAAAAAATCTTGTGGAAATACAACACATGCATATTAAAGAAAAAGAAAGAGTTATTATAGCTGGCAATTTCAGAAATAAATTCATGAATACAAAAGAAATAGTTTGGAGGGATTATATTTATAGCAAATGGGTACCTTTTCCCTTATTAAGATATATATTTTTGATACCCATTTAAGGAGAATAAAGTTTATTTATTTTAATATAAAGAGAAAAATCAAAATCCTGTCTGTCTTTCTCTTTCTTGTTTCATGTTATAAGCTCAGGAATGAAAATGTCATCTTGTCAGTTTGCACTGCACAGAGCATAACAGATCCCAAACTTCCTAGTGAAATATCACTACTGTTGAAAATATTTCTGTTCAACATATGTATGAATGAGACCTTTTAAATTGGGACAACTTATTAGACCATGAGTTCTCCTGGTTAAAAAAAAAAAAAAAAAAAGAAGTTATGATGAAAAATACAATGATCAACTACTCTTCCTACTGTAATAAAAAACTGCACATGTGGAAACCCACATTTGGATCATGTTATTATTTTGGGGCACACTTAGACATGTGTTAAGTCACAATGAAACTGCATCATGACTTTAATTCTAACGATAAGTTATCTCCAGAATTACAGCTTCTTTCCAGCTATACAGCTATTTACTTTTTCCAGGGTGGGGATGGGGAGGAACAAAACTAAACAAAATGTGTTTTAATCCCTGGTTATAAATTGTTATTACTGTATTTTAGCCAAATATAGCCTTACACAGAGGGCAGTAACAGAGCTAACAGAAGTCATGCAGAAAAATATATTAAGCTGTGATGAAAAACTTTAGATGAGCCCAACTTAGCAAAGTCTGCTTCCATCATTGATAGGATTTTAAACTCGTAAGTAAGCAATTAAAACCTACCTAAATACTTATAATGATGCTTAACTGTTGGGAGATATTATGCTGAAGGGTGATATTATGAAAGAATCAAGACTTTTCCAAAAGAAAAGTTATAGGTCATCTACAACTTGGCCAGATTTACAAAGCTTCACAGTTCAGAAACAGAGAAATGGTTCAGTAAGCTACCATTTACTTAATATAGTTTTGAGTATATCAGCTAGACTCACCTTGAAAGACTGCTAAGAAATATGTAGGAAGTAAAAAAATAATACATACTGTTGGAAGAAGAAACTCTGCTGATAGGGGTCATTGGGGTTACTGGGGTTAGAAAATTAGATAACCTTAGCTTGAGCAGTCTTAATTTTGGCACTGCAGCAAAGAGGGCAGTGCACTATAGGGTTGTGGATAGTTTGCAAAGAACTCTCTCATTTTGTTTAATAGTACCAAAATTATAATCTGTGAAATGCATTCAGCAGCACTTGAAACACATCAGGAGACCAGACTAAAACAAGAATAATTGCATCAAGTGCTGAAATGATTGTGATTTGCAAAGGAAAGAGACTAATCTGAATTGTGTTTTATACAGTTAAATGTACATAGATGTGTGTGTTCATTTCTGGATGTATAAATGTGTGCACATTTGTATGTGCATATGTCTGTGTCAGAAGGAAATACAACAGATCAAGCACCACAAATTCAGCTCTGAACTATCTTGTGCATTGTGTCTTAAGTCTGTCCATAACAGAGGAGACACTTTAGTTTGAGGAGTCATTGCTGCGTAAGAATCCTGTTTTTTATTGGAAGATGATGGTATTACTGCCAGAAAACAAATTAAAGGAATGGCAGATATCTCAGCATACTTGTTGATTTCACTGATTTCAACACTAGTTGATTTCACTGATTTCAACACTAATCTTTGACATGGAGCTCACTTAAAGCAGATTGTATCACCCAGTACACATTTTTTTTGCATGTGTATTTAGAAAACCTATCTATATTTTTATTACCCATAGTAAACAAATATATTAAAAAAGACAAATATCAGGATAACCATTAAGTCAGAAGCTGACTGAATTTAGCCACTGAGTCAAACTAAGACTATATTCTGTAACCTAAAGAATTTTGCATGGACACAAATAGCTCCAATGTGGAATGCAAAGTCAGTCTTTTCAATGTTCCATTGAAGGCATGGTATGGCAATTGAAATACAAAGATGGTTGATGGTATAATAAACGTGGATGATTTGAAAATATTCCAAATACTGTAAAAAACAGATAATTGTGCTAGTATAGAAAAATAATTTTTAAACATACAAGCTGTTATGCACGCAGATAGGAACAAAAAATACAGAGACAGAGAGAGAAAAAGGCAGGAGAACTGTGAGCCTTACATTTAAGAATTTCATATGAATCTAAAGCTGGAATTTGGGCATTTTGGGTTACATCCACTGCAGTAGCTTCATTTCATTGAGTTTCTTGAACTAAGATAGGTGAGTAAAATGACCATGGGAATCTCTACAAATTTGAATACAACAATGAAAACAGATGTAGATCTTTAATGAAAAATTATAAAAGGCATAAATGCAAATCTAAAACACTTTGGTGTAAAGGGTTTGAAGTTATATGCTTCTCCTGTACTTAATTGTTGCTTTTTGTTTCATTTTTGAACCACTAGACATTACACATTCTTAGAACTGGAGTGCCAGATAACTGACAAATGGCCTTATCATAAATGTAAGATTAGAATAAGACTAATGATTTTCCTTATACTTATTTTCTTATTTGTATGGAACAATATATATTTTCAAGTCATAAAACTGTAAAGTAGAACTATGTTTACAAATATGTGTAAAATGGGGAGATGAGCTTAAGCCATGAATTATTCCTCTTGATTACTCCAAATCTAAATACTTTGAAATGTATACCATATTGTTTGAAAAGACAGGAAAACTCTCAGACCCTGATTAAAAAGGAAGAAAAAGAACTCTTGAATAATACTATTATTTTATCTAAATATCTTGATTAGAGTCAAATTGACATTTTATCTATTGAAAAAAAGAATCAATAGAATTTTGACACTTTTAATGTAAATATAGTTACTTTTTATATAGTAGTTACTTTTAACATAGCAATAGTTTTATATGTATGAACCTGTTGCCACACATAGCCCTGTGGATACACAGTGGCAATAATATGCTTTGTCTTCACTGAAAATCATCTCTTTTTACAGCAATATCATATCTATGACAGTAGTCATGGTAGTCATAATTTACCTCAGTTGGTGTCCTCTTCTATCATTTTAGCTCTTTCATTTGCCATGTCATAGCAGACATTCTTGTTACTATTTTGTACAGGATTCTTTCCCCAAAGCAGGGAAATTGTTTGATATGGCCTGCTGTCCAAGCTAGGACTTGTAAATTACATGGCTTTTTCAAAAATGCACAGGAGATATTCCATGTCTTCCATGCAATGTTTGCAGCTTTATCATTAGGATAGCCTATATCACAAACTATCTTTTGTATAGCAAATCTTATTCATATACAGTGCAAATGTCTCCAAGTTGGTTGATCTGTTCGAGCTATGTGTTTGGCAAAGAGCGCTCATTTGCAATCCCCTGTTAAACGTATTTATCTATGAATGTGGTATTGCCAGTCCAGAACCTCTTTTTTCTACCCCCCACAATAGTTCTATTATGGCAGAAAAGCTCTTCTTGATTTGAGATGGCCAGTAAATATGGTATAGGTACCGATCAAATGATGCTTTGCATCTTCAGTCTGTTAGGCCTATTGTATCTTATTGCTCCCTTGCTGACAGCTGGAGCAACCCTGGCAAGCAATGACAGAGCACATTTTATGAAAATATTTATCAGGATTCATAGATATGCAGAATCTGACAGGGCAGCAGCAAGAATGGTCGTCCTGTGATTCTCTGGCATATGCATGATCTGCTACTTCACAATTGTTTCAAGCATTTAAAAAAAACTCATTTCACATATATTCAATAGATTTTTTTAGGCTTTTTTTGTTCAGTTCTCTTAAGTTTCTGTCTGTACCTGCACTGATTCTGCCTTGTACCAGTTTATAGTTTATTCCTCTCTCAGGGTAACTTTTTTTCTCTGGGGTTCCAGGAACAATGAAGAACTTTTTTCTTTAAATATTATTTTAGCCTGTGGTCTGGATATTAGAAATAAATGCATTGGAGTCTCAGGACTCTACCTCTTTGTGTACCCAAAAAACAAGCTGCTCTGGAAATTATTGAAGGTTATCTAGTAAATGAGGTTATTTTTTACAGTCACTCTCATCTTTGCCTACTCATTGCTGCAGAAATTAGGAAGTCAATAATGAATGAGGCAGAGCATTGTGGGAACGGAAAAGCTGTCGTGGCAACTTAGGAAAGTCAAAAAGACATGACTGCTATATGACGAACCATAGATGTAAAAGTACTCATGCAGAATCTGTCGTTCATAGGCTGTCAAGCTGACCTGTACCTGTTAACCAAATCCAACATGCTCCAGTAATATGAGGCTTCTTCTACGTGTTCATACTGGCTCTATAGTGAGTTTGATGTGTTATATTAACTGTACACATGATACAACATTGCTCACCACCACATAAGAGTGTCCTTTTTTTAGATGTCTAATAGTCTAGGCTGCAGGGTGTGTAGAAATCTTCTCACACAAAATATACAGTGGTAGATTTGTTGCTAAAAGCAGTTGTCTACCACACAAGACTGGTAAACTGACTGGATCAGCTCTGAACCTCTCAAAACCAATTTTCTTCATTATGCACTACTTAATTTTTTTGATTATAATCAAAAATGTTAAACAATATTTTTAGTTAAATGTTAACTAAAAATAATGCAATGAGCCCCAACTATAACATCAAAATTGGTAGTACTGGGTAGTTTCCCCTTATAGGGCAGGTTTCTTATTACAGCAAATCTCCCTTCTCCATCTCCAACACTGAAGATCCTTACTGTAGCAGGACCTATGGGAATTTGGGTCTGCATGCTTGAACAATTTATGGCCATTCTGTATCCTCTGTAGGCCACTGTCCCTGGCTTTACAAAACTGTGTATTTTCTAAGTGTTCTCCAAGCCTAACATTACAAACCTGATTCATCTGGGTTGGTTTACTAGCTACCTCATGTAAATAATGATATCCTGGCCTTCAGAACTAACTCAGTTGTATTCAGCAGTAAATGTTGAAGACAAATATTGCTCACTTATTCTCCTGGAGAAGATGAAGGTGTTGATTCAGGTATAAGTAATTATAGCTGCCTCAAAGGAAATGTCTGCACAACACATATTGGTATTGTTTCAGCTCATTTTAGATATTAGCTTAAAATTATCCTATTTAGACCCTGTAAATTAGCTGAATAGCTGTGGTAATCCAGGGCTTAGCAAGACAGAAACCTTTTCTAGATACTGGATAGCAATATAAGCAGTTTGCCATGCTCAGTGTTCTGTTTGACTGTACTCAAGTTACAAAGGGTAACACTATCCTGGTTATGCTTTTATAAGTTTCCTTTTCAGGAATAATAGTGAAAAAAGCTTATCCAGTGTTTCTGTAAAGTATGCCATGATGTAATGGGTCTCTGTGGAGCTGTGTGAAATTTGACCATGTCTTTTGTTCTCTTACTCTGGAGTTTAGGAAGAACTGAAAAGAGCTGTCTACACTAGCCCCATTAGATTAGTCTTAGAAATACTTTGTGTCTGGCTGAGCACCTCAGGCTTGTCATTTTAGTGGCCAGTAAGTGGTCCGGGAGGACAGCTTTTCAACATCCATGAGGCTGGCAAAGTCAAAACTCTCATTAGATCAAGCTTTTCACTGGAGGAATGAACAGATGTTGGCACTGTTTGCCTTTTCTACTGCACTGTGATTAAAAAAATATTTGTGTTAGGTACCTCATCTGGCTATTGATTGGTTGGTGAAAGAGTTGTGTAAAAACAAAACAAAACAAAACAAAACAAAACAAAACAAAACAGATATTCTTGTCAGGAGAGAAGATTTTCCAGTTCTAAAAGCATTGATGCTAAAAACATACTGCCAACACACAGCACTTTGGGGTCAAAGTGCTTTCAAAACAAATCTGTCTGTCTCTCTGCTTCTATTTATTTATATGAGGGATTCAGAGAGAGCTGGTGACAGCAACAGTGCAGGGTGATCGTTTCTGCCACCATCTCTATGAAAGTCCTTGAAAGCCTCTTCAAGTACAGCATTTCTGTTCCACATTGATTTTATATTTGATGGGTTTACCCTGTTCCTAAAGAAAATATTTATGATCATGTAAGATTTTTCATGTTTTGAAAGTTATATTTATTTTCTCCTGCATGTCTTATGCTAGTTTATGTTTCACATTCTGCTGCTTGTAATCCCTATATAAATGTCATGGAGGTCAGGAAAAGTAATTAGCAAGAGGTTAGCTTGGGTTACCACCAGAGAGCTTTTCTTTAATCTCCTGAAAATGCACAATATTCTGTCAGATTATTCAGTGAACAGGGTAAAAAGTAGATTGTCTAAAACTCCAATAGTCTGGATTTTCCAAATAATTGGTGTGATAATAATCATGTCATTAGTCATTATATTGTCCTTTTTCATCATTGTTTATTGCACTAAACTGTTTCAATATTAAGGTAAAAACATGCAATTTAAAATTGTTAAAGACACCCACCCATCACGTGTGATGTTACCGGGGTATTCCAAAAGCTGAGTTCAGGAAGGAGCGCTTAAGATGACCATCAGAGATCTATTATGAGTTTGTAAATTGTTGTACAGTTCTGATATTGATTGATTAAGGCCATTAGGTACCTTCAGTAAAGTTGAAAGGATGAACTATATCTGATGTTTCAAGAGAAGGACTTTTTTATAAATAATTATTTCCTTGCTTTTTAGGAGTAGACACAGAAATTCTGTACCAACATTTTTCAGTTTAATTTATAGATAATAATTTATGACACATTAGCATTTTACTAAGGACTAATTCATCTCCCTAAACAGATGGAAAGCAACATCAACAGGATTACTTTAGAACAAGATTTTTTCTGTTGTCTTTTCATTTTAAGGCGAAACTATATGGTAAAATACACTATCATTTTAACACTAAATTTGTATTACACCTGAACTATGCTTGACTTTTCCATTCAGGGTCAGACTGAAACTCTTGAAAGAGGTAAAAAGTAGCTGGGATCTCCAAGTTTGGAGAATTTATGGCCATTTTGTAGCCTTCACACAACACAGTCTCTGGCTTTAAGATCAAACATTAAACAAACAACAACAAAAAGAGTTTAATATCGCTTTCTGAACTATAACCATGAGTTCACACTAAAAAAGGACTCTTGATCTCCCACTCTTAGAATCTTTTTAACTACCTCATATCTCAATTACTGTAGCAGTGTCACTCAGATTTGATATCCAGTCTGAATGTTCAATTCAGACATCTAATTAGATTCTCAGTCTTACCTTTTTTTTGCACAAACATCTTTTCCAGCCAATTACATAGCTGTAGGTCTCATCCAGGCTGTCATCATCTCACTTGCTGTCATCATCTTACTCATATTGGGAACTGTATTCACAAAACTTTTGTAAAATTCATTTTCTTAGAAAAAGCTTGACCATATTCCCTTTCTCTTCATTCACAGCTCTCTATTCTGCAGTATGCTTCATGGATGCACACTGGAGGCCAGTTTTTTTATCTTAATCCCAACTCCCAAGTAGGCAGATTGAACTATTGGATGAAACTTAGTTATAGATGTACTCAGTACCCAATTCCCTTGGCATGTTTGACCTGTTCTCACAATATGAGATGTGCTTCCTGAGGAAAACCAGCTTCAGAAAACCAGTTTTCCATTATTTTAGGAGATTGAATTTATGCATACGTTTAGGTATCTAAAAGGTACGTCTACACATTCAGATGACATCTATATTGTCACCATATCCTGCCTGATCAAGAAGAAAGCAGAGCAGAGAGGATGAAGAGATCATCCCTTCTTCAGATCCAATAAGGAAATGTATCAACCTCTTGAAGTGTGTCTTTCAAACTAACTACTTAGGGAATGTGGATACTTAATATTTGGGTGTCTAAAACTGGATGAAAAAAATCTGGAGACTAGTAATTTTGGTAAACTTCCTATTCATTTTTGCTTTTAAGGGGCAGCTTGATTAATACATAAAAAGTAATTAGGTGACATAAAATATATTAGAAAAAAAAAAAGAAAAAAAATTGATGAGATATAGTACAAACCAAGGGCAGTGGGACTCCAGTCAAAACATGAAATCATGGCCGATTAGCTGATTTATTAATGCAAAACATTATGGATTTCATTTCAGTCTTCCCAAAATGTCACTGACACTGTTTTACTGTTTAGCTGCTCTTTGATGGAAATGGATCACTGATTATTTTGCATTCATCCCTCATTTTCCCCAAACACTTTAATTTAGATTTTCTTACAGGAAGTCGGTATTTTGCTACTACATGCCATCCAAAATGCAAATTATCTTAAGTCATAATGTGAAAGTTTAACATGAAGACTGTCACACTTTATAAACTCTTTAGCTTGGAATATACAGATATATTTTAAGTTCTGTGTTTTCAGTTATTTATTTTCAACAATACTCTTCAGAAAGCTAACTTCTACGTACACTTGTGAGGAGAAAATTTGCATCATCCTATCTCTCTGGAAAATGTTTCAGGATATTCTTCAGTTATGAAGCAAAACCATGTTTAAGTGGGGAAATTGGTAGAGAAAAAGGAGTAAAAATGGACTAATGAAACACCTTTATCTTCAATTGTAGCAAATATTTCATCTTGGATCAATCTGTGTCATGCCAGCTCATCATAATTGCTTTAACAATCCATAGTAGTCAGCCTCTATAGCTTCAGGTAGGTATTTTGATTACTTTGAAGACAAGGATCAATTAAACTGGCATAAAAAATAATTGGTGAAAATACAAAAGCACAGAAATGATTTATCTTCTGGCTGGACCTTATTGAAAGTATATTCCACCTTATTTTGCTTAAGTTAAAGTTAGATTCTTTTGATTTCTTACACTATGTATAAAGACTCAAAGATGCAAAAAGTTCATTTGATAAACAAAAGGAATGTATTGTAACATCTACTGCATAAAAGAAAGTGAAACAGTAACTATATTTCCAAATTTTTCTTGAAACATTTCAACTTCTCAGAAGTATAACTACAGTCCAGTCATTTTTCAGATGATAAGAATAACCAAAATCTCTAGCTGTGTAAGCTCTTACAAGACTGAATAGTATTACTAAACACCTAGATAGTTTTAGGCAATGAAAATAGACTGTTATTATGGATTCCATATTTTTAATAGATTTCTGTTATATATGTAAACAAAATATTCCACAGTGTGCTGTTATACTTTTGAGTCCTAGTCTGCGTGTTCCAAAAAAGAAGGGAATATCTTATACAGATAAAAAACATATCTGTATCATGCTTTTTAAAACTTCAAGATAAAACTCATAATGGAAGGAGAAAAAATAGTTTCTGTTCTTTGGTAGCTCTAAATATTTAGTGCAGTTCTATCCTCAAAAATTATCATGGGCTACCTCTGAGCCAAATTTTATCCCTAAATTTCTGCAGCACTATAGAATTTGACAGTACTCTTCATTTCTTCTGCATGTCAAACCTTGATGGGAGAGAAAGCCTTGAAAAAGTTCTTACACTGGAAGATATCTGACTCAGACATGGTATATAACTGTTGGTGTCCCTAGTTCAGTTCATGGCAAAACAAAGAGGTTATCTTAAGTTGCTGTTAAACACAAAATGGACTTGGAACTCCATATACATCAATTACAGCCGAAAGGCACTCTTTGAAGCTACCATCACTAAATTGCTACTGTCATTGACGCGAGAATGGATTGTGAGCGTCCATGTGTATTTTTGTTTGTCCTAAAATGAATGAAAATTTCTTACACAAATGTATCACATTCTGGTTTTTGTTGTTTCTCCATTGCAATAATTTCATACACCAAGACATTATTTTTCTGTGACCTTGATAATATATGAACAGGTTTAATCCATGTGAACGTGTCAAGCATGGGCACAATTTTGGAATTTTAGCATAAATCTTGTCAATGAACTTTAAGCCAAATGCATATCCTGATAGCCATTTAGATATTGGCTTTGTACAACAGGAAGACATTGTGTCATCTGTGCCTGCATGTTGCTTTAAGGACTTCCTTGGACTGCTCTTTTTAAACTAATATATGTCTATTCTCTAAACCACCTTTCATTTCTGAAAGAGGTAGCATTGTGACAGAAAAGGTAAATGTAAACTATAACATCTGTAAAATAATATGTATATAATCTAACAATTCCCATGTGGAGACAAATCAAAGGTATTTTTTCATCCACCTGGAAGATCTACCAAATCTCAAGAATAGACAGAAAATCTTGTAACAGACAAAAAAAATTCCCTAATTTTCTTACAGTTCTCATTTCTAGAAATATGCTGAGAATAGTCAAAATAGTACAGCAAGAAAGAAATACGTATATGCTCTATTTGCATAGGTATATTTAAATATTAAAAAAATACACAAATACTGCTAAACTTTATCTTCAAAATATTTCATTCATTTTATCTGATTCAGTCTAAAATTATTAAGGCTGAAGTAAACATTTCTTGTCTAAAGATATATAAAAGATGATAATATATGTTAACAGACAGGTAAAATTTATATGAAACTAAAAACTGAAAATGTGCTGGTCATATGAACAAAAATATCTTAGATAACACACAAATACTGTTTGCATGTCCACTAATAGTAGCATTTCTTGACTTGCCATATCAAAAGAATGGAGGCCTATAAAAGACTACATTTTACTGAAAGTTGAATTGTTTATACAGCTTTCTTGTTTTATGTAAATCCAAATTCTACCTTCTCAGCTTGTCCAAATAAGCTAAAAAATAAGTCTAAGTAAGTTAGAAAAGCTTTCTAACGATCACTTTTCTTTTTTTCTTCATTTTGAGTTTGCATTTGCCCTGATATTATGTTTCACATATCCTCTTTGACGTAAAGGGTTTCACAGAATAGAATGGCCTTCTGATGCAAAAACATATTGGAGAATACAAGGTGATTATTTAATTGCAGATGAGTTTTGACTACACTTTCTCTGAGGCATAGAGAACTGTACATCCTGAACATGGCATTCACTTCTAAGTTCAAAAGTTTTTTTCCTGAAATAGTTAATGATTATGTTACCTCAAATTGTGAGAAAACAATCTATAACCTAACCCAGATGCCCAGAAACTATTCCTCTGTGCCACAATTCCTTGACAAAGGCTCAGAGGCAAATGACATTATTTCTTTCTAAGCAAAGTGATTTCTAGGTTGACCATTGTTACTTTTACTTTCTGTCTTGAAAGAGAATCAGGTTCTCATTCTCTAGTACAGACTTAAACTCCCAATTTGAAGTATCAGGAAGCAGATTAAATTTCAGATCAAAGAACAAAAGATCAGAAAATCTGTTGAAAATATGGTCAGGTGTTGGATAAAAAGCATAAATGCATTTTAAAGGAAAATGACTTACTTCCAAGTTTTTGACACAGGCAATTTTGCTAAAGCACAGACCATTGTTTGAACCAAACTCTCCAGGACTTTAAAAACCCTTTGCTCTTTAGGAAGCTACGGTGAAAGCCAGTTTCTAGTTATGCTCTGTGCAATGGATCAGAGATGGCTCTATGAACGCTAGTTTGTGAAAGACACTTCTTTTCCTTTCCAGTGAAAAAAAGATACATGATACGGTACACAAATCATGGAGAATGTAGATGCAGTATCAGTTCCTCCAGCTTTAAGTAGCTGGGGACTCTTACCTGATGTAAGATAGGTGTTTTCAAATTTCATTGGTCTTACAGAGAAATCAGAAATATAGTTGCTCTGAGAAGTAAATTTGACAGAACGAAAATCTTCCAGTTCTGCCTTTGAAGGCTTGTCAGTTTTCTTATCATAGATTCTTTCCTGAAATTGAGCCTTGAAGAGAGATATTCTATATTATTTACTATGGAGACCATATCAGTAGTCTGGGAATGGCCAGATTTTGACCTCACTTATGTCTTGGAAATACACCTAGATTATAATAAACTATTTCACTATTCTCCTAAGTATCAGATCTAAGGAACAACTACAGTGAATCAAAATACAGGGTCATAGATTACAGCTGAGCAGAGCAGAGTTGACTGTGAGAAAAACAGATCTAAAAGAAAAAAAAAAGTTTTTTCTCATGAAATGCACTGCGGTTTTAAAAATTAATTCCAAATCAATACTAAAAAAAATGAGTAGTGAAATTCCTTTAGGAAAAGAATTTCTTGTGAAAAATTGATTTGGAGAAATCAAAAGTATAGTTTTTAATTTACAAGCTACCACATTACAAGGTTTGTGTCAGTTACATATTCAACAGACTCTTCACCTCCTGATTCTCCCTTGTTCTGCTCAGTCTTTCATGCCCTCAAATCCCCAAACCAGGTCTAGTTCTTTGGCTGCATTCCTGGAATGTTCTTGTAAATCTTACTTTCCTTCTCCTAGGAGTAAGTGAAATCAACAAGATCCTTTCTCATAAACATCTGGGAGAGCTATTATTTTATTTTTTTCTAAAAGTATTAATTTCAGAGTATATTTTCCTGCAAAAAACAAATTTCAAATGGTACTTTTCATTTGAAAACTCTCACAGAAATTTTCTCTGTGATCATTTCTCCTTATATTTTCCACATTTCACAGCTTTCCTCAAATAAGTGTTGTTCTAAGGCTTTTTTTCTCAGACCTTCTTAGAGAGCTCTGAAAGGTTGTAGTCTTAGATTCCCGAAAATGTACTCTCCATGTAAGAATGTCAGCTGCCTGTATTCTTTGGCAGTAATGATAGTACTTGGGCAAAGGACAGTACTAATCTTTGTCTTTCCTCAAGGCTCAGGTCCCCTAATCCATTGTAATTTATTTTTGTTTTTGAAAGTAAGAACAAAGATATTCTTTTGGGGCGTTTGGACCAAAATCTGAGGCAGTAGATCTGAAGTGAAGACAAAGCAATTCAGGCCAGGACAAAAGAAAACACAAGAGCAGCTTTAAATTAACCCAGAAATGATATTGATCCCAGTTCTCTCATGAACACACACTGTTTCTACCTGTTGTCAGGGGTGGAGAATGAATCATTCACAACAGCTGCTAATTAGTTTATTCTGCTTATCTTTGGAAGGTGCTCAGGCACTGGCACTGGCAGGCTAAAACAGGTAGAGACAGAATAAAAGCTAACACAATAAAATAAACCAGTGAGGAGAACATATGTAATCACACAGCCCTTATCTTGAATTGCAAGGGAGAATAAAAACTCTTTTTTTGTTGGAAAATTGGGTTGGGGGAGAAGAGGCTAAAAGAGAAAGGAAGGGAAGGGAAAAGGAGATGTGGGAAGGGAAGGGAAGGGAAGGGAAGGGAAGGGAAGGGAAGGGGAGGGAAGGGAAGGGAAGGGAAGGGAAGGGAAGGGAAGGGAAGGGAAGGGAAGGGAAGGGAAAATAGGCCCTATCAGATATTATCTTAGCATAGGTACAGTGGGACAATATTTTTCAGTAAATAGAGAATGAGTAGAATTAAGTGAGGGGGTCATAGCTTATAAAAATATTTGCTCATTTAAAACCACAGCTTAAATAACCCCCTCCCAAAGAGTTTTAGCTGCTAAAATGAACAAGTCTCACAGCAATATAAAAATTATCAAAGATTTCTAACACGTCTATTAATTTAGCAGTGTGATTGTATTGTTGAGAAGTGGCAAACATAGAACTTTCTTTTCACAAAGACTGAGACTGTCTATGAACAATGAAGCAAGGTTATTTGATGTGACAATTATTGATGAAAGCAATTGCATATAAAGTATTTATCTTAACTGGGAATTATTTATCTAGCAACCCTTAAGGAACTTTTTAACTGAGTGAGAAAGACAAGAGTCATCTCTCCAAAGGTTATTAAGAGGGACAGGGGGTTCTTTATTGACTACTTTAGGACTCTCTTAGTTTAATTGTAGCATAACTTAATAGATTGGTAAATTAAGAAAATATATTGAGACTTTAAAGGTTTGTACATAAAAATAAAATGCTTGGATTTATTTAAAATAACATTTTATATCATGTTAGATGAAGGAATACCTAAAGAAATATCTTAGATATTAACTTGAAGAAAGAAAAAAAAAGTCAAAATCCTACTTTAAAGATTGTTTAGGAATTTTCCACATGGAGAAAGATAATTAAAATATGCTAAACAGTACCATCTTCTCTTCATAAAAAAGACTAGTGATGGCACCAAGCTAATGAAAAGATGATTAATGCTAATTTTCAATTAAACCATGCATGAAAGAAGGATGTTTACCTTCTCTATGAAGTTATGGAAAGGAACATCATAAAATTTCTTTGAACTGAATGAGCCACTATATTCCTTAGTCCTCCAGTCCTTGATTTAACAGCACTCTTTACAGCACATCCAACTCACTTGTGTAAACCAATAAGCAACCAATTCAAACAGAAAACAAATGAAGCTTCTACAACAGAATTAAGACGAAGCGACTTTCCAGTTCACAACTTCACATAGACTAAATGTGTCATGATTCAATGAAGCTGTAGCACAGGGATTAGATTTAAACTATTTTTTTCTTGAAAAGATTTTAATAAGGCATTAAAATGCTATTATTATTGATGATATTAACAGCATCTGCTGCTAATCTTCTGTTTTCCTTCCATTCCAGAAGAACATGAAGTAATCTCAAAAAAAATACAAAGAAGTAATTCATATTTTAGATTCTTACTTGATATGCATTTATTTACCCATACCAAGACAACTACCTGTTTATTTTATTGTTTTTAAGATAACTGCTTTAACTGTATTTCTTGGGTTTCATATGATTTGTTTTTTTCCACATTTTCTCAAATATACATTGTTTAAATTATCCATGGTATGTTAAATTGGATAGCCTAACCTTTACGGTAGGATTCACCTAACCTAACTTCATACTTCTTTGCAGTAAAGCAGGGTTCAGTCCACTGAATGCTAGAAGTTGGATTCATGTCACCTACTATAAGTGAGATACAATACCAATATCTGCACCTCAGCTATAGTTTCCACTCCCATTCTATCTTTAGAGCTGTTTATCCAGTGTGTTGTCTGTTTAGATGTCGACCTCAGGATGAAACAAATCACTCCCTAGGCCACATTGACTGTATTGGCTATATCTCCACTAATTCTAATGACAGCCTAGGCAGATACCTGAGTACCAGACATTTGTGGTCCAGACGCATAAGAGTTACTCAAGATGAATGCCACCCAAAATATCTTAAGGCCAGGTATTTAATCTAAGATGATTGTGCAAGCTCCTTAGAGACACTAGAGAGAGCTAACATATTACCACTGTGAGGATATGTATTTCTCTCCATTGACTAAAGAGCCTAGATAATTAGCTCTAACTGGTCACTTATCTTTTAGATAGCTACACTTAGTGTTAATTAAAGCATTTGATTATATTCTTATATGCTTATAAGCTTACATCCTTTATTATACACTTATAGGACTTGCTATTAATTTGAGATATAAAGCATATCTTGCCCTCCAAAGGGAGAACAACTTTAAAAACACAGTTCTTGCTGGAGTTTAGGATAGTGAAGATTACAGAAAAAACAGCAGAAACTACTCTTTACTGGTCAATGTTTTCTATCTTGTTAGTTCATCTCACAATAAAATAGACTTAATTATTAACTTTGATCATTTTAATTGTTTATAGATGTGATATCTGTACCCAAGAGCACAACTAGGAAATTCAGGATGCAAATATAATGGAATGTGCATCTCTTATTTGGTTCATTAAATAAATAAATAAATAAATAAGGCATTTGTCATACTTAAGGCTACATTTCTTTACAGTCAACACCTAAAAACACTCTTAAAAACTACCAAAAGCAATTCTTCCTTATTCCGACTCTCACTCAGAATCCATTCTTGCATGATGCCTAAAGTTGTTGATTCCATCTTCTAGGTAGCAACCCCACAACTGAGATAGCAAGGGAAAAACAAGGAAAGACCTCCACACTTCCTAATCAGGGTTATATTCTCCTTTAGAGTCTTCATAAAAATATAGCATTAAAACCAAGACTTGCAAAATCCAAAGACAGATATTTTACTGGAAAAGAGATGTCTGTTTTCTCTCAAGCCTAGGGGAAAAATGCTATAATCTGTATCATAAAACAGGTACAGCACGGAAGTTCTAAAGTGGTGACAAATACCAAGAAAATGCCTATGTCTTCCTAAGTGCTTTTGCATCTCAGTGGAACCATCTCTATGTCAGATGAAGTCAAATGCAAAGCAATTTCCAGGATACAAAACTAAGATGTGTATTATGATAAAACAAATAGAGGAATGATCAGTATTTTCCACTATGTTTTTGATGGAACAGCAAAAGTCTGAAATTAATTTTATTTTACATCTGACAATATTCTCAGAGAAGCTTTCGGTATACTATTTATTAAAGGCTGCAATAATCACACAACCTGCATAGCCAGCATTTGTTTAAATATGTTTTTTGATTTGGAGTACAAACATGAAAAATGTAAATGTTATAAAATGCATTTGAGGTACAGACATTCAATGATTATTGTAAATCAAACATATTATGTACTCAGAAATTAATTTAGAGGAAAATGTTTCATAATGAATGCACTTTTATAAGTTTACTCTTACACTTTAATAGGTTTTAGAGCATACAATTCTTTAACGTGTGGGTGAATAGGAATCTGTCAAGGAATTATCACTTCAAAGTGAAAACTTAAAGTGCCACTAAGAAATGTGTTCTACCTATGTATTACAGGATTTTATAAATTGAAATCTCTGGGAGAAAAGGAGAAGAAAGCAAAGGCAGCAGTGCGGTGAATCAGTAGCAAACAGGGCTTGAAATACATGTGCATGTGTCTTGTTACATGTGTGTGTCTTGTTCTGGTTATACAGTGGGGAGAGGATACACTGAGTTCTTTTGCTGAAGAAAAGAATGTAAAGCATCTTAACTACTGCATGGTGCAACAATGACTAAGTAATGCAATATTTTATACTTACAGCTGATTTACTCTTTCTGAACTAAGGTGGAAAAGTTTTAGTGTTCTGTTTAAAACTACTTTTTTTTAGATTTGTCTTTTGAACTTGCACCATTGTTATTTCCAGCTTGAGGTAAAAAATAGTTTGGGGGACATTAAGAAGTTTGTTCAGGACTTTAATAATGTATAATAGTGGTGAGGAACAATGAAAAACGAAATAATATTTGTTGGAACAATTCTATCCCTCCTACACAGTCAATAAGGAAAGGAACCTAGGCACAATTTAATGTTATTAGAATCCCTGATCATGCACATATTTAAAGGACTGTAATAAGGTTAACTAGTCACACCCTGAGTACTTGCTTTAACAGAAAATAAGTTTAAAGGATATTAATGAAATATTCTCTGCATTAAAAAATTTGAAGAAAGAGAAACTCTAGGTTCCTAGCATCACTACCTTGGCATAACTACTTTGCAGTCTTGATCCACTGCAGAGATTTCTGCCTTTGGGCTTAGCAGAAGAAATAGATCACACTGACAGTGAGCATCTATCATACTTAATGACAGCAAAGGAAAGACCAGACTACAGAGTCATGAGTTTTTCCTCAAAAATAAACTGGGTCCACAACCCTATTTCCCTCAGTGGCTTACTAGTAATTCTCCTGTTAGTTTGGGCCCCATTCACTAGGGTTGTTTCTCTTAGAAGACCAGTTCTACTATCTTTTCACTTCTCGTATGAATCTGAGGGTTCTGAAAGGGGAAGGAAATTCTCAAAGTTCGATTATTCTGTCTAGTCTGCAAATTTCCCTGAAATATCCATATTAGCTATTTCATCCTTTTTTTGGTAGACATATGCAGGAACTAAAGGAAGTGGAGAGTGGTCTGTGAGGAGGGCACATGTTCAGAGCAATTTACAGAGGCGCTGTGGTATATCAGGGAGGTCTAGTGAGGAAGGTTTCAGCCAGTCTATTCTACACACTCTTTCCCGTGCATTGAGATTTTTCAAAGACAAAAGGCTAAACAAAAGGCCTCCTCCCTGACCTCAAGTCCATGCTCCAGACTCTTCTGTAAGTGCTTATTGATGTTTAAGTGACTTTTTTTTAATATAAAATATAGATTTTACACAGCTTCAAAATGCAGAAATTATTGCAGAAATTTCAGAAATTATTTAGATTGAGGCAGGCAGTTGACATTCAAAATTTAAACCCAACCAGAGTGTCATAGTGTGCTGTAATTATAAGCAAGTGATCACAAGTTCTTTTGAGAAGTATTAGACAAGATTAACAATAAGTGGTGCAACCTGCCCTATCTCTAATAAACAACTGCTCTCAGTTTTTCTGTCCCAGCCATGACACTGACAGCTACATTGTTCTCATGTCATTCTCTGTTCATTTGCAAAGCTTCCCTCGGCAAAGACTCTCATAACGACCAACACAAATCAGAATCAAATCTAAGCAAATGTGCTAATGCACACATCTACAGAAAGGCATCACTGAAACTGAAAGGTCAAATGCTCATTTCAAAGAAACTGGCAGGAAAATGGCTTTCTAAGGATTTCAGGACTTCATAATGGAAGGTTAAACATAAGTTATATAACAGTATGAACAAAAAAAGCTTGAAAGTAATCTGCTCATTTTTGGTGCTAATACAATGTTTAATATGCTTCTAGGCACAGTGCTGCAACCTATATATAGCTATATTCTATATACATGATGCACTATATATGTTATATGCATACATATAAACATATATAAATGTACAGTATGCATGTAGATGTTTTAAATTGTGTTTCTAAATACAAAATGAGGGATTCAAAATGGATGCATCACGAAAAATGGTACCTCATGATAAATAACTGAGTTATTTAGTTCAACCTTGCAGAACATTTGTTTACGGAATTCGGGAAGTTATTGCTTGCACTTGAAAACCTGATCTTGGACTTGGGATTCTGTTTCTAAAAGCAGGAAATTAATGGTTTTTTTTGCTTTTGTTTACTTTCTTTCTATTTCATTCCTTTATTATGGAAAAGTTTTCAGGCCTCAGAATAATCCAAGTCTTCGGAATTTGCAGGAAAATATTCTATGTGTACAGATTCTAAAAAAATGGTAAGAGAGAGGATTACAAGTATTTTCTTTTGAAGCATCTGAAACCAAACATTGTTGGCACAGGATATCAGTCTATCACTAACCTACAGGGGTATCTCAGTATTGCATTGGATTGCTTTGCAGGGAGGGGAAGAGGGGTGGAGATTACTGAAAAATATACCGAAATGCCACAGAATGTCTGACATTTATTTTATCTATCTAATATACTCTATTTTCCTAAGAAGAAATTAGTTTATTTCATATTCAGAAAGAGTTAAACATGCAAAAAAGCATCTTAAATTTAAAGATAACACTTGTCACACCTGTTTTATATATATGTATAATTTAAATTGCATACATAATTTAAATTCAAGATTAATCTCATGAATCCATAGTTCTCCAGAGGATATTAGTTACCCACGTGGGGGCCCCTCAGTGCTAAATTTTGCTTTTTTAGCTACAAGTGAAATGAAGTGTATAGAAAATCTGATATATCTCCAAATCTTCTGAGGGGAGTTTCTGATAGACTTTTCAGACATGTGTAGACTATGAAATTCATGTTTTCTTTTACATGTGTAGATCTCCAGCCATCCCATGTTAAAACATGAAATATTACTTCAGATTTGCTGGGTCCTCCACGTTTTTCACTGCAGAACACTCAGACAGAGTCCTGAATACTGAAGGCTCATAGTGATGTGAAAGATTCATTTTTAGCATGAGATGGCAGAACTATTCCGGAGCTATTCTCATTCTCTCCATTGCTTAACATGAATATCCAAAGTTGTTTCTTGATACTCTACATCCCATATATGTGTGGGGTTTATTTCTCACCAGAGCTGATGAATAAGCATATTCACTTGAATTTTCTTGTACAATTAAGTGCATGCTGTACAGTGATATGTCTCTTTTCCTCATCGGCACACTTTCCCCTTCTCTTCTATATCTAGTACTACTGGATTTTATTTTGCTTACCTTATTCAGCTCTCACAATTTAAACTCTCTCAGTTTAAACTCTATTTAAATTGATGATCCACCTAGACCTATTACTACAGTATACAAAGCAGATCATTATTAATCCATTGTAGAGTCAATTAACATTGACATCTAATAACGTCTATATGTAGTAATTGTACTTTCATTATATCCTATGGGACACATATGCCCAGTTTGCAGAGCATGCATAATAGCTCTGCTGAAGGAAAAGTAATTGTTGCTTTTATATATATAATTTTTTTTAAATCAAAGTTTAGAACAATTGGAAACAAATTATTGCTTTCACTTTTTAGGCACTGATAACAGGTTTCAAAGAGTTTGATTTAGATGATAAATTTCACAAAGCTGAAACTGTGAAGGCTAAAACTCACAGCAATCTACTTTTCACTTTACTTATTGTTGACCATAATTGATTTTGATTTTGGATTTTACAGCAGCATGAGCCATAACTGACCCTATAAATCCTTCAGACCATCTGGAATATTCTCTTTTGATCTTTGACAGTAATTTCCGTGTCCAAAATCTTTTACACCTGCAGAACCAGCAATTGGTTATGACAGAGATGTTCAATCCTTTCTCATAGCAACTGTTTTTGAAGTCTCTCCTAGTTTAGTTGTAAGTCAAACAGATTACATGGTAGGTGCATAAGATCCTGCTTTCCTGATCTAGTCTTGCAATGGCTTTCTTTTGGGCACCCAGGTTTCCTCTCCAGTGAACAGGGTGAATATGGAGAAAGCTGTGCACTTGGATCCTGCCATTATATGGAAGAAGGGTGCTGGGGACAGGAGCCAGAAAAAGCATTCATGGAACCTGAACTTTACAAACAGCCACAGTCACCTGCTATGTCTTTATACCCTTTTGTTTATTTGTTTGAGAAATGTAGCAGTTCATACACAGTTCTGTTTCATAACTATCAGTGGATAGGTAAAACAAACAATTTCCTTCAGAAGGGGATTTTTCATTTAAATGCTTATTGGTGAGAATTTGTGAAACCTCACTGCTCAGTTCTGGAAGTTTAGTCAGTGACAATTGCCAATTTTATGTAAAATACGTGATAGCCTCGTACCTCCACCCATATTTTAAGTCTATTCTGCTAAGCATTTCATAAATACCTAAGAGATCACTATTCCTAGACTGCTTACAAAAAAAACCCATCACAGCAGACAGATGAATATATACAGATCAGACTCCTAAGTGCCTTGGAAGTCGTGAATGCTTTTCTTTAACCACTTAAGATTCTTCCTTAGCAAAGTTGTGATCTTATGGCCCATTCTTTAGCAGAGAAAAAATATCAACTCTGCAAGGCTGTTTCTCCTTTTTTGTTTATAATACACAGATGTTTTTACTTAGTAAGATCCAACCTTGGGAACTGCAGAGGCAGGAGACAGATTTTGGAAATGAACTTTGGGCTGCCTGTCTTATTACCTGGTGGCAATTACTGGAGACCCTCCCCTGTGAAGTAGCCACCAGCAAGAGAGTCACTGTCTCACAGCTCTCAATACTGGAGGCTTCCAGCCACAGCACCAGTAACAGCCTGACTTTCTGTTTTGGATTAGCTGAGCACTATGATATCTGGTGGTCGAACCCTAAATCCTTCCTGGATCTAGTTTTTAGTCTCACTGAATTCAAATGTCCTGACTATAAAATACGGATAATACCTTA
This sequence comes from Apteryx mantelli, assembly GCF_036417845.1. Lineage (NCBI taxonomy): Eukaryota > Metazoa > Chordata > Aves > Apterygiformes > Apterygidae > Apteryx > Apteryx mantelli. The sequence continues at coordinate 91,293,811 of NC_089980.1, forward strand.
TTTTCCATAAATCTTCCATTTTCCCTTGTTTATTAAAACAGGAAGAGACAACTAGTTCCCTTTGAAAGAATTTATATTTCTTCTGGACAGTTTCTGTACATTGGAGATGTGATGTTATTTGGGGACTGTCTTGTTACTATAACATAAATAATAATAATAAAAAAATTATTCCCCAAACAGCTATCATATACTTTTGCCTTAAATTATTTCTGAACTCAGACAAAAGGCTGTGTAAATTGTAAATACACAAAACACAGTGTAGATACAAAGATCTCTGAGGGCAAGATTCGTAATAATCTCTCAGGACCTGCAGGACATGATTGATAGAAGGGATGGAGGTAATGGTTTTAAAACAAAGTCTCTCTTGCTTTCTCTTTTGATTTTTGTAGGACACTATTTTTTCTCCCTTCTCTGTAGGGTTTGTTTTAGCAAACAATTTCAAAATTCTGAGTATGGAAGCCAGTCAGACAGTACAGTGATCTACATGTTTGATGTATGGCAATCAAGAAAAAAATAAGATGCATCTGCATAGTCTGATATGATAATAAAATATAATGCAGGAAAATTTGCCTCCCATATTGCTACTGTGAAATAGTATTAACATAAAATATGTTACATTCACACATAATTTAGCAGAATAGTCAGGTTAACTACATAAATTATCTTCTGATTTCCTTTATCACCAACTACAACTAATGAAGCTATTTAAAAAAAAAAAAGTATTAGGGGAAAGCAAGAATGAAAGAATGAACAAATGAACAGAAGAAAGGAAGGAAGCAAGCAAAAGAAGGAAGGAAGGAAGGAAAAGAACAGAATAAAAAACAAAATTAGGGGTGATGATTAATTATCTTAAACTTTTTTAGTTTCAGACAGTTCACCTTTTCTACTTTCTTCAACCAAATGAAAGAACTTACATTATAAAAATGAAAAAAAATACAATCAGATGTATATAAAAAAGAATAACAAGTCATAAGACTTCTCATAAAAAATTAAATACTAATGATATTATTCTTCTCATATGCAGACAGCAGAGTCCTCTCCCTGCATGTGACATTGACATTTCCTTTTGTTTGTGGGGTACTTGTTCTCAATAAAATAACTGATTTGCAGTACTTATAACATTAAACTTTGATGTAATTGGATAACCTTTTATCCAGAATTAGACTATAACAAGAAGAGTACTGTGCATGTTTTAAATGGCACATGTTCCTCATAAAGTGTAGTCCGTCATTACACAGTACATAGCAGAGAATATGGTTAACGTAAAGAAATTGCCCTGTTTTCTCTGGGATCACTTCTGTAGCTGCAGACATGAAGAAAGAAGAAAACTTGTTTTTCCTGAAGACTTTAATACTTACATTTCACTTTCTATGAAGCTAGGTTAGGGGCAATGTCCCTATGTCTGAGAACAGTAAAGGTGGGTGACATACTTTATCTTTTCATATTCACCTTTGTGAGCTACAGAGAAATTCAATATGTTCTTCATTTCCTATTCTAATTATTCCTAGAAGCTATTAACTTTTTCTTTTTGTTGCTCCAGAAGCAACTGCATTTCTGAGGCTGACAAAGTCATTTCTCTTTGCCCCAAGTGCATACAGACATACTGGTATACACAAGCACTGCAGAATCATTAGCAAGGTTCTCTCTCTTCCATTAAAGAGATTTTTTGTATGTTTTTATAACGGATACTGAAGGAACTCTGTTCAAAAAAGTTTGAGACAACTTCATTAGAGTGTAGGGGGAGAAATGCAGTAACAGAGGAAAACATAGTCTAAACAAAAGGCTGGAAGCTGCAGTTAGATAAATTTAAATCTGCAACTATGAAATTATTTTTAACAGCAAGGGTGATTAATTAATGGGGCAAAAGATGCAGACCTAGCAGCAGCACTGGTGGACAGGCTGATCCAGAATTAGGAGATCAAGAGAGCCTTAAAGAGCAACACTGGCTTCTCCCCAGTCTCATGAACTATGTGAAGAGTCATTCACAGTGATATTAAGTGAAGCTTCACTGGGGCGAAGCTACAGCCCCTTTAGTGTCCTTCCCAAGGAACCTGAAGGACAAAGGGTAATGGCAGATTTTTTAACTTTTACTGCCTTTCAGTCAAAAGTAATGCCCTTTCCAAAAATATGCTTGAACTCACTATTTGGGCCTGATGGGATGCACCCACGAGTGCTGAGGGAGCTGGCGGATGTTATCGCTAGGCCACTCTCCATCATCTTTGAAAGGTCATGGAGAACAGGAGAGGTGCCTGAAGACTGGAAGAAAGCCAATGTCACCGCAGTCTTCAAAAAAGGCAAGAAGGAGGACCTGGGAAACTACAGGCCAGTCAGCCTCACCTGCATCCCTGGAAAGGTGATGGAGCAGCTCATCCTGGAGGCCATCTCCAAGCATGTGGAGGACAAGAAGGTGATCAGGAGTAGTCAGCATGGCTTCACCAAGGGGAAATCATGCTTAACCAATCTGATAGCCTTCTATGATGGAATGACAGGCTGGGTAGGTGAGGGGAGAGCAGTGGATGTTGTCTACCTTGACTTCAGCAAGGCTTTTGACACTGTCTCCCATAACATCCTCATAGACAAGCTCAGGAAGTGTGGGCTAGATGAGTGGACAGTGAGGTGGATTGAGAACTGGCTGAATGGCAGAGCTCAGAGAGTTGTGATCAGCGGTGCAGAGTCTAGCTGGAGGCCTGTAGCTAGCGGTGTCCCCCAGGGGTCAGTACTGGGTCCAATCTTGTTCAACTTCTTCATCAATGACCTGGATGAAGGGACAGAGTGCACCCTCAGCAAGTTTGCCGATGATACAAAACTGGGAGGAGTGGCCGATACCCCAGAGGGCTGTGCTGCCATTCAGAGAGACCTGGACAGGCTGGAGAGGTGGGTGGAGAGGAACCTCATGAAGTTCAACAAAGGCAAGTGCAGGGTCCTGCACCTGGGGAGGAATAACCCCCTGCACCAGTACAGGTTGGGGGCTGACCTGCTGGAAAGCACCTCTGCGAGGAAGGACCTGGGAGTGCTGGTGGACACCAAGTTAAGCATGAGTCAGCAATGTGCCCTTGTGGCCAAGAAAGCCAGTGGCATCCTGGGCTGCATCAGGAAGAGCATTGCCAGCAGATCAAGCGAAGTAATCCTCTCCCTCTACTCAGCCCTGGTGAGGCCACACCCAGAGTGCTGGGTCCAGTGCTGGGCTCCCCAATACAAGAGAGACATGGAGCTACTGTAGAGAGCCCAGCAAAGGGCTACAAAGATGATTAAGGGACTGCAGCATCTCTCTTATGAGGAAAGACTGAGAGAGCTGGGCCCATTCAGTGTGGAGAAAAGACTGAGGAGGAATCTTATCAATGTGTACAAGTATCTGAAGGGAGGGTGTCAAGAGGATGGAGCCAGACTCTTTTCAGTGGTGCCCAGCGACAGGACGCGAGTCAACGGGCACAAACTGAAACACAGACAATTCCATCTGAACATGAGGAAAAACTTCTTCACTGTGAGGGTGACAGAGCACTGGCACAGGTTGCCCAGAGAGGTTGCGGAGTCTCCATCCTTGGAGATATTCAAAAACCATCTGGACACATTCCTGAGCAACATGCTTTAGGTATCCCTGCTTGAGCAGGGGTGTTGGACTAGATGATCTCCAGAGGTCTCTTCCAACCTCAACCATTCTCTGATTCTGTGATACTTCTTCAAACAGACAAATGAGCCCAGGTGGTGAGGTGTGTGGATCTGGAGCAGGATGCCTTCTTATCGAGTCCCAGAAGCATTGCACTGTCAGGAGCTACATGTATAATGAGGTATACACTGGTTCAGATACATGATTTCAGCTAGCTGTAAGGGTCAATATAACAGAAACTGGATGATATTAAAAAGCCAGCTAAATGTCCCAATGTCCACACCAGATGTTCTAAGGAGTTTTGGCCTTAAAATCTGAAAATATAAATACTCAGTTCTCTGTCAGGGAGTAAATGGAAGTAGGACTAGGCTCTGAATGTGGCTGCATTATAAACTGCCTCATTTCTAAAGTGAACAGATGTTTAATTTGTATTAACATTATTTTAGCTATTAAACCACAGAAGCATGATCTCATTCTCCAAGGACCCTCACTCTCTGTGCACTGAAGTAGTCCTCTTCGGTCTATATTTACGCAAAAAACAATGGCCTTTACTGAGTATCAGTGCCACTTATTAACTACGAACAGTATCCGAAGCAAGGTCATATTCTTTAGTATGACTTCAAGAGAAAACATCTTCTGATGTTTTTGAGGATTCTATAGCCTTCATAATATTTTGGACTATGAGGATATCTGATAAAACTGTTGACTTAAATAACATGGATTATCAGAATATAAAGTAAACTCATATTTACCCTGGAATTTTAATTTTTTACAAAACATTAGAATTTTCTTCTTATATTAAAGGAAACACGCAACATGTTTTATTAATAAAAAAAAATTCCTCCCTTATATATTACAAGAAGACCACTTGCTTTAAACTTTGGCACATTTTTGTTCCAATCATAAACCTAATTTCACCCTTGCATAGGAGGAATAGAATAGTATCTGCTCTCTCTGAAAGAGATGAGACAGTATCTCCAAACTGACCTTCAATGGTGATTTCAGAGCACTGAACTAGGAGAGACATGGTACAGCTGCACAGAATTGGAGTACAAATGTTAAAGATGGATTCTACAGTTCTTAAAATGAAAATCGTTAAAGAGGATCTCCCATAGGTGATCATATACCAAAGAGGATTGCTTCTGGCAATGTCCCTGAGTTAAAGTATGCACATTTAGCATGCTATTAAACAGTCTTAAGGTTATGACGAATACAAACTCTATACGACTGTGAAGTACACTATTTATGACTGATGTACCAAAGCATGATGTTTATGTTATTGCTTCATTAATGTTGCATTTTCCATTCACAACAGACTACATTAATCATAGATACATTCAAAAGCAATATTTGGCTATTCTTTTTTTTGTGATAGTAGCAATGCTTTTCATCTTCAACAAGTACAATACTCCCAGGAGAGAGCTGCATTCTAGAAATCTAGGCTGGGCTACTATATTTAGGAGTATTTTTATTATCACATAATAACACAGGTGCTTCTGGCTCAGTGTGCTATCTTGATGAATTCTGTGACTTTTACGCACATTAACGATCATTTTTCTCCTTGAGTCATATATATAATCTCTTCATATTTATAAGCAAGGGTTTGCAGTAAATTATACAATTATAGAATTGGTATCAGAATCTATCTCTTCCCACCATCAGTATTCTGGAATCCTAATTTTTATCAGGCTTTCAGATCTTTCAGATTACAAGGTAAACTTGACTTATTGGATTACTTCTAAGCCAACAGCATGTTGCCTTGCTAAGACTGCACTCAGCTTTAAACAATGGCTGAACAACTACCCCATGACAGTAGCAGCTGACAAGTAGCACTGAAATGCTTAGGAAGTGGAAATGAGACATTAAACAGCAAAGTTGCTAGCTCATGGTAATGGTTTCTTTAATGTTTTATCTGGATGTGTTTAGCAATCTGGGTGCTGCAGAACTGAGATTTGCACATTGTAAGAGTTAATCTGCTGAAGCTGCCAAGGCTTCTGACCACAGTCTGATTTTATTACCTCTACCCTTACTCTGTTTTTTTCATTTCTAATGGAAATTATTTTACTATTTCATGTATGATGTTATCTTACAGTCACATATGATTTGCTTTTCTTTCACGGTTACTGTAGTGAGTATGCCTCCAGATGATCTAGTGAGGAGTCAGTGACTGGCAGAGTACGTGATAACAGGCCCAGCGTGTGAAACTACACACTGACTAAATTCCCATAAGGGCCAGGCACGCATATTCCAAGGTTAGCACAGCTGAGATAAGGAAATAGTTGCAGTAGATTTAAGGGGCCCTTAGAATGCAACAAGGGACTCCCGCCTGGGCATCTGACCTGTGCATCCAGCAGCCTCCCACCAGCGACTCCTCTGCGTGGCTCCCGGGGCTCCCCGTGCAGCTTGGAGTGAAAGTCCTTTATTAAAACTATCCTGTTTAATCCCTGACAAACTTTGAGTGTCTCTCTTCACCCTCTCTTGCCTGTCTTGTGGTCACAGTAACATATTTTGACAAATATATTCCCTACTTTGAGTAATTTTGAATATGGATTACATATATGTGTGACAAATACATCTGAAGCAGTATCAATTCTTGATAACAATTACATCCTCTAGAAAGAGTTTGCTCTTAAACAAAAATATTCATCCTGTGCCTACTTATACAGGGCCCTCAAGAACACATCTGCATACACCTTGCAAAGTCATATCTTGTCCTTGTGCAAGCAAACATAAACTATTGATGTTCTTTGGATTTAGAGTCACTGGATAAACTCGCAACCCAGTTCATGTCATTCACATTCATGAATTGCTGTTAATGGTTTGGAGGAAAAAATACATATACATTTTTCTGAAACATCAGTGAAGTGGAAGTGCATGCTAAAAGTAGGGGACTAACACATTTCTCCTTTATTGTGATGGAAGTAGCAACACCAAATCATCTGCATACCATCTCAGCCTCAAAGAGCTGCTTACAAAGTTGGCATTTTTATTATTGTTTTTAAGAAAGGATTTTGAAGCTATTAAAGAGTCATTTGATGGTGTAACTTGAGTATGCATTTCTGTGTAAGAGTCTTTAGGTATAAAATGCTTATCAAATGATCCTGACACGGCTGAGTGAATTAAAGATATACATAATACTTAGGAAAAAATCCAGGTTGTTTAATTAGATCCAAACTGTAAAGCCAGGATTTGACAGAATCAGTCATAGCTGCCCAAGAGAAAATGACATTGCAAATACAACTCTTAATGGACCCTCAAAATGGCTAAAAATAGGCATCTGCACTCTAACAATAGATTAAAGCTAATGTAAAAGCACTGTTAGAATTTCGTGTTTTCTCTTTCAAAATCAGTTTCTAAAGTGTTGCCTGTAATAATTCTAAAATCAGGTGAAATCCTTTCCTCTTCCCCCTGAAGTCTATGTCAAACTCTGACTCAATTGATTCACCAGCTTTGTTAGAAAAAAAAAAAGAGAGAGAATCTGTTTGAATTGCATTGTATGTATATCATCCAAGGTTATTCTTCACTCTATAGCACCAATCTTGCAATATTATATATTTCTATACATATACATACACACACATAATATAATAATAAAAATAAAGAAATGAGGATTATGGATACATTGCAAAAGACCAGTTTGCTAGAGCATGAGTCACATCACCTGATTAAAACACCTCTAAGAAGATGAGATAAAGCCTGTTACAGAAGTGCCTACTTCTCAAAAAATGAATGCTACAATTTGTATTCAGTTTTATGTCTTTAGAAGAGAGATAACACTATCACCTTTTCACATATAGATATAGTTGTGATGGCAACTTAAAGAATTGAACTTATTCAGGTACACCTCTGGCAGTTCTGAATAAGTATTTATGGTAAACAGCTATGTGTGTAAAGATGACTTCCATAAACGTATTGAACATATTGTTTTCCTAACTAGCACTTTTCTCAATTAATCTAGCCCAAATGATTCAGAAATCTGCTATTATGATAATCAAAATTTGATCTTAACCTGCATTTTGATGACTGGTACTTTTTATTCTGTTTGTTTTTTCTTTTCTTTTTTAAATATGGGCCCATTATCAGTATTTCCATGGAATAAAGTTGCACAAGCAGTGCTGAAAACAAACTAAACCTAATCCTAAAAACCTTTTATTCTAATGTATTTACTACAAGAGAAAGTTGATACAAATGAAAATAAAAAAGCAAAAAGCAGCATGCTATTTCTTAGAAAGGGAAAGGTGTGAATATACAAATATATGTATATATATACTCACATACAAATACACATTTACGTTGTAATAGACAATATCATTTTTGTAGCCACTGAGCCCCCAGACTTTTACCTGGTAAATTGCTACTGAAAGATCACTTTCTTCATCAACTGCTCCCTTCCAATGCATAATGAAAACACAGAAAAACACCTTGCTGCCTAAGGTTCACAATTTGGTCATTATGATGAATCAAATAATGTTTACAAATCAAATAATCTTTAAACGGTTTCCAATAGCGTGTTTACTGTTTCCAGTAGCCTTTAATTACATTGATTTAAATAATAGTAGGCCAGTATCTGTATACCTGAATTCAAATAGCAAAGTTCTGTGTAATCTACACATCCAGATGATTTTAGTCAAAACAAACCAGCTAATTTCTGTGATGTATGCTATTTTCCATTGTTTTTAATAAGTAATACATTCAGTGTAATATGAAATCATATTTCTTCTTTGTTAATAGTTGATCTATATCTCAATGAAGACAAGGTCTACTGTAAACTGAGGAAAAACGGTAGAAAAAAAAGGTGAAATTGGAACGTTAAGTTTCTGGCAGACATATCATGTTTTGTCAGAAAAACAATATTTAGTCATCAATTTTCCCACTAATTAAACCAAAAAGGTGTAATTTGTTCATTAACTATATGCCAAGTGGAAAGGTACCTGATTCAATTGTGTTATATTACCTTCAAGCCTTTAGTGAATTTCCTGAACCTTACAGAATTATTTCAGGTTCACAACTGAAAAACAAAGGCTCATGAAAGATTACTAAATGGTGCTTAAACCATGCATATGAGTAATCAGATAGAAAGTAAAGTGGAATTATTTTCTTGAAAAGTTTTAATATTTGTTATATTCAAAATTTTAAATTATCTACTCCTGCATGTTATCATAATGCAGTGCACATTTTTTTCTCATACCTTTCTAATAAGTCTCTTGATTCTCCTCCTTCCACTTCTGATCTGTCTCACAGGCTTAGAGGCCAAATGCAGGGTCCACATTTGTCCCAACAGTCAATAAAAATATTGTCCAAAAATTAGACATCCTGTGTTGTAGATGTGAAATTTTTTTTAATCTCATTCTGCAGTGAGCTACACAGAACTCTCACTGAGAAAAAAGGGGAGCTCTTCAAGGGGAATAACACCAGAAATAGATCTCTAAGTAGGAGGTTAGGTGAGTACAAAATGAAATAAAGTCTTCTCAAGCCAAAGAAAAGGGGCAACTAGGAAAATCTAGGTTTTAGTTCAATTGTGTTTTGTGTTTTTTTAGCACCCACTTCCTATGAGGAATGAAGTAACTAAACTGGTAATATTTAGATCTCTATCTCTAAAAGTATTAAAATACGCCTGAGCAGAGACGCCGCGGTCTCCCCTACCCGGCCGCAGTGTCAGCACTGCCGCCGGGGTTTTGGCAGCGGTGTTGGAGCCGGCTGGAACCGGCCACGACCGGCCCAGGGCAGCGTGCGGCGCCTTGGGCACAGCGGCCGGCAGCCCCCGCCGCCCAAACCCGGCCCGCTGTACCCAGTGCTTCTTTCTGGAGGATTTTCTTTCTGGAAATACTTTTCTTATATTCTGGAAGTGAGAGAATAAGGGAGACATTTGTAATCTCTGTGAGCGCCTGGCCTTGGGAGCCCCCACAGGAGCATCTTCAGGGGGAGATGCCTTTCTCCCCTCTCTTTCTTCTTTTTCATCTCCCCTGTCCCAGCTGTAATGGAAATGTTCATATTGCAAAAATAACACTAGAAGTTTTCTGAGTCACCACAATGTTTTTTAATGTGACATCGGTGATGTTTGAATTTGAGCACAGTCAGTCTGATTGATAAGCTTGCTTAAGTTAAAAACCCCGAACCGGAGACTTTTGCGTGTGCCTGACAGCTAGGTTAGTAGCACCATGAATGGTCCATCTTTTTGATACACAAAGCAAAAGTAACCTTGAGTAGGGCTGGATTTGGCTGTCCTTTATATAACTTAATTTGCAGCTGTTGCTTCCAGGGTGCAGTAAGGTCCGAAAGAGGAGCTTTACTGAATCTGGGTCATTGGACACATTTATTATCAATTATATTTGGTGTAGCCTTCCAGAAGTCATTTTATGCCATTTCTAGAAATGGAAGGAAAAAAACAAAAACAAACCATAAGTCACATTTCAAGGGAATGCTATTAGTCTTTTTTGAAGACCAGAATATTCCAATGGAAAATTTTGGCCAAAGAAATATTTTTGAGAGTTCAAGAATTTGTAAACAGTGTCGGAATATTCTGCATGTTCTCTAAGGTTTACTATTTAAGTTACAGCTGAATTTTGCTAAAACCTTTACCTATTACCTTTTATACCATGATATCCACAACAAGTTTAAATGTGTTTTTAATATACTTGTTTTAACCTACTAATATGACCCATTTTTAATATTTGTTTTTTAAATATTTATTTTTAAAATAGTGACTGAAAAGGATCTTTGTATCTAAGTATTTAGTTTCATTTATTAACTGAAACAAAAACCCAGAAACATAAAAATAGAATAGAATAAGAGAATACTGTGTTGAACTTTTAACAAATATATATATATATAAAAACTACAAATCTTTTTAGATATTTTTTCTTAAATAAAATCTCTTTCTAAAAAAAATTCTTTCAAAAATACCAGACAGTTTATATTGATATTATTATTTAGTATCTGACATTATTTTTCCTTGTATCTAACCATTCCACTGTAAAATACCCGGAAATAAATATTCTTGTAACTGATTACACCATCCAAATATTCTAAGGGCATGTTTTTTTTACTACATTATGGAAAATATTATGCAAATTTAGAGTGTTAGAGCTAAGCTGGGATATGACTTGCAGTAAATATGAGCTATTGCTGTTCTAAGACCAGTTCCTGCAAATTACTGAGGTCTGAGACAAAGCACTTTTAGCTACAACTAGGCAGTATTAGCTGAGGGCTTGACATGGCTGATTAATATAGGCACTTGTCCTGGGAGATTATGTCAAGCATAGTTATTTGTATAGCTATTTGTGGAGTTAAAGGAGGGCTGAGGTAACAGGTTCAAAACAAAGTATCTTCGTGCAAGAACATCTCCTGAGTATGCTTCAGGACCTTTTCATTATCTACTGGATAGAAAGACTAAAGAATTTGTGTGTCTAAAGTCAGAAAGCTGTATCAAACAATAACTTACTTTAAAAGACATTTGTTTCAACTATCTGAAAGATATTTTTTATTCTAGATGTTTTGCACCATGTTAGACAGACAGAGAGAGCTCTGTAGAAAAACAGAGGAGAGTGATATCTGGAGGAAATTTAATATTATGTCATCCCTGATTACTAGCATACACCAAGATTCATTCCTGGTTCATGGCAGCAGAATCTCAAGTTGTAACAAATTCTAGGAGACAAAAAAGAACATCCCACCAAGTAACTTTTGCTACCCAACTACCTAAAAAAAACCCAAAAACAAAAAAAAGAGAGTGATCTGTGAGATATGGTAATTCAATACACTTATGCAACAGACTGCTCAAAGTAGATACTGCCGAACTTCCAGAATGTCTATGTTACTTATGTCCAAGGTATAACAACCATATTGATCTCATGAGGTAATCACTTCTTTGCTTTGTAAAGTCAGTGAGTTTGAATCAGGCACAGATGGTGTGTGTGAGCACATGTGCAGAAAGGGTACCTTTATACTGAACTAATAAGCCAGCTCAAATAAATATCAAACAGAGAAATATCCTATAGCACTTTGCTTAGGTTAATTAGCTTTTCTAAAAAGAGATTATTTTAGTGCAGAACAAGTGCAGAATGTGTCTTTGTTGATTCCAGTACCTGAGCTGATTTAATACACGAGCAGGGCACAATTTATGCCACATAGACGTATCCTAAGAGGCAAAATTCTACCTCTGTCTACATGGAGTTGTGAGGAATAACAACAAACATTAAAACAAACTCATAAAGCATTTTTATCAGGTTGTATTTCTTTTTCTTTAATTGTAGTAGTTTTCATTATGTGTTTAATACTATGCGGGAATTAAAAATCTACTGTCAGAGAACCAGCTTCGCCTACATGGAAGCCAGTGAGAGGTGCAAAATTGAACTGAATACTATTACTGCTGCTATTTAATGATTTTAGGCTATATACAATCAATCATTTGCACTGGTGTTACCCACAGAACAAAGACAAGATGCAAACTGAGCAATGAGAAGTTGCATTAGTCAAAGGTTTGACCATATTTCCTTTTAGAATAATATATTTCTAGGTGCAAGAAGTATTCATATTTTCAAAATACTAAACTCTACTACCTTCATATGGATTAATGCTTTGTGAAAGGAAATTAATGGCTGTAGGAAGTAACAGATATGTGAGTGATGATGGAAGTATCCAGTTCCAGAGGAATAGCAATACAGTTTATAATTTTGAATGCCAGTGGTCTAGGACCACATTTAGTCTAGAATAAAATACTAACTTTCTTCATTTACCTCTAGCACTTTAACTTAAAATTGAAGACAGCATTTTCCAAAGATAAACATTTTGTCCAATGCTTCATTGAGATAAAATTTGAAAACAAACAATGTCAGTCTCCTGCCTTTCAGATGATTAAAAGAGCTCATATCATAACCACAGAAGCAAAGGTTGTTTTTTAAAGGAAGAAGAGGGGATTTTATTTTGTTGCTTTTTTCAAAAAAAAAAAAAAGACTAAAGAATTCAAACTCACTCTTTTCTTGCAGTTAAAGCCCACCTTAAAATGATATGGGGAGGAAAAGAAACTGCCAGAAATAAACAGGATTGAGAATTGTGAAATTGTTTCTGCCTCAAAACTTTTTGAAAAAAATAAGCAGAGTAAACTCTTTTTTTTTTTTTTTCAGAAGATAACTGTCCACTTAATATTTTAAAGACTTACTCAAGTGATGGGTCACTGCTTTTACTAGGCATTCTGCCAGTTTGGGGATACATGCGTCCAGTCAGTCTTCCTAATCAACTCTCCAGCCCCCTCAGTGGTTCATAACTAACTTAGCCATCTGTTACTGCTGGCTGAAAAATCCCAGAGTGGCTAATCTTCCAGTCTAATCACTATTTGGGAAAGAAGAAAAAAAAAAACAAAACCAAACCTCTCTTTCTTTTCCCCTCAAATGTATGTTAGCTGCATCTTAGCTTTTGCCAGTACTGTAAGAGCTTTGGTCTGTATTTTGCAGTAAGCCTCATAACCCTGTCACCTCAGCTGAATGTTGCAATGCTGATTTTTTGTTTTATTGGGATTTTTTTTCCTTCACATTAAAATAATGAATTGCCTATGTTGTGCCATTTATTCAAGATCATCTTTTCTTGGGATTTGTAGGTGAATATATAGGAGAGAATGCAACCTTCCAGTATTTTTTCTTTTAACAAGAAGAGTGTTTGCTACTTACCTAAAATATTAATGAATGTTGACAGTATAATTCAGAAAAAAAAGCTATTGGCAATAATGAAGTTTTCTGTTATTCTTTAATCCAATACACACTACAGCCTTTTATTTCAAAGCAATATTTAAATATATTTTAAAAATACTAGGAATTTGTAAGGAAATTTCAATGAGCGCTAGTATTAAGACTTTTATGCACATGTCCCACATGTATTTTACTTTAGAAATTGAAACTGTATATATATATATGTGTGTGTGTGTGTGTGTGTGTGTGTATAATATATACATGCAGAACTACAGCATGTGTAAAAGCTTGCTATGCCTTTGGATTTTAAGTGCCACTTAAAAAGATAGATCTGTTCTGGATCCTTTGCTTAGACTACCAATTAGAGTGCTGATTTGTATCAGATGAGAGCATGATTTTGCACTGTATTAAGTGTCCCACAGGAAATGAACTGAGCTCATCAGTTCTATTCAGAGACCAGCCATTAGACAGATGGCAAAAACTTTTGGTATAACAACTTTCCACTGACCTGTGTTGGATTCAAATGAGGAAATTTAGGGGAAAATATTCAGGAGACCACTGCAAAAATAACATTTCAAGTATTTACTGCAGTTCTGAAGAGCTGATTGTCTCAGTTGCATTCAGACTCCTTATTTCATATTTCTGAAAATGTTTATCAGTATATTTTTTCTGGGCATGATCCCCTTCTTTTCATACCAAAACTTAAATTTGTATGCCAGAAAGGACAGACATACATAAACAAGTGTATGTGTTACTCATCCATTGTTTCTTAGAATTCTGCTGCTGAAAATGTTTTAATTGTTCTTCTGGGGAAAACAAGCTATACCTATTACGAGTTCCTATATGAACAGACACTCATAGACCTTGGGAGGAGGTGTATGTAAGTCCCTCTGCATTTAGGACTCACATAAGCCCAAACAGTACACCCACAGAGGAAAGTTAGGGGGCATTAAATAGAGAAAAAGTAATATAAAAAGGAGGAAGGTATTTTCCTGGCAAATTTTACCCCTTCAGAACCCAGAAGGGGCAGTTCTCAACAAGCTGTCTATTCCATTATCCTTAAATGTGTTTTGGATTGGTGATATTTAAGGTGCACGTAGGTGTATGCTGGGCTATAGTCTTGGCACACTGTATACGAACCCATGCAATGCAGGTAGAGACTTCCTTGCTTCCTTTGGTTGCCCGTAGGATAATGCATCTTATGAGGACTAGTAATAAATCTGAGTTTCACCTGTAATTGTTGGAATCATTACTGCATAGATCCCATCACTGTGAAGGAACATATGGATTTTATGAGACAAGTAAGTATATTGCAGTGAAATGTTTTTCTATCTTCAAAAATTTGTAAAAATTGGCAAGGAGAAAAAAGACAAGTGTTTTCACATAACCCAAATAAAGTATAAAAATCAGATCTGAGCACAACAGCTAATGGAAGTTTTAAATGGAACCTTTGACCTTAATGTACGTGACTTAAAACCACATAACGTACTTTGAATGTCATTGGATGGCAACTCTGTAATAACAGTGGGTTTTCCTTTTGTTAGTTGCATGTTTTGAAATCACGCATGTTCATTTATGTTAGAAAAATCATCTATATTAAGCAAAAGAGATTCAAAGATAATACCAATAACACAAGAATAAATACTTTGTAACTTTTTTACTGAAATAGTATGTTCTTCAAGTTTGATCTAGTGCCAAGAATGTCATAAAGTTGCAGATGTCTGTTTTCATGAGATTAGTAAAAGGAGAGCTGTTTAGAAAAAAAAAATCAGCTTTTTTGTCTGGAAAGAGATTGCACTCTCAAAACTACATCAAAGTTTAATGTAGCAAACATCTTAATTGGGTTATTTTAAACTGCATGGATAAAAAATTGATGTCATTAAAATCAGTGCTTGCGTTTCCCTTTTCTGTTTTTTCCCTAAAAATGCAATCCTGTATCAAAACATTTTTCTTCATAGTTACATATTTTTTATTTCAGTTGTGTTTCGGGAGAATTCAATGACTTCAGCGAACAACAAAGAACAATATTACAGAATTACCAAGATTATAGGCAAGATGAAATCATGTTATCATTGGCCTTTAAACCAGTGAAGGCTTCCATAGGTCTTACAAGGGCAGCAGGCACCTGTGAGATTCATGAAGATGTACCTTGAAGGTCATGAGGGAAGTTGTGTACTTTGCTGTTCTTCAAAGAAATTACCAGAGGCTGGGTGTCATCTGGCAGTATTTGTTAAAAGCTGAGACTGTCAGTCCCTTTCTGCTGCCATGTAAGTGAATGAAGTATATTCCATCCCACCTAATTAGCCTGTGGTCAGTGACAGAGTGGGGAAAAATTCAGAAACCAATATTTTCTGAGAGAGAGACAGAAATCAAAAGTAAGAATTTATTCAAACTGAAGAACACAGAAATATAGTGGGTGGGAGTTTGTGCAAGTATGCAACAATTTTGATGATACTTCTGTGTCATCAAATGTTTTGTCTGAGAAAAGAAAATAATTGAAAAGATGGCTGTCCAAAAACAGCCTGGGTGGTGCAAAAATTGTTAAATTTTACTGGGAAAGCTTTCACATTAAAATTCCTTTTTGAGATCAGGGCTTTGCTCTTCAATGAGAACTTAAATATGTCACAAAAATGAAAGACAATAGTTTAATTTTCATTTCTTACAGCAAAAAATAAAATCTTAGCAGCAGCAGCTGTAGATGGATTTTACTGCTTTGAAACAGATCTATTGCTCAATAAGAGATAAAAATAGTGACAAACTCTTTATGTAGGCTCTCAGTCTTTTTTATCACAAAATATGGAAGAAAATAGAAATATATGGAATCTGAGTTTTGTTTAAAAATGATTAATAGTACAATGTAAAGTAGGTATGATTTTCTCTACCAGTGAGAAATTGACCTAGTACAAATAAAAATCTGTTGTTATGCAGCAAATGGATTTGATATATAGTAGATAATGGTTTTGCATATTGCCATCAACCTAAGTGTAGTATTACTTCAATACTACCAGTGAATTTTTAACAGCAACATCTGTTTGTGAGAGTTTCCATGTTGCAACTCTGAAAAAAGTGAATGCAGTAGCAATGTTTTGTAATGAGAAAACTAGTTGTGCAACAAAATGGTAAATTAGTGTTTCTGTTGTGAGTTGCCAAATTTGTGACTTGTCTTCAGGTTTTATTTAATATTATTAAATAAATTCAATTTTTATATTTGGAAGTTGTATGGGGAACAGAAGTGATACCTTCTTACAAATTCCAAACTATTTTGGAAATATAAATAAACTAATGTTCCCCATAACCTTATAAGCTAGAATATTTAGCATTTCCATTTTAGGGATCTAATATATTAAAAATGCAAGAAAGCTAAGCTGATGTCCTAAATCTCATGCACGTGCACACACACATATACACGCACAAGTCAAATCCAAACCTCTTGATTACTAGTAGCTGTTTCCTCTGGAAAGAATACAAATACACTAATGAATGTTGTGATCTATCTGTTCTTACCAATGCATATCATTTTAGAAAACTGAAGGATAAAGAAATCTTGGAAGGTAGAAAGGATGAAAAGCAGATATCTTAATAAATTAACGAGTGTATTACTATACTGTGAAAAATATAATAAGTAATTTATTTACTTTTTTCCTGTTTATTTAATGTACCTGCCTACCCTCTTGACTGCGTGTGCAATAAATGATAAAACACTCTGTATAAAATAAATTTTGGCTAAAATAATGTCTTCTAAACCACAGGTCTTTCCTATCAATCTCTCAAACTCTACCACTGCACATTACAGCCTATTTAAAACATCACACTTGAAAGCAGCTAAATTTTATGTCTTTTAAGACCAAGTTGCCTGATCTGGCTTTCTACTGACACTAGTAGAAACCTGTAACTTGTAATACCTGTATTGCATCTGAGCGTGATTGTTATGGTATAACCAAAGAGACAGGACACCCTTAGTATACTGTACCATAAGACAGCATAAGAATGTCATCTTTACGAAAATGTAATACCTTCTACGCCCATGTGTGAGAAAGTCAAACTGCATAGGAAAGATAATATCTATGCATGGAATTTTCTTTCACTGAAGATCTTCACTTCTTTTTCAGAATAGTGTAATGCAGACTTATATAATGTAACATACTGGTTACTTCCAGCATGAATTTTATGGAATGATAGGATTCTTTTCTTCACTAAAAGTCTTTTAAAAGTATTATTTTTATTCAAGAATATTTCATTTCCATGCTTCAGAACACTAAAGCTCTGCAAGAAATTTCTACAGGCAAATACCATCTAATCAGAACAGTATTGTCTCCAGATCAGTATTGTGAAGGAAATATAGCCATTGAATAATCTCAAAATGGTTTCAATGTTTCCGTACGGTTCCTTGGTTGTGGAAATTGACCTCAACACAGTGATGTTCGAGTGATTCACCTGAACTGAGAAAAAATGTTTGCCTTCCATATGGAGGGGGAAAATAAAAAAAGTTCTCCAGAAGTATGTTTGAATATCAAAATAATTTACCTGAATAACTGAGAATTGTAAGACTTTTGCCTTTATGTGGAAGTTGAAGATAGTAACTATACTAGGCATTGGATTCAATCTTGCACAATTGTCATCATTGTATAAAGATTTTTTATACATTTTGTCATCTTAAAACTCAGTATCTGGGCAGTTTTCAAAACCTTAATCTTTTTTTCAATGCCTCTGTTTGTATTGACACCACTTTGTGTTATTTTAAATTAAAATGTTTCTTACTAATGCTTGCTCTCTATATGTAAGAATTGATAGATAATACATAAAACCTATGGGAATATGCAGACTACTTTTATTATTAAATATGACTTTAAGGTTCTTGTCACTTTAATATGTGCCAAAACAGTCAAAAAAAAATTTTTTTTTTTGGTTGGGTATTTCTTCATAACCATAGATAAAATATATTTTCTACTGTTTCACTGAATCCTGTTCATACTCACTCTAGTGTACTTTTTACTACAGATTCATAAATGAGGTAAATAGAGATTATTTACTTTCCTTTTTGTTTCATTGCAAATATCAAGCCACATCTGGAACATGAATATTTAAATTTCCTCTGGTAGCACAGTAATTTAAAAGTAATTAAACTTTGCATATAATTGACTGACAAGCTATCTCTGATAAACACTCTGAAGATGTGTTTTTATACCTATATATAAACAGCCCTGACTGTTAAGGCAGTGGAAGTTTTAGTATTGATCTTAATGGAGTCAAGACTTCTTTGATATGGTGAAGTTCCATCACTCAAGGCTTAACTAAGAACAGTAGAACTTAGTTATGCTGCAGATCTCCAGCCAGAATTGCAACTTTTATATGCACACACATACCTAACAAGACCTAGATATTTCACACAGTGCTTTTCAGTACCTGGTTTTGGATGCTTTGTTGTCTGAAGGAATCGAGAGTTTCTAGGAATGTCTCAGCTGAGGGTCCCAAAAGAAGACTGAGCATTTAAGATGTCAAAAAAGAGTTTGCAAAAGTCATCACATGGTATAGAAATCTATGTAAGGAAAAGGGAATAACAAGGACTTAACTGCATTTTAAACATTTGCTGTTTAAGATAAGAGATTCCTTTCCCATCTGTGTTGTATGTATGAAGAGGGCATGGTTCTCATGTCAGAGGCATGAATCTTTCATTGTCATATGCATGCTTCTGTTGTCAGATCACACAATCAAAGGCATGAAAATGTAGCACTTCCATCAGAAAAAAATGCACATTTGCTCCTCCCATATTGTTTACCTCTGCAGTTGCTCCCTCCCTATGGGCCAAGGAGAAGCCATCGTGCTGTTTTTTGTTGGAGTGTCAGAATTCCCAGTGCCAAAGCAGCACAGTGGGAGATGGAAGCCAAGGCCAAGGGGTTCACCTTCACTGTTAAATTTGCACATATGCAGGATTTAAGTGCTGTGTTTTGGGCTGATGAAAGGTGGTTGTTTTCATTCCATAGATCACAACAATATATATTTTTCTGTTTGTTGTCAAGTCATTATATACAGCACCTCACTACTGCAGTTCTCACTGGATCTTGAACAGAGATTCGATCCTGTCTTCTACCTAGAGTAGAAGGGAGAGAATCTGAACCTTCAGTTAGTGTGTGGGTATTTCTAATCACATGGTAATAAGTCATATTTTGATAGATGAACTTTCAATGCCATAGCTATTTCTTTCCCCCTTCCCCTCCCCCCCTTTTTAACAGAATAACTACATTTCTACTTATTTGGAGAGAAAAAGATGAGAATGTGTCTGTAGGTTTGCTTGCAAGGTTTGTTCTGAACAGATATAACCTAATTCTCCCCTGTAAACCAAGAAATGATTTACTATGTACTGAGTGTATTCTGCTGAGATATGAAGTATTTTAGCTTTGCTTTTCACAATGATTATGTATAATCAGTTCAAGATAAAGGCAGGGGATCTAGCTAAAATATATTGTGGAGATATATGATATATATAGTGTAGTGGTAAGAGGATTCACCTGCTTAAGTGTTCAGTTCCCCCCACATGAAATACTTTGTAAGTTATCACCTAATTTCTCCAATGGTGTAGCAAATAATATGATACCAGTGTCAAATTTCTGCTGATTTTTCTTTTTATTTTGTTTTGTTTTGTTTTATCAGACTTGACACCCTAAAAAATAAACAAACTCACTTTTATTTCCAAACTATGGTCAGAATATACTAGACTCTTCTTTATTGCCATTTTTCACACTTTGATGCTGAATGGCCTTGTGAATTGGGACCTTATACAAACTCTTCCATCACTATTTTAAATTTAACCCACATTGTTCTGGGGAAAAAGTCACTGTAATCTGAGAGGATTTCTGTAGGCTCCATGAGAGGAGTTGTTGGTTCCATTCAGAAGCTGCAGCTGTGTTCTGATTTTTCACCATGCAGCACAATTTGATGGACTCACTGTTCACTTTTATCCCCCACTTGGCTAGATAGATAGGTTGACAATGATATGAGATAGCTTGAACTCCCATTGTCAGTGACATCCATGCTCTCAGTATAAATAGAAACCCTTAATGCAGATCCAGCATAAATCACGAATACCTTCCATCTTGCCAAAAATGTACGGTGTACTATGGCCCATCTCTAAAAATAGTTTGGGTCTTTATGTTCGGTCACTGATTTCTTTCATAGGAGCATGGAAAAGGATGCAACTCATTAGGTTTAAGCACACAAACATATTCTCTTTCTCTCTTTCTCTCTCCCTTTCTCTCTCTCTCTAGTTTCCATGGTAACCCATCAAAACCAATAGAGGCCCTCAGAACGTCATGTTCAGATACAGAACAGTAATATAAAAGGTTCAATTTGTAGTTCAAAATGAAAGGCAAATTACAGTGTGTTAAAATCAGACTTATAAGTGCATGTTTAAAATATAAAAGTTTAGGTAGAAAACTTTAATGTTTTATAGATTACATATACAGACACAGCCCTTACAGGAGCCCTACAGATTTAATGTAGAATGTTTGGGAGTTTAGACAGAAATTTTCAGAGTATTGTGAAGAATTTAAGAGCAGAGAAATTGTTCTATATCAAATTATGTGTCAAAGTCATCTCTATATCCCTAGTGGTTTAATCCTTCTACAATGTGTAGGAGTTTCTGTAGGATTATGTAGTAGAGAATCTGGATGATTGTTGGACAGAGAAGACTGACAGACAAATAAAACAGTTAAAAAAAACACAACTCATTAAAAACTGTGCCTAAACTTTTTGAGTAGAAAGCATGGAAGAAAGTTTGCAGTCTGTGTATCTTCTCCAGGTATTATGAACTAGATTTGTGCCTCAGCTCAACGCAGCTCCAACAACATTAATTCAGCTGAACTTCTTCATGTCAGGTAAGGATCTATCTGTAAGCATAATCAATGGGTGACAGGAAATTTAGAGTGATCAAACTGCGACTGGTCTGGTAAAGATGTATCAGTTTGACATATATGAAAGGTAGTAGTGCTGCTGCTGCTGGTACTTCCTGCTGTCTTTCTCATGCTTCTGCAACATTCCAGAGGTCTGTGCAGCTTGATGGTGAACCAAGTAGGGACACTGATTTATTTGAGAGAGTTTTTTTCTGAGTTCTTTTCAGATAGATATTTTGACGGCAGTTTATCTCAAATGCTAGCGCTGCCACAACAAAGGCAGAAATGGGAGTTAAAAAATGGGTTAGTGGAGAACTTTAGTTGGTAGATCTTGCTTAAATGCCCTTCAAGCAACAGCATAGGATTTAGCTGTTTTAGAGATGAACATTAGTAAGGACAGAATGTGGTTGTGACAAATTAAGTTATTTTTAATATGGCTGAAAAAACATGTTGACATGTTAGCCCTGTGATCTTTCATTGTCTAATAGAACTAGTAAGTTATACACGTTTCTAGACACTTAACTGTTTAACATTTCCATTCCAATTTTTAGAAGTCTGTGTTCTACAAGGATTTATAATGGGTGTTATTCTTAAAAGTAAATTCAGGTAAAGGTGTTTGTCTACTTACAATTTTGTCAATACAGAGTTTATTCACTGCTCTATGCCTAGCCTGGAATATCAAACAGAGATTACCCCCTTCATGCTTATCACTACCTGTTATAAGCACAGAGATTTCTGGTGACTGAGAGAAAAGGGATATTGGCATAACTATTTAAATTCATATCTTTAATTGTAACAGCTGTGTACTGAACCATGAAGAAGACATACAGAAGATACAAGTCTGACCCAGGCTGTAGATTTGAAGTGACCAAAAGAGAAGTAAGGACCAGCAAACAAGAAAGACATTTTTTTCCAATTAATGAACATCTAGTTAATCCAGACTTTTCTTGAGGATGGTTAATCCCATTTGATCATTGATTGCCTGTTCTGTTGTAACCATTATAAAATGAAAATAAAAATACCTATTCTGTCTGTTGCAGTTTCAGCTGGCATGCACAGAGCAGTTAGTACATCTGTTCAAACTGAATAATCTGACTCATCTCTTAAGTCTTCTACTTGGTTTATCATGCTGGACAAAGAAGTATAATTGCCATCTTGCAATCAATGCTGTAATATGGAAGAGAAGAAATAAATTATTCATAAAATCTAAAGCAGAGTTTAGCAAAATACAGGTATGTTTAACATACAGTTTTCTGGGATGTCTCATATGATCATGGATGAAACAGAATCACTTTTAACCAGGCAAGAAGTTCAGATCTGGAGTTTAGCTGTGACTTTCACAGATAAGAAATGTTAGCTTTCCTGAATTATTCCAAAGGACTCCAGTGGTGCACCTTATCCATGTGACATCAGTTTTCATTTCACTAGTAAACATCCTTCATGCATGCCACTTAAAAAAACCCAAAATCCTAGAGTGCAGCTATTTGTTGAATCTATACTGATTTTAATTAGTCCCTGGAGGAAAACTCCACCACTAAATGATGTCTGAACATATCCTACACATCTAATCTGTTGCACTAGGACACTGTCTGGCTATCATGCTTGTGTAATAATCTGTAACCACCTGCAGTATTCAGTTCTTTTATGAGTATTTATGGAGTTTTATCACCAGTCCTGATTCTGACAGCTGATAATGAGACATTTTTACACAAGAGTAGTTTGTTATTCACTAACTCAGAGGATGGTTGTTTTTTTCTTCCCTTATAATGACTCCATTCTTTGACATGTCTTACTTTCTGATGTCAGCTTCAAATTATTAGTGAAAATATGACTACTTCATAGCAAATGCACAACTGATAGATTTGGCAAATAAATAAATTAATACAGCAGTGACACAACTTTCAGTATTAGACTCTAATGAGAGCACGAAAATATGAGTGAAAAATGGAAGCATCATAAATATGCTCTGCAGATGCTTGTCATTGTCATCTTAGGAAACTACAAAGAAAATGTTAGTAGCCCAGGGAAGAAATCATTATGATAGCCAAATAAAAGGAGCTTATTTAGAGAAGGGTAATAAAAAGGTGAAATAGTTATTGTCAGAGCACTGAACAGAATAAGTAAGGGAAAGAAATGTTTGTATTGTTTGCTCACTGCTATGTACACTTTTTTCTAGACAGGTGGATTCCTCTGCCTACAGAAAGCAAAATTTGCACTAAGGGGATTTTTTACAAGGGACTAAGAGTGAAATCTAAAGACAAGGACAAATGTGCCGCATGGTTGAGGGTGAGAATGCCTAACTTTCAAACACTTGGCTCACATCACAGACCCTGGATCTTTTAAAAGGTTTTTCCCTTCTATAATATATACCTTATTATATGTTATCTATCGGTCATCTGATTGTATTTACCTGTGTTAGTTACAACACTTACCGTTTACATTTGTGGCAGATAGTACAGACAAAGCAGGATGTGTATCTGCTTCCCAGCTACATAGTTTATAGCCTGTATACCAGTACTGATTTAAACTATCAACAGTGAACATTATTATGCTTGTGTAGTAGAGAAGAGAATATGTACCTCATTTGGCAGACTCGAAAGACAAGCCTCATCTATGAAAATACCTTTGTATTAGACTCTAGATAAGACTAGGTGAAAATATCTTTTCACTTTTTCCCCTGTAGAATGTACCTCACTGGGCAAGAAAAAGACAGATGGAAGGATATCACCCTTACTGGTATTTAGGGTGTTCACAGAGAATGAGTGAAAGTCGTGATTGCTATCTAGGCTGTTCCTATTTTTTATTGCTGTTCCACAGGCTATATAATGACATAGAACAAATAAGTTAGAGGATTATATTCAGATCTACTTTTTATTTGAATTAGGTACTGGATGTATTGTGATTTGCAAGCACTGTTTGATCCAAATAAATTGCAGAACTCTAATGTTGTTAACCATTTATAGTCAACAATAGCAAGTATTCACCATTATTCAAGACAATATAAAAGTCCAAAGCAACTTCACAGCTTGCCAGTCATTATCTACCTTTATTTAGAATAAGTTTAGGCTTGTGGGGTCAAGCGCAAAATCTGAGTCATACTTGACTAATGCTGTGATGGCAAACTTTAAATGAGAAGTCTCCGCATTCTATTCTACATCTCTATTGCAGCATCACAGCTTTTTCTATGAGATGTATGGTAGCAACATTACAACCATTCAGTTAACATAGTGAGACCTTGTTTAGGAGACAAAAAGAAAGAAATGAGAATTCCAATTTGTCTTTTCCGTAAGAGTATTCAGTAGCATTTTGTAAGGCGCGCAGTTCAATTTCCACAGCCTTTCTAGACTTTTTCCATTTATAACCGTATTCCAAAAGACGACTGTCTTTCAAGAGGAGTCAATTAAAAAACATGTTCTTGAAAGAAAAAAGGAACACTGTCCTTTTCTTTTCTCTCTCTTTCTTCCAGACCTGCAAAATAAATACTGTAAAGGATTCCTCAGTAAAACCAGAAAAGTGAGAGCAAGAAGCCTAGTTCCTTTATTCACTCTGAGTATTCACTCTAAATATTACAAAATAAAGGAGATCACTGTCTCGTGCTTGTTTTTGGAGAAATTTTATATGGATCATATTGTCATTTCTTACCCAACTCATTGGTTTATATATTTGAATGGTTTTCATATTTGAATGGAGATATTATATCCTTATACTTTTGATAGGGCTACTTATATATTTTTTATTTGTAATGGTGTTAATATATACAATATTTCAATCTGGAATTTATTATCACTTCAATTTCTTTTCATTTCTAATGTGAGCTCATGCAGTGAAAATATTTAAAGGCCGCACTGTTAGCAAGTGTATTTTGATTTTTGTTATTTAAGAGTCTTAAATAACAAGTTCCTAGAAGACTAGGAACTTGGTGACTACTCTTCCCAGTGGGATAGCTCGCTCTACTCATGGTGGGAAATTACCACAGCATTCCTCCATCACACTATTGCACCTATTGACCATAACCAGTACCAATTAATTTGGGTGTTTGCAGTATGACTAAAGTGCCAGACCTGCTGCACAGATACCTATGTAAATTTGTGTCTGCTCTTGAGTTGTCTCATAGAAAAAGGGTGGTTAAGACTTCTGCTGCTATAAGAACAATTTCCATAGCCTTTCCCCATATAACTTATTTCCCAAAATAACCTCAGGAACTGGCTGAGGGGTAAATTAATCTTTCTAACACAAGTGTCACAGTACCACCTCTCTTCCTTTTCAGGGTGTCTTTTTCCTCTCCTTTACTATGTGACCAGATATACAGCCCTAGGTAGGGAGAAGGGTCTAAACTGATTGGAGAAGGCAAAAAAAAATTAAGTTAGCTTGCAGTCAGATCCTGAGAAGCCATGTACGTAAAAGCAGGCCAAAAACTGGCTGAATTGTCCTGGCAGCCTTCAGAATGGGAGTCCCTGACCTAGTGGGCAGGGCACCCAGCTAAGATGAGTGGTGTAAGTACAACGGTGATGAAAAGTGCTATTTACAAGCCTGACATATGAGCTTATAAAGAAATCTGATACTTTACAATTAATGTAATATATAATTATGAGGAAAACCTAAACAATTATGGCTTGTGATCCCCTTGCATGTTCATATTTTTAAGCAAAAGATATGAAGGGGAGTAAAATTTGATGCTATTCTCTTGATAACATATAGGCCTAATCTGATAAAAAGATATATGTGCTTTTTTAATATATATAAACATATATATAATTGCGTGTATATATATATATATATACACACACAATTTCTGTTCTTTGCATCTGAGTGACACTTACAAGAAAGAAACCTCTTTCTTTGTTAAGGGTTCCTGCAGCTTTTGCCTCACCTGAAGTCATAATCCCTATTTTTTGACCTGATTATCATTTCTATGGCAACCAATTGTAATATCAAAAGTGGAGCATTTTGACTTCAAGCAGGGAATAAGCAGCAGGATGTGATTAATTCTTAAAGTGCAGGGCTATTCTGAAAACTTGCTATAAAAATAGTATTGTCACTTTCAATAGGTTTTTTTTTCCTCCATAATTTCCCAATCAAATTCATTCAGTTTACAACAGAAATGGTTTTTCTGACTGCCAGCCCTGTAAATTAGGGCTGGGATTTGGAAGCTTATTTGTCTTCTATCAGACTCCTGGATCACCAATAATAAAGATTTTTGCAGGTCAAGTATTGCCTTCAAGATTCACTTGTGCAACTCCATTACTTTCAGTCAGATTGCATAAGAGTAACTGAAGGCAAAACACCAAAAATAGTGCAGCCAAAAAGTCTGCAACTGGAACTTTTAGTTAACAATTGTATTGATGATGCTGAAGCCACAGAATTATGCAGTGCATTCTCCCAATCTATGTTGTTTCTGTCTATTCAAAGTACATTTTTACTTACTTCTCTTTCTGTTCGGCAAGTCTGACTCTATGCAAATAACAGGTCCAAGAAATAGATTATTTTCACATAGTCAATTTTGAGAGTAAATCATTAATAAAGATGCAGCTCTGTTTATGAGGTGTGCTTTGTATTTTTGAAAATAAACTTTTGTCTTTTACTGCTTGTTCTTTTATATTTATAAATTAAAGATTTCCATTGTCACCTCTGTATTATCTGTGCAGCAGGAGTGCATCCTGCTAGAATGACCTTGCTAGAAACTTTGATTTTTTTATTCTCTTGCAGCTGTCTGCAAAATACATGGTGTCAGGGCCCCATGGACACCCCTGGCCCTCCCTGGCCCTGCCCCCCCAGGGCCTCCCCCAGCCCCAGCCCCGACCCCATCTCAGTCCAGCCCGGGACCATCGGTTCGGACACCACAATGGTGCCAGCTCCAGCCCTGTCACGGCTCTGCCCCTGCCTGGCCACGACCCCCCCAGCCCCCACCCCGGCCCCAGCCCCAGCCCCACGGTGGTGCCTGATGTCTCCCAGGGCTAGGGCTGCCCAGCCCGCGTGGCACCCTGACATGAGTTTGTCATTGCTATTTTGTTTTGTTAGTTTTTGGCTAAAGAGTAAGACTTTTATCATTGGTTCAATTGTAATTCAGCAATCATGATATTGACTTTATTTGGCTTGCCTGAAGCAGCCACTGAATTTTTAAGCTCTCATTATAGAAGGAACGCTAAAGAATTCAAGGGAGCAGAATATGAATAACCCCCAGTAAAAATGAAAAACTAGCCTGAGCCACTAAAAGCAGTTTTCACTTAAGTGAAAGCAGCATTAAAACCTCGTTATTCAGATGCTAGGAGAGTTTGTACTTCACTTGTGCTTACAGCCAAGCCCAGTAATCTGTGATGGGTGTTCTGCCTCTGTTTGACAAAATATTAAAGATCTGTTTATGCATTAGTCCTTGGCCTTCATATGTAACCTTTCAAGTGACTTCACATTCGATAATCCTGATTAAAATTTCTGTGGAATTAGTACGTGGATTAAACAAAGTGGAAATGGCTACTTTTTTCATAGGTTCCAAATATACAGTTCTAGGATAGGTATGTAATGTCCATTATTTTTAAATATCTGTGGTTCTGTACATTTTTTTCCACTTTTTTTTTTTTTTTTTTACTTGTCTATGCTACATAGAGAAACATTTGGAATAATCAGAGGAAGGATTGAAATGGTACTTGGATCTGGATTCAATTTCCATTCTGTCCCAAACTAGTAGCATTGGTATTAGTGACCTACTTACTTTTTTAGTGTCTCAGTTTCAGTTCCGCAAAATCTATATTGATCCAGATCCAGTAAATTCTAAAATTCTATGCATACCTCTGACCTAATATTACATATCTAAAAGTTAGCTACCCAAATCAAAGCAAATAATTTTAGCTTTCCTGTATACTTATTGGAAGGAAATGGAAACATCTAGAGAATGCTTCATCTCACCTTGGACATCTAGTTTAGGATAAGATGAACCATTTTAAGGTCCTGTTTCTCTCCATTAACTATAAAAGAATCCTCGAATGACTATCTTTCACTTAGACAATGAATTTTTAAGCATCTAATATTATGGAAGATAAATCCAAAATTTGCTGAGATTAATTTGTTTGGAACTCTCTTATTTTGTCTATAAATTTGATTGAACCCCTAGTTATTGCTTCAGCTGATATGTTGTTTAATTCTCATGTAATGTCACCCATTATATATAACTTTTTTGTCTGCTCTGGACTTGAGAAAAAAATTGTTTTTAAAGTGAAATCTCAAAAAACCCAAACAAACAAAGGGAAAGACAGAAGGCTTTTACTGACTTTTTTTTTTTCATGTCTACAGGTTGTACAGGATAGAGAAGACAGTCTCAAAATCCCAACAAAGGTGTTTGTAAAAGCTTTTCTTAAAAAATACTCTTTTGCATGGCTTCATAATAAAAGGTGTCCACTGAAAAAATTTATCTTTTTTTTTTGTCTTTGCAATGGAAATGTATGAAAGTTCCCTGTCTGCAAACTATTGACTTCATCTGATAGATCGTTATGGCTCTGAGTGAACTATTATTGTCTATTATGCCAACGTGTCTTACTGCAAACCCTTAATCCATGCATTATTGACACAATAGCCTTTAACAGTTTTGTATGACTGCATAAAAAGTAATAGAATGGAAGATAATACCCCTTAAATACATGCATCAGTGACATCAAAGACTGTAGTAGAGCCTTTCCAGTAATTAATCTATAGTTAAACCTCTCACTAGACTATTTTTATCTACTATAGTATTGCTAGAGGCATGCAAAATTCTTCAGTTGCTTTGTTCAACTAACTTATAGGGCAAATGCTTCTATATTTGCAGATCTTTTCATCAATAATTTATGCCAAATATCTGAGGTATACATCACAGAAGTTTGTAAAACATCAAATTATACCATGAATAATCAAAGCCTATTAGTACTAAGCAGACAAGAGTAGGATAGTGTAGGGAGAGAAAAACTGCACGGTACTTCTGTGGTATTAGGATTGCTTGGAGACACTCCTTGCTACTTTCATTCTGATGAACACATTTTTAAAAATTTTTTAAGACTATATTTGTACAGGCTATTCTAACAAGCTCTGATTGCTACCTTAAAACTTATTACTTGTCTCTCAGAGAGAAAAGATATAATCACATGTACACAAACTGTACACCTTAATGTGTAATAATACAAAACATAATGAGACTGTGGTGTTTCTTTCTTGTGTTTCATGACTGGGTATTTTCAACATGCCTAGGCTTTGGAGAAACTTGAAAACTGTGTTTTACTGCTGTAAGTGAAGCTTCACTTACTTCATTGAGTGAAAGCTGATTCATATTCATTATATTCAATGCAATTCACTTCAGCCACTTCCCAGCATAATAAATGGTTCTGAGGTTGTCTTTTTGACCTAGAGATCAGCTTTCACAAACTGGCCATGCTGATATTGTTAAACAGCTTTGGCTTCTGTAACAGGATGGTCACCTCTAGACGGCCTTTTGGAGATATCACTGGTCTGTGCTAACTCCTAGCTGTGTCCAGAGAGTGCTAGCTGGCAAAGGCCAAAGCCATGTCAAACATAATGCCAACAGTAAGGCAACCTGGATCATCACAGGCCAGTGCTCATGCCCCTGTCCTGGCCCAATTTAGTTTATTAGCATAGACATAGCCTCAGAGTTCGAGTTATGAAGACAATCTGTAGTCATTAGAAAGACAGGTCCTCTCAGTGGGCAATTCAGAGCTCCACTATAAGGCTCCGACTTTGAATCAAGAAGGAGATTCAACTAAATCAGCTTTAGGTGCCTAAAGGTGGCTGTACATTGCTTCAGAACTTTCTTTTCTTTAAGCCAGGGACGTGTTAACGTGATTAATTTCATTGCCTTGCTCAGATTCATAGCTAGATATCAGAATAAAGTTGTTTTTTTTTTAATTTATAAAATAGCTTTTATCATTAAAACAGATTCAGAGCACCACTATTCCCTTTCCCTAACTTAGAAGTCAATTAATGATTTTAGAGCCAGAGTAAAATGATCTGAACAGCCTGAACAAGAAACAGAGTCTCGAAAGAGCAGGAAACATTCCCTATCCAATTCCATGAAGACCAGAAAATGGTACAGCAATTATATACCTGCATTAGTTGTTGCATATGGTTAATCTTTTCTTGCACTGAGCACAAAGAAATGGCCAGCAGATTGATATAGTCAATGTTTCTCCAATGTTCCTCTTCAAGATTATCATCAGTGCTTGCATGTTCAAGATCTGCCTCTCACTAGTTTCACAAGATGTTAATTTCCCTCTCATTTGCAGCAATCCGCACAGATGAATACTACTAGTGTCTAGGGAGGGGCCTGTAGGAATGGGTGTGTTTAGCATTTGCACTTATGTGACATGCCTGTACCTATAGGATTTAGACCTCAAGCAAGGGTTCTTTGCTCCAAGTCTTTTGCTGAGACCACTCCACACTCTTGCCAAAGTGTTTCCATTTCAATTACTAATTACACAGATTATCATCCATACAGCTCTCATTGTTTTCCATGGAAACAGCTTCCAAACTACAAGGATTTGGTTTTATTGGTAATTACAGATAAATAATCCAAATCCTTTAAAATAATTTCTTTCTTTCATTTCTATCACAATTTATTCTCTGCAAAACTATTCTCTGCAAAAATCTTTTTTTTTTTTTTTTTTTTGAAATATTGATTAACACTACCTGGGTGTATTGTAACGATATGCTTTTTCTGGAAGGCTTCCTAAGTGGAACGCTCTTTCCTCTCAATTTTGAGCTCCTTAAATCCTTTTTCTGATCTCATAAATAAAATGATGTGCTAGATTACAATTTTATCATAACTTTGGTGTCAGAGCCCTAAGGCCACTCCCAGCCCTCCCTGTCTCTGGCCCTCCAGGCCTCCCCCAGCCCCAGCCCTGGCCGCATCTCAGCCCAGCCCAGGGCCAGCAGTCGCTGCCCCATGACGCCTCAGCAGTGCCAGCTCCAGCTCCACCACCAGCCATGGCCCCGTCAACCCCCACCCCGGTCCTGGCTCTGGCCCCGGCCCTGGCCCCAGCCCTGTGGCAGTGCCTGATGACCCCCGGGGCTGGGGGTGCCCTGGCTGCCCCCAGGGCCCTGCTCCCTCGGGGTGGGGGGACAGGCCCTGGTGGCCAGGTTCGGCCTGCCCTGCTGGCAGCCCCCACTATAGCCCCCATTACCCTGGGTGGTTATAAGCACTCAGTTCTCCCAGTTGTTATTGCAATAATGAGAAAATCAGCAGAGGAGCAGGAAAGTTTTTTGTTATAGTCTAGTAAAGAAAATAGTGAGATGGGGTGAAACTTGCCAAAAATTTGTTTCCTAAGAAGCTAAACTGCCGAAAGTGGTAATTCTGTAGGTTTCAGTGAGAAATGAAGGCTTCTATAATTTTTAAAATTGAGACCTCTTCCTAGATATCAACATTTGGATGTGGGAGTTGATATTTAACTTTTTTCAGCTAGGGAAATACATTTTGTTGCTGGCCAAAGTTCTAAAAACTGTGTAGAAGCATGCACACAGGAAATTGTTAAAAAGGGACTATAAGAATGGCTTAATTTGGAAGGAAAAGATGGGACTGGTCTTCCCTAAATTAATGTAGAGGGTACGAGTCAGATACAGTTCAAAATGAAGACACCAATGTTAGATGTTTGTAGGGATGTTAGATGCAGCCATCACTTTCCAGTGAAGAACTGGGACTCTATTTTGTTTCTCTCACGTAAACATATAGTGTCATCTGAGACAGCTTAGGCTTTTTACTTTTCCTCCAACTGCTGCTCCAGAAGCATCATGGTTTTTCCATAGGTCCTATATCATATCTGCCAGCCATGAATACTGTCTTGGACAGTATAGTGCACTCAGCTTCTTGCCAATACCGTTGGTATATGCAGCTAAGCAAACGATGGGGCAGGTTTTAATCAGTTAGAGATAAGCAGCTAGTGTCATTTGAAATGTTTAGGGTATCTAAAATATCCATACAGGACTAGAAGATACATGATTTACGAAAGATCTGAAGACTTCCAGGGCAGCTACTGTACTCAGGATGTTGTTAGGGCAAAAGGAAACACACTTTGTATGTAGAATCAAGAAATTATTGTTAACCTACTTGAAGTCTGAATAGTCTAATCAAAATAAAACAGTAGTTATTATTAGTCCAGTTACAATGATAGACAATTATAAGACTGATCATTCTAGTATCTATTATCTATCTAGTTCTGATCTTTATAAGACAAACTTTCTAGTATCTACCCCCTTTTCTTTGGTGTTATGTAAACTCTTCTAATGTCCCGATGTGTCCTAAAGTCAGCAATTTCTCGTTCTTAAGAATGGAGGGAAGAGGCTACAAAGAACCATTAGGGTCCTGAGGAAGAGCATGAAATTGATGGTGACTCCTCAATCTGAAGTCCACTTGGGATTAATTTTATACATTCTTAGACAGTCTGTTCAGCTATTCTTGTTTTTCTTATAGGCCCACAGATTAGTTACACAATGACTACTTATTTTCTTTAGACTTTTACCAAATGTGATTAAAACACTTCCTTTGCAGATTCAGCATTAAACTATAGCAAAATAAGGCGTTGCTAAGCTATAGGAAATCAGTGTTCAGCTATAGGAAGCAGGTCATTGCAGAGCCAGTATTTAGCTGCATGAAATAGCCTTCCTGACCCTTTCCTGACCCTTATCAATTTTTGCAGCTGCAGCTAAAACAGACTCAGGACCACTAAAGACAATTCCTGATAAAGCTTTCAGTTTGAGCTGTTAAAATAGTATGAAGTCTGTTGCCTGCTGCTAAAATAACAACACTGTATTTACTGGGCTACACATTAATTGGATGCCAGACCTACCTGGAGAACAACACTTAAAAATGTCATAAAATATTGTGTTTAGGCAGCTGAATCCTGCCTTTGAAGTCTACTTGAAGATAAGCTTAATCATTCTTCAGAATAATTTCTCTTGAACATATAGTAATCACATTTTTTAGCTTTATTCTCAATATCACTGTCTGTTGAAACCTC
Source organism: Apteryx mantelli (assembly GCF_036417845.1). NCBI lineage: Eukaryota > Metazoa > Chordata > Aves > Apterygiformes > Apterygidae > Apteryx > Apteryx mantelli. The sequence continues at coordinate 91,326,968 of NC_089980.1, forward strand.
AAAATCACTTGGCCATCAGGTTACCCCACATTTGAACTTGGTAAACCATTCAGTAGAAATGCTTTTGACAGATTCTCTTGGGAAGACAGCTGAAAGGAGGGGAAGTAAGCATACAAACAGGATCAGACTACTTCTGCATTTAAAAAAACAATGGTGGCAAGTTTATGCTTATCTAGTAAGCAGTCATTAATATAATCACAAATACTGTTGACTGTCACACCAAAGTAATTGTGAAGACCCAATTTGGGGCATTTGCACAGAGACACATATTTTTTGTTTTGATATGTGTCTCCATATTAATTGTCTCACCTGTGTTCAAAGGTTTTGTGTAGGCATGTCATTATAATTAAAGTCCATATTGAATACAGAATTAAGATAACAAATGTGCCAAACTTGACAATGAAGTATTTTTTCATCAACCAACTACAAACACAGATTTTAACTACCCACTTTCTTTAGATGGAAGCTATAACAATTTGTAAGGTACATATATTATACTACTAGATATTAATCTAAAGTGTAACAAACCACCTTTATAGTGGACTATGACAATTCATAATAAAAAACATAAAAACATGGAAAGCTGCTATTATAGGAGTAGGAATGTTATGATGGTAACTCCAGAGTTTACCCCCAGACTTTACACAGTTGGTTGCTGATTCTATCCAGGACTTCTGTTTTAGTTTTCTTGTATGTATATGGTCATAATCAAATGCTAGATTAGTGTATGCTTTGCTTGCCAATAAGGAGTTATTCTCTTGGTAACAGACAATCACAGTGTGATTTTTATAGAAGGAACCCAGGCTACATCTTTAATCTGAGTGCAAGCCCTCGTAATGATACAATATTATTGTGAGTCTTAGTACGAAATGTCCTCAAACTTTGGTGCTTGCCAGTCTTATTTTGCCTGATTATCCGCACCAGCCTCTTCATGCTGGTGTATCTGATTGGCAAAGAGGAATACATTCTGTTACTGGAAAACTTCTGACTCTTTCTTCACAGTAATATCAGTGTTTGCATTACTGTTCCTCCACCATTGCTGATGGAATAGTGTCTTAATTACCTAAATTGCTAATCCCAGTAGGATCATACAGGTACATTCCTAGAGATTTTCTCTCACTAATATGTTGTTTAATCACCTAACACTAAAGTACTCTTTGGTTTAGATAAATAATAATGTGCCACTAACTTGATAAGCTGCTACATTTTCTCGAGTGTGATGCCTGTAAATGGTGTATGTCCTCCAGGGCCTTCCACAGCTTAAGACAAAGTAAGAAACGATGCTAGTAGTCTAGTCCTTTTAATATGTCAAACTACTCTTTCATCATCAAAGTGTAATTTAAAAAACAGGATTTTGTTAAATTGTTCTTTCAATACCACATCCATTTGTCCTTCTTAGCTGAACACTAGAGAAGAATAGGCAGTCTTAAAATGACACAGACTCATCATTTATGTGTTAAATGATTTTTATAATAACCAGCAGAGGAGATAGAAAACTCCTACATGTTCTAATGTGTGATGGAGGATGTCATACGTTCCTGGATAAGCCCAATGAATACTGAATTGTCGAGCCTTTCTTTCTTTCTTTTTTTTTTTCTATTTCTATTTCTTCTTGTGCCAGACAATCTGAGTAGATTATTTCTCTCACCACACATCACTGTGTCTTCTCTCACTGATCACTGCAGGGTATTGCAGGATGTTAGTCTATCCAGGCAGCCTGATCCATAAGCCAAAATTAATAAACCAGGTAGGGCTAGTGCACAACAGGAATTCTGTCCCATCCTCCTCCAGACTGCTTAAGCGTGAGCATGCTCCTTGTCATGCTTTTGGCCCATGCCAAGTAACAGTCTCTTAGACATATGCTTGAGTATGGTCACAGGTACCACAAGCCAAGGACTGCTCCTCATGAACAGTATGGATGAAGCTCCTCATTTTATAAGAAGAGTTTACTATACTTTCCAAGCTGCTCTGTCTCATGGTCAAAAAGCAGGTGCTAGAATGCTTTATTTAATAGTGCAAACGCAGCCATAGACAAAGAGCCAATGAACTGCAGTTGTTGATAGGTACTGCAGCATTCAGAAAGATGTTTTATTTCTCAAAAAATAATTATTTTCATTTCATAAAACACTAACAGTTCTCACTAAAGATCTTTTATTTCTGCCTGGTGTTCATTTTCATCAGAAAAATCTCTTACATTTCTGAGCATATCCAGCGTGGACTTAATCTTGGAAATGTGCAGAAGTCCAATGGTTATTTTTAATTGGTGTGTATCTGTGTACTTTTGCAGAGCTTTAAGTTCTCAAAGGAGGGTCACAGATGAGGGCAAAAGAGAGACGAACCTTAAGAATAAGTGGAAAGTTTCCAAAACTGAAAATGTCTTCAAGGGGGGGAAAAAAAGTGTTGTATGAGTTCATGTCAAATCCCCCTTTCTACTCTTGAAGGCAAATACAGGAAAAAAAAAAGAAAAGAAAGAAAAGCTTAGACCTACTTGGGTACATCTTTGGCTAATCTGTTCTTTCTTAAGCATTTAGGTTTGGGATTTACCTCAAGTGAAGCCTCTCTTCAAAACACTAACCTGCAAAATAAGAGAAGTTATATAAAGAATGTCTCGTTGACATAAAACCTATATCAAACTAGTCAAAATCAATGCAGATATGCAGTTTATTTTACTTATTACTGATGTATTCCTTGTTCAAAAATACGTACCTACAAATTTCTCCCCAAATGCCTGTCATTCAAACACCACTGTAACAAAACCAAAACATATGCCATGTTTTTGTAAAGAAATGTTTTCCTAAAGTTGTGTATATGAGGAATCAGATTGAGAAAGAGTGTTCATGAATGGTGATTAGGTTTTTAATAGATGTTAAAGCTGCATATTACATCATTCTATAAGCAGATGGGATTTTTTAAAGGTTTTTATGCCGTACATCAGACACATGGTATCCATTTTCATTAAGTATTTTTAAAATTAAAATAACTTACTTGTGTTTCACAGAGTGATTACATTCACCCCTAAAATAACAGAAGTGAGAAGAATCTGGGTGACTATTGCCTGCATTCTAGCGCAGTATACTGAAGGTTAAAATTCAAAGGGCATCAAAATCTCCATCTGGCCAACAGTCCTTCTCTTAGTAAAACACCAACATTTTTGAGTTGGGGAGAACTTAATTAATGTCAATGGAGGAAACTCTAAGAATATATGAGAGCATAAATGTTTAAATCTTCTGTGGATGATTCCCTAAAGCTCTACATTAAAGACCTTGAATAAGTGTTAATAAGAATATTGCCCTGAGACCAGCTTGAATCTTAAACTCCTTTACTTTTATAACTTATTTCTCCAGTTGTCACTACCTTGTAAAATAACACTTTTCTCCAGGAAACAAAACAAAACATTTTGATCATACTGTAATTTTGCTATTAAAAATATTGGGCTTATTCACTGCATAACGAAACTTTAAGCATGTATTGTGCACACACATTGTTACATAACAACAAAAGTATTAGTTGTTCAGATATTCTGCTACTAAGTTTTGGTACTATCGTAGTCCATTTCTGAACCACTGAAATCAATGAATTGTTGAGAAATAAGATAATCCATGAAAGTAAAAGTGGCAAAATCTATTCCTTTGAAGTATGCATCAAAGATGTTAATTTTAAAAGAAGTGTCTACTTGCCGCTCAATTTTTTGTTATAGCTCACAAAGAGTGTAACTATTAGAATAGTAAGGGGAATGAAAATTAGTTATCCAAAATATCTTAGAAAAAGATGAAAAATGTAGAATTCAGTTCCAGACATCAATACTCATTTTAAAATACAATTTTCAAACATTTGGTGTAATTATGATATTGGGCAGGGAGTTGGTCCTCTGTTCAGCTTTCATGTCTCTTACAGATTTCTTTTGTGATTATAGTTCTGACTCAACATTAATTCCCTGTTTAGAAAATAGTGTTGATAATCCTCTACCTAGCAAAAGCAGTGAAGACAATGTATTTGCAAATTACCTACTTCAGACATTGTCCCTTCAGTTTTGTTTGTATAGGATTCAGCTGAGAGGAGTGACAAATTTGATTGAAGGGATTTTGCCTACATAAATGATAATAATAATTGTAAACATAAATTAGATATATTGTGATTACATTTAATTATATTGTACACATAAGTTACATCCACACACAGAGCATACATACATATATGTAATGTACATATATGTGTGTGTATGTATGCATGCATGAATGTGCATATATTGAAAGTTAAATCCTCAAAGTCTGCATCCCCGATACACTTGAGCTTTTCTGGTTAATAACTTTAGCTAAGCCATAAGTGACCTCTATGTTGAATAAATAAAATGATATGCCTTTCCATCAGTTATCAATTTTTTTAAACTATTCAAAACTATATTTCTTTCCTGTTAACTGTTTTTCTCTCTTTTCTCTCCTTATCTTTCAGAGAATAATTTTTAAGGTATCACTCTTCCTTAATGGATCTTTCTTTTTCATTCCAACTTGTTCTCAACTCATTTTGTAGTATTCTTACTCACTAAAAATCCCACTTCCTTTTCTTGTTTAAAGAGTTTACTGTGTTTTTAACTTTCTAGTATACATTAAATATTCACAGAACAACCATTCCAGAAAAGGCATAATAGTGATCTTCAGATATAAAAATGTGAGATAGATCAGTACTGAGTTTAACAAAAATATTTATTTCTTATAGACCAAATGAAAATTAGTCATACAGTCATCTTACTGAAGACACAAAAAAGACTTTATCCAAGAAAAAATCATATATAATTTTTCCACAGTGACTTTGTTTTTACTTGTGGTTGTAAACTAAAATCTTTAGATCTGATGTTGCAGTTTAAGGCTCAGATTCTATTTGGTTTAGTTAGTTGTTTGTTTATGGTAGTAATACAAATAGCAAGGACTCAAGAAAAATACAGGTATACACAGCCATATATAGGACAAAAGAAGGGAAGTATTTACCATTGGTTAGAGGACAGAAAGTGGCCTTGTTTTCTAAGTGGTCTAACCACTGTTAAAATTTCCATAGGCAACATGGCTAAGGATGAGATATGAAAGAGTAAAATGAGATTACTTTGGGGATACTGAGCATAACCATGTAGTCACAGAATCATGTAGGTTGGAAGGACCCTCCAGAGGTTGTCCAGTCTAACATACTGCTCAAAGCAGGTCCAGTCAGAGCAGGTTGCTCAGGGCTGTGCCCAGTCAAGCTCTGAGTATTGCCAAAGAAAGAAATTCCACAATTTCTTTGGCAACTTGTTCCAGTGTTTGATCACCCTCTTTTTTTTTTTTTTTTTTTTTTTTTATGTAGAGTTAGAATTTTGTATGTTCCAGCTTGTGTCCCCTGGCTCTCATCTTTCTACAGTGCACCTCTGAGAAGACTCTGGCTCAATCTTCCCTGTTCCCTCTTATGAGATAGCAATGAGATTCCCCCAAGTCTATTAGATTTTTTTGTCCTGAGATAACACTTCATTAAAAGATACATGCTTTGTCCTTCAGCATGAATTATCCTTTCACTTCTTAATATTTTAAATGATAAACATCCAAGAGTAAATCAGTCCATGCATTAAAATTCAGAACCTTATGCTTCAGTACTGTGTAGTAATTTTGCTTCAGTATTATGGAGTGTTTTAGATGGTTATCTAGAAGGACAGTACACAAAGCAAGGACCTGATCTAGTAGTTCATACACAGGCAAAATTTTTGTTAACCTCAAGCAGGTTTCTCAGATTTCTAGGAATACAGGGTCTGCTTCTTTTAATGCATCCTCCATAAACACATTTTGCTGTAGATAGAATATCCTTGACTCCACATCTCACCATAAATTTTCGAGTGCCTGTGATGATATCCAATTTTATGGTCATGATGCAGCTCCCATTGTTTTATACAGTGACTCCTTACAAGTAATAATACCAACCCAACACTCGGAGTAATAAGTCTAAGAACCTGGTCCGTAACCAGTGGTAATTTCTGCCACAATCTCCTTTACCTCAATGAACAGAGATCATGTGACATAGCAATAATATTTTCTGGTATGTTTATTTCTTCAGACTCAAGAGAGCAGGTTTTATGCATGTGTGTCTAAATGTTTCAAGTCATTGCACATGGCTTAAATCAATGTAAAGTCAACCACCATAGAGACAAAAAGTACGGTTAATTTCAGCAGAAACTACATTTAGTCACTAATGACTCTGCTAGCTTCTTGTTGTTCAATACTACTCTATTTGAGATCTTTTCTTATTAATTTTGCAGCTCAGAACAAAAATCTCCAATATTTTTGGATTTATGCTTGCTTTTAAATCCTCAAACCCCAGGATTTTAGGGGCTTTCTTTGCTTGTTTTTATCCAAAGATTTCGACAAACAAAATACTACATTTAACTGAAGTCCAACTACCATTAAAACAAACTAAGCTAAAAAGCAACTTGACAAAAATTTTCCAATAGCCCTACCTGAAAAACAGTTGCACATGGTTGTACTGGACTTGGCATTTTTTCTTACACTACTCCAGCTTTTTTCTTCCAGTATTTTTAATATTTACTATTAGCTCTTCAGACAGGAGTTATTTCCAGTCTAAACATTCTTATCCCGACCACTCTGGAAATAATTAATGAAAATGTGAGTGAATAAACCACAAATCAGAAAGAGCACTGTGTTTTGGAACATTAAGTAGTTGGCTATTTAAGTGCGGCTATCAAATAGTTGGGGGAATTCTTGAAATGCAGCCCATATATGGGCTAAAAACTTCATACATAAGATCTTAATGTTATGTAGGAGGCAAAGTCTGGACATTTTGTGAAGAGAAATAAGGGCCTTATCCTAACAGAATATTCATTTTTAACAGTTCACCCCTACCATCAATATTTTTCAGAAAACAAGTTGCTAAACGTACAACTATAAAACACAACCCTGTAAGCGATTAGATTAAAATCCTCATAGGTACCCAGCACTGGACTACCTTTCAGGAGGAATAGGTCAACATGTTTGAAAATTTACCCCTTTAGCTTAGCAGAGCTTTTCTCATGAGAGTAGCCCTATCAACTACTCTTATGAGTTAGGTCATGTATCTGCAGGATATACGAGTAAGAAAGCAAGCTGTAATGAGTAGTGTTGTTAAACTTAACAGCCTATGAGCATATGTCATTTTGGGGCTTAGAAATCATCTTCTTCGGGAGTAACGTAGTATGAAAATAACTTGTTTTAGACTTTCAATAAAACTTTGAAAACTTCCCCCACTACAACTCTGACCTGTAAGTTTATTTAACCGTATAATTTATAAACCTTTATTTAAAAAATAAATTTAGGCACATGTACCTTTTGTTTTGGAAGTAATCAAACACAGTTGCATTAAGACATTTATTAACCTTGTAAAAGTTATTGTATCAATCTAATTAATTGATCTTACTTGCAGACAAAGACTTTGTCTTATCAGCAGTAACTAATGGTGTATAGCTCTGTTAGCACATTCAAGTTACAGCCACATAAATCTTAAGGAGAAGTTAATAAACAGGGCTGTCACTTTAAAATGCATTAATGAGCAGATTTCTTTGTGAATACTTAAGAACCAAAATGTGCAGAATGTGATAGTGCCAGGAATGCTTTCCTTTCTCTCCATTCTCTCATTTCTCCATGCTGATCTTACATAAACTGCAATGAGCTTCTTCACTCACATGAGGGATAAAGTCCCTGTAGCTTCTAGGAGAGTTTATTAGTGAACCTTGCAGCCGAATGAATGACACTAATTCCAGCAGCATTCAGACATGTCACTTACTGCAACAGCAGCTTTGTGGCCAGTGCTGCTGTGGGACTTTTAGTTACTTTTATGTTAATATCAGGGGAATAAGAAGGTCCAAAGAGTTAAAGGTATTAAGATATGCTGGTCACTGTGAATGATGAAACACCACTCATGTTTTCAGTATAGACACATCAGCCTATTTAGTCAAGTGACAAGTGCTCATCATTAACATTGTTTCCACTTGTACAAAAAAGAGAGGGGAAAGAAAATATGTAGCTAAAAAATTGAGATAGTATTCAATGAAGGTTTTATTTTATCAGTCACCCTAATTGCCAGTTCCTCAAGATATACACTGTTCTCCTTCATTTTATTTTTTTAAAGGAGAATTAAAAATTGCTTCACAGTCATTCAGATGCCATTAAAAAATCTTTAAACATGTTGTTTTCAGAGAAAAGACAATGAGTTGAAATAGACTGGTCCTCATTTTATTTTCCATGTTGTTAAAATCAACGCTTATTTCCTTGAAAATAAGAAAGCCACATGAAAAGAGAGAAAAGAGTATGGCAAATCTAAAAAAAATGCAACTGACCCTTACAACTTTGTTGCTGGAAAATGGCAGTTTAAAACAGAAAGACACAAACGTTTTAGCATTTCTTGTAAGTCCATTCTGCACTGTCATATTCGTAAGGCTATGAATATATATATGTCCTTTTAGCTTGTTGTGCAGTCATAGCCATGGAATAGATATGAGTAATATGCTGTCTCAATCAACTGAGGCAGGTTTTGTTTTAGAAGGCAAAAACAATTTTGGCAAGAGGAAAAAAAAATAGTGCTAATTTAGGATGCAACAGAGAGGGAAGCTAAGACCATAATGCACATTTCTCATAACAGTTAAGGCTGGAAAGGAGATCAAGTAATATCTCAGGTCCAAGGCAACAAGAACCTGGAGATATCACTACATCTGCCAGAATCCTTGGCAAGCCTCACCCCTTTCTGCCTATCTATTTTCCCCATAGCATTAATAAAGGGTTTAAAGTGAAAAAATATCTATTGTCTCATTACTTTCTAGAATCATTTTTTACTTCATCAATTGTTGCCTATTGTTTTGTTTCTTACTCCCCTTGTTAGCCAAATACAGTGTTAACACAGTTCCTGGGATTTATCAATAGACAATTTGATTTGATAGGAGTTTTTCCATCTTTCATTTTTGTTAGCCTTATGACCCAGATGATATAGCTGATCTGAATTATTCTACTGTGGAGACTTCATTTTGCACAACAGCTATTCTCTTCTCTTTATTATCAGACAGACTAACAGCTGTTTAGGGATACATTGCTTTTCAAATCTTTTCTTTTTACCATGAGAAATAAGAAATGGTATAGAAACGTTGCTTAGATATTTTAACTTCCCTACAGCATGAAAAATATCTTATTTCTCCTATCAGTATAATACATTGTAGGCATAAAGTAATGATAAAAAACAATCAGTGAGTCTCTGTAACACATTATGATGTCTTGCTCTTCATGGGTAGAACTAATGAATTCTGCTGAGTTGGGTAACACCTCTTCTTTGACTAGGTAGTTTCTCTTTTCTTTTCTAGTTCACTGCCCTGCACCATAAATTCTCCAAATATGCTGTTATTGCATTCTCCTCCCTTTCTTTTTTTCATACACTGATTATGAAATGCTACACTACTTCCCCTACATCATATGGCTCATTAATCTGATACATGGGTGGCAAGCTAGGATAAAGATTTAAAAGTGCTGTTGCTTTAAGGGGATGGGCAAGCAGGTGAAAAAAATCACAGGTAGCAACATACTTTTTTTCCAATTCTGACAAATAACCTCATGGAATTGGTTGATAGGAATTAATAGAACTGGAAAATGAAATTTTAAACCATGACCCACTGAAATCAGTGGGGATCTTCTGGTTGAAGTCCATGGATCACAACTTCTTTCAGCCAGCTTGTGGAGGAAATCGTTTTTAGAGAGATAAGGGGATAGAAATACCCATACAACTGAATACTTTCAAACAGTGTAACACTACCAACTTCTTACAGAGGACTTGACAGTTTGGTTAGTCTGTTTCCAAAACCCTTACTAGTTTCCTTTTCCCTGTAGCTAGAAACCCATTTCAGAAGTAGTGACTGCACCCTCCTTTTTTTCATGCATAGAATACTGAACAAAAACGTCTGTATCTTTCCTGTTCCCCTAGTAGCAGGCACTGGTGGAAGCCCTTAGCCTGTTTCTCTTTGCTGTTCATCTGCTGCCTCAGGTAGCCAGGAATTTTTCTGTAGACCATAGTCAAATAACCATTTGCTTATAGAAGATAAACAGTAGTGGTGATCCTCATATTAATATGTATCTTAGTGTTATGCAGTGATAATACACACATAAAACAGTATGGGTCCACAACCTGTTGCAAATGAAGTCGTGGAAGTTCTACAAACCAGGGAAACTACAATTTTTTCTGATGAGGAAATATTTCCTTTGGGGAATATGAGTGCATTTTTATTCTTTGAATTTATAGCACATCCTGAAAGCTGCAACTTTAATAATAAAGTCTGCATTTAATAATAAATTCTGCATGCATGGCAGAATCTGTGGAGTATATGGGTGGTAACTTTTCTTAGCTCTTTTCATTCCATTAGTTATTCAAGGCTCATTTTATTAACATAAACTGTGTCTTCAATCTGAAGAGTGTCATGCTAGCAGGTTTACCCAATGGATTTTTTATAGTCATTTAAATGCTTTGAATGCCAAACTGTTGTAGGAAATTGGGGAGACACATGAAAAATGTTTGAGGTTGAAAAAAAAAAGATGACGACTCAAAAGAAATTTATATGAAGATTGTCTAATGACCAGATCTTATAGCTGCTGCATTTCTCTATTTCTTTTTGGAAAAGGAGGAGGGTCATTCATTTGTTTTGGGGCTGACATCTACAGGGAAGAAAAGTTACATGATTTGTTTGGGACCATGTCAAGAGTTTTCCAAAGTAAGGATGGGATAAATGAGTTCAGAAAGGTGTCAGGAACAGATGAGGGAAACTGCCAACAGTGAAATAACTAAAATGAGATCAAAGAGAGAATGTCAACTGATAGAACAGTTTAATCCAGGGACAGCAGCACAATCCTACCCAAAGACACTTAATTTGTACTTTATTCTATTTCATGCTTACAGTTCTAATATAATCAAAAAACAAAAACAAGTTAATCTCCAAATTATCTCTCTCTAAGATGGTTTGTGAACTGAACTGTCCAGCACTTTGGTCAGTTGAGGAGAGCTTGTCAAATAATCACTTGTTTCCAACACAGATATGGCATTCGACTGAAAAACAAACAAACAAAAAAAAAAAAAAAAAAAAAACCCTCTGTGTTTCATGAAAGTATTCTCTAGCCCGGAATTTTTACTATCATATTTTGAGCTGCATAATTTTGGTTTTTTTTCTCTGTAAAAGGCTGTGCAAGACAACAAATATCATACAGAAGAATCTTCTCAAGATATAAACAAATTATCTGTGCAAAAGAGCATATCTGTAACCAGCAGTGTTTTTTGACACCCACTTTTTGTAGTTTGTATATCACAACTACTTTGAAGTACATTAGACATGTCCATTTTTAGTTTTTTCGTGTTGCCCATGTTCTCATCTGATGTCTGTTTTGAAAAAGGGATGAAAAGAGTATATCCAATTGAAAAGTCTTATAGTAGATTTAAAAATAGTGTAGGTTTCTGGGAAAGCATGGTTGTTATCGACTCTGGCTTCAGAGAAAAGCCTTTATATAAAGTGCCAAAAAAAAAAAAAAAGATACAGAGCTTTCAACATACTTGGGGGGGGAAAAACAATCTCACGTTAGAGAAATACTCTAACACAAATATCTCTCGCTCTCCTTTGGACTTTTTCTACTGCAAGAGTAAGTTTTTTGATTTTAATCTAAATGTCAATCCTCTACATATGTCAAACTACCTGATTTGATCTAATATGACTTGTACCCTGTAATGCATAATTCATGTTTTAGGGAGTGCAGCATTATCATAATCTATCATTTACCAAAGGTAAAAATGACTTTGCCGTGTTAATCGTTCCAGAAGAGTAGGGGATATTTCAATTTCTAGTCCCAGTATTTATAAAACAAAATTAATGTTAAATGATCTTATTAGTAATAATTCTTTAAAAAATAAAATTGGCTTAAATACAGGCATATAAGATAATGGAAAAGAACTAAGTTGCATAAACTACTCTCTTTCAGGCAAGAATGTATGTTCTTTTCATAGAACAAGAATCATTCCTGTTACTTATCACTTTTTCTGTTACTTTTCATTTGGGGTATTAGTGTGTTCCAAGTGGAAAAAAATGACAATAGGAAAGTCTCCAGATAACTCTATGATGTCATAAGTTATAAGAAGACATTATCTTTGGTAAAAGGTTTATGCAGCAGGAAATGGAAAAAACATGTTCAGATAAGAATGATTTCAGGCAAATTCTGAAAATATTCTTTCTGTATTCATCTAATCTACAAGAGATCATTTCCTAGTCATATCCTCTCATATCCTCTCAGCTGAGAAAGTTTTGTCTCTGGCTCACATATGATTTGAGATGCCACATATCATTTGAGATGCCATGGGGTATTGCACCTGACACTTAGCTTCAGCTCTAAAAAGGTATGAGTTCTGTGTCATGATGCCTGCCCCACATCTTACCTCCTCTAGTGTCTTTAAAATGGTAGTAGTTTCTTATATATTTTCCTAGTTTGCCTGTAATTCAGTTCTTGCAACCTACAGTTCGACTGGAATTCAGTTCAACCTACAGTAAAGCACCTATATGTAAATAACCACAGACTCACTAAAAGTCAAAGTTCACTTTGTAATCAGCAGAGACCTAATCAATATCATCAATGAAGGAAGGATAGTGATTAAAGTGATTAAAGTGATAAAGGATAGTGATTAAAGTAGGAGATAGTGGTAAAAATCCATGGACTAAATCTGTCATTGACGATAGTTGGAGTTTAGACACCTAGTGCAGATGCAGTCACTAAAAGGTAGGCACAAGCATTTAGTCATACTCTTAATGTTGCAACCGAATATACGCATATACATGTACCAGTGAATTAGAGATCATTGTGATGGGAGTGTTTAGAAGACTGACAAATCAGGCCAGTTTTAAACTCTAAAACAAATATTAAATTAATTATTTAACAATCTACTTCTTGCTAATGGTTAGTTCTTACCTAATATTAATCATAACCACTGCTTATACAACAATTGTTAGTTTCTGACATTAACACTCTAACTCAGTTGCTAGTATACCATACCAAAGGGCTGATGATGTGGTGTAGTTCACACTGATGGTCATGGCCCTTGATGGTATTTAGTTGCAGAGGCAATCAGGCTTCAGAGCTCTTTAATGAGAGAACTTTGAACCAAAGAGGGTTTGTCCTCTTCTCTGATTTTC